>NW_024881812.1:0-668735 GCF_019059575.1 Amphibalanus amphitrite
TACCCTTCCCACCCTACCCTACCCTACCTTACCCTACCCTACTACCCTATCCTACCCTACCTTACCCTACCTACACTACCCTACCCTACCCTACCCTACCCTACCCTACCCTACCCTTACCCTATCCTACCCTACCCTACACTACCCTAACCTACCATACCCTACCTACCTACCCTACCCTACCCTACCCTACCCTACCCTACCCTACCCTACCCTAACTTACCCTACCCTACTCCTACCCTACCCATACTCCTACCCTACACTACCCTACCTACCGTATACCTACCCTACCCTACACACTGCCACCGACAGTCCAAGTTTCAGCTAAATCGGCCCAGAAACGGCTGAGATATTACAGAAACAAATTAATTGTATTTACTGGCGAATCCCTTGGCGAACGGTGCCTTGTGTCGGCCTTCGTTGTCAAAGGTCAACGACCTCCCGGCTCTGATGCTTTTGACTCAGTTTTTAAGCGAAAACTGAGCCTAAAGCACGTGCCCTCTGCTCGGCGCCGGTCGCGGCCCCACCACGTGCACACCGCTGAACCCACACCCTCGAAAATTTAATACGACAAATGAATGCACGCGCTCGACTTGGCATGAAAATTTCACCCCCGTAGCCCTTACCGTTCCTGAGCAATGGCCTGTTTTTGTCGATTCTAATGCTAACCCTATGGCGCACATGAGCACGCGCCACGGGCGCACCCCCGGCCGCATCGTGCCCAAAATTTAATACGACCTGTTCATTACGTGACCCACGAGTGGCAAAAATTTCACTATCCTGCGTCAATCGACGGCGCCGCAATAAGCGTTTTTGGGAGTAACCCCGACGGCGGCGGCGTGGGCGGCGGCGGACTTTTTAAGATTTATAATAGTAGATTATAGGGTATGAGTAACAGGCATGCACTAAAAAAGTACGAATGTGGCCAGATGGGTGACTATTTAGTCCTCTCTTTTAACCCTCGCCCGCACATGGGGGGGGGTGGTTGCCACCCCCCCAGGTAGTCTTTCTGCTCTGCACTCAACATTTTTAGAGCTAGAAGGCTGATTTTTCGTATAGCTGCTCCTCTATCCTTTCTTTATGTCCACTGAAAATTTCAAGTTTCTGTGATTTTTGGTTTCGGAGATATGACCTTGTTTGTCAGGTCATGTCATGACCCAAATGGCCAATTCTCAACATATTGCGTTTGCCATGAGCCTTATGAGCTTTTGACACCCTGATTTCGGCCTTTTTTGCCAGTCTTACCTCCCACCTATCAGGGAACATGTTGTTCGACGATGTACAGGGGTCAAGGTCAGGGTCAAGGTCAACCTAGGTCATCTAAGATAATTGCGTTTTAGGCAAGCTGAATTTACTTTTTTGAAGTTTTTTGACTGCATTTTTGGTAAAAGCTTCTCAGATCATGATTTCATGTAATATGGACCCAAAAACAATCGGTGCACACATCAGTATACACACAGACACACACAGACATACAAACACATATAATTGACCTTGACCTAACTTGACCTGAAATGACCTCAGCAGCAAAATTCTGGTCGGGTAGTGTGACAAAGAGGTTCTAGCTGGCTTGGCACCAGAAAACAGCATCGTCATCGGTATTTGATAAGCAGCACACTTGATATCCAACGGTGACCCAAAACAGCAACATTTTTTAGTTTGACCTGACCTGGAAGGTCAATGACTGACCTGAGAAGGTAAAACTGGGTATCATTGGATTCGTCTCTTCCCAAAGAATCTTTTTGGTCTTTACCGCTAAGCTCTATCTCCAACAGGAACGAAATGGCGCGGGGGGGGTGGCAACCACCCCCCCCATGTGCGTTCTAGGATGGGAAAATGGCATGTGCGGGCGAGGGTTAAGCAATTGCAAAATAGATCACTGCGTCATGGACGAGATAATACGTATCTCATCCATGTATTATCTCTATTATCTCATCCATGACGAATTATCTCATCCACATGACTGCGTTTAATAATATGCAAAGTCAAAGTACTATTAGTACTAAACGTCTTCCGAACGTGTAAAATGTTAAACATGTAATCGCATGTGTAAAACAACATTGAAAGCATTCTTAGCTGGCAGCGCTTACTTAATGTACATAGCCTCCAAAGAAGACAAACGAGGCTGAATAGCTCTTACAAGCAATAATGGTTGGTATTACACGCAATCAATAACTAAGTTGACATATAACACTTTAGTTAAACATGCGCAAGACAAGTGATTAAGGTCAGATTGACAAAGTGTGAAGGTATTCTCATGAAATTACAATGAAGCTTGCTGCAGACTCACCGAGCAATGTCGGACGCCTCACCATCGTCCGTCATTCCGACACGCTGGTAGCTGTACGTAATACAGCGCGGACAGCCAAATCGATCTTCAGCTCGCTAATAACGCGTCATTTTCGCAGCATCAATACCTACGCTCAAAGACCAACCGATCGTGTACTAACACTTAGCCATGAATCGCACATCAAGTGAGCTGAATAGCCACGAGTAAAAGTTTGTGGATAATGCTGACCGCTGCAATCGATGCTTTAGTTAATAGTCATGGATCATGGATGAAAAGTTCTGTGATGAATAAGGAGCTCGGGGCATACGTAGCAGCTTATCACCTACATACATACAGCTGGGTAACGATCAATGTCATTCATCATCTCCCAAGGAAGCCATGGCTTTCTGGGACATATTGGCAGCTCGAAGAACACCATTGATTTATGCAGAACTGCGAACAGGACGAGGCCGAGCGTTTACACGGCCGCTCATAGCCCGCCCGTCGTTCCCGGGGCGCGGCCGCCCGCTGCGCCCGTCTGTCTGTTCGCGCGGCGCGGCCATGGCGCTGGTAGCGGGCCCGCGGCTGGCGCGGCTCGCGCTGGTCACCTGCTGCGCGCTGCTCTCCGGGTACCAGTGCTGGATGCTGGTACAGATGTTCGGCGAGGAGCCCATCTCGGTCAGTACGTCCTACACACCGTGGGAGGACGTGGCCGTGCCCTCCGTCACCGTCTGCGACACGCCCTTCGAGTGGCACCTGTACGACTTCATCTTCGGCCTGCCGCGCAACAGCACCGTCAGTCAGAAGCTCTGGAGGACCAGTGAACCACTCCACAAGGTGATTTACACCTGCGAGCCGGCCTGTCGTCCCCAGGAGAGCGTCCCCTATCCCGGAGGACGGGTCGAGGTCGGCATCGGCTGGTGGGAGTCGTGGCCGTCGCTGAGCGAGAGCACTCTCTGCCACACGCTCACACCGAACGTGACGTGGAGCCAGCTGGCTCAGGCCGCCGGCCAGAAGAGATTTGAGCTGGAGATGTGGGTGGGCGACAAGAGGCCCAACTGCGACCACCGGCTGTTTGTCCACCCGCACCGGAGGCCGGTGATGTCCAGTCCCGGCGTACGCGGCGTGCAGCAGGACCTGCGAGTCCGCTCGCTCTGCCACGATGAGGTCACCTCTGACCTCGTCAGCGTGAAGCTCATCTCGCGCATCATCGACCGGGAGAGTCTGAACCGCGCCCCGTGCAACCCCGCCAAGGACTACTACTACGAGTCCTGCATCATGGACTGCGCCCACCGCCAGTGGGCCGATCGGAAGAACTGTTCTACGCCGGAGATGATCCGCGACTACCCGCAGCTCCCCGAGTGCTCCCGAGCCGTGCTGAGACAGGCGCAGCGTGACGGCTCCCTAGCCGTCAACACGACCAACTGCACCTGCCTGCCGGCCTGTCGGATCCGCAGCTTCGTCGCCGACACGGGAGTGGAAATGTTCCCAAAGCCTAACTCGTGGAGCAGCAGCAAGCTGCTGGTGGCGCGCGTGGCGGCCGCCTCGATCGCCGAGGAGGTGACCACTGAGCGTCGCTCCTACCGGATGCCCAGCCTGCTGAGCGAGATGGGCGGCTTCGTCAGCCTCGTGCTCGGTGTCTCTGTCCTCTCCGTGGTCGATATGGTCACCGAGGCGATCGCCAGACGGACCATCATACAGGCCAACGAACCGAAGGGTAAAAGGACCAGCGGACCGGACCGCAGACGGGCCACCGGACCGAGCCGCAGGGGGGCCAGCAGACCGGACCGTGGATGGACCTCACGATCAAACCGCAGACCCCGCGTCACCGTCACCGCCACTTCAAGAAAATCTGCGAACGCCGACGGCAGTTCGAGCAACTCGGCCAAGATAAGAGCCCGAAGCGAATCACGGAACTCAGACGGCTTGGAGAGCTCACCTCAGCCTGCTAATAACTCGGCACAAGCCGAGCTTCGATCGGAGAAGGATGGCATTTACACGATTAAGTTCTAATCAGTTCCATGTGCACTATACATCCAAAGCCTTATTCGCATGGTCAAGAATATTGAATACGACACAGTTTCAATTCAATAACGTAATGCATAACGGCACGTTTGACAAACGTACACACTTAAATAATAATGAATCTCGTTATTAGTCTCGAAACCTAGGTTTGTAAGGTACCGTCTTATGCACATGTGCTCAGTGTTCACCATGCAGAGCTATCCTTCAGCATTAAAAACTGAACTCATTCTACATAAAAAACGTTCCGGTGTAAACACATGTCAGCACCAATACACACTACGCATCAGAAAGCTGGCAGATTATATCCCTGTTCTGAGTTAGACAGCGCGACTACAAGACGTGATGCACTTCGCACATAGCTCACTCAGTCCAGAAACAAGGGAGTGGAAATTCCCCTCCCATGATTTTTGAGAATCTGGCATCGTGTGCATAATCTGCAATCAAGATCAGCTGACCTGATAATGTCGCACTGAACAATATTTAGCGCTGTTAGCCGTCGCGTTGATGGTCCAGCATAAATGTATGTGAACTTAATATCGTCAAGGACATGTTCTGTTAACCATTAACATGCATATCTGAGTTCTGACTCATCAATCCACATCTCGGAGCGGGATTTTATTCCGCCCGGACACCGAGCGAGTAGTTACAGTCCACGGAACCGTCATAGTAGAATCGTCTTTGTGGTGTGTAGGCTAAGCGTAACTTTATTTCGCCGGGAGACGGACGGACGGACGCGTTACAAACTTGTAACTCGTCCGTCCGTCCGTCTCCCGGACGTTTACACTTGTGTAAACTATAAGGGAGACGGTAACAAGCTTGTCGGTCGTTACTGTAGCATTGTGAGCTCGCATTTATGATCAACATTACAATGCACCTGTTGTCACCGACCGCTGCTGAGCGGTACCCGCCGAGTCGCCGGCCGGCCCGCGCGGCTGCCGAGCCGGCCGCTGCGGCCACGTGGCGCCCGAGGCGTGTCTGACCTGGTGAGGTCATGCGCGGGGAGCGCGCTGATTGGTCGCTGGTGTCCCGCGCCGCGGGGCACCAGCGAGCTGATCTCGGGCGGGTGAGTCGTAGGCGGGTTCAGTCTATGTGTGCGTGTAACGCGGTCTGTTGGGGGTACGGAGTGAAGCTGGATTCTGGAGTGAATTGTGAGAAGTGACAATAAATATCCAGTGGTTGAACTCAGTGGCTGTGAGAGAAGTGAGAGACGGAAGTGACGGAAGTGCGAGGACTGACGGCAGGCCACAAAAGCGTGTTACTGTGACCCGTCCTACTTCCGGGGACCTCGGCTTTTCTCACCTCGTTGGGGTGTGTGAGGGGGCGGCCACCGGTGTTTCGCCATCGAAAACCGAGGGCTTAACTCTTTTCCCGCGTTTCGCCATCGAGACCGGGGAAAGGGGCCTCTTTCCATACAAGGGGCGCGGCCAGTCGGCTTCGGCCAACCTCGCTATCGAGGCGTCGAAGTATCGGTAGATCTGTCTGCTCACGGCGCCCTCGCCACTGAGGAGCCTTGATCAGGCAGCGACTGTCGCCTTCCTCACCAATCCTATCCCAATTTCGACCTCCTAATCCCCCTCAGCCAGTCTCAAAACACGAGTGTCGTCAGTGCATGTAAACCAGAGGACATCGTGGCGACAGCACCGTTATGCCAATTAAATGAATGATTTATTGAGAAGGGTTGTATTGAAAGAGAACAGGAGCGAATCGTTGGGGCTCATGAAGTTGTGACCCAAAAATGCTCTGAGATTATCCCTGAATGATAACCACCAATAGACAACCACTGGTGCCGGCCAAAACCAACAAAGTTTGTTTCGCTGAAGATCGCACACCAGTTAAAGGGACTATCCCACCTTTAACATGGGGTTTGAGTTGAGATAGCCAAGTTTGCGGCGAGGTTCAGAAACCACTATCTATCTAGGTTGCAACCCCCGCGGCCTCTTGGTGTTGAAGAAATTCGTTCCCTTCATTTGAAAATGGGCCTTGTACAAGGCCCTATCTTCAACATGGAGCGACCGTTAGTGTGACGTCACCTCGTTTAGTCATTCTGATTTAAATGGGGTTGTTCGTTGAAAAATCGCTTAAAACTTGGTCTGGACTTTGTTGTGGTGCCTACAGAGTAAAAAGAATCAGCTTTATGACAGTAATGTGGCCTGGGGAAGGAGGTAATTTTGGGCTGTGACGTCACATATTTGAAAGTTTGTGTTTGGAATATGGGAAGCCTAAGATGTTTAATGAAAAATAAATGCCAGAACCGTGTTCCTGGTCATCCAATCTATAAAGTCGGGCACAATTTAACTGGTTTTAACAACATTTTAGAAGGTGGGATAGTCCCTTTAACGACTTTTCACGCGACCGGGAGTTTCAGTTATTGCCTCGTGTCCTTTGGACTCGAATCAAAGTGGTTTTCGAAGGAAAGTGCCAACGTAGTGTGATAAGTGACTAATTTATTTCGCATTGATATTAGATATAGCCTATTACCTAAAATACTCTATGGCGTGGCACATTCAATTATATCACACCCAGCTATAATTATGACTCGATAGTCGTTATCCTTGTAATCACTACATTGTTACAATGGACTTCCATTCCATAGCCTGAGCGACCACCGTACCAGGCAAAAAGTGCTGGAATGCCTGCATATCAACCAATTGCCACGTTTCATCTGGCCTTCGCTAAGTGAAGGCGATGCATGTATTTCACCTTCGAAGCCGCTCTGACCTAAATCGCACCACTACACTACCGCCTCGTTTTTCCTCCATGCTGGTGCAATGCTTTTAGGAACAACGTATGGAACATGAACATAAGGTAAGCTTTGCACTTCGTTAGCGAATGAAGTCATGTTGTCTGCGCATGGATGTGTTGGGCTTACTCGAGGCTCAGTCTGTGATCGTGTCTAATGAATTCAACTGAGGATCGCCGGTGGCGTCGAGAGCGACAGTCAGATCATCAAGCCGTGGCCGCGGATCTCCATTCTGATCAGTGCACAGTCCTGCAGCTGATTGAGACTACTCCGCGGTAGACAAATCTGTCCTTGCATTTTTTTTCTGGGACTCGGTGACTTTTATTCCTTATTTCTTTGTATTGCCTGTATTTTACTCTGATCAGATTCACTTAGGAAACTCGCACAAATATGCAAATGGAATTCCATTTATTAACATCTCTCTCTCTCTCTCTCTCTCTCTCTCTCTCTCTCTCTCTCTCTCTCTCTCTCTCTCTCTCTCTCTCTCTCCTCTCTCTCTCTCTCTCTCTCTCTCTCTCTCTCTCTCTCTCTCTCTCTCTCTCTCTCTCTCTCTTACCCTGCCCCTCAGCGCTGTGTGCTTGTCATTACGAACCTATCTGCGTTTACGCTGCACTTGACGCTCGTGCGTGCTCGATAACAGGCGCGCAAATCCAGGGAAAAGCCTCCTTCACCCCAGTGTATGGCGACCAGGAACGGTCACGAGTAGAGATTGCAATCCCGGAGCGTTTTGCCAATCCCGGGATCCCGAAAGTTTTTATTTCGGGATCCCGGGATCCCGGGATCCCGGTCTTGTCACTAAAAGTCGTAAGAATGATTTCCTAATGACATATATGTTTTGCGTCTTTTAGCTTACCACAACCAAAAGCCATCCTTAGACCATGTCATTTGCATTAAAAGCGATTGAATTTGCGAAGGAAACGTTTCGATTTGATTACCATTTATTCCCAATTGGCCTTTATAAATCTGTGCGTCGACCAGTGCGTTTACTATCTCGTCATTAAGACGGGTTCCAGCACATCCACGCCTCACTCACTCTTCGTCTGCGCTACTCGTAGTTAGCGCGACAGTCTTAAGCCATTGCTGGTAGGTCTGTCTATTTTAAAACTCGCGACCAGTGTACGCCAAATTTGGCAGCTCCCTATTTCACAATGTTTTCAAGACGTCGCTTGGTCACTTCACCTCCTTCCGGTTCCGCTTTCCTCACTAATATCTCTCAGACTTTGCTCCGAAGTCGCTTTGAGGGCAGAGTCACTGACTGGGAGAGCTCCACTCTACCGTCTTGAAGGTTTGAATCAGTGAGCTCTGCCGTCACTTGGTGACATCTGTGACATCTTTCTGCGACACGAGCTCAAAGACTGCCTTGATGACCTCTTTTATTCCGGCCACGGACGGACAAGTCAGAATCGTTGAACGATCCGTGATCGTGAAAAAGATGTTGCAGCACTGATGCTGCAATTTTTTGGCGTTCGGGACCCTTTTTCGTACACATTTAAGCGGCTTATCCGCTGTGGGTGATACCCGGGAGCTATCAACACGGTCGATTGTGGACGGCCGCTACGGGGTGCCAGCTAAATAGTTTCTCTGCTTTATGTCACGCAGCACCATGAACAGTGTAAATAAGACTCGTGCAGCGGCTGCATTCTTTTTATGGTGAAAAACTGATTTTTCGGGATCCCGGGATTGACGGATTTTCGGGATCGGGATCGGGATTAAAATCCCGCCGGGATCCCGGGATTGCAATCTCTAGTCACGAGTCAGGGGTCAGACAGGCGTCACCACAGGCCCTAACATGGTATGAATATTACACGGTAAATGCCAATGCTCTATATTAAGTATAATCATGTGTAATGTATGCTGTTAGCGATCGGTAGCGATAGGACCTGTACCTATGACATCGACAGCCTTAAACGGTTGGTATGCGAAAAATTAAGTTTTCCTCACAATAAGTTCCTGGTTTAACGGAACTCAAGACAAATGTAGGGCATAGCAGCTTCAAATAATTCATCCAATTTTAGTCAAGTCAAACCCGTACTTACCTATCATCAGATCGATCTCAATCGATAAAAATGCATCCCTACCGATCTCTCCCATTTATTGACATTTCTTCCTGAGTAGGTCTAAAAAAAACTGTTCTAACTACGACACCAGATTGTCCTATCGTGCCAGTATATTGACTGATGACGACGTTCCGGTACCAAACCCGGGACGAGCGGGCGAGGTTTTCTGGAACCTGTGGCGTTATCTGTCAACACCTGTCGATCGCCCGCCATGTTCGACATCGCTCGCCAGTGGGGCTCTATCGGTGCGCTCCCGGCATGGCCACTGCGCACACTGAGCCGTATATAGTGGCACGGGTACGGTGTTCGGCCATCAGGTCATTAGACAGGGAGCCCGCGGGGAGCAGCCGCCGAGATCAGTGCTGTGTGGTTAGAGGGTCTGAGAAGTCACGAGACAAGCAGGCGAATCCTCAGTGTGGAGTGTGGACATTCGGACAGTGTGTAAGCGTAATGTACAGAATCAGTGTCGATCTGGAGCTGCCGTTTCCTATATTGAAGCCGGACAGTTGATTATGGAGAGATCCATGAAAAGTGACCAGTGAGAGACCAGTGTGCCAGCAAAAGGAGATAAATAAGGATTGGAGAAGTGTCGCATCATCAGTGCCAATAATGCTTCCGAGGGCGACACTGCCTCATTCCCCACTCATCCCTTTTGTTCCCGTGCGACACTGCGACCACCTAGAAAACTGCAGCTGGTCCGACTCGGACGCACAGAGCCGCATCTCCATCATCAGCTACCGCTACTGCTACCCGACCATCAGCGGCGTCGGCATCGTGGGCAGCCTGCTGCTGCTGCTGGTGCTGCGAGACGCGCGGTTCGGCGGCGCCGGCGTCTACACCTACCTGCGCTGTCTGATGCTCTCCGACAGCGTCGCACTGACAGTGGGCGCCGCCTCCCTTCTGGTCGAGTCCTGGGATCCCACCGTCTTCTGCGCCGGCCGCCCCGTCAAGATGCGCTCCCACAGCGGCGCCGTCTGGTACAGCGTGGCCATGCCGCTGACCAACGCGCTGGTCGGGTTCAGCATGGGTGTCACGCTGTGGATGACGTACGACCGCTACCAGGCGGTCAGGGTGCCGCACGAGCTGTGGCGGCAGCGGCGGCCCGAGCGGCGCTGCGGCGGCCGGCCGCTCCGCATCGCCGCCACCCTGCTCGTCTCGCTGGCGCTGCACATGCCGCAGACGCTGGGCTTCAGGGTGGTGCACCACTGCCCGGCAGGTCTCCCGGAGTTCTACGAGCTGCTGCTGACCGACTTCGCCTCCGACAGCTGGGTGTGGTGCAGCTACCAGTGGTCTCTTCAGCTGCTGGTACGCTGGCTGCCCGCCGGAATCGTCCTCTACTGCAACAGCTACATCATCTTCGCCATCAAACGCCGCGAGCGTCGCAAGAGCGCCGCGGACGCCGCCGCGGCCTCCTGCAGTCATGTGGACGTGGAGCGGGTCTCGGACCGGCTGGGCAGCTCGGCAGCTCGCCTCAGCTGGCTGGCCCCCGAGGGGCGCTCGTCGCAGGCCGGTCTGACGGCGGCCGGTGGACCGGACGAGCGCAGCCGCCGCCGCCGGCGCCGCCAGGAGACCGAGAACCGCCTGGAGCTGCTGCTGGTGGCCATGGCTGTGTCCTGCCTGGTGACCAACTGCCTCCAGTCGGTCGCCATCATACTGGATATGGTGTACGAAGACGACGGCATCGACTTCGAGGTAGGCACGACGTTCGCCGTACGTACGGCCCTCCAGCAAAAGAGTGGTTGGTTGGTCTTTATGTTTTAGGCATAATAACTTCGAATGACAGAGCCACTCCAGTAAGATGACTCAATAGAAATGAGAAGAGGGCTCATGTGGACACTTCGGCATTGGCTTTTAACAACCTTAGACGTATTTATTAACGCAGATCGATTTTTGTGAAGTTGGCAACCAACTGGACAAATACCTACCGGGAGGGCCGTACCTAGCCGATGGACCTATTGCTATCATGGGGTATGGCATTTAGGACGGAAGAGAGAAGCAAAAATACGATGTTATGCGGTGCCCCGGTTATAGTGAGGTGTTATGAATTCAGTTAAAAACGATAAAGCCCAGTGGGTTAGGCGACAATTTCTCCTTTCGATTGTCATTTATTTTGCATGCCAATAAGGCGGCGGCGAGGGGGGGGGGGGTAATTTTAAACGTAACTATTGCACGAGCGAGCCAATCCTTCCCGTTAAGTTGACTCGTCCAGTCCAGAAAGGCTGGAACACAGCAGTAGCGGCGGAACACCTTCAGTTAAGGGGGGGGGGGCACTGCCGACTTTTGGTCCCATTCTTTCCATGCAACACCCATAGGGCTAATGTTAAAATGCCAAAATCAAAGGGGGGCACGGTGCCCCGGTGCCCTCCCCGTTCCGCCGCCTATGGACCACAGCTCTTACTCGTGCAAATCGCAGTCTTGCTACTCGCCTTGGAACACACCATTTTTTTTTGCTCCCAGCTCGCAGCGTTTCAAGCTCCGAGTTCAAGCTCGTCAAATCAAATCAATCGCTCAATCGCTTTGAGTAACTCGTTCATCGCGCTGTGCACATGGCTACTGGTATTTCTTTCATTTGTTTCAGATTCTCCGGTCGGTTGGGAACAATGCCGAGGCGCTGAACGTCTCGCTTGACTTCGTGTTCGCCATGGCGTTCGTGAAGCAGATTCGCGAGGCATTCATGTGTCAGCTGAGACACGCTGGCGAGGCTGTCCGGTGGCTGATCATGGTCCCGTGAGCAGGGCAGCGCGTGGGCCTGGACAGGGAGGGGAACGGTGGCTCACGAGTGAGGGGGAGGGCTAGGGGTAGGGCTGTCCGCTACAGCTGACATGAAGGTGGGGGGGGGGGGGGGAGGGGGATTGGAATGGGAGGACTGTAGTATGCAATGCATATTGGCACGTGCTCGTGTGCTTAGCATAACCATGCTTGTACAAAAGGCATGGAGTCATTATGCGTGCGCGCAGGTTCAGAATTTACTCTCATGGTGCACATCGCATAAGACGACAATAGTGTTGTTGAACAAAGCCCTAAAGCATATGTGTTCACTGCGCTCGTAATAAGCAAGCGACATAAGTGCAGGTAAGCTAATAAGCTTTTTACAGACTTCTCTTCACCTGTATGATCCCATGAACCTTTTCATATTTCATCCCTAAATGGGTCGTGAATGTCCGACAATGACCTCAATAAATTCAGCTTTACCTGTTAAATTGTCCTATTCCCGCTCGTCACTGATAATGTAACGTTAGCAATATATAGGTAGGTACACATTTACAGACCTGCCAGCGAAATAAAGCTACTAAAACATCGTAGAACGTGGTCAAAACGTCCAAGCCTTTACTCGCTCCCGCACGAAGTATTCGCCGTTTGTTACTTTGGTGAGGAGAAATGTCAAGCCATGATCATGGCTTGGCAAAAAAATGGCCACCAATTCGAATTGGTGGCCATTTTTTTCGAAGTGCATCATGATGACCCAAGGCCCCCGAAGTCGGCCCTTGCTGTAATTCCTACAATCAGGGCTGCGGAGTCGGAGTCGGAGTCGGAGTCGGAGGCGGAGTCGGTCGGAGTCGACAGTTGTGACCGGAGTCGGAGTCGGAGTCGGAGTCGATTTTAGAAACCCGAGCCGGAGTCGGAGTCGGAGTCACCGAAAATCTGTCGACTCCGCAGTCCTGCTAGGTCTGCGGAGTCGGAGTCGGGAGTTGGAGTCGGTCGGAGTCGACAATTCTGCCCGGAGTCGGAGTCGGAGTCGGAGTTGGTTTTTGAAAGCCGGAGTCGGAGTCGGAGTCGGAGTCGCCGAAAATCCATCGACTCCGCAGCCCTGCCTACAATCCATTACAAACACATTACACATGCTGCTTACCAAGCGCAATGATAAGAATTGTGGGTCAATATTTAAAATCGATATAAAATGTAAGAGTTCAGACTTCGCTTTTGAACAGATATCCTCTGGAATCACCCATGCTCCGCCCGTCTAAAACTCAGTGATGCTAAATGCAGTTGTCACACGCCGCCGCCACGAACACGACACCTTACGCAGCGCTATCGCTTACAATTATGCCCTTGTTTGTATGCTTTCGAAAATGTCCTTTTTATTTATCTGGTGTATAAGAAAGACACCGCCGACGTCTTCTGGGAAAACAACACACATGGGTCGGGACCGTGGTATCGTAACATTACACACTGTAAGCAGTGGCGGTCGCAGGGGGGGGGGGCCATCAGGGCCATGGCCCCCCCCCCAAAGGCAAATCAGGGGGGGCCACCATATCATTTGGCCCCCCCAAACAACCGATGGGCCCCCATGGCCGTATGGGGCCCTGGCCCGTATTCGATTGTCACGAGGCTCGAGAAACCCACGCCAGCTATTAACAGCTCCCATACCAGTCTTTGAGGGTCCTACACTGACCTCTGAGGGCCCTTCAGTGGCGGTCAAGCGTCCACATTGACCGCTGAGGACCCGTATTGACCTCTGAGGGCCCTCCACTGGCCTTTGAGGGCCCCTAAACCGGCCTCAGGGGCCCAACCGGCGTCTGAGAGCCTCACACCGGCCTCTGGTGGCCTCATTTCAGTCTCTCGAGTCCAAGACTAGCCTTGTGTTTAGTCTTGTCTCTGAGGGCCCCGCACTGGATTCTGTAGACCCGATGTCGAGCCAGCATCGGCCTCTGGGGGCCCATCTTGGCCTTTGAGGGCCCTCCGCTGGTCTCTGGGGTCCAACGCCGGCCGATGCCGGCCTTTTAGGGCCCCACACTGACCTCTAAGGGCCCATGCTGGCCTGTAAGGACCCACGTTAGCCTCTGAGGGCCCCCCGCACTGGATTCTGATGACCCAATGCCGGCCGCTCAGGGCCCGCATCGGCGTCTGAGGGCCCATCTTGGCTTTGAGGGCCCTCCGCTGGCCTCTGGGGTCCAACGCCGGCCCATGCTGGTCTTTTAGGGCCCCACACTGACCTCTGAGGGCCCGTGCTGGCCTGTAAGGAGTAAGGACCCACCTTAGCCTCTGAGGGCCCCGCACGGGCTTCTGAAGACCTGATGCCGACCTCTAAGGGCCCGCATCGGCCTAGTCTGAGGGCCCATCTTGACCTTTGAGGGCCCTCTTCTGGCCTCTGGGGTCCAACGCCGGCCCATGTCGGTCTTTTAGGGCCCCACCCTAACCTCTGAGGGCTCCATGCTGGCCTGTAAGGACCCATATTAGCCTCTGAGTGCCCAATTCGGTCTCTGATGGTCTCAAACTGCCCTTTGCAGGCCCTGTACTGGTCTCTGAGGGCTCTAAACTGGCCCCTAAGAGCCCAAACCAGCCTCTAAAGGTCCAACGACCCACACCGGCCTCTAATGGTCCCATTTCTGTCTCTGGGACCGAAACTGCCCTTATAAGCCTCTGAGGGCCCCGTACTGGCTTCTGAAGGATCGATGCCGGCTTCTGAGGACCCATACCGGTCTTTAAGTGCCTCATAGCGACACCTGAGGCCCCACACTAGCCTCTGAGGGGCCCACAAACTGGCCTATGAGGTCTCTACACCGGCCACTGATGGCCCTATTATGTTCTCTGGGGGGCTCAAGCCTTACCTTTGGGCGTCACGCACTTGCTTATGAAGGCCCACATCAGCCTCTGGGGCCCTACCTGGGGCCTTTGAGGCCCTTCGCTGACCCTTGGGTCCAACGCCGGCCTCTGGGGGTCTGACACCGTACTCTAAGGGCCCCATTGCAGCCTCTAGGCGATAGGTATCGTCGAAGCGCTATCGATGGGCCCATAAGTGTAGGAACCATGGGTGCAGTGGGCGCAGTTGCACCAACAATAATTCTGCAGTGAGTGCAGACAATGTATTCTGCACCCACAATAATCTGGAACAAAACCCCCTTTCCTCAGCAACACTACTTTCCATGCAGCACGACAAATTCAGGATATTTTGTTCACTATCCGTCTTTCGAAGCATTTGCTACTGTAATGGTCGTCAAAATTTGCATTTGTGCTCAAGCAAAAAAAAAAAGAAAAGAAAAAAAGATTAAACGGAAGTCGGAACACATGTGATTGAACAGTGAACAGATACCGATGACCCACTGTTAAAAGCTTTAGCACGATGATCTTAAAAAATGGCAAAGTTTTTTTGCAAAGAAAATGGCAAAGTTAGCCGCCTTTACTTTTGCGGTAGTCCATTCACAGTTGCGTGAATTATTGACATAATCAATGCTTCAAAATGCACTTTTCGGTACCTTTTCGACATGGTGCATCCTCAAAGCTCTCAATGAGCCTCCGCTCGGGACTCGGGTGCCGTTCCTTACCCCCCCCCCCCCCCGCTTCACCGGCCATGGCCTAGATTTCTGCACCCGTGCACTACGCCCGTGGGCCCCTTTAACCCTCGCCCGCACATGGGGGGGGGGGGTGGTTGCCACCCCCCCCCCCCCTCAGGTAGTCTTTCTGCTCTGCACTCAACATTTTTAGAGCTAGAAGGCTGATTTTTCGTATAGCTGCTCCTCTATCCTTTCTTGATGTCCACTGAAAATTTCAAGTTTCTGTGGTTTTTGGTTTCGGAGATATGACTTTGTTTTTCAGGTCATGTCATGACCCAAATGGCCAATTCTCAACATCTTGCGTTGGCTATGGGCCTTGTGAGCTTTTAACACCTTGATTTCGGCCTTTTATGCCAATCCTACCTCCCACCTATCATGAAACATGTTGTTCGACGATGTACAGAGGTCAAGGTCAGGGTCAAGGTCAACCTAGGTCATCTAAGATAATTGCGTTTTAGGCAAGCTGAATTTACTTTTTTGAATTTTTTTTGACTACATTTTTGGTAAAAGCTTCTCAGATGATGATTTCATGTAATATGGACACATAAACAATCGGCGCACACATCAGTATACACACAGACACACACAGACATACAAACACATATTATTGACCTTGACCTAACTTGACCTGAGATGACCTCAGCAGCAAAAACCTGGTCGGGTAGTGTGACAAAGAGGTTCTAGCTGGCTTGGCACCAGAAAACGGCATCGTCATCGGTATATGACAAGCAGCGCGCTTGATATCCAACGGTGACCTAAAACAGCAACATTTTTTAGTTTGACCTGACCTGGAAGGTCAATGACTGACCTGAGAAGGTAAAACTGGGTATCATTGGATTCGTCTCTTCCCAAAGAATCTTTTTGGTCTTTACCGCTAAGCTCTATCTCCAACAGGAACGAAATGCCGCGGGGGGTGGCAACCACCCCCCCCCCCCCTGTGCGTTCTAGGATGGGAAAATGGCATGTGCGGGCGAGGGTTAAGCTAGCACCGGGCCCCCCGGGTCAGCGCAGGGGCCCCTTTGCCAAGTTGCCCCCCCCCCCAAACTCCAAGTCTGCGACCGCCCCTGACTGTAAGCAAACGCTTGAGTTATGAGACCACACACGTATGGAAAGCCCTCGACCAATGTCGCTTTATTGATCGGCGTTATTAGCCACGTCAGCTTTAGACGGTGGCGCCAATATAGATTGAAAAACGGACACCACCTGCTGAATCCGACACAGGAACACGTCTCGAATTTGGCGGACAAACACTATGGCGTACACGAAGTCTAGACAGAAGTTCAGTGCTTCTACATTGTTGGCGATCGCCCGGAAAATCTGAAAAAGAAACAGACTTATCAGACTCGTAAATGCTGGTATCAAGCGTTGCATTTCGTGTAGAGTGTAGATTTAGGTATAAGCACAAACCGAACACCGATTTCTTCATGAAGCGGATGGCATTGAAAGTTTGACGATGAGTATCGACGGCAAGTCTGTCGGTGCAAACAGGTAAATTGCGGTAAAACGAGAAAGACTTTTAATATTGATTCCAAAACTGTTTTGCTACCAATGATACGGAAACGGAACTCAGAGTCCGAGCCAAAGCCGACGGAAAACTTGGTTAGGAGCCGGAAATGTCAATGAAAGACTGCACCGAAGTGAAGTTCATGCATATTGCATGTTGGAGAATATCTAATAAACTTTCTGTCAAACATACTTAATTGGCAAATTAATATTTATGTTCACCTGAAAGCCGAGGTCGCGCTGCTCGTAGACCAGCTCCAGTATGCAGAGCGCCGACTGGAGGCAGTTGGAGACCAGGTAGGAGGCCGCCGTGGCCGCCAGCAGAAACTCCATGCGGTGCTCGGCCTCCTGGCGGCGCTGCCGCTGCCGGCGCGCCGAGTCCACGGACGCGGACGGCGGCCGCTGCGGCAGCGGCGAGGGTGGCGGCGCGGGCGGCCGCGGCAGCTCGCAGACCCCGACCAGGCTGACGCCGCTGCAGCTGCTGGCCGAACTCTCCCCGCGCGGCCGCCGGGTGACGCTCTCCGTGCACTGCTGGCTCATCGTGGTCGCGATCGCCTGCACGCGGCGCTCGCGGCGCTTGATGGCCACGATGATGTAGCTGTTGCAGTAGAGGACAACGGCGGCCGGCAGCCAGCGCACCAGTACCTGCAGGGCCCACTGGTAGAAGGGCCAGACCCAGCCGGAGGCGGCGCCGTGGATCAGCGACACCGTATAGAACGTGTCGCCCTCCACCGGGCAGTGCTCGACCACATGATAACCCAGCGTCTGCGGCATGTGCAGCGCCAGCGAGACGAGCAGGGTGGCGGCGATGCGGAGCGGCCGGCCGCCGCAGCGCCGCTCGGGCCGCCGCTGCCGCCACAGCTCGTGCGGCACCCTGACCGCCTGGTAGCGGTCGTATGTCATCCACAGCGTGACGCCCATGCTGAAACCGACCATTGCATTGGCGAACGGCACGAACACAATGCGCCAGATAGCCTCTGCGCGAGAGCGCGGCTGCAGGCGGCGACCGTCACAGTCCACGTATGTCTGCCACGTCTCGGCCAGGAATGTGGCTCCGGCCATCGTCAGCGCGGCGCTGTCGGAGAGCATCAGACAGCGCAGGTAGGTGTAGACGCCGGCGCCGCCGAACCGCGCGTCGCGCAGCACCAGCAGCAGCAGCAGGCTGCCCACGATGCCGACGCCGCTGATGGTCGGGTAGCAGTAGCGGTAGCTGATGATGGAGATGCGGTTCTGCGCGTCCGGTTCGGACCAGCTGCAGTTCTCCAGGTGGTCGCAGTACACCAACATGCCGACGTCGGGCCCGGGAGGCGGAGCAGCGGGAATTCGCTCACTCATGGCACACACCCAAAGCTGATTCTCACGGTCATGGTTTCCAGAATCCAAAAGATAGGCGACATTATTGAATTAAGGAGCCAGCAGCGAGACACAACAATCACAAACAGGAACAGACGACAGACAAAATCCGATCCTATCGATGTGGTACGTCACGGTAGCAGAATTAACACTATCTGCACCAGTGGAACACCCGATCACGCAAGCAGCTCTCGATGTTTTAGCTACAAAAGCACTGCAACCTCGTCTTCAAATATGTCGAAAGATTATTCGTCCTAAACGATTGCGATTAGACCACTCCCGGATTTTCCCGATGTTCCACAGCCGCAGACGGCGCCACTGTCCGGAGTCCGCCCCCACTGTGCGGCACGGCCGCCGGGCCACAGTCCCTGATGCAATGTGGGAGCACCACCACCCTACCGTGCCACCCACCCGGCACGCAGTCCCACCGTGACGGGCGATAAGGCCGACACGCGTATCGGGTGAAGCGCAGACGAGCGGCAAATTACGCTCGCCACTGAGCCACCGGTCAACATGTCAACACTATCGGCAGGTGGAGGGATAAATTTGGAACGGCGCATCGACCCTGCCCCGGATCAGAACGCCAGGGGATGAGTCATGCTTTTATGGAAATCACGTTTCTTAACACGTGGGATGCGATAGAAGCATGATACGGTCTCATACGTGTATTAGTAAAGTAATGCCTATTATGCATGATATTGTGATAGCTGAGAAATCATTTGTAAATAGCTGAGATAGCTGAGAAATCATTGATATTACTGCTTAGCAATTGTCACATAGTGCTGAAAATTATGATGTAGCCACTAGCATCAACGCATTTGCTAGCCAAGCGCAGTACCGTTACGTAAGCGTCGTAGTTAGGCACTGTAAGTTCGACCTTTCGCGTAGTAGACATGTAGTCCAATCTCAATAAACGTAGTGAGATCGCGGCAAGTACACGATTCTGACACACCACCGTCCAACGATAAGATAGTGACACTTGTGAAACGAAAGGACATTGTTTGTTAAAATAAAAACCCTTATATTGCACTTTGCAGTAGGTACCGGCTTCTGCGATACATACAACAAATTAAACTGACCTCAATATACCCATGAACCAATAATGCAACGGTAACAAATGGCAGCTTACTTATTGCCCAGGTCATAATCCTCAGCACACTGGTGTACACTGCACAGTACAGATCCACACAGCGGTGTGCACTGTACAGAGGTGCCCAGATATGAAGGATCCTCACCAACTCTTTCGTGGTTGTTATTAACAATCAGCATGTCGGGAGAACATGCATAACAAAATCGCGTGTGCACAAGTGTTAATTAAATGAGTGTGACGAGAACGGGAAACTGCGGATGATTTAGAATATAAAGTAGAACTTGGAAAATGTGTACTTGAATTTCATTTGCATATCATTCATGGCGCGGTCGGTGGAAGAAAATGAAATGAACCCACCACAAAACACACAGAATCCTGTTCTAATTACTCTCACCGAACTGCAGTTTCGTGCTCTCCTGACGAGAGAAAACTCGACAGCAACACCACGGGCATGCCGCCCGACGGTAGCCTTGGATGCCAGTGACGAAGACTGGAGATTGTTTCTCTTTCAATGGGAAAGATACAAGACAGTCGCTGGACTTGTTAGAGAGGAAGCCATCAGACACGAGCTCCTATCGGCATGCAGCCCGGAGTTGGAAAGACAGTTGTTCCACTTGCGAGGAACAACTCTAAGTCAGTCGAATGAGGCCGATCTTCTCTCTCAGATAAAGGCGGTGGCAGTTCGTGGCCTGCATACTGCGGTTCATCGGAGCCAGTTCCACGCACTTCGACAGGCCCAAGGTGAGGATATCACGCATTTCGTAGCGCGGCTACGTTCCAAAGCCGCTCTCTGCGACTTCTCAGTAACTGCGCATAGACCTCACGCAGAAAGCACCGAGCCCGGCCCGATCAGTTACGAGGAGGACGTGCTACAGACGCAGATGGTTGTCGGTCTTTACAACCCAGAGCATCAAAGCCAAATTCTGTCGGCAGCCGATCGGTATCCGACATTCGCACAGAAATTCCAGGCCCTTCTCACGATGCAGGCTGCCGACGATAGCGAGAAGCAGCTTCAGACGGGCGTGTTGCCGACCAGCAGACAGGCAGCACCAGATATTGCGGCGGCTCATCGCTCTGCATATCAACAGCAGCGACACAAACCTGACAAGCCGCCCAATGCTGACAGCCAGGAGGAGCTCAGTCCGTGTCGCTGGTGCGGAGGGCGGCACAGGACGTCCGGCAACAAGTACCAGCACTCATCCTGCCCAGCACGTGGTAAGACTTGCACAAATTGTCAGAAGCGAAATCACTTCGCTCGTGCATGTCGGGCTGCCCAGCCAGTGAGTGCAAGCGCTGAGTCGTCCCTGGACGCGTTCGGAGACGGTATGGATGAGATATCAGCGCACGCTAACGTCTCCGGACCGGCTCAGTCAGCCAGCGCCCTGCCGTCTAGCACTACTGCCAGATCTACAGTCTCCCAAAGCAGTGCACAATCAGTGTCTCACATGGAGTGGAAAGATGGTCAGTTCACGACTTGCCAGCCAAAACGCCATCCAGAACTTCCAGTCACGCTCACCATCATGCAGGAAGCCCATTCCAGATTCGGGAAGCGTCTCACAGGGATCGAGCGCAGTAAAGTCGACCACGGCGTGCGCGCCACAGCGTGCGCTGACACTGGAGCCATGACCTGCTCTGGGGGGATGGAGATTTTGAAACTCCTGCGCTGTCCGGAACACCTTCTCCTGAAGACCTCACACCGCATCATTGGCGTAACGGGCACACGATTGGAGGTGATAGGCTCACTTCTGCTGAGGATTGAGGCCAAAGGACGAGTCACTAGACAAGTAGTGTACATCTCGCGCAACACGCACGGCCTCTATTTATCTGAAAGGGCCCTCAGAGACCTGGGAGTCGTGCCGGAACACTTCCCTTTGCCCGAAAACGGACCGGACGGATCTAAGGTTACGTCCCAGCGCACAGACCCAGATGAGGTCAACAAAGCACAGACCCACACAGCGCCCTGTGGGTGTCTGAAGAGGTCACCAGTGCCCGCGATCCCGGAGAAGATGCCGCTTCCAGCCGTCGAGGAAAACAGGGAGAAGTTAGAGCACTGGATCAGAGACCATTTTGCCAGCAGCGCATTCAATACCTGCGAGCACCAGCCACTCCAGGAGATGACGGGCACACCACTAGATATCCAGTTCAAGGCCGATGCAACACCGACGGCTGTTCATACGCCCATTCCAGTCCCCCACCACTGGAAAAGACAGGTAAAGGCCGGTCTGGACCAAGACGTACGTCTTGGCATAATTGAGCCGGTGCCACAGGGAACCCCGACACGCTGGTGTTCGAGGATGGTGGTCGCAGCGAAAAAGGATGGCTCTCCTCGTCGGACAGTAGACCTCCAGCGGGTGAACGAGGCCACCCTCCGAGAGACTCACCATACGCCCAGTCCCTTCAATCTCGTCGCTAGCGTGCCACCCGGGACAAAGAAGACTACCCTGGACGCATGGAATGGCTACCATAGCCTATCACTGGCCGAGAACGCGAGAGAAGCGACAACCTTCATAACTGAGTGGGGAAGGTATCGCTACAAGCGCGCACCTCAGGGATTTCACGCCTCCGGTGACGGCTATACACGCCGCATGGATGACATCACTGCAGGGACGGAGCGTCTTAGAAGGTGTGTCGACGACTCTTTGCTCTGGGACGGATCACTGGAGGAGGCCTTTTGGCACACCGTGCACTACATCACGCTCTGTGGGGAACACGGCGTCGTGTTCAACCCTTCTAAATTCTCTTTCGGGGCGGACACCGTTGACTTCGCTGGTTTCACAGTCACTGCTGACGGGTACAAACCAACGGGACGGCTTCTCGACGCCATCCGTAACTTTCCGACGCCATCCAACCTCACAGGAGTCAGAAGCTGGTTCGGGCTGGTTAACCAAGTCTCCTACGCGTTTGCCCAGTCTGAGGTCATGTCACCCTTCAGAGAACTGCTCAAAACTAAAGGCAACAGCAAGTTTTACTGGGACGAGACTCTTGACCGACTGTTCCAGCAATCCAAAGATACCATTGCCAAGCGCGTGGCTGAAGGTGTGCGAGCATTTGAGACTGATCGGCCAACCTGCCTCTCAACAGACTGGAGCAGACATGGACTCGGCTTCATCCTCCAGCAAAAACACTGCCAGTGTGGCATGGAAAAGGCACCATACTGTGGGCCAGATCACTGGAAACTCGTATTCGCCGGGAGTCGCTTCACCACAGATGCCGAGTCTCGGTATGCCCCAGTGGAGGGAGAGGCTCTCGCTCTCGTCTACGGACTTCAGCAGTGTCGCATGTTTGTACTGGGATGTCCGAATCTCACCGTAGCAGTTGATCATAAGCCACTGGTAAAACTATTCTCAGACCAGTCGCTGGAGAACATAAAAAACCCACGGCTGTTCAGCTTGAAGGAGAAAACGCTCATGTACCGCTTCACAATCAAGCACGTCCCGGGGAAAGAGCATGTGGGTCCAGATGCTGCTTCCAGATATCCAGCCTCCAGCAGTGCAGCCACGCCCACACAGCTGAACGACTCGCTGAGCGGCTTTGCAGTCATGAGAGCTGAGCCGGCCCACACAGATACTGAACACGCACGAAGCATCCATGAAGCCATGGTGGCCGTTGCTGAGCTGGCAGCCTCCTCGGCCGGCTCGGACGGATTTCGAGCGATCACTTGGGAGCTGGTGAAGGAGGAGTGCATGGTAGACGCCACCAGCATCGACCTAGCGGCAATGATCTGCCGCGGCTTCCCCGAGACGCGTTCCGACGTCCCGGACCACCTCAAAGTCTTCTGGCCGATGAGACACGACCTGCATGAGCTCGAAGGCGTCCCATTCCACGGCCAGAAAATGTACATTCCACAGTCACTTCGAGTGGAATTACTGGAATGTCTTCACTCAGCTCATCAGGGCGAAGTGGGCATGAAAAACAGCGCTCGGAACCGATTTTTCTGGCCTGGGATGGATGCAGCAATAACACAGAAGCGAGCACAGTGTAAAACATGCCAAAGGATGGCCCCGTCACAGCCAAGCGAACCAGCGCTGGAACCGCCGTGCCCCGATTTTCCCTTCGAGATAGTCTGCACAGACTACTTCCAGCTGGCAGGCTACTTCTACCTGGTGTACGTGGACCGCTATTCAGGATGGTTGAACATCAGTCAAATGTCAGATGGCAAGATCTCGACCCTGGTCTCCGAGCTACGCAAGTATTTTGCGCACTGGGGCGTACCCGCCACCATTGAGTCTGACGGTGGACCGCCATTTAACAGCGAGGAATTCAAACAATTCCTCCAACAGTGGGGCATCAAGCACAGGCTCTCCTCTGCGCATTACCCCCAGAGCAATGGCCGTGCCGAAGTCGCTGTCAAAGCAGCGAAACGGCTTCTACAAGACAACACGAGCAGGTGCGGCCAGCTCAACACGGATCAAGTGACACGAGCGCTTCTTCAGTTCCGTAACACACCTGGGCGCGACGGTACGCGCGAGTCACCAGCACAGATCCTCTTCGGACGGCAGCTACGTGATGGACTCCCGACGCCGCACTTTGTTCGTCCCGAATGGGGGAAATTGAGGGAGCTCCGGGAACGTGGGTACGCTCAGCTGCACGGAAAGAACATCGACAAACGCTGCCTTGAGCCACTTGGCGTTGGGGACATAGTACAAGTACAGAACCAGCAAGGATCTCAGCCGACTCGCTGGGACCGCACCGGTATGGTCGTAGAAACACTGGGTAACCGTCAATACAGCGTCAAGATGCATGGCAGTGGCCGGCTCACCCTGCGAAACCGCCGCTTCCTCAGGAAGATACAGTCTCTGAACCCTGCCAATCATCAACCAATGAACCACACCACGGTCTACCAACGAGATCGCCCGCTCCTGCGCCCCAATGGACCGTCCGGAGCCCCCGTCCCGCCGGTCTTCAGTGCTGCGTCGCCGCCGGCCCCGGCGCCATTGCAGCCCGCCACCATCCATAGGCCGATTCCAGCATCAACAGCAAAGGCGACTGCCCGTGCGCCTCGGGCTGCCTCCTTAGCCCCACCATCAGTCATCCCACCAGCCAGCACTGATCCAGGGCAGCCGCTTGTCCAGCTACAAGCACCTTCGGCAGTTCAGCAAGATCCGCCACGCCGGAGCACACGGACGCGAGTCCCTACTAGGCGCCTGTCCATGACTCCACGTGGGCAGTCATACACAGAGATATCTGCCTGCTCCTCATCATTCAGATGGTGACATTTTCGACCACATACCCATGTCTGTGGTCGCGTTGGGGGGAGGGCATGAAGGATCCTCACCAACTCTTTCGTGGTTGTTATTAACAATCAGCATGTCGGGAGAACATGCATAACAAAATCGCGTGTGCACAAGTGTTAATTAAATGAGTGTGACGAGAACGGGAAACTGCGGATGATTTAGAATATAAAGTAGAACTTGGAAAATGTGTACTTGAATTTCATTTGCATATCATTCAAGATATATATGTAAAAGATCAATACTGTGATACTAAAACATGCATGTAGGTTAATTCACCCGCCTAAATCTCACATAAGTTACCCGCATGCAAACATGCACGGATTAGAAACCTGACAGCTAAACCATAAAAAAGGACGCGGCGGTAGGTACACCTTAGACCGACCGTCAAAATCATGCAGCTCACAAAGTTTCTGTGACGACCAGCGTCGAAGCTGGTGTCTGCTCCAGCAGAGGTACGACAATCCCAGCAGTACCCTCGACACCGCCGGACCCGAACTCACAGACGGGGACCAGAGAGGTCAGCGTCAGACACGTCTCGCTCGGCCCGCTGACACCGGTCTGAACCGCCGCTGACGGCGCTGGGGGCACAGCCGGCGCACCTCCCATCCCCTGAGGTGCGCCCTCCCGCTCGGTAGCCTGTCCGACCGTGACCAGCTGACGCATCGAGCTGCCGTCCCTGATGTCGAAGATGCCCTGCGCGGTGCGAACGGCGGTGCGGCCGATCCTCTCCCGACGCACGGCCGCCAGCTGCTCGGCAGTGTGGCTGCGCAGGTGAGCCGTCAGTGGCGTGCGTTGGCTGAACGCGCGACCGCACACGTCACACACGTGCGGCCGGTCGCCCGTGTGCGTCCTCCGGTGGGAGGACAGGATGCGCTCGGTGCGGAACGTGCGGCCGCATATCTCACAGCTGAACGGCCGCTCGCCCGTGTGGATACGTAGGTGTTCGCGCAGCATCTGAGCAGAGGACATCTTTTTCTGGCACACGTGACACTCTGCGGGTTTAATGCCGAGGTGGCTACGCTGATGGATGCGTAGCGCGTGGCTGGAGAGCAGCGTTTTGCCGCAGACGGAGCAGCAGAACGGCCGCACGCCCGTGTGGTCCACCTCGTGGCGGCTGAGGGCACGCCGGTCCATGAACGCCCGGTCGCACGTGGTGCACCGGAACCGGCGCTCGTTGGTGTGCAGCTGCACGTGTTTCTGCAGCGAGCTCGAGCTGGATAGCTGCTTCTGGCAGTACGGACAGGTCTGAGGCTGGGACGAGCGGGGCGCGGACCGACCGCCGCGGCCCCGCCGCCTGGGGGGCTCTGTCGTCACCAGCCACGTACAGTCCTTCTGAAATGCACAAAACCATATACTCGTACATGGAAGATTCTGCTGATAAATGATTAAAAAATGATATAATTTTACTTGATCAGCGCAAGAATGATGTAAATATAAATCTCGCACAGCTGACACACAAAGAAACGCTCATCAATACCAACAAGTAAAAAGCAATAAACATGACTTAGATGGCATCAGTAGGTATCTCACCTGAGCAGATGTTGGAGCATCTGATGCCTGCGGTCCACTCATTTCCCCTGAAATAAACAAGTAGACCGGACCAGAATAAAACAAATGCTGACGATAATGGAGTCTAAATCTCACTCTGCACTGCCGTCGACTGTGGTGGTCCTTTTGGGCTGGGCATTTTTTATCGTTGGATAGGTATTATCATACGGTCAGACTGCGGTCGGTATTAGGGCATAATAATTCAGCTTGACTTTGTGCTAATTCAATGTTCACTGCTTCTCGTATAAAATAGTTAAAGACGACCCAAAGCGACGCTCAAGGCAGTGACGCAAAGCAGTACGAACCGAGAAAGACATTCTCATTCGTCCTCTGTAGTTATCAGAATACAGGCACATCAATCACATCATGACCAATGGTGTGGCGTTAAATCCATTTGACAGCCATGTAAACTCAATTTCACACCTAACGATCTATGCCGACAAGAAGCATTTAGTCATCAGCTCGTCAAAACTTCTTTCGACGTTTATCACAACTCATTAGCGTAAAAGTGAATAACTGAATACCTATCGATTCGGCAAGACTCTGGAATTTCGGGCCTAGAAGGCACGAAATTCGAAAAAAGTTGGGGCAGTCATGCTCAGCAACATTTTTATTCTAAAATAAAAAAAAAACAGCCGCTGCCTTGAAGCACGAAGAATTGTCGAATGATCGCTAACTTGTTCGATGACGTGTATGCTGCACGTCGTTTAATACTGATCTGTTTTCGTCATCGTGTCGTGCAATGTCGTGCTTACTAAACGTCTCGTTGTATTAACTACATTTCTTGTCCATCACTGAACGCATATATAGAAAAATCGATCTCGCAACACCCTCGCACACAAAGAATGAAATACAAAACTAAATGTTTATTTGAATTCAAGTGCGTTACAAAAATAACGAGTAATCATCGAACACATGACAATTATGAACAGCATGAATTAATAAAACATGAATTTGTCATCTCGACCGACAAGAACAATAAAGAGAAGACGGCGAGAAAACAAATGACTGAAGCAAGAAACGGATGCCGTAAACAACTGCTGTTGGCAGTGCAGAGCGAAAAATCAAAACCTTAACATAAGTCATAAGCTCATAGGCTCAGGTAGTGTCTGCTTTCCCGACAGGCTGCTGCAGTTCCCTGACTTTATGAGACCCTGTCGTCGCTGCAGCACGGCCTAACCTCACTGTACCGGTCCTGCCGGCGCAGTCATCCACAGACCCTGGGCGCCCACAAACGACCCGTCCGGCCCGTGTGAATCGCGCCAGTGCGCCTTCAGGACCTCCGCGCCCGGAAAGCACTGTAAGCACGCCGGACACTGGACCAGCTCCGCAGAGGGCACCACTGGCACCGGCGGTGGCGGCGGCGCGTCTGGAGCGTCGGCGCGCGCGCTACACACCATGCTCTGTATGTGTTTCTTCAGCGGTGTGCACTGCGAGAAGCCCCTATCGCAGCGAGGGCACCGGTACGGCCGCTCGCCGGTGTGAGTCCGCCGATGGGACGCCAGGATCTGCGACCGGGCGAACCGTTTCCCGCACACTTCGCACACGAACGGTTTCTCACCCGTGTGAACGCGCATGTGGTCCCGCAGAGCCGACGGCATGCGGAACGCCTGGTTGCACACGGCGCAGACGTGCGGCTTCTCTCCGCTGTGAATCATCTTGTGTCGCACCAGCACCTTGGCCGTGGCGAACATGCCACCACACACGTCACAGCAGTGGGTCTTGACGCCAGCGTGCGTCTCAATGTGTCGCCGCAGCTCATGTGTGGCGCGGAACGCCTTGCCGCACTGCTCGCAGCTGTTGCTCTTCTCGCCCGTGTGGATCTTGCGGTGTCCGATCAGTGCGCTGTGCTGTCGGAAGGCAGCTGGACAGGTGTCGCACTTGAACGGCCGCTCGTCCGAGTGTATAGCGGCGTGCGTGACCAGGTCGGAGCGGCGCACGAACGAGCGCTCGCACACCGTGCATTGGTGCGGCCGGATACCCTGGTGGAGCTTCAGGTGGGTATAGATGGAGCGCTTGTCGGCGTACCGTTTGTCACACACCCGGCAGGCGTACGGCCGCGGGCCGGGGACCACCTCTATCAGAGGGGACAGCGAGCCCCGCCTGGCCCGGGCGGGCGGAGGCGGCATAGACGAGCGGTTCTTTCTCCGCCGTTGCGAGGCTGACGATCCGACCTGGAATAAACAACAAACGCAATGCAGAGGAGACGATATTTCAGTCAAATACAAAAATTCCATGGAATGGTAAGACAAGTGAGTCAGTTACACTAAGTTTGCTAATGATCTTTAGAATGCAATTTGCACCGTGAGACATGTCAAAAGCCACATAGGTATAAAATAGTCTTGGCTGCAAACTTATCAAACCCTTTATCACCAATAGTAACTGACTCACAGCACGTTACATGAGTCAGATAAGCACAGTCAAAGCTTAACAAACATGGTTTTTACCCTGAAAATATTCACAAAGCGTAAACCAAAACAGTGTCACTCGCTGATTCCTCACCTGTTCAGTGTCGGAGTAGTTCGGATCGTCTGTCACCTCGTCCTCCTGGGGCGAGCCGCTGTCACTGGACGAAGCCGGACTGCCACCTGAACCGCAGCGAGCACCACTCAGGGCACAGCCGCGCCAGCAACGCGCCACCGTAGGCTCGATAGAGGAGGACCGGCCCCGGAGGGATGGGGACAGACCACAGACGTGGCACCGACGACCAGGGGAAGGGGGATCCCGAGGGAGCAGGACAGGTCCGACACAGCTCGGACGGCCCATGAGAGACCGAGCCCGGAGAGTGGAACGAGCTGCCAGCACGCCGCAGACGGCCCGAGAGGGGCCGGCTCCTCGGAGGGGTTGGGACAGGCCAGGACTGACGCAGACATAACCACGGCGG
Organism: Amphibalanus amphitrite; assembly: GCF_019059575.1. Taxonomy (NCBI): domain Eukaryota; kingdom Metazoa; phylum Arthropoda; class Thecostraca; order Balanomorpha; family Balanidae; genus Amphibalanus; species Amphibalanus amphitrite. Next base: position 28,976 of record NW_024881812.1, read on the forward strand.
CAGAAATGGATGGGAGGCGGATAAAGAGACTTGTGACCGTCGAAGGCACTTGATAGGCTTGGTTGAGGCGCACAGATTAGCTGGGCGATCGAGTACGGAATCCCGTGTGGAGGAGCGACCGCGGATTTGACGGGGTGAATATGCGATAATAATTACCGAAGAAATGCGACTAGTGATGTCGTCAAAGGAATGATTGCAAGAATACATTGTTCTCTTGTAAGTTGCATATTTAGTCATCGTTTACTTTAAGAAACAAAAGCTTTCTGAAAGAAAACCAAAAGTCCCACAACTTCATGGCATTCGTAGCAGCGTAAGAACATTATCAACGATGTAATTTATGCGAGCGAGACGTCACGAATGATGCTGATGCTTAAGGAGTACATATTAGGAGCTCATATTACGATACTTTGATCTATGAAAATCTTTTGCGGAAACTGATTGTAGTAACCGATGGGAAATAATCAGTCGGCAATCGTGCTATGCGGAACAGTATGGCCAATGGTATGGCTCCAGGCGTTTACCACTAGTGACATCTATCAGCAGACACGCAAGTTATATCCATGATAGTGACGAAACATGATTGCAGATTTATCAGGATCGCCAAGACAAGGCAGACAGCGAGCCTGCTGTTGTTATAGATGTGCATTAATTATAGCTACGATACAGAAACTTAATTGCGACAGGCGTAGCCAAGATAAGACATAGTTTTGCTTATCATTGAGCTGGTGCAGGGTGGGAGCAGATTTATCAGTAACACTGAATATGCTCGTTAGAGCGTCAAAGAAAAGACCGTGCAAAACATGCATAATGCTAGCTTTGGGTCTGATTCATACTGAGGAAACTCAGCAGCCCGTGGTTTTTCATTCGTGATAAGCAAGCAAAACTTATAGCAGTTGAGTTGTTTACTCATCATCCAATCACTTTACCTATTCTCCACGTCTGCTCCTTCCAAAACTCGAATGTGTCCAAGTGGCATGTTACCGAGGCCAGAGCCCACGCAAAACAATGCTCGTTGCGTAGGCCCTGGCCTGTACCGTCCGATCTGGAAATTCTTCCTTTTTATTGTGCCAACATAGTCGGCCACGGCAAAAAATGGTCGGCCACCATCGTTCCCAAAAGACAAAAGACACAGTAATTAAAGTCAACGACTAAGATTAACACAAATAAAGTCGACACAACTACTTAGCAGCATTTAGCAGAGATGAACACTTACCAGACTCGACGTTGACCGCGGGTTCCTAGAAGAAGAAAATGGGGGCAATGTTAGTTGTAAGATAAATATTGTGGTAAAATAAAGCACCTGAATAATTAAAACCTACGAACCGCATCTTCCCAGTAGACGTCAAGCAACTCGAATGCTCTGACATTACGATCGTATTGCAGCGTACAATGAGTGGAGTGAATTGCAGTGCGCCATACGTCTGATCGTACCACCCGGTATGCCCGCAGCCCGACAGCCGTATCCGCACAGCCTTTCTAGTGCCTTAGACATAGAGGACTCTTCAGTGTCCTGTCCTCACCGTGGGGTCATCGGCGTCATCCGAGTCCCCCAGATCGGCCAGCGGGTCCGCCAGGACCTCCGGCTGTTGGTCCGTCTCCGAGACATCCTGTGCAGGAATGCAGCACACTTCACATGAAAGATCGATGTGATGCATTCAAGCATAGCAACGCTTGTGTGTGTGAGCGGTAAAATTAAGCAGTTCTTGCTGGGATGTTGTCTGTAATAGGTTGGATGCGAGATATTCGTTAAAACAAACCATACATTCCTCATGAATCGAAAGCACGATCAGCGGAAGGCTGGGCTGTTTCGTGACACTCACCGTTGTCTCGTGTAAAGCGGTGTCCGAGTCAGCCGGCTTGCTCTTTTTGGGCGTTGCTTTTCTCGGTCGCCGAGTTCTCGGTTTCTCTGAAGTAATGCAAACATGACATGCATTAGATGTGTGCTCAGCACAAATACAGCAAATCAACGAAAAACACAAACAATAAATTCATGGCACACTAAGCACAATATTTCATCTACAACATGAGAAAGACTGTACCTGAAATTTACATATTTTCTGGATGGTTTTCTATCTTCAAGCTGTTTGAACAATATACTCCTTGAATCAGATGGAAGCCAGCAGGTTGAACAGCGAATTCCAACCAAAGCAACACACCAATGGCAAGGAACAACAAAAATATCTCAGCTTTGTGACCAGGCATTAACGGCTACATAACATCTGCTTAATACCTACTACTGTAACCAGAAAGCTCAAATACACTTCAGTGCATATTCACCAGAAGCAGATGAAGCAGATGATCTCAGTGCCTTGGAAGAGGTGGTCCGCCTTTGGGTGGTGTTCGTCACCATCTCCACCAGCTGCTTGGTCATGTCGGCCAGCCTGTTCTCGTAGATGACGATGTCGTTGACGAAGGCGGCGCAGCGGGGACAGACGAGGTCGCCGGGCGCGCTGCCGTCTGGCCAGCCGTCCACCGGCGCGGCGGAGCGCACCTTCTCCAGGAACGAGACGTCTGGCTGAGCCGGACAGGCCGCGTGCACGTCCTGGGAGGTGGCCAGCTCCGACTCGGCCAGCGCGCGGTCACAGACCAGACACTGGGGCACCCACGACCGTCCGGTACTCCCCGACGGCCGGGCAGGCGCCACGCTGTTCATGGTGAAGCCTTCCGCGGCTCAGCAGTGGCGTAAGGTCCTAAAACAGAGATAACAATGAAGCGCAAAACGTGCCAGGCCAGGCAGACATTGACGCGACCGATCGCGACGCAATTTTCAGTACCCTCGAGTTTAACACTTTTAGCCTGAAAACTTCATGGCCCTGATCTCCGGGGATGGGGAACGGTAGATTGCTCCCGCAGAGCGGCTGGTGTAATGTGTAGTGACTCGGACCAGTTGCCGGGACACTGACGCAAGCCACACAATGAACCGCCCGGGTCAGTGAGCGGGCGTCCGAGGGCAGGGCGGCCGCTTGTTTCGCCAGGTTGTCCATGTTTTCACTCCCCTCGAATCTCGATCCCGCAGTAGGCAGGAACCCACTGCAGGATCACTTCATGATGCTCGGCAATGTCAATTAGGTCTTCCATACCTATCTCCGCACTAAAGGTGTCACTTGGGCAGCTGTTCCTCTTCTGAGTTTGACTCAGGGCGGCTCACGACCACGAGTCACGAGTCCACGACTCTGAGCACCTAACGACCGGGGTGGGGTAGGTCTCGTCCCAAACCCTCTCTAGAGCTGACCACAGGGCAAATCTGCTGCTAGATTGCCCGGCATACCGACAAATTCAGCGACCGCCATACAACAAAAAAACTATGTGACCGCCAGAGCCCTGCTCCAAAAAATTTGCTGTCTCATGGCTCATGCTCTCAGCTCTGAATTAGGCACATGCGAAGTTACACCTGACCTAACGTGAGCTGAAATTTTCAACACAATCAAGCCACCATACTGGACGTATTTGGCATAACGTGTATTTTTCCAATCTGGCAGGTGCCTAACTCTCATAGTAAATGTTCAATCAAACCATCACCCTGATGATATCTTTGTACGTTAGTCATTCTCCTCTGTTACTTGAGGTAGGTAGCAGCTTGTAACTTTGTAACTCCATAGGCAGGCACCTTCCTACAGTTCAGTGACGGTGAAGCTCAGCTCTGGCTCAGGCGCAAATTGAAATGAAATTGAAATAGGTAGACCCACATCAGGGTACAATTGACCGACATCAACATTGTATTTCCAGTATGCCTGATGGTTGAGGACAGTTAGCCTTTGAGTTCTAACCCGTGATTTCTAAATTTACACGAGTGTATATAAAACCTATAAAAAGATGGTGACAGGTATACTGTCTTTGTGACAGGTATGCAAGGCCGTATAAGTTCAGGTATGTACCCTGAAAATTCTCTCGAACGCAATCGATATATGTTATTTGCGATCGCAATTGCAAAAGAAACCATTGAATTCGGTAATTTGTGTTCAAAGTGAATAGCTGATGACCGTTTTCTGCTAGCGGTTCTTCACGCGCTTATCCTTTCACGGGTTAGCCCTTTCCATCGACAGGGATAGATTCTGTTTAAGAACACATCTAAATGCCGCAATTGTCTTATCGATAAATCCAACAGTCACCGTGGGTTTATTGTTTTGGTTTTATTGGTTTCACCGATTTCGCCGGTCTCACGTTCTTTTTCTAGGCTCTTGCCTATGATCTAGGTTCTTGCTCGTTCTTGTTCTAGGTTTGTTTTCTACTGCTGTGACTTGAACGATCGTATCATCATCCCAAGTGGGTGCATAAACACGTTAGGCCTTGTGCTACAGGCCTTGGACATCAACTCAGCAGCAGGCTCAGACGATCTTCACCCCATGCTTCTCAGGAACTGTGCCACTGGGCTTGCCTACCCACTCTACCTGCTATTCCAAAGGTCCCTCGGAGAAGGCAAACTCCCAACTCTGTGGAAGTCATCGAGAGTTGTCCCGATTTATAAGAAAGGTTCAAGGTACGACGCACTCAACTACAGACCGATCAGCCTCACTTCTGTGACGTGTAAATGCTTAGAGAGAATCATTGTTCGTCATCTCTCAGCTTACATGGAAGACAACGGCATCCTGACTGACCACCAGTTCGGATTTCGAGCAGGCAGGTCTACCATGGATCAACTGCTCCTGGTGTACAATGAGGTGTCTCTGCATGTAGACAGTGGAAGTGTCGTTGATGTCGTGATGTTCGACTTCGCCAAAGCGTTTGATGTCGTTTCTCACCAAATCCTCCTAACAAAACTTCGTCTCCTTGGTATCCAGGACAGCCTGGTCCGATGGATCGAGGACTTCCTAGTTGACCGACAAATGGCCGTACAGGTGAAGACAAAGCTGAGCAGCCCTCACTGTGTCACCAGTGGTGTCCCCCAGGGCTCTGTTCTGGGACCCATCCTATTTCTGCTATTTGTAAACCACGTTGCTAGCAACCTGTCATGCCGTTACAAGGTTTTTGCAGATGACCTGAAGATGTACATGAAAATTCGTCATATCCCGCATGCCAGCTATGACCTCGATTCACAGATGTGCCAGCGTGACATTGATATGCTGCAGAGCACTGCTGAGTCTTGGTGCCTTTCTCTGAATGTTAAAAAGTGTGTTGTCCTTCGTTTTCACAGGAAATTCCACGCTCTCCCCCCTCCATGTTATCACATCTCCAATGCCCCAATCCAGGTTGTCCACTCCCACACCGACCTTGGCGTTGTAGTTGATTCAGACTTGAAGTTTCACAATCATATTACAGCAACGGTTTCAAAAGCCGCGGGTCTAACTCAGAACCTGCTTAAATCTACTGTTTGCAGGTCCCCGGACTTTATGATGACACTCTTCAGCACGCACGTAAGGCCTTTGATCGAGTACTGTTCTTGCGTGTGGCACACCGGATACGTGGGTGACTTAAGGCTCCTCGAGTCAGTCCAGCGGCGTTGGACGAAGCGCGTCCATGGTCTCGGCAACCTAGATTACTACTCTCGACTTAAGGCCCTGAACCAATTTTCGGCCAAGGGCAGGCTCCTCCGAGCTGACATGATACAATGCTGGAAACTCTTCCATGATAAATGTTCAATCAAACCTTCGGATATATTCGTGCTCTCGCCATCCTCTGGAACCCGAGGCCACCGCTTTAAGTTGCCACACGTCCGTCCCCAAACAGATTTACGTGCCAGATCATTTAGTGTCCGCTGTATCACTCCATGGAACTCTCTACCGGACGAAGTAGTGTCTGAACCAGATTTAACCAGGTTCAAATCCATGTTATCTGCGACACTGGGTGATACCCTGTTTGTATACTAGTCTCTAGTGCGTATCTAAATGAATTGTGTCCCATGACCGTTAACTGTGTTCCGATTATAATGTTGCTGTTTGTATCTTGTCACTCTTGTAAACTCATTCATTTGGCACTTGTGGGCTCACTTTCCCGTTTGGATGTGTTCTCATCCATCGGGCGAGCTCTTTCTATGCGGGTTCCTTCCCTTCTCCCCATCCCTGCATTCATTTTGGCTACTCTCAGACCAAGGGAACCCCAAACAGGTGAGTTGAACAGGTGAGTAGGTCAGCACAGTGCTTTATGTGTAAGCCCACCCATATAGCAAAATGATGTAGATAATTTATTGCTCAGCTTCATGAATTTTGGGACATATTTGCCCTGACACAAGTATCATCTGACCAGTGAAGAATGGCTGTGTCAACAGCAACAGGCCATGTAGCCTGTAGGTTGAAGTGTGAAACATTCCCCGCATTTGGAGTGTCTCAGACGACGCAGATTCTACATCTTGCGGCCAACCCATTCCATAACCGCAGCCAAGCCCCGCTGACCTGGGACGGGATTGGCTGGATTATTTATATATTTATATACACTGTGGTGGGCTGGACAATGTAGAATCTTCGTCGTCCGAGAGACACCTAAGATGGGTTGTTTTAACTTGTTGCATAACAGACCATTTTATTTCAGTCCTCCTTGTGAGTTGTGATAAGCAGGCCAGCAGCTCATATATCTAATGACTGAGTTCAAAAAGTCATGGATGACACAGCCAGCACAAATACTTCAGTTGAAGACAGAGACTTTGGTGACAATCCAACAAGTGATGCACTCTCAGAAGGATTTCTGAACTCTGTAAAACCTGTCATCGATCGCATTGATCTTGGAGTCAAGGAAACACAGTGAGTCACAAGTTAAAATTGTTATTCCCTTTAATTTGTTTGTTTCAATAATAATCCATTTTATCCTTAAAAATGCATGGCATCAAAAAACATGCTCTAATCACTTGCATGCAAATTTTTCAACTTTCATTGATGTGAGGAATTATATTATCATCCCAGCAAGCAATGAGAGTCCATTTCAGTTTGAAAAGCTGTATCTTACATGCACATAAATATTTATTCATTAGTAATGAAGTTCAACCCCAGAAAGTTCAACTGTATGCTGCTCTTGCAACCACTGACTTTACCTGCCTTGGGTACAAGCTTAATCACATATCTTAGCACTTTTAGAAGGAAATGGCCCTTATTGACCAGGCACTAGGGTTTGATAACCAAGCTCCATAACTTTGTTAAAGCAATAACCATGCAGTCATTTGGAATGAGCCAGCAGCTGGCTTCCTATTGCCTTCTTTGGTTTCCTCACACCCACTTGTCATTTCTTCGAATGTTCCAGGTAGAGCTTTGAGGTACTTACCCACCAACCATTTCAGCTACCAGCACAGTTACAGGTAGCTGATACTGGCCAGTGGCCACTGAATGGCCACCCTGTCGCTAATGCCTTGTCAGTTGTCACTATTGTCTTTAATGCCAGTGCCACCATTGCCTTAAATGTTAGGAGTAATGCTAAGTAAGTACCGTCATCATTACAGGTAGAACCAGATCAAGAAGGTTTGACTAACCCTTCCCTCCCCCATTACAGAGAGAGCCAGGAGACGCTGAGTGCCCTGCTCGAGGCGATCGCCGAGGACTTTGCCCGGTTGTCGGCCGTAGCACCGTCGCCGGTTGACATTGAGGAGCACGTGAAGCGGCTGCACAGCGTGAAGAGACGCGTGGCCGTCACCAACAATACGCTGCAGACCGTGCAGGTAACGGCTGGCGGCCGGAGACTCGGCGGCTGCGGATGGCTCTCAGGTCACATCGCCGCCACAGCTAGTGCAGTCAGCTGCACGCTCATTCATTCATTGATTCATTAATTCATTCGTTCAATCATTCATTCATTCGTTCGTTCGTTCGTTCGTTCGTTCGTTCATTCATTCATTAATATATATTTCATTCATTCATTCGTCAATTCCATTTGTTTATTCAATTAACCCTTAGATCATACACTGCTGCTCGTTTATTTGAAGACTCACAGTTCGCTCATTTTCTCATTTGACAATGGACTTACGGCTGTCGACCATTCACTGCAGGAGCGCTTGACCAGGATCAGGAGTCACCTGGCCCGACAGCGTGCGGCGCACCCGCCGGCGGCCGCCGCCGCCCCCGCTGCTGACCCCGCGGCCGCCCCTCAGTAGCGCGCCATGCAGACGCCCGACATCTCCCACCTGACGGCGGCCGACTACGACCGCGTCTACGAGCCGGCCGAGGACTCGTTCCTGCTGCTGGACGCCCTCGAGGCGGACCTGGAGCGGCTGCGCGCGCGCCGGCCGCGCCTGGCGCTTGAGGTCGGCAGCGGCTCCGGTGTGGTGATAACGGCGCTGGCGGCCGCGCTGCCCGAGTGTCTCTGTCTGGCTACTGACCTGAGCGAGGCCGCGTGCCGCGCCACGTGGCGCACGGCGCACAGGAACGGCGTCACCGTGCTCCCCGTGCGCTGTGACCTGACGGCGGCGCTGCGGCCGCGCCTGGCCGGCCAGCTCGACGTGGTGCTGTTCAACCCGCCGTACGTGGTGACCAGCACGGAAGAGGTGTGCGCCAGCGGCGGCCTGGCGGCCAGCTGGGCCGGCGGAGAGCGCGGCAGGGAGGTGACCGACCGCCTGCTGCCGCAACTGCCCGACCTGCTCGCCCCGGACGGACTGTTCTACCTGGTGGCCATCCGGGAGAACGACGTGGACGACTTGGGCGCGGTGATGGCCGGACTCGGCTTCGACATGTTTCGGGTGATGAGCCGGCGGGCCGGACCGGAGCACCTGTCCGTGCTGAGGTTCGAGCGGCGCGCCGAGTCGGGAGGGACCGGGCCGCCGGAGGGTGGAGATGTACCCCAGAGACCATGAGGATCGCCGCGGATCGGCCGACCGGTGGAGAGGTGTACCATAGGGACCGAGATGGCGCTGGTGGTCGGTGGTGTGCAGGAATATCATAACTGTGATCTATCCTGGGCGCTCTTTTGTATACCATGGGAGGGGCATGATCTGGAGCTTTGGGCCGTCAGAGCGGGAAGGCAACGAACCGTCGTATGCCAAACGCATGCCAAGGAAATGGCGGGACTTTGCGACCCGATTTGATAAGATGGTCAATCAAAATAGGGTTTACAGTTCCTCAGTGTATACCCAGTTTGTTTATACCCCTGCGTCGTGCGATAAGAGCTATCTGAGCATTGTTGAGTTAGCTACTCCTTGTCGGTGTTCGTTTTTGTTTTGTCGAACGCCTAGCATGCTCCTGAATTTTGATGTGCTTTTAACAAACGAGTTTATCAGTGAAAATATAATAAAATCTGCCTACGTTCGTTTTAAACATAGGTTTAGGTTGATGTCCAGTTTCTTATCTGTCTCAGCTGTATACTTATTACTTATTGTTTTTTTTTTTCCTGATCGGGTTTCCCGTTCCCACCATGCACTTGCCCGTCAATTACGTAGGCTCATCTGCATATGAAACACAAGCGAAGGGTAAAATGCTTCTCTCGTCTCCCGCTTCTGTTACGCCAAATCTCCGTCGAAGTCTAGCAGAATTTTAATATTCGCGAATTTCCTCAAGTTTCTTCTCTTTATATTCATCCGCGTTCAACTGATTCTTGAGTGGCCGTGTGTTGGTTAACTCGCCACTTAATCTACTGCGAACGCATTTCTACGTCCATTTAAAAACAACCGTTTTACACGTCATAGCATGTATTCTGTGCAAACCATTGAGTGCAGAAATATCGGAAACCGCGAATGACAAATGATCATCTATTCTGCCTCGCTCACACGCCGCACGCAGCTACAATGAACATGAATTTTCGAGCATGACCTTATTGCTACTTACAATATGGCAACATTCAAACAGCAGCCGCAAAAGTTAAGCAACGCTCAGAAGACAGCAATGAGAACTGACGGGAACACGGCGGTCTACACGAAATGATCAATGACTACTTGGGAGGGGCGAGGGGACCATATAAAACGCATCACTGCCGGCCAATGGATGTACGCGCGGGGGCCTGGAGAACACTTATAAACTTTCGCTGTACACATCGGATAAATAATAGACGCCTATGTTGACAAACCAGTGTACGTAGGACGATGGGCAGTTGTGAGGCGCACAGCGCCCCGCCGGTACACTGACGGCTGAGCCGCGCGGGCGCCCGCGAGTCCCGCGGGGAGCCCACGCCGCTGGTCCGCGGCCGGCGAGGGCGGCTCTCCGGTCCGCAGCCCCGCGCGGCCCGTCCTAAGGCGAGATCAGACGTGTTGTTTGTCCACCGGCGGCCGCCCGAAGCGTCAGTGAGCGATCTGCCCGGCGGCGGCGGCGGCTGCCGCGCCTCGGTCCTCGTTACCCGCCCCGAGACACCACACAAGTTCACCGTCCCCGCCAGCGCGCCATCACTCGACGGGCTACCGAGCCCCAACGATTCCTGCTCCCGGGCCGCCAGCCTCTTCTCGCGCGCGTCGTGGACTCTCCGTCTGGCGCGACGATCCCACAGTTACGCTCCGCGGACGGCGCGACTGGCGCCTCCGCAACATTTCTGCACTCAATGGCTTCACACCGTCACATAAAACTTAGATCCACCTAAAATTCACAACCTGCTGAACGGTTCTGCGGGTCGGCACTGAGCGACTGTTAAACAAACACCCGCGCGCCGACCCACAAAGGTTGGACACATGATTTCTGCGTGCATGCTGGCGACGGGCGGGCGCTGGCGGGGCGGCTGGTCCGGTACAAAAGTGCGCGTGCTGCTGTGGCGGCGCCGCGACTAGCCGGCCTCGGAGTCGCTGGAGTCTGAACTGGAGCTGCTGGAGCTGCTCGAGCTGCTGTCCGAGTCTGAGGAGCTGGAGCTGGAGGCCGACAGACGCGCCGTGCCGCCGCCCTCGCCACCCTTGGAGTCGTCAGCTGCGAGGCACACGGACGGACACACCCAGTCAGCTCAGGAATTATTGACATGTATGACATGTATAGGAACTTTCTACCGTGACCACGAAACGCGCATCGATTTTTGTCTGCCTGTTCAGCTCTGTCTCCATGCAACAGCAAGAATTTATGAGGCATAGCAACTATCGAGTTAAGATGATCAATTGCAGGTTACCTTAGTTGACTGCATGGGAAGGTCGACGGTTTTAGGTTACTTAACCCGCGCGGGGCTGGGGTCTCCAGCCGAACGCGCCCCCCTAAAATCTCCCAAACTAATGGTCCGATTTGGAAAATTCAAACGCCAATCGAACGCTCTCATCACGAACTACTAAAAACATGTACTTAATTTAAAGTTTGAGGTCAAGGTCAAGGTCAGGTCAAGGGTACAAATTGCAAGTTTCTACAGTATCGGCCTTGCACCGTAGTTGCCGAAGAATGGAGTCATGGACTGAGACTGATCGCCCAAAACGTGTTCTTATGCTACCAAGACAATATTCGTTGCATACAATATCATTCAGAGGTCAAGGTCAAGGTCAGGTCAGGTCAGGTCAGGTCACCAAAAAACAAAATATAGAAAAGGGCATGTGCGACACATGTTTTATGGGTCATTTTACTCATAGAATTCAATAGGCACACTCAATAAGTGATATGGACCACCTCTGGATGAATTTCAGGTCGAGGTCAGGTCAAGGTCAGGTCAAGTGAGGTCAAATTTTGAAGTTGGTTGTTAAGGCCTAAAAAGGTGTCTATCTGATGCAGTTTTTCACGGCGAATCGAACGGTGCTATTTTTGTTTCCGTACGAGGTCTAGAACTTCCAAAAAAGTCATTTTTCAAAAAATTTGTGTGTCGTAACGTCATAAAATTTTGAATAACTCCCACATTTTTGAACCGATTCTTCTAAAATTTGGTATGTAGGTGCACATAGACCACTTCTCTGACATATATTCCGTTTTTTTCGATAGACTCAAAATTTTGGATTTTATAATGATTTTCCAAAAAAAGTCAGTTTTTTGAGAAAAAAATTAGGCCAAAATCCAAAATTTTTAAAAAACCGAGATAGCCATTTGATAGACAAAGTAAAATTACGTATAACCTTTTATGTTACGTCTTGATTCCTTTAAAAATGAAGATGTTAGCGGCGTTTGAACTTTTGCCGTTTTTGAGGCGAAAATGGCGAACATGACGTCACTAAAACGTCAATTTCTCAAAAATTTTCCGACGGATTTCGCTCAAATTTTCAGGGAACGTGTCAAATTTATGTAAGAAAAGGTACTGAAAGTTTGGCGGCGCTGCGCGCCGCTGTTTTTGAAATATCGCAAAAATTCGCGAGGGGGGGTAAAATTTACCCCCCCAGCCCCGCGCGGGTTAAAGCACGAAACCGAAGACTACTTTAACGAAGTATTCTGGGTTGCAAACGACACTAAATCACAAGTTATATGCGATACAGTAAATTGACGAAACATCCCATTGCAATTATATTCCGTTAAAGCAAGAACAAAAATGGCGAGCCAAATGGCCGTAGACCTAACTGCGCAGTACTTCCGCAACGTAACCCCTAATGATGGCTAAAAATAATGTTTTCAAGAGCATGGGACCAACTTCACTCCAAATAGCCAATGCCAATGCCGAGTCTAGCCACGGTTGGATACACACAGAATGGACTACCATTCCTTCACTCATTTGGTATATGGACTGACGAGAGGGAGCTTGCACCCCAGTGACGGAAAGCAGAAGTCAGACGCTGACCGGCCTGCCGGCAGCTCCAGCGCTGCTGACTACTCACACTTTTTGACGGGTTTCTTGGAGGTGGTGCCGAGCTGGCCGGTGACGTCCTGCAGCCGCTTCTCCAGCTCCTGCTTCTTCTCCATCATCTGCTCGTCCTTCGACTTGCTGCTCTGCTTCTTATCTAAAGGATGGCGGACAAATGTCAACAACCGTGTGTATTTACATCAGAAACGGCGGTACGCGTCTGCAAACGACGGCATTGGGTAAGTTGGATATGGAAGTCAAGACAAGACGCACGGCTAACCTGGACACTCACCGAACTGTTTTCTGGGCTTTTTGCGCAGACAACTGGCCACGTAGGACTCGAGTTCGCGCAGCGTGGAGGGTCGCAGCGTTTCAAAGTCGATCTCGATCTCGTCCGGGTTGGAATCTCGCAGAGAGGGCTCGCGAGACTGAATAATGTGGACAACGCGACCCAGCTTATCACCTGGGAATGCATGAAGCGAACCACGTTACGAACACTTCGCACCCGGAACCTGACGAGCAGGCGTTTCAAGAATGGTCAGAAGCTCCGCTATGATCCCTGCCGGGTCCGACCGGCCGGCGGACCGGGCGACGACCGTAGAACACGGCCGACGACAGCCACCGGCCGGACGGTACACCGACTCAGATGACGCGCATGGGCTGAAGTATCATCATGCTAGCAAGTTATAGGTGTGAACCACTAAATAATACCAACAAAATAACCGAAGAAGCGCAGTTAACACTACAAAATTGCATTAGAAACGTAACATCAATAAAGCTTAGCACACCAGTTTGATTTGCACAGACATTTTGCACATCTCAATAAATCAGTAAGCGACCAACAAGCGAATAAAGTATGAATGAATTAGCTGCTGTCCAGTAAACCCCAACCAAGCTCCACGCGTCATCTCCATCTCACCAGGCAGTTTGTTGATGTCGAGACTGAGCTGCCGCTTCTCGTCGTAGGACATGGGTCGGGCGTTGTCCTCGTCCTCCTCAGAGTCGTAGGCGGGCGCCGGACCGGCCGCGGCCTTCTTCTTGCCGGGGCCGCCCTTGGCAGCCTTGCCGGCGCCGCGCGGCCGCCGGCCCACCGCCGGCTTGTTGCCGCTCGGTGCCTTCATCGGCTTGGTCTTGAGCGCCTTGCCAGCGCCGGCGGCGCCCGGCCCGCCGGCCAGACTGTTACCGAGCGGACTGAGCGCCGACAGACCGTCGCCGTGGTGGCGGTCGCGCTTGCTCTTCTTCTTTTTGTCCTTGTCCTTCTTTTTCCTGGAGAGGCTCTCCTGGAGGAGGGTGTTGATCTGCTCCTGGACGACCCGCAGCTGAGAGCGAGAGGGCATGCTCGGTTAGCATCGGATCAGAGCAATCAGCCGGTCTGTGTAAGGGTGACAATGGTCAGAAGCTCCGCTATGATCCCTGTCGGGTCCGACCGGCCGGCGGACCGGACGACGACCGTAGAACACGGCCGACGACAGCCACCGGCCGGACGGTACACCGACTCAGATGACGCGCATGGGCTGAAGTATCATCATTTCAACCGGTAAAAATTTGTGCTAATAAATGTCTTAGAATCTACCGCAAGCAACAATAAAACATTGCTTCGCATGAAGTTCATTGAACCGCGTACGAAATTTCGCATTGCGTAGCACACTCCTTGCTCATGGTTAAATCAAATACAACACAAAGTCATGGTCAACGCAACGCAGAATATAACCACGCATGGATAAACCCCTCACTGCCGCGCAGTGCTCCGCTCGGCTCCGGCCCGTACCTGGTTCTGGAGCACGAGCAGCTTCTGTTCCCGCTCCTCCTCAGAGTGGTCAGACTCCGACTCGGAGCTGGACCGATCCTCGTCAGATAGGAACGCCTCGTCCTCGGGAATCTTCGCAAACCTTAGGGCGCAAAACCACAGCGCACGTTACGTCACCGGGGCGGAGATGACGCAAGCTGAACATCGGACTGGGAAAATAACCTTTCACCAGTTCTATCAGCAACAACATAAAAATGAAACTTGGATACAACCAAGCATGCAGTTTTCAAAGTAATCCAAACTTAAACGTCGCATATGATAGCTTGCTCCCGTTATTGCATCGATCGACAGGCTGAAAATAACTACCTATGCATTCAAATCAGTGCATAATTAACCGCGCCAGCGAGCGAACGCTCACTTCATTTCGAAGACATCCTGCAGTTTTCTGGCCATGGCGACCACGTCGTGGTCGGGCGGGTTGTACTTGTAGCAGTTGGTGAATATGAGCCGCACGTCACTAGCGAACTCGCTCGGCGAACGGTACTCGCGGTTGTCCATTTTCGTCTTGGCCGTGCCCAGGTCCATGGGCTGTTTAATAATATCGTGGTAGTCCTGCAAGCCCAGGCTGTCCGCGTCCACAGGCTTGTAGAACGGCCACGCGTATGCCTAAGGGGTGAGAAGGACGGTGTTACGGACGGGCGAGAGACGGACTCTGAAGCTGTGGGGAAGAAGCGGTCAGAAGCTCCGCTATGATCCCTGTCGGGTCCGACCGGCCGGCGGACCGGGCGACGACCGTAGAACACGGCCGACGACAGCCACCGGCCGGACGGTACACCGACTCAGATGACGCGCATGGGCTTAAGTATCATCATGCTAATGAGGCATAATATAACAGGAATACTAACAGTGTTAATTAAGGTACGTAATAGTCATTTTCCTAGAGTCATTTTCCTAGACATTTAGGTTCAATTAATTACCCACTTAGCCAACCAATCGATAATCGAAGCGTCCTAACAAAGAAAACTTATTAATCGAGATGTTAGATGTTAAGAAAGTGTCAGCGCTTCCACAATTTAGGATCGCCGCATACAGACGTTTTACTTAAAATAAGCCAGCACAAAATACTACAACTTTTACTCATAAAACAGCCCACTTACTGAGTGTTTCTTTGAGAAGAGCTCCTTGAGGATCTCGTTGCAGGCCTTCATCGACTCCTGCATCTTCTCTCGGTTCCTCCCCGCGGCGGCGGTGCGCGCCTGAGAGTCCGGCAGGTCCTTCACCACCTTCTTGATCTGGCGTCCCGACTCGCGCCGTTTGCCCAGTTTGGAGACCTTGGCCTCCGTCGGGGCGAACGGCGGGTCGGGCGTGCCAGCCATCGCCGGCGTCGTCGTGTCTGCCTTCCGTTTGACGCCCTTTTTCACCTGCCGATGGCACACACAGTCAGCGGTGGATAGCCGAGGGAAGGACAACAACCACGGGCACCCGTGATCAGAAGCTCCGCTATGATCCCTGTCGGGTCCGACCGGCCGGCGGACCGGGCGACGACCGTAGAACACGGCCGACGACAGCCACCGGCCAGACGGTACACCGACTCAGATGACGCGCATGGGCTGAAATATCATCATTTAGAAGGTTGACAATAACAAACAAAAAACACGTCTTATCAAGTCACCTGAAGTCTGAACAAGATAGAGCTGAAGAAACGCTCGACTCAGAGCCCAAATTTAACAGCAAACTAAAATGCATTGTCACCTGTACATAACCTCAGATCAGGGTTGGCAGGGGGTGGCAAAAACTGGTTTTTGCCAGTGGTTTTAACCGGTTTAAACCGGCTGGCAGAAACCCTGGTGGCAAGAACTGGCAAAAACTGGCTAAAACTCAGATGGCCAAACCTACAACTTTTCTAGTTAGGAATGGATTTGAAATGTACAAATGCATTTCTGGTAGTTATATAGATGCACTAAACATTCTAAAGCTGCCTCATTACTTATCCCTGCTTAAAATGTCTATGCATGTCGGTAGACATCCACAACGGAACGTATTTCCATGTAGGGGAGAGTGGGGCAAGACAGCCACGGTAAGTAAGGTGCCATGCGGTGCCGTGCGCATATCAGTGACAGATGCCCCTTCGCACTTCTGATTGTGCAGGACTCACCCAGTCACCCTTGCACTGGCTCATTTGTCACCCCAAAAGGCATCTTACTAGCTCCTTATGGAAAGCCCATACAAATGTTTGAGTTATGAAGCATTTCAATGGTCAATGACACTTCTGTTTGAAAGCATAAAGCTTTCACCGAATTCTCCTTAAAATGCTTCATGTTCAAATTCATGTCCAAGCATAGCATTGTGATATTTCTTAGTTTTTGCCAGTTTTTGCCACTTTTTGCCGGTTAAAACCGGTTTAAACCGGCAAATGGCATAAACTAGTTTTTGCCGGCAAAAATGCCAACCCTGCCTCAGATTGGTTATGCTGATAAGTGGCACCAGTGAACTTACATTCGGAACCAGTCCCGCAGCCTCCCCGGCACACAAGCCTGGCACCGCGCCGCCTAACTCAGAGCCCACCCGGCCCACAGGCGTGCGCGCTCGCCGGCGACAGGCGTAGCTACCTTGTGCGGCATGGTCTGCGGCGGGACGGGCTGTGCGGCTTTCTGGGCATCCGGCATGGCAGTGGCGGCGGCGGCGGCGGCGGTGGCCGAGGGCGGTGGCGGCTGCGCGGCGGTGGCCGGCGGCACGGGCTGCCGGAGGGGCGCAGCGGCAGCCGTGGCGCCGGGTACGGCCGGCTGACCTGAGGGGGCGGTGGCGCCGGCCGGCGTCACCTGAAACACACCGCACGGACGTCAGCAGCAGCCGCAGCAAAAATGAATGGGGCTAGGACTCAAAAAGTGTCCCAGATGAACTAGCAAGGGAGTAACTTGGCTCCATATTCTGCAAATAATGGCAACACAAATGGCTGTTTGATTGACATAACTAACAAACTCACAAAACAATTTTTTCAAAGTGCTGCTATATGGAGATTCTGGTTTGGATCCATCAATAAGGAGACTACAAGACAAAAGAGACCAAAACTGATGTGATTCTACCTTTTCTACTTATGCCAAGAATTAGAAAATGATTTGCATGATGAGAAGAAGTTGAGAGTCAAGTGAAACGCATTAATTCTGATCAGAATATGGTAGAATGGAGCAAACAGACAGGTAAAATGGGTCAATTATTCCATCACAACCATTGACATTAATATGCTGCAGCTGGCTCCAACCACTCACCGGTTTGACTGAGTTGGTGAGCGCGGCGCTGGCGGGCGGTTTGACGGCGCTGGGCACGGTGGGCACGGCCGTGGAGCCGGGCACTGCTGGCGGCGCCGCGGCGGAGGCCGGCGCGGCCGCGGCCGCCGGCGCCGCCCCGGGGGTGGTGGCCGCCGCGCTGGCCGGAGGACGGCCGCGGCCGGCGCCCGCGCCACCCGCCGGCCGGCCCTTTTTGGCCTTGGCATTTTTACTGGGCACATCATGAAACACCTCCTCCTGGGGCATCTGTGACACTTTTGTTAAAAACATCTTCTCTAGAGTTTGTGCCATAAGCACCACATCCTCACCAGGCTTGTTGTACATGTAACAGTTTGTAAACAGTGTTTGAAAGTCCTCTATGCAATCCTTAGCATACTGATACCACATATTCTCTAATCGCTTCTTGATTGTTCCCAAGTCCATAGGCTTTTTGATGATTTTATGATAATCAGGCAGGTTGAGTTGGCCTGGATCAACAGGAACCTGAAATGGCCAGGCATACTGGTGCTTCCACAAAGTCTTCAGCACTTTGTTGAGGTACTGCAGCTGGTTTGAACTCCTCAGGGGCTTGTCTGGTGGCGGCATGAAATCTGGCTGAATTGGTCCAGTGAAGGGCTTCTCTTCCTCAGTCTTCTGGCCATCAGTTGTATCCATCTTGACAGGTGGAGGGTCCTTGGCAGTCACAGTTCGGGTCACCTTGGCAGCATTATTGGAGTCTGTTTTCTGTAAAGACAGTCATGAATAATGATACCTACAAGGAAATATACTACCATGAAGTCCTAATCCAGATCTCTGATGGACCCTTTCACCAGTCAACAATAAACTGAATAATAATGACGAAATAACTACTGAAAGAAACTTATGACACTTTCAATTTAACAGAAAAAAGTAAACCCCCATAAAGTGAACAAAGTAACAGTGGCAGATTGGTTTGTACACTTCTACCTACTCAAGAAGATAGCAAAATCTAGGGCGCTGTACCACCCACATACAGCTCATGCATGATGAGCTATATTCTTGGATAATTTGATGAGCAACAGAACCAGAAATTTCATAGGGTAAACACTGCTTTACTGGAGGTTTCAAAGCAAAAAAAAGTCAAAACAAAAATTCATACTGCCAGGTAACTACCTATTTTGTGATGATTTTCCATTGCTAACCACAGTGATTCCTGAAAATGAATTGGTCACAACAACATTAAGTTCTTTGATGATGGCGATGGTCTATGCCCTTTCAGCATCTTATTTTGAGAATCTTTTAGAAGGTGAGTATTGCTCATTTCATAGGTAAGCTAGATTATATGAGCAGTGAGCACCCATTTCCTTACCTCTGAGTTTGCCACAGTTGATGTTGTCCCATTGCCCTCTGGGGGCTTGGTATCAGTGGCACTGAAACAGAGGGCACACTCTGTGAGATACTGGACACAATATGGATGTGGTGTTTAAACACCACATCCATATTGTGAGATTTACAACAACAACAGGAACAACAACAACAAAAAACAGTTTTAGTACAAGTAGTAAGAGCTAGAACATCTGAATAATGGAGGACGATATTAAAAAAACTATGCTTAACAAACTTCATCTGTTTCAATAGCATCAGCTAGCCACTAGAATACTTGGGATCAATCAATCCTGGCAAATTGCATCACACATACCTAAATATGAATCAATACTGCTGGATAAAAGACAGATCTGCAATATAACAGTGATATTACTAAAATTTAATAGAATACACACATCAAATATCATGCACTTTTGGTAATTTACTAGACAATCAGCCAGATAATAAATACATATTTTACCAGCAAACTCATTGAAATTCAGGGGGCCTCACCAATTGCCTAAGATAACAATATAATGGTTATCTTCCAGTAAGGTACCCAAACCTTAGAACTTGTCAAACTTAACACAACATACATAATTAGGTACATTTGTACCTAACTACATAAAATAACTGTTCATTAATCATTATGTTCATCTGTTGTCATTTCTCATGTGTGCTCAATTATCAAAATCATTGTAAAAATGCACATTAATGCACATAAAATCAATTTATACTTTGACATAATAATTTGGACACGTCATGTGAAACAAAAAATTAAAAATGGCAAAACGGAATGCAAACATGTACAAGCATCAATTTTAGGCCGAGGCCTCACTGTAGCAAAATACACAACTAAATAATATGAGCTCTGAAATTTAAAACAACACATCATAATAAAATCAATGGCTTGGTGAGGCCCTCTACACGGCTAACCGCACGCATTTCATCACGCTAACTCACTTTTCCGTGGCCATGCCGCGGCCTCGTCACTCAGGAATCCTGATTCGTATGACGCGGACACACAACACAAAACTCATTTATTTTGACGAAATCCTAATAGAAAGACTTGTGTCATTCAGCAATTAAGCGTATCACGGCTATTACATAATCAAAATGAACGACTCCCTTTTCCACGCCGTAACCGCCGCTGGGAGCAATGGCCGCCAAGCTCCCCGTTTCAGCGTCTCTCGCAAAATGAAGCAGAATGTAGGAATACTGGTTTTTGATTGGTCGACAGCTATCACGTGACCTTCACATTGCATTTTCTTGGTGGTTTGCGACGTATCTGATGGCGTTCACCTGTCGATCTCAGTCACATTGCATCCATTTTCAATCATATTACCCAGAAAACCACTACAAGGGTCACTTTTTAGCGAAAATTCATCCATTTATTCGCCAGTCAAACCGACGCCCACCACCAACGGCTGTTGCACTTCTCAAGGTATATAAAAACACTAGGTAACACCGAAAAATTCCTTCAACATGAAGGCAACGGGTTCAGGTCTTGACAACTAGTGCTAGCATGATTTGCAAGATACTTGCTACGTAACTACTTTACAGATTTTCCTAATACTTTGCTATTACTTATGTTTCGCGATTTAATAAAGACATATTTTTAGTTATCCTCATTAAAATTCGTTCTTGCCAAGAAATTTGTAATTTCACGGTATGACATCATGCCTTCAGGAAGCCTCGGATATCTCAGTATCTAGGCAGTGAACCTACTTAATTCTGATGTTTTTAGAAATGAAATTGATTTTTGCATTCTCTTGATATGAACTTTTTGGAAAACAACAGAAAAACATTAAATTATCGCTTTTCAAAGTGCCATTTTGTGCTTGATAAGAAGTGATGGCCCTTAGACAGAGCGTTCCTATAAAAAATCTAGAGTGAGCTGGCCTCTATAAAAATTAAAATTAGCACCAGTATTTAATTGTCTGTTAGATGTTAATTTTCATTAAGCTTAAGGTTCTACGGAAAAAGGCGAAATTCGCCCCTAAAGGCTTCAATGTCTGAATGAAAAAAGGCACTATGGTAAAGAGGTAGTTGAAAAATGGGAGGGAGCTGGCCTCTACAAGTTGTTGATTGAGATAGATTAGCGTATTGATTTTCGATTGATATACCTCATTAAGCATATGGTTTTACGGAAAATGGCTAAATTTGTCGAAAACTATCTCGTTTTTGTTATAAACCGTATATTAGAAATGGCGACGTGCGCCACTTCCGTCGCCGACGCCATTTGGACGCCATGTTGCCCGAGATTTGAGCGCTTGTACGCCTTGGCTTCTAAATTTCAAGATGAATATTGAAGGCAGAAGACGGCGTTGTGCATATCACAACGCCGTCATATATTGATATATATATTGATATGGGGGGCACGCACTGATTTCAAGTGAGTCGGAAGTGCCAAAATTGAACAAGATTGGTTCCAAGTACGTTTCGAAGTCCGTCATTCAGGCCCTCACCCTGGGAATGGGTGACCCTGGCAAGCTTGCTGGACGATACCTGTGTCATAAGTGTATTTCCTATGGCAGGTCGCAGATGAAAATTGTTCAGGTGAGATTACTTGACTGATGTGTCGGCTCATAGCTGGGCTCTCCATTGATGTTTGCAGTGTGAATTTACTCTTGTGCTGTGCAGATTCACAGGAATTTGTATCAGTCTGGGAGGTTTGGTCAATCAGTCATTTTTATCATATGCTATTTTTGTCACATGTGCTAAAAATGACAACGATTCTGCTATTTTTGGGAGCGATCCAGTCTGCAAAACGTGGCAGGGTTCGACAAGATCTGGTTGGGGCAGACACATGCTGCGTTCGGATGGGCGGTTTCGTTTTTTCATCGGGGATCAGGTACTCTCTTTGCAGACGTCACCCGAGCTGCCATATCTATGTCTCACTTGCGCAACAATTGTCTTTTCATGGTTAAATATATAGCAAAACATATCTAACCTGACCTTACCTTACCTACAACCTACAACAACAACCTGTCCTGTCTTATTCATTATGTTTGTAAATGAGCTCCCAGACCTTGTGCGCAGCAACATGAAAATGTTTGCGGACGACGCCAAGATATATAGACCTATTCAAGTACAACAAGATGCTGAGATACTTCAACAGGACATATTATCCTTGCAGAAGTGGTCCGAAGAATGGCTTTTGAAATTTAACGAATCAAAATGTAAAGTAATGCATTGTGGCTCAAGCAATCCAAATGTTGACTACTTCATGTCTGACGGCACAAACAGTAAAAAGCTGCAAGAAAGTACCTTGGAGAAGGACTTAGGAGTTCACGTGTCAAGTAACTTAAAACCGTCAATACACTGTCAGAAAGCTGCTGCTAAAGGCCGGTCAGCCCTCCGAATGCTAAAACAAGCGTTCGACAGACTCGATCTCGTCAACTTCAAGCCTCTGTTCACCACCTATGTCCGTCCACATCTTGAATATTGTATGCAGGCTGTCGGTCCATACACTGCAAAGGATATCAGGCTGCTGGAACAAGTACAGAGGAGGGCGACAAAGCTTGTCAGACCTATAAGGAACCTACCATACCCAGAACGCCTCCACAAACTTGGACTTCTTAGCGTGGAAGACAGATTGCGTCGAGGCGACCTCATCGAAACGTACAAGCTCCTAACAGGGAAGGTTAAGGTGGATAGTGAGCAGTTCTTCGAAGTCGACCATGAAGACCGCACTAGAGGACACCATCTGAAACTGAAGAAAGGCAGATCAAGCCATCTGTACAGGCTGAAGTTCTTTTCAAACAGAGTAGTAAACGACTGGAACAAATTGCCAAGAGATGTGGTGGAGGCTCCATCTACAAATACGTTTAAAAACAGGCTAGACCACAGGGCTGCCGAACCTGCCTCCTCGCACCACAATTGACCTCATTCCTAGTCCGGCTCGATGTGAGCACTGAATAGACCTAGTCTACTACAGCTCACTACAACTTCAACTTCAACTTCAACTTCAACCTACCAACCTACAACCTAACCTACCAACCTACAACCTAACCTACCAACCTACAACCTACCAACCTACCTAACTGGATATGGCAGCTCGGGTGATGTCTGCTAAGAGAATTCCAGGGAATATTCCTCAGACCGTTTGGGCAGGCTTCTACGGAGAGTGCGCAAAAACTGTAGCCACTAGGTATATCTCACTCTGCATTTTGGGTCCGCGCTACTTGGAGATACTCCTTAGTCCTTTCTAGCCTAACCAGTTACCAAACCAAATCAAATCAAACAAAACCAAACCAAACCAAACCTGACCTAATCAAACTCATAAATAAAGCTGGTCCCGTAGCTCAGTCGGTAGAGCGTTGGACTCCGCGAGGTGAGAGCTCGTGTCCCGGTATGACGGTCCGGGTTCGAAGCGCGACGGGCGCTCGATGTTTATGAGCCTCCTGGCGGGTATGGTTGCGGTTGGTGGCAGGCCGTAGCCAGGCGAAGTCGGTGAGGGGACCGGCCGTGCGCGGCTATGTGCGTAGTTAAACTTCTGACTCAAAATTCTGCCATGCACCAGGAATTGCACGATCGGAGGGTAGAGGGCAGAGCCATCGCAACGAGCTCTGCTTAGCGGTGGCTCTGTCCTGGAGAATCCTTCCATTCAAAAGGTTCGGACTAAATTTATAAAAAATAAATGTGCCTCCTTATAATCCTTATGATGGTTGCCGTCCGGCCAAATGATAACTATTACGTACCTAATAATTACCTAATACCTAATGATTACTTTGCTTTCTTTCAACATCAATTAATGACTATTTTGTTTTCTTCCAGGAGAGCCAGCGCCATTCCGGATCTGAAAATGCTCTGCATGTCAGCATTGTCTGGTGAGGATTACCAGCAACTGATAAGCACTTGGTAGTGCTGCCAATGTTTGCCATTGATAGTGTTTATATCATAGAGCTTTGCCTTTCACTGTCAATTGTTGATTTCTTTATTTGGGACACATTTCTATGCTTTGCCATCTGATCTTGTTGGCCCCCGCTTTCAGACATACTATGCTACCCAGTAGGTACCCTTATGGAATGGTTATGTATCTTACCCAGTCAGTAAGGTCCTTTCCACATATCTGGAAGTAATCTAAATCCTTTCACTTCTGCACATGCAGGGGTCACCCTGTTGCTCACTTGTTTTACAGCCCTATCCTGATTTGCCATCTTTTTGGCCACCTTTCAGACATACTATGCTACCCAGTACCCTAATGAAAGTGTGGTCAAAAATATTGCAAATCAGGATAGGGCTGTAAACAAACGAGCGACAGGGTGACCCCTGCAGAGTCCTTGTTGGAAGCTGGAACTAACTGAACTCAATTAGTACAAGACATGGAAGACATCAAATAAATAAATGAGTATGAAATGTATTTCATTATCCATTGATATTTATTTAGACAACTTAATAAATGACGTTGAATGAAAGAATTATGACATTTCATACTCACTCGTTATTTTTTCGAGACCTTCACCTTTGACATCTTTGTTAAAGGGACCCTCCCACCTTAACATTAGATTTGAGTTGAGATAGCCAAAATGGGGTCCCTGGCTCACAATTACTGGTTTGAGCACTCACAACATCGAGAAATGCCTCAAATCGAAAATATCTAATTTCAAAGTTGCAGCACTTTGGATTCAGAGGGGCTAATGCATTTGATACCCCTCTGAATGTGTGACGTCAGCGCGCAGATCTAACGATTTTTAAATGTTTTGACTAAAACGTTTGATAGCATGCGGTGGTATATGCTGCTTTGCGTGCAGCAAGTGCCGCACTTTCAGCTGCCAAACTATTGCTTCCAAATAAAGTCGCTAGGAACAGCGGAGATCCCAAAAAGTAAACAAAAGTAAAAGTCTAATATCTTGAAAACCGGTGAATATTTTTCAGTGAAATTTGGTAGATATTCTTTTTCGCTCTTTCTGAACCGAGCGACATCACTGTCATGCCAATTCATTAACTTTTTTGAAGGTGGGAGGGTAATTTTGTGTACATTTGCAAATATGTTTTAATCCATTTTCCTCCTTTCACAGGAGATTGCAATATCCTAATCAATCACTACCCTCTAATGACCAACGGGTATATGCTCAGCACATCATCATATCACCGTTCCACACACCATCACATTACAAACATCATCA
Source organism: Amphibalanus amphitrite (assembly GCF_019059575.1). Lineage (NCBI taxonomy): Eukaryota > Metazoa > Arthropoda > Thecostraca > Balanomorpha > Balanidae > Amphibalanus > Amphibalanus amphitrite. The sequence goes on from NW_024881812.1 coordinate 53,956, forward strand.
CGCACCAATTAGTATGCGTTTCTGCTCTGAAATGGGTACATTTCAATGCTGTTCACAACCATTAAATCACATGTTCAATCCACTCCTGTTCGTCTCCTCAGTCACCCGGAGACCTTGACCTACTCCTGGTCCTCTACGCCCGCCAGCGCCGCTTCGTCTGCGGCCACCGCCAGCGCCGCTTCGTCTGCGGTGCCGACCAGCGCCGCTTCGTCTGCGGCCCCCGCCAGCGCCGCTTCGTCTGCGGTGCCGACCAGCGCCGCTTCGTCTGCGGTGCCGACCAGCGCCGCTTCGTCTGCGGCCCCCGCCAGCGCCGCTTCGTCTGCGGTCCCCGCCAGCGCCGCTTCGTCTGCGGTGCCGACCAGCGCCGCTTCGTCTGCGGCCCCCGCCAGCGCCGCTTCGTCTGCGGTCCCCGCCAGCGCCGCTTCGTCTGCGGTGCCGACCAGCGCCGCTTCGTCTGCGGCCCCCGCCAGCGCCGCTTCGTCTGCGGTCCCCGCCAGCGCCGCTTCGTCTGCGGTGCCGACCAGCGCCGCTTCGTCTGCGGTCCCCGCCAGCGCCGCTTCGTCTGCGGTGCCGACCAGCGCCCTTCTGCATGGTACCTCGCCTGATGTAGCCACGCAGGGCGGAGAGTGGAGGTGAGCTATTACTGATTAGTTTTGTCCAGGTAAATTCAGAAATATCATGTTCATGCCACATCATCAGAGTCGCCTCACCAATCAACATAATATTTTCAGGGATGAGGGTCCAGGGGACCCATTTGTATTTGTTCTCACTTCTCACCTTGTTTCTTTGTTGAATCTGTATCCCTTAGTCTCTTTACAAACCAAACTATGTACTTTTTCATGGATAGAATTGCTATATGCCATGGGATGTACAAAAATGCAACTTTGTGCCTAGCTCTAGGCTAATAAGAAGTGTATTTCATTAAAATATCATGTTTTGTTTGTATGTTGAATGGTTTGCATATGAAGATAATTTCCAGCGGCTGCTAATATGTTATGCAGCCCTCTCCTTTAAGTGACCATCCCACCTTAGCATTAGTTTTCAGTTGAGATAGCAAGATTGGGGTCCCTGGCGTGCAATTACCGGTTTGGGTACTCACAACATCGAAAAATGCTTCAAATCGAAAATATTTGATCTCAAAGTTGCAGCACTTGGATTCAGAAGGGCTAATGTTTTTGAATGTCCCCCTCTGAATGTGTGACGTCAGCGCAGATCTGACGATTTTAAAATATTTTACTAAAACGTTTGGTAACACCTGGTGATATATGCTGCATTGCGCGCAACATCTGCCGCACTTTAAGCATGCCAAATTAGGTATTGCTTCCAAATGACGTCGTAGGAACAGCGGAGGTCCCAAAAAGTAAAAAGTAATACAGCAGCTGGTCACAGCTGGACCAGTGGCGTGTGTTACATACACGCGCTTAGACAATGTGTACACCCTTCCTAAATCTGGTTGGTTTCTTTTCAGGGGATTGTGTTTATCTATTGGTCATCATGCATCAGCAGTGTGCGTCCATCTTGTGCTCCACTGACCTAGGCGCAGTTCCATGCTGTTCATTGCCATGCAGTCCCATGTTCAATCCACTCCTGTTCGTCTCCTCAGTCACCCGGAGACCTTGGCCTACTCCTGGTTCTTCTCGCAGGTAAGCATTCTAACATCAGTCACACATTTTGATGCAGCTCAAATAAAACACGGGCGATTCTTTTCTTTCTTTCTTTCTTTCTTTTTTTATGCAGGTAAACATTAAGAGCAATATGCACATAGACTATCACGCAAAGCCCTTTGTCCTGGTATTGTATCTAGCCTTGAAATTTATTTTAATTTGATTGTTTTAATACGTCTCGCCCGAATGTGTAGCTTACTACATATCTGGGTTGTGTATATAAGTACTTTGACGGCATTTTTTCTATCCTTAAACAATAAACATTCATGGTTTACTCGTAATGAAGACATTGGTCTTTTTTATATATATTAAGTGTTACCCACTCACACTCACCTCTTTTGTGTTATAATAGACTTTAATTACCTCACTCTGATAAACTATGTTTTGTTTCACTTCTTTGATTTCACTGGGTGACCCGGTAATGGTAAAAAACAATAAATATTAGACCTGTTGTCACAGTGGTTAAGTTATACCCCGCACCTTTAATGCCCACCTAATCGAGTCTTTTTTTTAGGTATTTTACCAACCACTGTTTCTATTTCAGTTGAGAGGCATGGGTGCGGCGAACACCAACCCCACGGCAGTGGAGGCCAAGAACCGCCTCCGCCTGCTCCTCATAGGAGCTGCGCCGACAGTGGCCGCCGCAACCCACGATGACCCGCGCGAGTCCGGGGCCTCAGTACTGCTGGAGGAGAAGGAGCCGACTTACCTGAGCGCCACGACGCTGGACCTGGACCACGAGCCGCCAGTGGAGCCAGAGGTGCCGGACGCGGACGTCACCGCGGTGGAGAACCTGGTGACCGCCCGCCAGCCGTGTCCGGGACCCGCAGCCAGCGCCGGCGCCGCCCCGCCACCTGCAAGCCTTCCCTCTGGAGCAACCGGTGTCGCCAGTCTCTCCAGGCAGGCGCTGGCGTACGTCGCGGGGTACGTGGCCGCTAAGTGCGCCACAGTGGACAGCACGCTCGGCAAGATCACGTCCGATGCCAGCGAGGTACCCCGTGACGAGCGCTACGCCTGGATTGACACCCTCAGCCGCGGCGGCCTCACGGTGCCCAGCGCGCGGTGGCTCGATGAGGTTGAGCAGCTGGAGGTGCTGTTCACCACGATGCACGGAGGAGATGTCGACCGCGGCCCCGGCGTCGTTAGGCGACTTGCCGAGGCTGCTGCGCTGAAGTTCCCGCAGCTGCATCCATACGTACTGAGGAAGTACGCTATGACTAGGACGCAGCTGCGGGTACGTGAGATCCGGCGCCTCATCGGCGACAGAGAACGTCTCCGAAAGGAGCAGCCTACCTGCAGCCGGGAGGCCAAGCGTGCGCGCCTGTACGTGCATCCTGGTGATTAGACTTCAGCGTGGCCCTGCTTTGTGTGCCGCGCCGGCTGTGGCGGAAGCCGGCGGCGGCGTGCCACAAGACTTTAGCGTGGCCTCGCTTTGTGTGCTGCGCTGGCTGTGGCGGGAGCCGGCGGCGGCGTGCCGCAAGACTTTAGCGTGGCCTCGCTTTGTGTGCTGCGCCGCTGCGCTGACTGTGGTTGGAGCCGGCGGCGGCGTGCCGCAAGACTTTAGCGTGGCCTCGCTTTGTGTGCTGCGCCGCTGCGCTGGCTGTGGCGGGAGCCGGCGACGGCGTGCCACAAGACTTTAGCGTGGCCTCGCTTTGTGTGCTGCGCCGCTCTGCCGTACAAAGGCAAAACCTCCTATGTTTCGATTTTCGCCGATATTTTATTTTTCACTAGAGCAGTTTTTGTGTTTTTGGTAATTGTCGACGTAAGAAACAACAGATGTCACAAAATCGTATATCCTCGGAATCCTTAGAAAACGAGAAATTTCATTGTTATAAAATAAAATGACAATGCCAAATACTATCCATGAAAAGGCTAAAAGTAGGTTATGCCAGTGTAATTTTTATGAGCGATGCAAAGGCAAAAACACCTTTGTTGCAAAATGCCGTCAAAATCCCCTATGTTAAGAAATTATACCTTTCCCTTGCGAAGACAAAAACCCCTATGTTGCAAAAGGCCGTCAAAATCCCCTATGTTAAGAAATTATCCCTTTCCATTGCAAAGGCAAAAACTCCTATGTTGCAAAATACTATAAAAAAACACTGTGTTGGGAAATTAGGGCGTTGGAAAGCAAATACCTACGCGATGCTCATGTGGTGCGATTAAAGGCAAAGTATCAAATACGAATACCAGTGATATTGAAATATCAAATAATTTATTGCCAGTACGCTTCGTCGATGAAAAGAAAGTATGCCAGTTGTTATAAATCATTCTAATGCGTGGTTGTCATGTCCTCGCGAACATGACAGAAAGACAAAGTCTAAACAAAGCATGTATTCGTTCGTCAAAATGATCATACACGCAACATTGCGGTTACACAAAACGCATCGTCTGACGCTTATATTGCAGATTGATTGATCACATTGCGGTTACACAAAACGCATCGTCTGACGCTTATATTGCAGATTGATTGATGATTGATGATTGATTGATGATTGATTGATTGATTGATTGATACCACAAGCTATACCACAAGAAATCATCAAGACTGTGAGCCGATACAAATGCATCATCACAACACCAGGCAACGCTACGCCTATGTCTTCATCATGTCCCGATGTTCATCGGGTTCGTCGCCTTTTGCGTGACTGAGTTGTGGTGGCGAATGTCGTCCCTGCAGGCGCGCTTGTGCCGGCCGCCATCGTCTCCCAGAAGGCACGCTTGTGCTGCTCGAGATGAGGCACGAGCGTCTCGCAGATGGCCTTGATCTTTGCCTTCTCGATACCAGATATCTTCGATCTCATTGGCAGCGGCTCTTCTGCTGAAAACGTGCTCTTCGTTAGCTTGTATGCCATCCACGTTGTCCCTTTTAGGTCAGTCTTCATCATGAGGTCCTCGGACCCCCGCCGAACTCTCAGAGCCTTCAGGTCCGCCAGATATGGCCGCTGTTCGTCGCTTGACAGCGCCGCCAGTCGCTGCCGGCTGATCCCGTCCTCCACTTCTACCATGTTCACCTGTGGCCTCATTTGCATGGTTTTTGTGCCACTAGCCTCCGTAGCCTTGACATAGTCTTCAAAATCTTGTATCTTCCGTTGCTTGAACCTCTTTGATATCGTCTGATGTACAGCGTCAGCCGACATGGACGTGTGTCCTGTTTCCAAAAACTTCACTGTGATCGTGCTCGTTCTCGTCTTCGTAGAGTTGACCGTCTTCAGAAGAGCGCTGCACAAGGCCCAACTCTTATTCTGCGCACCACAATTATCCGCCCAGATGGTAACATGAGCGACGTCCCGACAGGCGGACTCGAGGTACAGCACATATGCTGCGGCGACCTCTTCTGCGCTCCGTCCAGCGTGTCCTTCGTGCCAGACTACGCACATACTGTTCTCCTTCTGGAGAGCCCTTCTGCTTGATTTATCTCCTTTGTCTGTCGGCATGAGGATGCTGAAAGTTTCATTGTAGCAAATTAGTCTCTGTGTGAAGATGGCTTCTTTCAAGGGAAGAATCGGAATTACCATGACTTTCATCATATCGGCTGACAGCACGATCTCATCATCACTCCATGTTCTATCTGCGTCGGCACGATACTCGTTTCTAGCTATCTTGGCTAGATCCATGTGTTCAGCGTGAGCGCAGCACTCACTACATCCTTCGATGTGCTCGGAGGGTTCCTTCGCCTGCCTTCCATGGCAGTCCTTCAAATGCTGGAGATGAACGGAGCATTTCGCACACTCTTCTCCCGCGAGTTGTGCGAACGAGATGTTCATCTCGCGCACGACCTTCCTGTATGTCTCGTAAGAGCACTGCCCACCACGGCGGGTGTAGTCTGTGTACATGTCACGCACAGTTACATCTGAGGGTAAGTACATCCTCTGAGGCGCATGCATATAGCGATAGTGGTGCTTGATTGGGTGGTATAAGTTGACGTGATCCTTGATCATATAGCGGTCAGTCTTGTTCGAAGGGCAGTGACACCCCCGCTCGTCTCCTGCCGGCCGGATCGAACCATCTTTGACGGCTGATAGGACAGCTTCAGCGTTATCAGCCGCGAACCCGAGTGTTGTCAGATAGAACGATCTGCACACAGTGACCGATTTGTCTCCAGATGGCAACGACCAGGAGAACGCCCTGGTACGCCTGGGATCAGATTCCCTCCGGTGTTCGGGACGACGAACATGCACGTCTGTTGACTTGACGTAAGTTCGATACCACTGTTGGCGTGCCTCACGGCTGAGCTGGTTGACCTCAGTGTTAATCTCGATCCGAGTGGATTCCAAAACCTTCTTGAAACACTCATTGCGGCATCCATCCTTGCACTGTTTTGGAACATTTAGTACCGGATGCTTCTGCGCGAAGTTGGCGACTTTCTGTGCGGAGGTTCTCGCTCTCTTCTTGACTGCCGTTTTTCTTCGCTTAGGTGGGGGTGAGCTGGTCGCTGGCGAGTCTACTTCTCCTTCTGCTTCCGGAAGATCATCTGGGTCAACAGTTTCCTCGGTCGTACCTTGCATGTCGCCGTGTGTGTTAGTGGCGGCTCTTGGCGTGAATATGCCTACTAACGGGGACACTTCAAGCAACAGCTCGTCTTCGCTCAGAAACAGATGTTCTACCGACTCCATGTTCGCGTCATTCATGGAAGTCAGTGGGTTCAAATATCTTTGCATTTCCGATGTCTCGGGCATTGCTTCCCTCTCTGGCTCCAGATATGCAAAGGCTTCGTCACAAAACAGCTCGTCACCAGGTCCGCCCGGTGCTCCGTCTCCGCCTGGTCCACTCGGTGTCATGCCTCCGTCCATTCCACTCGGTGTGCTGTCTCCGCCTGGTTCACTCGGTGTCCTGTCTCCGTCCGTTCCAGTCGGTGTTCCGTCTCCGCCTGGTCCGCTCGATGTGCTGCCTCCGTCCATTCCACTCGGTGTGCTGTCTCCGCCTGGTTCGCTCGGTGTGCTGTCTCCGTCCGGTCCAGTCGGCGCTCCGTCTCCGTCCGGTACGCTGGGTGCTCCGTCTCCGCCTGGTCCGCTCGATGTGCTGCCTCCGTCCGGTCCAGTCAGTGTGCTGTCTCCGTCCGGTCCAGTCGGTGCTCCGTCTCCATCCGGTACGCTCGGTGCTCCGTCTCCGCCTGGTCCGCTCGATGTGCTGCCTCCGTCCATTCCACTCGGTGTGCTGTCTCCGCCTGGTTCGCTCGGTGTGCTCTCTCCGTCCGGTCCAGTCGGTGCTCCGTCTCCATCCGGTACGCTCGGTGCTCCGTCTCCGCCTGGTCCGCTCGATGTGCTGCCTCCGTCCGGTCCAGTCAGTGTGCTGTCTCCGTCCGGTCCAGTCGGTGCTCCGTCTCCATCCGGTACGCTCGGTGCTCCGTCTCCGCCTGGTCCGCTCGATGTGCTGCCTCCGTCCATTCCACTCGGTGTGCTGTCTCCGCCTGGTTCGCTCGGTGTGCTCTCTCCGTCCGGTCCAGTCGGTGCTCCGTCTCCATCCGGTACGCTCGGTGCTCCGTCTCCGCCTGGTCCGCTCGATGTGCTGCCTCCGTCCATTCCACTCGGTGTGCTGTCTCCGCCTGGTTCGCTCGGTGTGCTCTCTCCGTCCGGTCCAGTCGGTGCTCCGTCTCCATCCGGTACGCTCGTTGTGCTGTCTCTGTCCGGTCCAGTCAGTGTGCTGTCTCCGTCCGGTCCAGTCGGTGCTCCGTCTCCATCCAGTACGCTCGGTGCTCCGTCTCCGCCTGGTCCGCTCGATGTGCTGCCTCCGTCCGGTCCAGTCAGTGTGCTGTCTCCGTCCGGTCCAGTCGGTGCTCCGTCTCCATCCAGTACGCTCGGTGCTCCGTCTCCGCCTGGTCCACTCGGTGTCGGTGTCACCGCCTCATCTTCGACCTCTGTGAAAAGCGGGTTGATGGGATTCCTGAGTCTGTAATTACTATTTTCAGGGCCGCTGAATGAACTGAATGTACTCAATGTATGAATGTACTCAACAGACATGTTCGTGGATCCTAGAAATGGATCTGGAGATCTGATCCCATGTATCTGGATCCGATATCATATGGGATCATAGATCCGAGTCTCCATTTTGTCGAGAGATCCACTCGGATCATGGATCCGGCATTCGGTTTTGTCGAGAGATCCACTTGGATCATAGATCCCAAGCTCCCCAACCTGCTATCATCCAAGAACAAGATAGCAGGTTCAAGACCGTGATTCAGTGCAATATGTGACTAATGATGCCCAAGTTCAAGCTTAAATTGGTTAATTAACCGTTATTAACAGTTATAAGTGTCAAAAACTGTTTTTGTCGAGAGATCCACTCGGATCATGGATCCAACCTTTGGTTTTGTCGAGAGATCCACTGGGATCATAGATCCGACCTTCGCTTTCGTCCAGAGATCCATTGGGATCATGGATCCATGATTCCATTTTGTCACGGGATCCACCGAGATCATAGATCCACAGTTGGGATCCAAGAACATGTCTGGTACTCAATGAACTGAATGAATTCAATGTAAACAATTGATCCTAAAAGAAACGCTGATTGTTGTCTTTTTAATGTTTTCAAATACAGTCAAACATGGTTCATGTAATACGTATGTACTTGCACATTTAAAAGTATTTACCTTGCACAAGGCCGAAGCTTTTCGGTGGCTTGAAAACTATGACTCCGGTCCACAGTTTCTTCCCATGAAGCATCGTGACCGCTGAACCGCCACAATGTGAACCTCTAAGAGACGAGAGAGGCACGTAGTGCGATTGGCCCTTGCTGACGTCTTCCCACTGAACAAGAACATGAGGTCTTCCGGCCACTTTCCTGTTATATGCATAGGGCACGCCCCCTTTGCGAGGCTTCATGGCGATAGGTTACCTAAATACACATAAGTGACAATGATTATCGATTAATGTTTTAAATTCGTGAGGAAATCACGGTGAGAAAATTGAATCACAGTAACTATTCGACCGGTCGCGTCGGCAGGAATCAAAGCCTAAATCAACGCCAAGATCAAATAAACCGCCCGTTTGAGGCGGTAAAACTCGAATAAAACTCACCTGCGTTGTGAAATAGTGTACCTCCAAATGGAAGATACCGATTCCACATGGGCAAATTCTCCTATGTTATTCTGAAAAATGGGTTTGTATACAAAGGAGATTAAACAAAGGAGATTTCGCCATTTATCAGAACATCAGTGGTTTTGCCTTTGCTTTTCGGTTGCATTCCCAGAACATAGGAATTCCAAAAAAACTTAAGTCAAAATAATTCTTAAAATATACATTTTATTAATGGTCTGACAGCACCAAAATACGCGACATGGGAACACGAATCGAATGATATAAAAAACGCCAAATCGGCCAAAAATGAACATAGGAGGTTTTGCCTTTGCACGGCAGCGCTGTGCTGGCTGTGGCGGGAGCCGGCGGCGGCGTGCCGCAAGACTTTAGCGTGGCCTCGCTTTGTGTGCTGCGCCGCTGCGCTGGCTGTGGCGGGAGCCGGCGGCGGCGTGCCGCAAGACTTTTATGGTATTGGTGATCAATGATCATTCACATTCGTGATCGTGGTAACCTCGGTTATTTGCCGTTTGTGAGACTGTTTGGCGCGGTGAGAACTGATATTTGCAGAGCTGAGTTCGGACCGAGCATGTTGGTTCTGCGCTGTTGGTTACTACTCTGTGCTCGTGGTAAATTCACATTATCATTTATACAATTAATGACAGCTCAAGTTTCGCCTCAGTTTTGCGTGTGAGTGGTGAAGCTTGTTTCCGTTTTAAAGTCGTTAATGTGTGTTTTGTGCGCATATTTTTAACCCGGACTTCTTGAAGCATTGAGATGAATATACGAATCGCTGGGAGGGATGCAGATTTTTGGCTCCTCATCAAACTTCCGAATGGATGGTCGAGACAGATTTTTTTGGTGCATTCTCCATCAGTAGGTCAACAAGTCACGTCGATGTCAGGTTAAGTCTGAGACAAGTCACTGCATTGGGTTTAGAGACCAGCTAACGTCATTCAATATTGGAGCGTCCGAGTTCTTAAATGTATGTGGAAACCACTGAACTCTAATGGTGGAAACCGATTTCGCTGCGTGTGGTGGGAGGGTGCTAGCAGCGGCCGTGAAACGTCGCTCACGACGACGTACAGTACGCCGGGATGTCATATAATTAAAACTTTCAGAAAGCGCGTTCTCTCGGCCTTCATTTACACTGGAGATAATAGGTGGACAACCAGCACCATTTCAGAGTTATTTTATTTACAGAAGCGGTTTTGCATCAAAGTCCCTGCCGTAAGTGTTGTGTCTATGCCTGCCGCTGGATATTCGGCATCAGGGATATATAGTTGCGGATGTAAAATAAGAAGCGATGCCAAAATTAGATCAACCAGGAAAGCGACTCTGCTAAATTCAATTCTATCCATTTTCTCACAAATACGCCTATGCTTTACTACGCGGATAATATGCTATTTCTATTTACTGGTAAAGACTCAATTTATAATTTAAGCCTTTTGATAGCTACTTGATTATACATTGAATAACACATTATAATGATTATATTTTGACACAATGTAATAATATAAAGTGTCAATTTATAATAATAGAATTTGAAACATTGGTTAATTTTTAATGTGAACGATATGTACCGTACGCAACTGTTCAAAAGCAGCACACGCATCAATCAGCTGACGCCACATTCCCGGTGGCGCTGCTCACGGTGCACGCCTGGCACTTCTCAGCGAGTGTCCCGCGCATGCGCATTTTCAAACAAACTAGCATCAATATGACGTAAAATTATTTCTTATCACAGGATTTGCAATGATTTTTTTTAGTGTACAATGATAGTTAATGAAATTAAATAGTTCATCTAGTTTTTGATTTAAGATTTAAAAAAATCGACTTAACTTAGAATGACGAAACTCTATTGAAAATAGACGTCGTTTGCTGCTGAAAGGCTGTTCAAGGTCGCAAATCATCACCCTGCACACGGCATCTGCACAGTGAATACTCATGCCTAGTTTTTGTTAGATTTCCATTCTTTAATTAGTAAATTTTAAAGTACACTGATTTTCATCTAAATATATTTAGTTATAAGAAAGTAGCGAAGAATGTACTTGATCTCTAAACGCTAAATATCCATTTTTCAATCATTTTAAATTAGTCCCCGTATTCCTTTTCAGGAATCCATAAAATACGCGGTAGTTGCAAAACCAGCGCAGAAGTTCGTTCATAAGAGCGAATTCGAGCGTATCGCGTTTGAGAAATTAAACCTTACTGACATGTGAATTGAGCACAAAAGCAAATTCAAGGCCATATAAAGCAAATTGTGCTCTCACTCGACCCCCACCGGACACGATTTGGTAGCCGAGGTCTGTGACGTCAGCCGGGCGTGAAGTTTTCCCTTCACCATAGGCTTCACACACAAACCGGCCGAAGTTCATGCCAGGATAGCCCGGCTTGAAAGTGCAAAAATGATTAAATTTTGCCCTCAATAGATTCATTGCTTCATTTTATAACTAAAAACGTCCGTTATTAGGACTCAATGAAGGTAAAAAGTACTCAAAATCGAAGTTCAAGAAGATGCTGTCCGAGCACAATCTGGTAACATCACGTGACCTATTTTAAGCAGAATGTATATAATTCAAGGATGTTATTACACGATTGCTGCCTCAAACATCATAAATAATACGCTTGTAACATTTATTGCTTCTGTTTAAGTCATAACATTGCAAAACGCAAAGTTTATCATGGAAGTCACGTGACCAAAGGTATAGCAGGGGTTGGGACAAGCACTGAAAGGATTTCAAGTTTTTTAATTAAATTATATAAGTTTCATGATGAAATTGAAAGAATGTATTTTTTCCTAATGAAATACAAATTTCCGTATGTAAAATATTTTCCTTATGGGCGAAATTCTCCATAAAAGAAATGTCAGTGACGTCACCAGGGCTTTACTGGGCTTTACTCAAAACATCGGACCTACCAAGGCCCTAAATACACCTACCTAGGTATCTTGCTCTCACTTTTGTGGGATCATGTTTTGCTGATAGAGATTTTCTGTTGGCTCTCATTTTACTGAACTTTACCATTTAAGATGAAGTCACAAGTCAAAGCAGTTACACTGAATTGCTGGTGAGATATTCATAATAATATCCAGTAATTTGTGGTGACTGGTATGCTTTATCGACTTGTCAAGATAAATCATACCGGCTGAGATTGAGATGAGAGGATGATAAATCATACCGTCTGATAGGATGATTAATTTACAAATAATAACGTTTATTCAGTCATTGCATGGTACATCTGTAGCAACTGAAACAGATACACTGCGATTAAATGATCTGTTCTTGTCTTCCACCAACCAAACCCATCTGTATCCATCCTCCATTTCAATTTCCTGGGCAGTGTTCACGGGCACCGCACACTGCTGCGTGTGGTGTGTGCAGTGCGTACAGCAGGCGTGGGGGTAGGGGATGGGTAGGCGACTCTGATGTCACGGCTGTGTGCAGTGGACGGTCCGCTGTGGCCAGTCCCGACCGGCCACAGCGATCGCTGTGTCAGTGTGCGGTGACGGAAGGCTGACGTAGGGACGCAGTGGGCGGAGCTTGGAGGCTGTGTGCGGTCCGACTGCACACAGGGCCCGTGAACAGCCCTCAGGCTGGCAAGTGGTGGTGGTTGCCCTAAACCATTGGCAAGGGCAAGTCAAAGTTATCTTTGACCCAGAGTACAAAGTATGGCAAGCTAGTGCACTAGTGTGGTCAGCTTTAATGTGGTGTGATGCAGCATTTTTGTGTATTTATTTACTTTAGGAGTTTAAGGACCGATCACCAATTTACTTTTGGTGTGATCCCCAAGGAAGAAGCAAATCACATGATATCCTTTGACCTCTTGATTTCATATCTGATAATTATTCATGGCACAAACAAGATTCAAAGCACCAGTACAATATGGAAAGTAACATCAAATGGCTCATGGCGAAGCAGTGCAATGCCGAAGGCAATGCCTTAGGAGAGATTATAGGCTACGTTAAGTCAAATATTTCTAGGTTAAGTGGTTTTGTATTTGGCTTCAGGCCAGGCTTGCACAACCACTTAGCCTAAAATTATATTTGACTTACCATAGCTTGCAAGCTATTCATGTGATTAACTTCTTCATTATCCACAGGTAGGCAAAAATCAGTAGGTCAGGTTAGGTATGGTTGGGTTATGTGTCTTTTTTAATATTTTGGTGACATGTAAGCATCATATCTCGATTTAGGATGTCAAAAAATGGAAGAATGTGTAAAATTTATGTTTGAAAAGTGAGTCAGTCCTAAAGTGCCTATTTATCCATTTTTGTGGGTGGTGCAGGCCCTTAGTGCCACTCTGCTGAAGCATTGCAATTATGCTGACTCAACACTACTTGAAAAAATGATGCTCATTGCATGCATTATATAATAAGGTTGTCCAGAGAAGAATAAATATTTTCAATTTTGTCCTATCAAAATTACCAGTTGATAGGTTTTTTTTCTGTAGCTTATGTTCTGGGTCTTGTTCAAGCTGGTCCTGCTAGGTTGGTGCTGGCTGTTGTGGATTGGTCACTGTAGGTGGTGTGTCTCATTGGCCCTGTTGTCTTGCCGTGCAGTCTGGACTTGAACTTCAACTTAGAAACTTCAACAAGAATTTAGTTTGAGGAATTGAGCTCTGCACTTGGGCAGAAACACCTTCGGCATCTCACACTGCCTGAAACCTGCTTTGTTAGCTGCTGGCTGGCAGGAGGGAATAAATTCCTGCCTGATTTACCATGATTAGGCGCATTAGGCTACAGCTTCTGAAGCTGCAGCGCTGAGAGATTGACAACATTTACTCTGGCTTAGATCATTGGTTCAAACTAAAAGGCTACATGTCCTGAAATGATAATGTTGTTTCTGACCATAAGCAAAGTGGAGACAAAAGCAGAAACACACATAGTGGCAAAGGGTCACCAGAGCCAGCCAAAATTGAGGATGATTCATCCTGATCTTTGCGACCGATGCACTCCCACCCCCCCCCCCCCCGGCCCCCCCCCCAACTTGATTACAACACGCTGGTAAAGTTTTGTCGATGCGATCCGAAAGCTCTGACCATAGACCTCTGTATACACAGGTCTATGCTCTGACCAAAACAATTTCGTGTTGGGTGAAGTCCTTATTAACCCACGAGCCGCTGGGGGAGGGGGAGCATGAAGTCGCCCCCTTACGTTTTGTGGAATATCTTCGAAACGTGATAAGCTACGAAGGTGAAATTTAATATAGCTACAAATGAATACCTAGGCAACATTTGAGGACAGTTTGGTGGTTGTAACACTTAAGATGACGTCACAGTGACGTCATAAAGTTTTGTTGTTTTCCTATATGGACCGTTTCTGATGTCGCTGAGCATAAAACCCAATTGTAAATGAACTAGACAGGTACCTGCTGTCATCCTAAAACATCTAAGTTTACTTCAAATTTGTTCCTAACCAATAATCAGTCCTTTATATTCGGTCTCAAATAACGGATATACTGTGAGGAAACTGAGTCCCAAATCTATAATGTGACTTCTGACGTCACTGTGACGTCATTTTAAGTGGGATCGACACCAAATTTGGACACAAGCTTGGTTAGGTATTCAGGGAGAGGTGTGCAAAGTTTCGCTTCTCCATCTCTTCGCGTTGCGACGATATCGTCGCAGATGTAAATGGGGGGGGGGAACTATATGCCCCCCCCCCCCCCCCAGTGGCCGACGGGTGGCGCGGAGGCCGAGCGGCCGCCGGTTTAACTTGTCACCCAATGGCTATAATATATTCGACGACAGGCAAATAATTCATTCTTTTTTACCCGCCGGCCGTCCAACTGGACTCGATGGCGTTAGATGCCGATAATGAGAGTTTCCGCCCGGGCGCGGCGCTTGAGTTGCAATTTGCACCCTACTGACATTGGCCGGTCACCATTTGCGACATAGTCCGGGGAGTTCCTAGTTGTCAATATTTTACTAGAAGGGTATCGTTGAACCCAGAAAAGAATATCGCAACGCATGAGCCACAAACCCGTGTACTTATTTCCTAATTCTGTTTTGTTTTACCAATTCTAACTAATGCCTAAACTTTTTGTCTGAGAAGGCTGGTCGTCCTCAGAGCTGGCGCCTCTCGCAATCTGGTATAACGGTATTGGTAATGTCTGAAGTGGAAGCAACATTTTAAAAGTAATCATTACAACCCTCTGTCAATTTGTATCAATTACCTTGGGCTATGCCAGTTGCTCTTGTGAACCTGATTAGTGATTATCATGCTGCTGTAGCTCACAATGTCTGTCAAGTTTTGCAGTATTTTGATGACATGCTACTCCTCTAGGGGCGTACCTGTCGTGGCACGTGACAGGAAGGCTCGAATGGAGGCAATCGCAGAGTGGCTGTCCTCCGCGGACTACGACTTTGTCTTCTTGGAGGAAGTTTGGCTCAAGTCTGACTATGCACTCATCAGAGATAAAACAGAGAAGACATACCCATTTGCTCACTATTTTTACAGGTAAGATTAAATAATCTAGCCGGCACTTTGATCTGTCGTTAATTAGGTGTCTTTTGTGTGCGGTTTACCAATTACGCACTGCTTTGCTTGATTTCTGACAGATGGCAATGTCATGTCTGCAGTGCATCAATATTTAGGGCTTCCATGTTAGCCCGCGCCCTGGTGGGGTCTGTTTATAACGCGAGCTGGTGGGGGGGGGGGGGGGGGGGGCTATTTTTTGCCCCCCCCCTCGTATCTCCGAAACTACTGGACGGATCCGCAAAATTCAAACGGCGTTCGAAAGGCCTGTCAAATTTGTCGGGGGAAACCAAATTTCATTGACCTCGGGGTCACTGATGACGTCACAGGTCAGGTCAAAGATGAAATGTTTCACCGTTCACGGGTCTTCTAGGGAATGCGCTGTAACACCGAGGAAAACGCATTTTGTCGAGAATCAGCGATAGGGCGTCAGTTGCCTACTATGCGTTTCAGACCCTGTGGAACAGTCCTTTTCGGCTATTTCTCGTTGTATATGCGTTTGATTTTAACCAAACTTTGGCATTGGTAGTTTGAGATCCCTACCTAATTTTTATCGATATGGTCTATTAACGAAAAATGAAAAATAAAGGCACTTGTCATTGACTGATAATGTTAAGGTCGTCAGAGCCCTGCTTAGAGGCTGACACAGGCTGGACGCTGTCTCCCCTCTGATTGGTCGAGACGCACTAGCACACTGCGGCTTGGCTCCGCCCACTTGCGGTCCAGCCTCGGGTCATGTCGGCGGCAGTCGCAGTCCGGCCGGCCGGCGTGCGGGCCGCGCACGCAGCGCAGCGGAGTGGAGCACTTGTTTGCATGTCATGAACTTTTAATAAGTTGTTCTGCGACAAATAAGGACGGAGGAAGAAAGAGAAAGGAAAAGGAGACAAAGTGACAATGAGACGAACGGTAAACGTTGGCTAGTGGACAACAAACAATATGCATATAGCCGCTAGAGCAGAGACAGGAGACGAAGACGATAGACCAGAGACAAGTGACGAAGATAGAGATTAGGCTATAGACGAGAGATAATATACTATAAACGTATAGACGAGAAACTGACAAGGGGGAGTGAAGGACGGGAGATCATGAACTCTCGATATTGCATATCTACATTTTCAGATTGAGTCATCCTATATTTTCCCTGTTTTATTGTTTTTCGGGCCTAAGATCTATCAACAACATTCTGAAAGCATTGTGGAAATGTCACAGAAAGATTTACCTATTATTTTCACCCCCCCAAAAAATTATTCTTTTAAACAAGAAAAAAAAACGAAATACCTACAAGTATCTATGTGGATATCTTCAATTAAATAAGGCCGTTGAATGCAAAGACAGTCCGGTGAATTCTGTCCCGTTACTCCTTAAATGCACAATAGCCTGTAGGAAAACGGCTGCGGAGAGGCTCGCTATAAATTATTGAAAATAAGATTATTTTAAGTCTGCATAGGGAATAACATTCTGTAGGTAGGAGTGCTTATTGTTTTATACATACACCGTCGCGATCTGCATTGAATTCTTCATCCTTATTCTCTCCGCGTGAGATACGACATTTACAATATTCACGCAATGATGCCTGCGTTAGCGTGTGTGTGTCTCGTTCCAGTCCGCCAGAGCTCCGCACCGCTCTGACCCCGAGCGGCGAATGACCGGTCCCGGTGTCGCGGCACAGTGGGCGGAGCTTAGCTGCGGCGCAACAGCTGACGCTGCAACGCCATGCTAGCCTCTACCACGGTGCAGAGTTTTCCGATCAATTTTTACCATTACAAGTCAACGACAAGTGCCTTTCATTTTGACATTTTGTTAAAAGACCATATTAGTAAAAATTAGGTAGGCCCTTGAAACATATTGTGTCAAAGTTTGGTTGAAATCAAGCGTATAGGTAACGAGAAAGGGCCAAAAAGGACTGTTCCAGAGGGTCTGAAATGCGTAGTAGTAGATATGTTGCTATTAGAAGTCACTGACAATACCAGGTCAGGTCACAGGTCAGGTCACCAAGGGTCACAGGTCAGGTCACATGAGCCCAACTTTACTAAGGTTGTGTGGTGCATGTTTTATGGCCAATTTTTCATTTCCAACTCAATGGTGTTGGTTATAAGACTATCAGGTACGGCTTAGGTCACTTTCTGGTGAAGTTCAGGTCAAGGTCAGGTCAAGGTCAGGTCAAAAAAGGTCAAATTTTAAAGTTGATAGTTTTGCATAAAATGGGTATTGATTCGATGCAGCTCGTCACGGGGAGTCTAATGGTGGTCTTTGTTTTGCGCTACGGGCTCTAGAATGGCTAAAAATTGAGTTTGAAAATTTGACGTCATCAATTTCGAACAGTTTTTTCGCTATAACTTCGCCAAAAAAAGAGTTATCAATCTCAAATTTGGTATGTAGATGGAAGGCGGTAAGGACTATCACATATATTCCGGTTTTTGCGAAGTTCAAAAAACTTTTTGGATTTTTCGATCATTATATCCAAAAAAATATTTTTTGATTTTTTGGGGTCAAAATCCAAAAATTTCAAAAATCCGAGATAGCAGTTTTGTAGCCCTGTCAATTCTACAGCTTTTATGTCCTTATCATTTTTCTGTATTTGCAAATCTATAGGCCTGACAGCTCTCCCCGCGAAACCCTTTTTTGGGTCGAAAACGGCAGAACATGACGTCACTCTGACGTCATTTCCGGCCAATCTATCATAGCCTTTGGAAAAATTTTTGGTCACCATATGTAAAATTGATGTCCGGGAGGGTACTGAAAGTTTGGTGACGATCGGCGCAGCGGTTCTGAAGATATATCGAAAAGTCTGGAGGGGGGGGGGGGCAAAAAATAGCCCCCCCCCCCCCCCACCAGGTCGCGGGTTAGCACTACCTACTTCATAAATCTTACAGACATGCACATATATAGATAACCAAAGGCTAGCCCCCCAGCTGACACCACCCCTCCCCTCCTCCGTAACAGCGGAGTCATCGGCTCGGGCACGTGCGTGCTGTCTCGCCACCCGCTCTCCACCAGCCTCTACCACCGCAGTCCGGTGAACGGGTTCGCACACATGGTCCACCACGGCGACTGGTTCGGCGGAAAAGGAGTCGGCTTATGTCAGGCGCACTGTCGAGGACTCGTCATCAACCTGTATATCACACATGTGAGTGGCTATGGTATACGTAGACCTTTTCAGCTTACTTTGCGGCCGGGAGTCTGGGTTTATCGTGCACTGCTTGGCAGGATAGCGTTTGAGCATTCATTAATGCTTGTTGGTGACCATATGGTTTGTCGTTGTTTTACACTGGATTCACGGCGTTTCCCTGTTTCTCACTGTCTCGCCCTCTGCCTTTCAGCTGCACGCCAACTACAACAAGGCGCGGGACGTGTACAGCTGCCACCGTCTGGTGCAGAGTTTCGACTGCGCCCAGTTCGTGCGCATGACCTCGGCCGGCGCCGACCTGATCCTGTTCGCCGGCGACTTCAACTCGAACCCTGACGAGCTGCCTTACAAGGTCATCACTCACTGCGCCGGCCTCAAGGACGCCTACTATCTAGACAGCGAGACCACCAAGGTACTGACTTTAATGTCTAAAGTTGGCTTTATAACTAGAAGTGATGAAGCTACATAAAGCTACGAATGAAGCTACTTGCGGAAAATTGTATAATTCGAGTGCCAGTTTTCCACGCCCTGTCCTGCTCAAATTGACTGTAAGCAATATTATTATATTTATATGATATATTTACAAACTCCACAAATCTGCTGCTTTTTACAAACTACACAGTCTTTACTTTATTTCATGAACCTCAATCCGACAGGAGCCACCCGAGGAGGCCACGTGCGAGGCGCCCAAGAACAGCTACACGTCGCGCCACTCAGCGCTGGAGCACGGCGAGCGGATCGACTTCATCTTCGTGGGGACGCGCGGCCCGACTCGGCTGGAGGACGTCAGCTACTGCCAGCCGCTGCCGGAGCTGGTGGCCGGCTGTCAGCACGGCTACTCGGACCACGAGGCGGTGGCCGTCTCCCTGAGACTGGTCACAGACTCGGGTGAGCCGCTAGGAGCGGAAGAGGTTGGGTGGGGAGCCACTGGGGTGGTTCGAGGGGAGGGACTGGTCGTATTGGATGAGGGTACGACCGTGACTGGTCTGAGTCAGCTGCTGGAACTGGCCATGGCAGTGTTTGAGAACGGAATAGGTTAGGCGATGACATTGCTGTAATGCCGGAAAGTCGCATTTTCGCTGTTGACGATAACTCTTAACGACAAGTGATCCTTCGTGTCATTTTGCGTTCAAGGTTTCCTTTTTTATTGTGTTCGTCCCTTATGCTGATCTGACCTACCGCTGACTGTGGTGCATCGGCCGGTCCGCAGGCGAGGGTGAAAAGTGGGTGTTTCATCCGTGCGATTACCGAGACAGCGTGCTGCGAGAGTCCCTGGTCGAGTGTGAGACCTACCTCAAATCGCTGCACATTGATCAGGTGAGAGGGCGAAGGGATGGGTACACAGCGCGTGAGTGAATTGATTCTTAAACGCCGCCTTTTCGTGCCTCGTCCCTGCTTGAGCACAGATGGCAGCACGGTACCACATAAAGCCTAAGCTGCCCGTCCCATCCATCTCAGTTATCCAAATAGCGGTGTTTTTATTGTAGGCCACTAACTCTTACCCCCCCCCCTCGGTTAGAAATTCCACGCGTTGGTATAACTTCTGTCGGCTGCGACTCCCCCCCCCCCCCTCGAATCTCTTCCGCTTCTCGATCAAATATTCCACATTGTGGTATCGATGCTACCAACTACATAGTCTGACTATCTCCCCCTCCGTCAGATATTCCACGTGGTGGTCTCTGTGCTTCTTCTGGCCGTCCTGGTCGCCACTCTCGGCTGGCCGGTGCTGCACGGATGGGGCCAGGGTCTGCTGCGTCTGCTCGTCTCGCTGCTGTTCGGGTACACCCTGTTCATGGCCACCGTTTGGAACCGGATCGAACGCGCCGGCATTGTCGCAGGTAAGGGGTCGGGGATGCGGCTTCTGTTTTGTTGTATGCGGTGCCACTGCCTCAGGTAAGGGGCTGGTGTTGGTGGCTGTTGGTATGTTGAACGTGCCGGAATTGTCTTATTTGAATATCGGCGACGGAAATAACAGCCATGGGCTATAGTATGGGCCCAGATAAAACGGCCGCTCCCTCCCCTCTCCCCAGGTATGTGTGACCTGCGCGTGGCGCTCCACCGGAGCTCAGACTCATCCCCTACTACCCCCCTGCCGCCGGACGACAACCGAAAACTCTCCGTGAGCGGCGAGCTGCCCGGCGTGTGTCTGGAACAGCCGCGTCGCAGTCTGACGGGCGAGAGCGCCGCCCCGGAGAGGTCGGCCGCCAATGGCGACCTCTAGCCAGCGGCGACCCGGCGGCGCCCGGTAGGTGACACTCGGGGACCTCTGGTATCGAGCTGATGACATCTGAGTGACACTCAGTGAGCCTGAGTGACACCAGGGAACGTGGCAACATTTAGCTGAGCTTTGGACGACCTACGGTTACTTCTCACTTATTCCAGTTGATCTAGCCAATTGCGTTGACCTTTATTGGACCCCAGGTGAGATGTTAACCCCGGGTGACCTCTGACCGACCCTGGATGACCTCTGACGGACCAGGTGACCTCTGACCTCCGGTCGCTAACGGTGGAGCTGACAAAAGTCCGGATGTTCTTGCGAAATAATAGCAGCAGAAGTGGTGAAAAAAATATAGGGAGGTCGGTGCGCGGAGGATAGCACGCTGTGTGGCCGCTGGGAACGTGATCTAAACTGTGATGAGTGTTTTGGTGATTCCGCTTCTGGGGGGTGAAGGGGCCACTAGGGATTATCGGAAATGTGTATCGTTTGGTGTATATCTGCCCTCTGATATTTGGGACCCGCCTGACTTACTTCATTTAGGTGGTAGCATTCTATACCCGTTATCTGATCTTGATCAGTTCGATGTATATTGATAGCTTGAATCCCACAATGTCTTACAATCGTAGATGACGTTGCGCCAAATTAGGTTGGTTGTGGGAGGGTTTACAGTGAGTGCATGGGTGCGATAAAGCCACATGCCGCGTATCACTTATTCCAGCTGTTTGTATACACCAGTAGCTCCAATTGTCAGCGCCAGTAACTCCCATTGATGGCGAGTTTACAGTCGAAATATGCCTGTAGAATCGCAGATGACAATACTTAAGGAAGAGCAAGCCTAACACGTTCCTGCATTCTTGAATTGATTTATTGATATGACCTTTTGTCGTTTTTTTCTTTTGATGGCTTACAAAAAACAGCATTCAGGTTTTTCGTAAACAATGCTTATACGCTTAATTTCTTTCGGAGCCGTGTGCTCTGCAATATCCAGTGAATGAGTTTCGCTTCTTTCCCACCGCGTTTTGCTTTTTCTCACTTCTCACTGAAATCAGAATACCTACTTACATTGACATTGGTAAAAATCAATTTTGTTTTCTTCGTTCATTTTCAAAAACATTTGCCATACCTCGGTACATTACTGATGCGGCTCGCTGTGCAGTGCTGTCTATTTTGAATTGCAATTAACCATAGAAATGAGTTAGGTAACTAACAAAGCATGTTTCTTGATGTTCTTTTCAGCTAGTGAGTATTGCATGCTTATTGTAGGGTTTGTTATGACATCATATAGCTATATATAGGGACCAAAAGGGATCAAATATCTGGGAACATATGAATGCTCCGGTACTATTTAATTTGCGGTCCGGCCAAGCCGCAATCTATTTATTCCAGTGTTTATGTTGGTTGTATTTTGTTGGATGTGAACGTTGTTAGGGTATTATTATCCTTGTGTGCTGTCATTAAATGTATGCCATATTTCAAAGGTTCAACTGGTGTTCAGAATAAAGCCATTTTGTTGGGTTATTGCGTGACAGTATCACGTCATCATAGCAATCGAACGATATATAAGGCCTGCAATAGGTATAGGAAGGTTTAGTGACCTTTGTGACATGGTTCCGTCACAATGGTAGGCTGCGTTACGCGTCGTGACGTGGCCTCTATCGCCAGTTTGCTTATTGAGGGTGTGAGGCTCTGGACCTGGTGTCTGATGTAGATGAGATATCAACGCCGCGCGTTTGACGATATATTTGCATTTTGCGATTATTTGCCACCACAAAATCCCACGTTGCGATATAACAAGATGTTGATTAAAAGGATGGTGTTGATTTTTGTACGATGAATTTGAGGATTGCTCTGCAAGCTAAATCAAACTAACTTGCAGCATGTGATTTTCTCGTCTATGATCATTGAAAAATACATTTGCAAATTGATTGCCAGTAGTTTTTACAAACATTAGCACCATGGTTTTATGGAGGGAGGTCAGTTGCACGCTAAGCAGAGCTTGTTTGTGAGACCATTCACCACTTTTGACCAATGACCATGCAGTAATTTCCAGAAGCTGACAATCCTTTAGGGGATAAGTGGGGCTTTATGGTTAGTTTCCAACCGGCTTACGAAAGTTTTCCGGCTTTGGATTTTGTTTGTGTGTTTTGTTGGGTTAGGCCCTTTCTGGTAAGACCATTTCAGAGCCGGGAGGATGATAGGAATTAGGGGGAGACATTGGACAGGGCAGGTACCCTAGAGAGTCACCGGGGCTGAGCCCGTCCCAATGGACAGGTCGACCAGCCCCCCCCCCCCCCCCCCCCCCCAAGTACTCTCTGCACCCGGCTACGGGTGTGCTCCCCTGCTCCAAGGGAGCAGCCCGCATGAGATAAAGTTGCCTGTCCAGCCCGGAGTGAGGGTTGCGGCGTGAAGGAGAAGGATTTGAACATCCTGAGGATGGAAACGCCGGACGAGGGTGATCCGGCTTCGCAGGTTATTTGCAACACTTAACCTCTTCCGGCCAGCAGTTTCTCCCACGAATCATAAGACATTGACACCTTATATATAGGTTCTTCGCCGGCCATTTCAGATCACTTATAGATCGTGACGATCTTGGGTGGTCACAAAGCCAGTGAGCTAGAGCCAGTCAGCTGTTGCCATCGCTCCACCCACAATCAGGCCTGTGACCTAGACCGAACGCGGATCTGGCCCTCAACAAGGGCGGGGAGGGGAGGGGATCGCCAGGACGTATCGCCGTACCTCCCCCTACCCAGCTGCCGGGTTTTCGTTGGTTTAGCCGGCCGGTCAGCCCAGCTGGCCTGGCGGACATTCCAGCGTGGGAAAACCCCGGTCGGTCGGATCACCAGCTGCTCGGCAGTCCCTGTAGTGGCCTGTAGTGACGTCATACATGTGTGACGACATATGTAGGTGTGCCGTGTGTGCGGACCGGTGATACGATAGCGCTGGAGAGTGCTCTGATATTGGGGCAGACCCAAGGGCAGACCCATGGCGACTAAAACCAAGGCCCTATATACTAAAACGCTTAGCCATGACACGTTGACTTATCGTGAGCCTTTTCAGATCGCAACATACTCGGACGCTAGGACACCCCTGACCCCACTTATACTGTTTCAACAACTCTGCAAAAATGGGAGGACAAATATTCGCTATTTTTGTAATTTCGTTCATGTATCAATATCAATGTTTCTTTTCCATGACGGTCTTCGCCAAGTGACGTCAACTGGTAGCTAAAATAGTATATTTAACTATAAGCTATACCGAACAAACATGTGACAGTGAAGAAACAGTGACCGGGCCAGCTTATCTGAGGCTGCCCAAGGGGGAATTGTGGACTCATGTCCCTGGCAGGGTTCATGAGACCAAAGACAAGGCCTCTGGTTCGAGCCGGACGATGCTGCAGTGAGTTAACGGCGGCTGTGCGCCGGTGCAATGGTTGGATTACAACTTTGACGGGCGAGTGATTAGCCGCCTCATTGAACGGCCATGGCCAGCTCAGAGTCCTGACCTATCATCGTATTCGTTAGATTTCTGATTTCGAGCAGTCGCCTTGGCGGCCCTCAGAAGAAACTAGAAAGCCTTCCAGTGACCCTCCAAGAGCTACAAGCCACGGTGGAGAGGTTTGCTGGAATTATGAAGTGCATGGTGCGCCATTTGCGCCAGCGGCCCCAAATCTGTGTCCGGATACGAGGCGAGGCGACACAGTCGAAAATCCGTGTGGGGTAAGGAAGGATGGGGTAATTTGGCCGGCAGTATAATTTGGCCGCCCCCACCTTTACGAATTACGATATCTGACAAAAGTGAAGAAAATAATTCTAGCCTCTATTTATGTGTCATTGGTGGACAGGACGACCGCCCCTCCCCCCCCCCCCCATTGGTGTCATTGGTGTCATTGGTGGAGCAAATCCGTGGAAAATTTTCAATAATTTCCCCTTCGTAATTTTCTTCAAAATCAATAAAACATGAATTTGATTAGAAAATGGCAACTTTTACTTCCGTTTGAAAAGTTGTATAGCATTTAGAATTCGGGCTGTAGACAAATTTTATTTTCGAATAATATATGGCATTCAACATTGCAAAACCCTGGGCATCTTTCCCCACTCTCCCCTACCCACAGGGGCGGAGAATTGTCATGATCCCAGGGGGTGCTTTTCTAGCACCTGGCGAATGGAATCGTCGAACTCTTGCGTAGAAAAGCACATATAGAGACGTTTTCCCAGCAGCATCACTCTCCTCGCGACATACGTTGTGTCTCAGACGTAACTTGCACCCCTGGAGCACTTTTATATGGTGACTTTTGAATTTCAGGGGGTGCTTGAGCACCCCCAAAACCCCTAACTCTCCACCCCTGCGGCTACCCAATTTTGGCCCTTGCATTTAGGGGGGGGGGGTCACGGAAACCCTCGGTTTTTCGCTAATAACTCACGCAAAAAGCGACCAATCGCGACGAAACTTTCAGTACCAGCTGTCCTCGAGTTGATCAATTTTACATCTACCCTGATATTTTATGACTTTTACCAAATGACCTTTGATCTGTCAATCTGTGACCTGTTTCTCGATACCATTTCAGGTCGGAATCGTGATTTGGCGTATGTTAGCGCACATTTTCCGCGCGTTTCCAGGCTTTTCTTGTAGTTTTTAACGTTCCAACATGTGAAATGAAGTTTTGAATGTGGAGTTTAGCATTTGAAGTCGAACTTAGCACCAATTGGAACATGAAGTTTTGGTGCCTAATGTAACATGTTACGAATCTGTCAGTGGTGGTTGACTGTGCGTAGCAGGCAGGACGCCTACTGGCTGACCTGACCTGATCCGATCTTCCCAAGTGCATGAATACATCATCTCTAGTCAGAACTAGCATGAAATTTGTTATCAGGACCCGCAACACCCCCAAAACAACCTCATTTTACGGAGCTCCAACAGGTCCTGATTTTTCCGACTTTTGGGTCATTAACCTGACCTAGAAGGTCAACGAATTACCTTATACCTTAAAATTGGATATCATCTGCTTTCTCTCATCATGGGCAACACGCTTGCTTTTTCCGCGAAGCTCTAGCTCGATCAGAGGCCGAACGGCACGGGGTCCAATGGACCCCTCCCCCTCCCCATACGTTAGACGCTAACCTAGTGCTATGCCTCATGAAAAGTTGAATGCTCAAAGCAAATGCATAGTTATTACTTGTGACGTGGTGAAGTTTCTCCGAAGTGGATCCGTTGCAGCCATATCATACATGAAAGCCATTCATGACCCTAGCATCAAGCTAATTCGACATATCGGCGAATTTGCTTGAAAGTGATGAGATTCAAGGATAAACTGGACTTGCGCCAGTCGCCACTGCTTGTACCAAAACTGCACACAGTAGTAGTTCGTACGTGAATAATGTATTTCATGCGTCTGCGCGGCATTCACACCACATTATGAAGATGACTCCCATCGTTCACAGATAATTGAAAGCAACGCCCTCTCCACTGCATGTCCACTGGCTCTGTGTTTCGGCCCATACTATCCAGATCGATCCACGGTTATCTCTGCGCAAACAGATCTCTGCCAGAATGCCCTGTCGGAACCTCCGCGACTCCCCAGCTACCGTATTAGTTCGCAGTGGCATTCCTACAGATGGCGTCATCACGAACAGCATGACACATTTAATATTGTTAATTCACGCTATTATGATCGCTCATTCAAAGACAACGCAGACGGTGTTTCATCACCCACGCCGACGTTCAGGCTTTGAGTAGGCAACACGGCTGCATAAACCATTACAAAACCATCCAAACGTAACACTCGCTGTCAGCGTTAGCGCCGTACACTCGTAACAAAGTATTTACACCAGGGTAGGCAGCTGGTATTTTCGGTCATACACCGAGAGCCATATTGCAGCAGTCACTGTCAAACTGCGCTGGGCTTTATCCAACTGTCACCGACAGATCACAGCACTAATAAATTAACAGCGCGCTCACATCCTCGCAGCCATACCACAGAGGAAGCATGCCGGTCATGAGAACTCGGGCACACAATGAGATGCGCAAGTGGAGATCGTTTTGGCGGAAGGGACGTGATGCTGACACTGTCCCAGAGACCTGGTTACACTGACGGGAGCACACGCCCTACCAGCTGCCCGATTATCGGCCGGAGTTGAGATGTCAAACATAATATTTTTATATATAGATATTAACGATGCTATAGACTAACTGAACGCACTGGCATAAAAATGTAGCCAACCGCGATGCATGGAATGCTTTTTAATGACCTCTCGCGATATATCCCTTTTACTCGCTATTCTTTTTCTATAGATATCTCATATCTAATTGGATGGTGAAGCAGCCTTTGGTTCGTGATCACGCAGGGCCAAAACTACAGGAGCTCGCCCTCTGTCCGGTTCGCCTGATCCGGAGGATAGAGCTCCAATTCAGCGAGTTGTCGCACACGGACAGTGATCTGGCGCACGCTCTAGGACAGCCCGCTCCGAGCTGCCCTTTCATCCGGACCAGGACTTCGTCCCGTTGGTTTTTCGTTCCCGTGGTCTGGTGGAAACTCTCGTCTTCTACCGTAGTCGGTGTCGGTGGTGTGCCGTCAACTGCAGAACCTTCCCAGTCATCTTCTCCAGGTTGTGGGAGAGCTGCAACAGATAGAGGCGATGTCTAGTACACATCTGATTGCCGGCTGGGTTGGAAGGATTCGATGGGTGGTTGCAGTTTGCTACAACGAAGAACAAACTTCCCTTAATTGCAACAAAGAGGAAGCAGTTTACGAACGGTGTGTGATCCTGAGCATCGTCTATGATAAGAGTTGTTCGATTCGTATTATTCAACAAATCAAATACAGCAAGTGGCCACTAACCAACGTCTATCTTGCGGGCCAAAATTATTCTCAAATTGCTAGAAAGCGAAATATTCCGTTAGCTCCGCACAGCGATCTTCTCTGTCGGTCTCTGATCCAGCGACCACTCACCGCTTTATAGAAGAGACAGGCGACGGCGAGCTCATCCTCAGCCTCGGGACAGTCGGGCACGCCGTCGCAGAGCCGCGCCATGCCCACGCAGGCGCGCTCCCCGCTCGGGTGGTGTGAGGCGCAGAAGAACTGCTCCTCGCCGCTGGCCGACCGAGGGCACGTGGAGTCTGCAGGAGACAGGGGCCGCGTCAGACGAGAGCCTCGGCTACGGGGAGCTGCGGTATGTCTGTCTTTAGCAGCTACATGAACGCAGAAGTGATGTTCGATGATTTGAGTAGAAACATAAAATGCACGATCTACGATCCAACACAGACACCAGTACTTTTTACGCGATGTGGAACATTTAAAACGGAAGGAAGGCGTAAGTATGAAGTACAAGAATTAAGAAAGCTATACTTACAACGTAAGAAACTTCGGTAATCAAGAAAGGAAGGCATTTTTACATCAACTATTGGAGAAAATATAACTTTGAGGACTTAAGTACGTACTCTGGGAACTGGGAAGTGAATCATCTGATCAAAGACAACGTGCATGTAAGACTAGGGGACGTATCATGCGAGATAAGCTAAGCAACAAGTCAAAGAAAATACCTGCTGATTGGGCGTCGATTCATCTATTAAACGATACACCCAGAAAAGTCCTGAATTGGTTAGATCTAAGAAAAACGGCAGCTCATTTCAGCAATTATCCCCCTGAGGGGGCCCCGTGACTCTGCCGGACTGGATACCACCCCGGACCGCACCTCTGCTGCGCAGGTAGAGCAGGTGCTCGGCCGACGGCCTCTTCCGCTTCCGGTGCCGGTTTCGGCGGAGCCGCTCCTCGCCTCCGTCCTGCTCCAGCCGGTCCTCTCCTGTGTCCAGCTCCCTCTCCTGCTCCCTCCTGGTCGGTCCGGCTGACCACAGCGCCGGCTCCTCCTCCAGCGGCCCGCCAGCCTCCTCCAGTCGCGGCGCCACCAGCCGCGGCTCGTCGAGCCGGCCGCGCCCCAGCCGCGGCTCGCTCAGCCGCGTCCTCTCCAGCTGGTCGAGCCGCAGTGTGGACGGCAGCCGGCCGGCGGCGGCAGCGGCGGCCAGCGCGAGCAGCGCACCCAGCACCTGCCGTGGACAGCTCATGACACCGAGCGGGGACGAACGCCACTGACCGGCCGCACACCGACGGCGCTTATATGGCCGACGGACGCCGACGACGACGCCGACGTCCGGCGGGTGCGCACTCGCAATGCTATCTGTGCGGCATTGTACTGGATCGTTGGAATGATAATTGGTGTGGCGAATTAGGTTCTCCAGACATCACTGGGCTAAATTCTACACTAAATTCCCGCATATTAGATCCTTATGCTTTGTTTTGCATATTTTATCCTCAAATGTTTTTTCTGCTGTTCATCATTTTACTTTTGGGTTTTTGTACTGTTTGTAATTCAGCACCGTTCCCAACAATTTATTTTGTTACCTTGTGAGTCTGCAATGATTAGGTAGGTACCCACCCATTGGTTGGTGAAGAAACTCACCGAGATTTATTTAATTTGAAAATCGTTTCGGATATTTACGGTCGGTTACAATCCAAAATATGTATTTTCTCAACCCAGCCAGCCTTCCCAAGTGGGGCCCACATGGGCCCCAAGTGGGCACCAAACTGGGACCCATCTGGGCTGCCCACCTTGGACCCAGATGGGAATGTCATGGGCGTCCAACTGGGTCCCATCTGGGCACCCCAGACGGGGCCCATGTGGGACCCATCTGGGGCCCACATTGAGCCCGCATATGGGCTTTCCCAGTTGGGACCCACATGGGCAGCCCAAGTGGGGCCCATATGGGACCCAGCTGGGATATATGCATATATTTGGGTCCCACACGGGCTTTCCCAGTTGGGACTCACACGGACACATGCAAAAAGCGGACATGGAATTTAATTGGGATTTGGTACCTAGCTTATGCGTCCACTATTTCCGCGTGAATCCCAAAAAGCAATGTGGTCACACGTGGGAGAACCGCGTACCCTTTTCCTATCACTAGATCCCCAGAGATTCGAACTCAAGACCTATGGAACATGATGCGGGGACCCTAACCACTACACTACGCTACCCTCCTACCACCGCGGGTTGGCGGCCGGCGGCCAGTAGAGAACGGAAGTGTGGATGCGTACCGATTGTAAAAAGGAGAAGAGTTTGTAACGATAGTGATAGAGGCCCGCGCGGTCCGTCAGCGCCGTATTCCGTCTATTTATAGTCACCAACTGCCGGCGCGGCCGCCCCGCGACCGCGCCACCACACAACGAATGCCGGCGACACAGTATTAGCGACCTCGCAGGGACGCGCGGGCAGGGGTGTGCCCAGGCAGTTGTCAGATCAGGAGTCTGACAGGGTAGCGGCACAGATCAGGCAGGGTAGCGGCACAGTGGAGGCGCTGGCCAAGTCCACCACGTAAAGTTAGCACATCTAGCCCATCTGGGGCCCAGTTGGACGCCCATGACATACCCAGATGTAGCCCAGCCCACATTCGCCCAGATGCCCCACTTCCAGCCCATGTGGGCCCCATTTGGGATGGCTGGCTGGGAAGCCTACCAAGTCTAAAAAAGGATGAGGTCGCGGTTGTGAGTGAGGTTCAATCGCTCTATTCAGTTTTCAAAAGCGCTAAGTGCTGCATCTGCCTATCGCGTAGATACAGCATTTCATTTTTTTTAGGCAAAACCGAATAAAAATGTACTTAGTAGTATTCCCGATCGATATGGAGCGTGTCAGTTTTATCGTCCATGTAGATATAGTCGACTACAGAATGATGTTCCACTCCTCCGAAGCTATCAGTTGACCGGAGCGCTAAGTTGTGCCGTTTATCACGCAATAAGCGTGTCGATTGTGAGCATTGGGACAAGGCTATAATTTGTGAACTTGTTATGGTTTTACATTTAAATCTACGTTAATAATGGTTCGATAGCAAATTAATTATCGTCGCGATTCCGCCGCCTCAGACGCACACGCGCACTCCCGATGTGAACTGTATTGAGTTCGGCTGACGACTCCACAACAATACTCTTTACTCAAGGACGCCGGAAGCTGCCCGGCGGCACAGCCTACCATCAGGCGCAGGCCGGCGCCGCGGGCGTATATTCGGATGCAGTATGAGCAGAGCATGGGTCCCGAAAAATTCCTCAGAAACTAGAGAAATTCTCGGACACACACGACGGGTACCATATGAATGCGGGTGAGACTAAATGCTTACTTCGAAATTTAAGCTGCGTTGCGGCATTGGCGGTTATGTGCGGCGTGTATGCCGCATGATTAGTAAGCGGCGACCACTAAATTAAAAACTCAATAGCTTTGACCTGTTTTCAATGGATAACACTGCATACCAAAAATGTCCATCGCTCTCGTCATAGGATATTTAGATTTAAATAACTAACTTATCTACATCATCGTTTTGAACCAAATTAATACTTTCAACTTGACCCTCGCCCGTATAGGTGTTTTTTCCAGCCGCGAACGTATAAGGTTCGCGGTCCCCTTGCCGTTTCGCTCCTGATCAAGCTAGAGCTTCGCGGAAAAATCAGCGTGTTGCCCGTGACGACAGGAAGCCGATGATACCCAATTTTAAGGTCCTAGGTCATCGGTTGACCTTCCAGGTCAGGTCAATGACCCAAAAGGCAGGAAAATTGGGACCTGTTAGAATGTTGGACGTGGTGAACGTAGGACCTGAAAAGTTGCACCTCTATGTAATATGTGGGTTCGATATACTGTGTGACGTTCCAAGAACTATTTGGGAAAAGTTGCACCTCCGGAGAGACGGACGGACGGACGGAGAGACGGATGGACGGACGAAGAGACTGATGACGGACGGACGGAGAGAGTGACTGATGGACGGACGGATGGAGAAACGGACGGACGGATGGACGGACTGAGAGACGGAAGGGCGGACGGACGGACGGACGGATGGAGAGGAGAGACGAACGGACGGACGGACGGACTGAGAGACGGAAGGGCGGGCGAACGGACGGAGAGACGGACAAAGAGATGGACAGACGGACGAGAGAGAGAGAGAGAGAGAGAGAGAGAGAGAGAGAGAGAGAGAGAGAGAGAGAGAGAGAGAAAGAGAGAGAGAGAGAGAAGGGTGGTGAGAGAAAGGAGGATCAGATGAAGGGAAAGACTTAGAGATATGGATATTACTTGTCAGAGACTCGGGGAGGACGGGAAGGAGACTGATACCTAAAGAGAGGAAAGATGATCGTGAGCAAGGGGTTTGGGAGATAGGTAAGGAGACAGGGGAAAATGAGATTTTATTGCTCCGGTCCCAATAACACTTCCCAAAATAAAATATAATTGGTCGTAATTATCGAATAAGAATCGGAAATTGTCAATTGAACGTCTGATTTGCTTACATCGATCCGCCCTATACCCTGTTTGACATGTTTGCACCAAAGCCAACTTGCAGGCTATACATCGAGCCAGTGGTATATACTATACAATAAATACATCTCTCCCGGTGGTATACCTGCATAGAGCCGAGACCTCCGGCTGTATTTTCCCACGATCAGCCGGATTGCAAAGCCGTGTATTTTTCGTCCGTTGCAGGCGGCCGGCGCAATCTCCGTGAAAGAAGCGCTCCAGTAACAAAAGCACGAGCAGATCGCCTAAATGCCGGTGGCCGCGAGAATTTCTCTAGTTTCTGAAGAATTTTTCGGGACCCATGCTCTGCTCATACTGCATCCGAATATACGCGCGCCGCGGCGGTTGGCAACAGCTGTCAGCTGACTGCGCCGGCATAGCTCGTGCCGGCTCAGTAGCACGCATCACAACACCTCCCCCCAGACGTGGGGGAGACAACACGTCTCAAGAACAAAAACGGTGCCTCCGACAAACACAAACGCACCAACGCGTGCCAGCGCGCGATGGCTACACAAACTCATACACTGGGTCCGACCAAGTCACAGTCAGCCTCTTAGGCTGTCGACGAAGTCATTTGCTGCGCCTCACAGAGACCTCAGGCGCGGGGGTCGCTCCGCCAGGGCGGCTGCGGGGGACTTTGTCAGCGACTGGGGTCCCGCTGTCGGCGGTCCTGGTACGGGCGCTGTCGCCGTCTTCGGTGATGGCGTCTCGGCTGCCATCGGGTGACGTTGTCACCATCGGCCGCAGCGGGCGGAGGTATCGTCGATTCCGCCAGTAGGTGCGGCCGCTTGGCAGGCGAGCGAGGTAGTCTCGGCGGCTGCCGATGCCAACGACGACGCCTGTCCGGTCCCACAAACCAGTCTTCGGATCTTGCAGGAGAACCTGTTGACCGATGCGCAGAGGTTTCAGCGAGCGGGCGCTCGCGTCGTAGCGCTCTGCGGTCTGGGACTTCAGAGCGGCTGCTCTCTCATCACACTCCTCCGCCGCGCGCTGCCACACCTCGGCAAACGCTCGGTGGTGAGCTGGCACGGTAGAGCGCAGCGGGTGGCCGTACAATATCTGGGCCGGAGAGCGGCCATCGGCCCGAGGCGCGTTCCGCAGCTCCAAGAGGCCTTGCGCGAACGCGTCGCTGTCCATGTTACCTCGGTCGCTGACCTTCTGCACGAGCCTCTTTACTGACTTCACTGCAGACTCCGCATGTCCGTTCGACTGAGGAAAATGCGGAGTGGAGATCTCGTGGGTCACTCCCCACCGTCGCAGGAAGTCGCGGGTGTGACGGGCTGCGAACTGCGGCCCTCCGTCCGTTCGCAGAGTCTTGGGTGCCCCAGTGGCCGCGAAGGCGACCCTCAGGCTGGACACCAGGTCCTTCGCCGACGTCTCTCCAGAGCAATGAAAGACGAACGGCCATCCAGAGAGGCGGTCTACGTATACGAGATACGTTCGACCAGCCCACGAAAAGTAGTCCGCTGAGACGGCTTCGAAGACTCGAGTCGGCACCGCCTCGGAGACTAGCGGCTCCTTTTGCTGGCTCAGAAGATACATCTGGCAGGACTTGCACGCTGCGACGAGGTTAGCGATGTCCTGGTCAAGCCCGGGCCAGTAGACAACTTGTCTAGCCCGACGCTTGGTGCGCTCCACACCTTGATGGCTGGCGTGAAGCCGCTCGAGCGTCTCCCGACGCAGACTCTGAGGAATCAGGAGTCGCTGCCCGCATACCAACAGGCTGCCGTCCACGGCGAGACGGTCTCTAGCTGTCCAGTAGGGCCGCAGCGTCGGCTCCAGCTGCGACTTGTGGTCTGGAAAGCCAGCCAAGACCACGTCTCGGAGGGCGCTGAGCTCTGCATCACGCTCAGACGCCGCCCGAACCCTCTGCAGGGTAGCGTCCGGGAACAGTGATTCCTCCTCGGTCGGATCAGCTGTGGCGATTCTGGCGATCAGGCTTGCGATCTGGTGGGCTTCCTCCTTCTCCGCCTCTTCGTCGTCTGGAGTCGGAGTATCCACCGGTGCCCGGGAGAGCGCATCCGGGATCGCGTGCAGTTTCCCTTGCCGCCAGACAGCGACGAAGTTGAACGGCGTGAGACGTTGCCGTAGCCGTTGCAGTCGCGGGTTGTCGATGTCGATGAGGCTCTTGGAGTTCAGCACTGGAACGAGCGGTCGGTGGTCTGTGACCACCTCGAACTGCTGCATGCCCGAGAGGTACATGCTGCACTTCCGACAAGCCCATGCAACTGCCAGCATCTCAATCTCGCAGACGGCGTAGCGGGACTCCACATCGGTCAGGAAACGAGACCCACACTGGATCAGTTTCCATCGTCCATCTGCACCCTGTTGCCGCAGACAGAAACCCAGCCCTCGCAGGCGTGCGGCGTCGGTCTCCAGGACTGTCCGGCGCCGCGGGTCAAAGAAGTCGAGGACTGGTGGCGAGACCAGCGCCTTCTTCACGTCACTGAAGGCTTTTGAGTGCAGCGGCGTCCACACCCACTCGTTCTTCGGTCGCAGGAGGTGTCTCAGAGGCTCGGCGGCGGCCGAGACGTCTGGTGAGAAGTCACCCAGCTGGTTCACGAGACCGAGAAACGATCTGAGGTCCGTGAGGCACGCCGGCTGCGGAAACTCCGCGATGGCTCGCACCTTCTTGTCGTCTGCGGTGTAGCCTGTCTGGTCGATCTTGAATCCACAGAACTCCACCTCATTCCCGGCGAAGGAACACTTGTCTGGGTTCAGTGTCATCCCGTGGTCATCACATCTCTGCAGGATGTTCCACACGTGCTCCAGGTGAGCTGAGTAGCTCGAGTCGTACGCCAGAATATCGTCTACGACTTTGCATGTCTGGGGGATGTCACCGAGAGCAGCGTCGCCTCTTCGGTTGTACTCGTCTCCTGACGAGATCAGACCCATGACGGCACGTTTGTAGCGGAAACGGCCCCATGGCGTGATAAAGCACGTTTTGTCCTGGTCCTCCTCGCGAATGGGGATCTGGTGGTAGCCAGACTTGCTATCCAGCTTCGTGTAGAAGCTTGCACCGCTGCCGATCGAGGCCACAGCGTCGTGCGGCGACCTGACTGGGTACGCTGGCCTCTTGACGAATCGGTTCAGCTTGGTGAGGTCGACCGTCAGACGGCAGCCAGAGACCGTGCCGTCCGGCGACCGCTTCGCCACCGGCACGATGGGGTGGCACCACTCGGTCGGATGCTCCACCGGCTCGATCACGTCACTCTCCAGCAGCTCATCCAGCTGGCGCCGAATGTCGTCACGCCAGCAGAACGGTACACTGCGAGCTGTGGAGACGGACACTGGTGTAGCGTCTTCAGTCAACTCGATGGCCATTGAGCCTCCGGACATCTTGCGCAGCTTCGAAGTGACGTCAAACACTCGTGGGAACGCTTCCTTCATCGCTGAGAAGTGCTTCCGTCGTTCTTCAGCCGATGGCACGCCTTTGCTTACATCCCACGTCGGCTTCAGCGGGTGCACCTTCTGCGCCTTCCCGGCGTCTTCAAGTGCAGGGGCAGAGCCTCGTTTAACCACTCTGCGGGGTATCTTGCTCTTCCCTGGCATGGTCCTCAGGGAGCAGACTGCTGGAGCTGGTCTGGAGGTCTCCTCTTCTTCTGAGCTGGCAGAACGGATCTGCTGTGGGAACTC
The DNA here is from genome assembly GCF_019059575.1 of Amphibalanus amphitrite. Taxonomy (NCBI): domain Eukaryota; kingdom Metazoa; phylum Arthropoda; class Thecostraca; order Balanomorpha; family Balanidae; genus Amphibalanus; species Amphibalanus amphitrite. Next base: position 89,406 of record NW_024881812.1, read on the forward strand.
CTTGTGCAGTATTCCCAGTCGAACAGCGTCGTGCCACGACAGCAGCGAGCTGTGCAGCTTCTTCACCATAGAGACGGCTATCGTCCTCTTGACGCTTCCCAGCTGCAGTGCGACTTGGCACGCTCCCAGGCAGGGCAGTTCTCGTCCGTCTGCTGCGAACAGGCTTCCAGAGGGCGGCGTCAGCTTCTTGACGTTGATGCCCATCTGCTTCGCTGCCTCCTGAGAGATAACAGACACCTCAGCGCCTGTGTCTGGCGTCCATGTCGTTTGTTGCCTGCCACCGTCACTCCGATGCAGCAGAATCTGGATCTGCGGAGCACGCGTCGTATGCAGGCCTTGGATCATGCAGTCTCGGTGCTGCTGGTCCACTGTCTGTCTGGCAGGTGCAGATGCCGCTCGCGTCTGCATCGTGATGAGCGACACGCGTCTGCCTCCATCGGACCTCCGCTGGGCCCTGTCCGTGCTCGCCGAAGGAGCGCGCGAGCGACTGGCGCTGCGACCGCGGCAGACAGACGCAAAGTGGCCTACCTTGCCACAGACTCGGCAGGTCCTCTTGGCAGCCCTGCAGTCGCCGGCGCTACGGTGAACTTCACCACCGCAGCGGGGGCACGTCTTCTCTGTCGACCGGTCTCTCGGGCGACCGCGGCTGCGCTGGTACTGAGAGACTTTCGCCAAGGTCGAGCCAGCTGGCTCACGAATGGCTGAGCTGTTGGAGGCGGCATTCTCTGACGCTCGGGCGATATCCACTGCCTTCTGAAGCGTGAGATCCGGCTCTTCCAACATTCTGCGGCGTGCTTCTTCGTCTCGCGTGCCGACAACGACTCGATCTCTGAACCTGTTGTCCTGGCAGTGGTGACAGAAATCACAGAACGATGCAATCTCTTTCAATCCACAGAGAAAATCGTCCACTGTTTCGCCCGCTTCCTGTACTCGCATGTAAAAATCTCTCCGATCAATGATGACGTTACGCTGGCGGCGCAGATGCGTCTGCATCGCCGTGATGATGGTGTTCATGTCAGCGTCTTCGGGGATCGGCAGGCCGTACCTGACCACCCTGGTCCAGTCGTCATCAAGCAGAGCGAGTAGGGCTGCCTTCTGCTCGGGCTGGGCTAGCCTGTTGACGCCAGTCAGCAGACTGTAGCCGTGAAATTTCTGTCGCCAGGATTCAAACTCCTTCAGTGACGCCGATGACGACAGCTGTGGAGCGGGAGTTGCTGATGCCGGCAGTCTGGGCGGTAGATTGACGGCTGCGTTCGTATCGGCTGGGGTGGCCGCTGCAGTAGTCGCCGTGGCTGCAGCGCCGGTCCCTGCCGCCGGCCCGGCCCAAATCCGTTCCATTACGGCCACCATACGTTCCTCCCGCTGCTGGCTTTGTCGCTGAGCTTCTTGACTCTTGAGCCAGCTCCAGTTGCTGGGCGAGGAGTTGGGTGAGGGCTCCCAGGTCCACCGGCTTGTCTTTCTCCGCCATTGCGAGAAACGCGCAAGAAAACCGACGAAAAAATGCTATATTTAATGATAAAAAGTAAATTATACCGATCGCGCCATGTTATGGTTTTACATTTAAGTCTACGTTAATAATGGTTCGATAGCAAATTAATTATCGTCGCGATTCCGCCGCCTCAGACGCACACGCGCACTCCCGATGTGAACTGTATTGAGTTCGGCTGACGACTCCACAACAATACTCTTTACTCAAGGACGCCGGAAGCTGCCCGGCGGCACAGCCTACCATCAGGCGCAGGCCGGCGCCGCGGCGGTTGGCAACAGCTGTCAGCTGACTGCGCCGGCATAGCTCGTGCCGGCTCAGTAGCACGCATCACAACAGAACTCAGCCCGTGTGATGCGGCACAGCCTACCACTCCAGGCAAATAATTGCCTGTGAAAAGTGGAACATCATTCTGTTGTAGTCGACTATACAGACAGCCGGCGCTGGCGGCGTTAGCTGGTTGGCGGATTTGTGCTGAGTTGGTGTTAGCGGCCGTGCCGCTCGTTGCAGTCACCGCCGCACCCGGCCGGGGAACTGCAACGCAGGCCAGGACCGTACCCAGTTCCGCGAATGCGAAATGCAAACGGAGCGTGGCGCCGCTGACGCAAGTCATCGACCATGATCCGAGCCCGCCCTCCCGATTGGCGGCCATCAAAGCCGGGTCGTTGCATTTAGTGCCCGACAATTGCCTCAATCTAAGCACAGTGTCCGGTACAGATACGGTGCAGATACATGCGTCAACCACCCTGGAGCTCTTGGCATTCGAGGGAACATTGGTCGTCAACTCATGAATCCGGAATGATACAATGGAATGCTCCCAAAAGTTTTTTGTTTTAAAAAAAGTCGGCAACTTCGGGTACGCTACGCTATTATTACGCAACAGGAGAGACTCATCATTATTTCGAGGCAGTCCTCATTTAAACCGTTTAAAAAAAGTTTCGCCTAGTCAGCATTCTGTTGGGCGACATAAGTTCGACGATAGCTTCGAAACTGCATATCAAGGTTATTGGGTAGGGGAACCCGGGGGAAGCCCGGGCGCGGGGGAAGCCCGGCCACCCCGTTTCCGGCTAAATTATTCACAATAAAATGCTCAACTGTTTGTCCTTTCAGCGTGGCAGCTAAGGTAACGCCAGCAAAAAAGTTAAGGATGACAAAAATCGCATATTGTTAAAGTTATAGCGCAAAAATGATATTTTAAGGGTTTTTAGCTAAAAAGTGAGATATCTTGCACTGTTAATGTTATACCATACAGTACTAATATTTATACGAATGCTATGTAAGGACCGTTTAAGTGTTTGTAGTGAGGGGTGACGAGGCAGGCTGGCTTAAGTATGACATTTTTTCGAATATCGCTGTTCTAAAATAAAAATTAGCACATTGGGGTAACCCCGGGCGAGTGGCCAAGCTTACCCCCAACCGAGAGCAATGCCACTAAACCATTGTTTTCCATGAGATAATAGGTACTGAGCAGGTTTGGTTTACACCTAGATCAAAGATAAATTTCGAAAATAAACATGTTATCATAGACAAAGCCAGCCATGTCACTTAAGGTCAACTAGGGTCAAACTACGTTTTTGCAGATAACGCGACAGACAATGAAGCTAGAGCTTCAAAAATGGTGTCGTTGTGTTATTCTTCATCAGCCGAGTCGAATGATATGCAATATGATGCATTAAGGTAAAAAGAAAAATAAATTTTAAGGAATTTTGAAATACACATTTTTTGTCAATTTTGCATCTCGATTTTCATCGACCTGTAATGTATATGTAGTAGACGCTAGCTAAAATACCAGTAGTGACATAAACTCTAAGATGTCCAGAGCTAATCAGTACCTTAATATTTCACTTTCCGTTAATATTTGGAAAACACATAATGGTTTCATCAACTCGTTGTAAAGCGCTGGGGAGGTGGCCGGCGTTACCCCTATGCCGGGCTTACCCCAGAAAAATCAACACTTTTTTAAAACTCGATTTTCTCAACCTTATACTTATTCCACGAAACCGAATTTTTGGGAAAACACGGCCAATGAACTTAGCTAGCTAGCAGGATATCAACATTTTATACAGCACGTATGGTATGTAATAAAAATGAAAAAGAGCTTACTATGCCGGGCTTCCCCCGGCTTCCCCTACGTGCATACCTTGACCTGGGGTCAATAGCGAGAATGTGCCATGTTACATGTCAGACGAGCACTGTTGTTGACCCATCGCACCCAATGTCTTATAACCCGGCGGCCGCTGGGCCTCCGCGCCACCCGCCGGCCGCTGGGGGGGGGGCATAAAGTTGCCCCCCCCCCTTTACTTCTGCGACGATATCGTCGCAACGCGAAGAGATAGAGAAGCGAAACTTTGCACACATCTTTCTGAATACCTAGCCGAGGTTGCGTCCAAATTGGGTGTCGATCCCATTTGAAATGACGTCACAGTGACGTCATAAGTGAAATTATAGATTTGCGACTCTCATATTCCTCACGATACATCAGATATATGGGACCGAATATAAAGGGCCGATTATTGGTCAGAAACTAGATGGAAGTGTAGTAAGATATTTTAGGATGACAGCAGGTGCTGTCTAGTTCATTTACAGTCGAGTTTCATGCTCAGCGTCATCAGAAACGGTCCATATCGGAAAACGACAAAACTTTATGACGTCACTGTGACGTCATCTTAGGTGCTACAAACACCAAACTTTCCCCAAACATTGCCTAGGTAGGTATTCATTTGAAGCTATGCCAAGTTTCACGTTCGTAGCTCATCGGGTTTCGGAGATATTTCACAAAACGTAAAGGGGGGGGGGCAACTTAATGCCCCCCCCAGCGGCTCGAGGGATAACTCTACTTTAGGATGTCTATCAAAATTTATCGAAAAACTTTGCTGATATTTCATTTCATGACCTTAGATGACAGGGGCGTAATCACTCCTTAAAAAATGGGCTGGAAATAACTCCCTCCGGGGGCGGCATCAAATGCGAAGGCCGAAGGGAAGGGCGGCACTCATATTTTGGGAGCCAGAGGTGAGTGTTTGAGGGCCGTTGTGTTTGTGTATTAACCTCGCCCGCATCGGGGGGGGGGGGGATCGAACGGACCACCCCTCGGTTTTTCGCGGATAACTCGCGTAAAAAGCGGCCGATCGCGACGAAACTTTCAGTATCCTCGCGTTAATGAAGTTTACACCTGCCCTGAAAATTTCATGACCCTGACCCTAATGACCTTTGACCCACTTTTCGACACCATGTTTGGCAGGAATTGCGATTCGGCGTATGTCGGCTCGCATAAGCATCGCGTTTGCGGTCTTTCGTGGTTTCATGCGTTCAGACATGGGATATGATGGTGCTTCCATGCATAAGAGTGGGTGTCAAGGTCACCGGAAGGTCAGGTAGGCCAATAGGTAGGGGTATTCCGATCAAAATGAGGGCGCCAGTAGGTAGGACGGCTGCGATCAACAGGCTTAAATTGGCGACTACCACTACGACTACATAGAGCGCTACAGCCTACAAAGCGGTTGAGGGCGCCGGAGGGCGCCCTCCAACAGCATTTTCCCTGTAAACATATTCGCGATTGGAGGGCGCCTTCGGCGCCTTCAATCGCAAATGGTGCTGGGCATGGTCCAGTGCCCCCCCCCCTGTCTACGCCCCTGGATAATAGATAGGTATGTACGCGAAATAATACAGCGTTATATAGGGAGGGACGGATCATAAAACGTTCTGGGAAAGGGAGGCGTGTAAGAGCAGAAAGGTGTCTGGGGAGGGGCGCCACGAAGCGGTGCAGCAAGGTGCCTTGGGAGGGCGGCGCCGACTGCTAGATAGAGCATTGTGGGGAGGGGCGGCTTATTGAGGGCGGCGGGAAGTTGTGGCGAGGGCAGCACATAGAGAGCGCCGAGGTACTCTGGGAAGGGGCGGCAAGTCATCTGGGGAGGGTGGCACAGACGGCGATAGAGCATTATGCGGAAGGGCGGCACATTGAGGACGGTGGGGTTCTGTAAGGGGCGGCACAGAGAGCTCCGAGGAAATTGAAGGAGAGTCGGTGCGAAGGGGCGGCAGGGCATCTGGGAGGGGCGGCATGTATAGAGGTTAGGTATTTTAGTGAGGAACGGCACGTTGAGGTCAGGCGTATAGTGGACCGAGCAGTGCCGTTTCTTTTGTTTCGTTTTGAAGTCCCTAAACTAAACCCCCCAATTGCAGACTTCCTCTACCAGGGGCGGCATTTCAGCATCCCAAAAATGGGCTGGAATTTCCAGCGTTCCAGCGCGGTGGTTACGCCCATGTTAGATGACCTCACAAGTAAAGGGTGAAGTCACTGGTGTATTTTTCCGATCCAGTGTTCAATGTTAGCCTAATTACATAATGTATGCGAATGTTTGTTTGACTTCCGTCTAAGAGCAACGGTGTCTGATATTCTTCCCTTCGTTTAGCAATCGTTCCGCCGCTGTAGCTATATCTATATACGCAACCGAAGTCGTGACGTCACGATAAGTGGCTGGGGCATAATCAGCTGACGGCCCCGTGCTAAAGCAATGGGGCAATATTTTGCCGATCTTTCCCAAGAAAACTGGACCTAGTTAGATAGTTTTAGTAGCTGAATTTAGGACAACGATGTATGATCTATTTTTCTATGAAAAAATATTGCAAAATCTAACAACGCAAAGCACAAAATTTCGTGAAAACCTAATTGGCGGCGAAGTTGACGCAGAAATACAAAACATTTTAGATCAAGAGGTTTAAAATAATGGATTTAAAATAAAAAAGATTTTCAAAATAACTTATATGGTGAATTTTCTCCTTTGCTTTTTACAAATAACAAATATTTATCTAGCTCAAACTCAAATATGTCAAACCTTAGTCCTTACGCATCAAAATCCTCCCGACGCGGTCACAGTTCGCATCTCAAGGTCATGTATTTGGTGCGTCAAGTTCGCCGCCCGTAACAATTTCGCGAAATTTGGTCCTTTCCGCTTTGAAACATAGCATTTTTGGGGCGTAGAAAAATAGAATATACTCAGTTTACCTAGAAACTGGCCCCCAAACTATCTAACTAGGTCCAGTTTGTTCTAAAAATGCTGATAAAATTTCGTCCCATTGCTTTAACACAGGGCCGTCAGCTGATTATGCCCCAGCCACTAGTCATGACCTCACACTTCGGTTGCGTATAGCATCGCTTTTTCGACGTTAGGTGACTTACAATTTTGAAAACCTTATCTCGGACATCCTGGGTCTGAACTTTTTACATGTACGGAAAATGTGACACAAGTGCGACACAACGATGGTATATTCGCGATAAAAAAAAAAAATCCGGGGGATTTTACGGTGTAAATACGGTACAAGTTTAAAAATAATCTGAGGGAAAATATAAGATCCAATTTTTGTAATGACGTGTTGTTTCCATATTACCGAGATTCGTGCGTCGTAGCGCGTGACTCGTGAACTCTAGGTAGAACGGTACATATAATATTAAATCACCAAAATGTGCATTGTATAGCCGCCATGTTTATTTGGAAATCTGTTCACATTACATCATCCACCGCTGTCGATCAGAAAAGCACAGCGATACCGCTGCACAGTCGACACGAAATCAAACAGAAGAAAGTGCGTACTGTTCACAGGCAGGTCACATAGAAACGTTCAAACTTAAAATACTGTCATAAGCCAACTCCATCCATGATATGAAACATAAGGATTATAACGAACATCAAATGCCTAAATCACAATCTGACAACAATTAACAACTTACTCAAAGTGCATAGAATACATATAATATGCTGATCGCAAATAAAGCAATTAGATTGATCGAAAATATACTCATAACCAAGCTGGAATGCTGCATTACCTACGTCTCTCAAAAGACGCATGCCATCGGTGAAGAGACTACCAAAAGGTCAGCCCAAAGACTCCGCTACGAATCGCACGCATCCCTGCCGAGCCTCGCTCTAAGTACAAAACATACTGGGCAGCTGCAACAGTGACGTCACTCGTGATGACGTCACCGGCACCGTCCCGTGACCTAGCCGAAGCCAGGACGAGTCAGTGGGTTCGCAGTGATGCCACAGACGTTTAGCCTGTGACATCACTGTTAGCTGTCATTACCGATGTCGAAGTCGACGGAAGCTCACAGTTTCTTAGGAAAACTCGGAAGTAACACTTTCTGAACTCCCCACATACAACTGCCTAAATCGTTTTTGGAAGAAACATTCCAATGAAGCCGACTACCATTTTAGCGTCACCACTCTGCGTTCCGGTGTGCCCGGTGCCGACCGGCCGAGGGGCTCGTGCCCGACGGCGGCACGGCCGGTGGGCGGCGGGCAGCCCGGCCCGCGTCCCGGCGCGCAGATTAGCCGCCGGCCACCGGCAAACACGGACGATTGGCAGCAAACAGTGCCGGACGTGCTAATTACGGCCTCACTCGGCAGCGCGGCCTTTCCGCACGCCGTAAATGCCGCGATAGCGCCGGCCGCCGGCCGTCGGGCGGGGGCGGGGGAGCATCGAGCCGGGCGCCGACGCTCCGGGGGCTGCCAGAAAAGCCAGCTTTGCGTGATACGCAAAGGAAGCGAAACTCTCACGGTAGGCTGAAGGCACAAGGATCCGCTCGATCAAAACATCAGCACTTGCAGTAGTGGCCCGACTAGCCCGCAGCCCGGCAGGATCCAGAGCATCCCACGACCACCAGCGACAGAGCCGACGGAAGCCGCGGTCGGCCGCAGGTGCCGCGTGCGGCGCGGCGGCCGACCGACCCCGCCGCTGCCGACGGTATCGGTCGAGCTCACTTGGCGGTCGCCGCCTCGTGCTTGTTCCACTCCTTCTCGAACTCGGACTCCAGAATCTCGGCGCCGCGTTTGCGCGTCAGGCCGGTCTCGTTCAGACTCAGCTCGCACATCTGCATGCTGTCCTTGCCTGCAACAGCGGGGAGAGGAATGTGGTGTCAGATATACGGATGTGACTGCTTAAACTTTTGCTGGAATCCCATATAATGCAAAGTTTGATAGTTTATTAATGTTAATTAAGATGCGCAATAATTTGTTGATGTTAATTAAGCGAACTAATACGTCAACCGTCGTAACACCAACTGTAGGCAGAGCATCGCCTCAGGACGTTTTTTTTTGCGAAGACCAAACACACGACCGCAATGTTATTGTGGAAGGAGCGTGACTGCTGTGCAATGAGCACCAAATGACATACGCGATGACCGCCACCCAAACTCATCATCAATCAGCGAAAATTCTCTGACAGCTTATGGCTCCAAAGAGGGCTCTTCATCGCATGGGATTGATACATTCTATCAAAGCCTGATACCAACGCTAGTACAGATAACATTTGAAGACCTTATCGGCACGGACACTTGTATCCCCGCGTGACCTGTTGGACAAAGTGTTCCTTCTCCAAAATATGTGACGAAAGGTGAGGGTTCGAGGCTGGAGATCAGCGCGCCACTTAGCCCACGTAGCAATCTCAAGCCAGTTAGCAGCTGGCGAAAGGCCACACCGCATCTGGTGAGACCATTACTCGCCCCACTCAGCTATTCGGACACTATTAAAAATGGGTGGATATGACCGATCGTTGTCGTGATTGGGCTGGTCAGTCGGAACAGAGCGTCGGTTCTCCTACTGGACTGAGCTAACCCAGCACGTATCGATCGAACGCATCCCGACCTCCCACGAAGCTTTATCCTATTGAGAAATGGAAGTGTGAAAACAGCTAACAGAAAACAATGTACACCATTGCCTGACACGATGAAATGTACGCTATTGAATTGGCTGCTTAATTCTGAACAAGATACCTACATGATACGGCTGCCAGAATTAGCCTGAACACTAAATATTCTGTTTACATCATCTGCATTTCCGTATACCGGAGCGTTGGTACGCACAATGCTCAGGACGCCCCTGGCCTACGTCGGTTTGCTGAGCAGTGACCACTGACGTAATTTTCTGACGCTCCCCTCCCTCCCCCCCCCCACACACGGGGGGGGGAGGGAGGGGTACCAATATTTTGCGCTTTTCGAAAAGCGCGACAATTGAGTGAGCCGTTCCAGACAATCACTGATACAGTATTGATGATGAATGAGCCCTAAAAGAACGCAGGCTGATGCGTTAAGCGATGGCAACGCAAAAACCTCGTGCGACAATGTAAAGGGGGAATCCCATTGTTACTCCTCAACGGCCGCGAGCCCGCGCAATTCGCCTGACAGCACGCTATCTGAGCCAATCTAGCCCGATCGATGAATGGGCAGACAAGCCTTTGAATGATGAACGAATGAACTGAGCGATCATCAATGAACGATACACCCTCTCCTTCCAATAGGAGCCCGAGCACCTATCGAGGCCGGGACGCGGCGGCTCGCCGCCCGTATATGAGACGCCCACCGGCCGATCTGAGGCGCGCTTATTGGCTGCATCGAGATTGACCGGCCACGGCCCAGCCATCGTCTCAGCGCGGCCGGCCGGCAGTGGGCCACATCGTGGGCGTCGGAGGGAGTGGGGGGGGGGGGGGTCTGACTCTGTGCGGCCGTCGGTCACCGTACAGCGGTCTTCTGTCACAGGTGTATAGCGGGCAGAAAATTGTACAAAATCGTACAGCGGGCAGGTCACAGGTGACAAGTACCTCGTTCGACCCGTCGGAAACCGGGACGTTTAGTCCATAACATATGTTTAGGGTTTAGCTTAGGTCTGATACCAGCCCACGACTATGATTTCATAACTGCTACCAGGCCAGATATTGCAGCTTAAAAATAGTAGCTGGCCAAAGTCCACGATTGAAGCAAAAATGCGCACATAAAAAACTAAGAAGCGCACAAATTAATACGAAGGCCCAAAAATGATGCCTTACGGGGACCACGGGTAGCTAAAGTTAAGATTACCGCTGTAGCCGCCAAAACGTCTTTAAGATTGTAAATACGCAAGCAAAGGAAACTTTTTCTCGGATGCCGTCTTGCAGCTCAGCTGGCAGAGACCTAGCATCAGGTTGCGAGAGCCGTGCTTCGAGTCACTCCTCCGCTCGATACATCCTCGATACATCGATACGATACATCGACAACCAGTGGCGGTCACAGGGCGGGGGGGGGGGGGAGGCATGGGCGTATGGGGGTCCCCATGGGCGTATGGGGCCTTGGCCCTTATTCGATTGTCACGAGGCTCAAGAAACCCACGCCAGCTATTAACAGCTCCCATACCGGTCTTTGAGGGTCCTACGAGTATATACACTGACCTCTGAGGGCCCTTCAGTGGCGGTCAAGCACCCACATTGACCGCTGAGGGCCCTCCACTGGCCTTTGAGGGCCCTAAACCGGCCTCAGGGGCCCAACCGGCGTCTGAGGGCCTCACACCGGCCTCTGGTGGCCTCATTTCTGTCTCTCAGGTCACAAGACTAGCCTTTAAGTGCCTCTGAGGGCTCCGCAATGGATTCTGAAGACCCGGTGCCGGCCTCTAAGGACCTGCATCGGCCTCTAAGGGCCCATCTTGGCCTTTGAGGGTCCTTCGCTGGTCTCTGGGGTCCAACGCCGGCTCATGCAGGTCTTTTAGGGCCCCACAGTGACCTCTTAGGGCCCCATGCTGGCCTAAGGATCCACATGGGCCTCTGAGGGCCCCGCACCGGATTCTACTCCCCCCCCCCCCCGCTTGACCGGACATGGTTGGATTTCTGCACCCATGCACCCACAATGTTCCAGTCGTTCCTACGCCCATGGGCCCCTTTAAGCTAGCACCGCCCCCCCCCCCCCCGGTCAGCGCAGGGCCCCTTTGTCAAGTTGCCCCCCCCCCCCAACGCCAAGTCTGCGACCACCCCTGTCGATAACCGCAGGTTGTTTGAAATAGACAAACACTATTCGTATCCCGCTGTTGGTGGGAATGAGTGCAGCCAGGTAAAGTCAGTCAGTGGAATGGGCCGTGTCTGCCTGTAAGAGCAGGCAGAAGTTTAATCCTTAACTTTGAAGACAACCAAGCATCTCTGAAGCAGCCGGTAGAGGTTACCAAGTGGCAACAAACTCCGATTATCGCGGCTCGGGATGCGTTAATTCATCCATGAAAACATTCTGTAATTAAATAACTTTATTATTCATAATTCAGCACCAAGTGCCGCCCTTAAGAAGCCGCCATTACCACTTCCATATTTTTTGGGCATGTTAAACATGGGGTCTGAGGGTACAAACTCATTCGGAAGGGCCCAACTGCACGATCATCCGTCCCAAGACAGCAACCAGGCGGAGATTGAAACGGACGTTCGGAGGCATTAGCGAGAGACTATCAACTGGACAACGGTGCAGCGGGACAGACCGAACTTTTGGTTTTGAGTTCGGAGTCTGGTGTGAAAACTTTCCGACTGCGAGTACATACGGTGAATGCTCAAAATAAGCAAAGGAAAGTACACAGAGATATGTTTCGTTGTTTAGTCATTTATATATATAAGTCTTTTTCTGTTATTCTTTATACTTATTTTTATAATCCATCCGCTCTTGTCCCGCCCTTCTCACATTCTTCCAGTTGCCTCCTCTCCTCGTCAGTCATGCCCTCATCTTCGCTTTCAGAGCCCTTCCTCCCCAAAGTGTGCGCCAGCTCCCATCCTCCCTTTGCTGTCTCACCTGCTCGCAGCAGCACGCACGGCTTGTCCGGGTGCAGCTCCATCTGGCGGGCGATCCACTGGCCGTCAAAGTGGGCGTACCACCAGCCGCGCGCCTGGTTCTCCTTCTGCTGGCCCGGCCGCACGAACGGGATTCGGAAGAAGCGGTGCTGCTGTTGCGGCGGCCCGCTGGCGGGCGCGGCGGCGGCGGCGGGCGCCGGCCGGCCGGCGGCGGCTGCCTCCAGCACGGAGCTCGGAGCTCGCTGCATCTCGTCCATGTCGGTAGTGCGCTTCTTGCTGTTGGCCTTCCAGGCGTGGTACACCTTGAGGCGCCGGTGGAACTCGACACGACAGGCCTGGCGGGGTGAGGGGGAGATGGGTGAGTGACCGGTGGGGCGACGGGAAGCGGAGGGTTTGTCCTACGATCGGAAGAGCGAGAAGGGAGCGAGAAGAGATGTGGCGTGGCAGAACTAAGAGTACATCACAATCACGTCTAAAGGGTTCCGTATGTTACATACCGCGTCTTCCCCTACCCCTCTGCGGACAGTGAAGGTCTGGCTATCTCGCCAGACACGGAACATTCTGTGTCTTACATACCGCTGCACCGCACCTTCTCCCTTCCCCTCAGTGGACGGATAAGGTCTAACATCTCACCTCCAGCAGGTCCATATCACAGCTGGTGTTGATGGTGTCACGCAGCTCCGAGTACTTCCACTTGGAGAGGTCGTACTTCTTGTTGGCCGCCTCGGCCTGCTGCTGAGCCACCAGCGGTGAACTGACGAGGAACATAAAGCCGGGTTAGAAGGACGGGGTCGATGGGTCATGTGGCAAGGTGAGCGGGAGACACGGGGAAAGCGGCGGGGGATCGACGGTCAAAATGCGAGCTGAGCTCTACAAATACAATGATCGATACCATACAATGCATGAAATATGAACAAAACTTGAGGATTATCGGTTGCTAATTCAACCGGAATATGATTCGGCTCTTAATTAAAGCATCAACAATATGCATTAATCACTCGCGATTGAAGGGCACAGTCGATAGTTATACTCTAAGCATCAGCTAAAGCAATGCTGGATTGATGCGATCGTTTCACTCAGACTGGAATACTCGCAGGCTTCCAGAAAAAAAAAAATGGTTCGATACGATCAGAAATCAACCTATGACGGCACGGCCGAAAGAAAACCCAAATCTAGCGGGCTGATGTTGACGATGACGCAATTAATAAGTCCGACCAAAGCGGAGTTTATTAGTGTACAAGCCTAAATATACATTGCGTGGGATGAAGAGGGTGGATGTTTCTATTGCTCAATGACGATACATTGATAGGGGAGCAGACTGCCGTCGCTTGAAGGAGACCCATAACAAGCGAACCCGTAGTTCTCAGCATACCTCCTGTCATTAACGTATGTAAAGCTAGTACTGTATTTAGTAGAGTAAGAAACATGATATGCGAGAGTATCCTCGGAGAGTGTTTTAAACATTTTCTCGACGGCCGTGGGACGGTTCACAAGGCTCAGTATTTGTTTGAAGCAGCTATGAGAAGTCGTCCGGACGTGTTCACTCCAAACTGTCCCCAAGTTCAAGTACCTCCAAACTGACGTCTTCACGGAGCGAAGATTGGGGCGCTATTTGCTAAACACAAGTATAAAAACGCTACAAAGGACTTCCCCATATCCCTGTCTCCTTATTCAAACACTCGACCGTAACGCACATCAGCAATGATAAGCACACGAGAAAAGACTTCCCCGCCAAACGCTATGTCAACAGCGATAGCAACAGTCTTGAGAGATCGGCCAGAGTTTTCATTCCCAGGCACCAGGCCAGTGATGTGAAATCCAGAGAAATCGGAAAGCCTAAAACGGAAAAATGAAACAGCAGTAACGAAATACGTCAAAGCCCGAGCCGGCTTACGAAATGGTAAGAAAAACAACCTTTTTGTGAGAAGAACAACCTGAGTGCAGGCTGGTTCCGACATCTTTGGGAAGAAGTTGCAACATTCCAGGAGTCTTCCACTCTTCCAGGATCTGTCTGCAGTCCCGCGGCTCCTACTCCAGTACCGGATGTACTCCTCGCGTTGCAGCTTTTTTATAATTCTGCTTAGCGCTCTGCTTTATGGTAGTTCTGGCATCCTCCATCCGTGCAATGCAAATAATTGAAATCGTGGTGCTGAAGATACTCGTCACTGAAAGCATTTGTGTAGTGTCGGGTGAAGGTCTTGGACTCTTGGTGCATCCCAAGACATACCTAACGATAAAACGTACCCAAATCAGGCACAAAGGCCGAGCAGCCAGAACTTCTCACTCACCGTTGGGGTAGCAGGACCTCCTCCACGCCGCCCGTTTTGGACTCGTCTGCCAGTCGGACGGCCAGCTCGTAATCCCGCCTCTCCTGCTCTTGCTGCTTCTGGAGTCTATGCAGCTCCTCTTGCTCCTGAAGTATATTCATCTCCTGTTCTTTGCGGAGCCTCTGCAGCTCCTGCTGTTTGGCCGAGTGATCACCAGCAGCCCTCTCCAGCTGCAGTTCGTCCATCTTCTCCTGTAGCGCCACCAGGTCACGCTGCAGCCGCTCCAGAATCGACGGGTAGTCCCGCGGGTCCACGCCGCCGGCCGTGTATGGCGGCGGCGGCCCGGTGGGCACGTCCTCGTACGGCGGCGCCGACGGAGCATCCGGTCCTGTATGCGCCATATTAGCACCGGGTGGAAACTGGACACCAACAGCCACCGGTCCACCGCGCCGCCGACACCGCGCTCCTCGGAGTCTGCACCGTCCCCAAACTGAGACACACGAGTCACTGTCACCGAATCAGGTGATATCGTACCGACCCGGCACTTTGATAGCGCGCCTTCTCAAGGCCTGTCCACTCCAACCGGCGAGTGGCCCATCACATCATATGTGAAGTGGTGTGCAATCGCGATTAAGCCGGACGCTTGCTATCAAAGCAACTCCAGATATCACATTTCGTACTCATTGACTCCAGCTTGTGAACAGTTTTCTCAATGTGTCTCCTTCAGAGGCAGACACTCCTCTCGGCCCGGTGTCCATTCATCTGTTCCCCTCCCCGTTTCCGCCCGTAGCGGCCACATATTTGCGCTAGCGGCACCGGAGCCGCGGCTGCTGTCCCATATTTGCCCCGGTACCATCGTGATCTGTTCGTCGAACACCGTGTGTGATATGTGTCGCGGAAATCATAACGAGCCGCCGCGGCCGCTGCTCATGTCGTTATTGCGACCGCTCCCCACAGCCGCCGGCAAACATCCGGCAATCGGGCAGCCGGCGCTAATTGGAGTGGACCCCTGGTGACGTGACAGAGGGGCCGGCCGCGACTCGACCGGCTGCCGCACAGTGGAGTGCTACGGCCACCCAGAGATGTACAGGTCTCGCGAGATTAAGCGGTAGGTTTTGCACTTTTACATTTCCGGTTATATCTCAGAAACTAATCGATCTACCATGAAGCCATTTTACACGATCATGGCCGGCTTGTTACCCAACAAGTCGATCGCATCTTCAACACTTAAAAGCTTAAGACGACGAAGATATAGCCTGAAGTACACTAAACTTTCTAGGTGCAAAACCTACCGCTAAAACCCGCGAGACCTGTACAAGGTGTGCGACGATAAATGGTGCGATGAAGAATGAAGACTTTGTAGGAGAATGGAAAGGAGCAGGTTTAGGTGAGCTAGTTGTCTAGTCGCCTCTGGGAATTCGCTGAATCACGACAGAAGTAAAGAGTAGTCCAGTGAAAACGTTCAAATTACATAGCACTATAAGCACAAGGAAACGCACGGATCCAATGCTCTTAAAAATAAAATATTCGCTATGAACATTCTGATCCGCTTTATATTTTGCCAAGAATTGGGCACGCCGACGGCAGCGGCCTGGGTTCGGGACAGGCCACGAAACTCCCAGCGCTGAGAGCGGCCGCGCTCAGATGGCATATCAGCTGCACGGGCAGCGACCGGCTACATGGCCACGCTGAACTTTGGGCTTTTGAAATCTCCCCAGATACAGCGGATTTTCCCGAACGGAAGGTGTATGATAAGGACCGGGCGGAGGGTCTAACCTAATGCTGACTATTGCAACTTCCAACCGTGCACTAAATCCGCAGCCCTTTTAGAGGTGCAGGAAGGAAGTCTTGTTCCTTCCCAGTTCCCACCGTTCAAAACTCAGACAACCAAACATACGAGAAAGCCAGCGACAAAAGCGTAGCCGAATCCATCAGAAAATACTGGTGAAAAGAACTCACCGTTTGAGAGGCTGGACCTCCTCCACGCCGCCCGTTTTGGACTCGTCTGCCAGTCGGACGGCCAGCTCGTAATCCCGCTTTTCCTGCTCCTGTTGCTCCTGGAGTTTCTTCATCTCCTGGTGAGTCAAACACAGCACGGTCAGCCACAAATCGCGGTCGGTACCGGCCGGCGGCACGCTATATGGACGCCGAGAGCACCGGTCAGCGGAAACATCACGGAGCGCTGAACACTTATACAGGCTAGGCGTAGCGGACTCTGAGGCATTAGTGTTGAGCGGTCAGCGAATTTGCGGTGTATCATTCAGTGCGATCCTCCATCCTTCAATGCTGCACCTGCATCCTCATGGTCATCTGACCCGCCCTTTACACTTCCGGTCCTACCACCCGTCCTTAACCCTTTCATATCACCTTAACCTCCCTTCACCCTCCCAGTTCTTTCACCCAGCCTTCCCCTCCCAATTCTCTCACCCTCTCCTCCTCCTCCCTCTTCTTGCGCTGTGCCGCCTCCTGGATCCGCTCCTGCTCCTCCTTTTTGCGGCGCAGCTCTTCCTCCTCCTTTCTGCGCGCCTCGATCTCCAGCCGCTGTCTGCGCTGCTCTTCCTCCTCGCGCCGGCGCCGCTCCTCTTCCTCCCTCCTGCGCCGCTCTCTGTCCATCTCTTCCTGGATTCGGCGCAGCCGCTCCTTCTCCTCGGCGATCTTCTGCTGCTCCAGCTTGGCCTTGAGCGAGGCGAACTCGCGCTGTAGCGTGGCAGTCAACTCGGCCACCTCCTTCTCCACCTGCGGGGGAGGACGACGGAGGGTCAGTCAGACAAGCAGTGGTTGGAGAGGGAAGAGCAAGACAAATAGTGGTCGGAGATGGGGAGAAGCAACACAAAATAAAGTGTCTGAGAAAGGAGGGGTCAGACCACTCGTGGTCGAAGATAAGGGATGCTAAAACTCAGCGCAAAGGTCGGAGAGGGGAGAACACAGTCATTCTGCGGCCTGAGAGAAGTGCTAGGCAATCATAGGTCAGAAAGGGGAGTGATTAGGTGCTAGGCACTCAACACTCGGATACAGGAGAAGCTAGGCAGCGCACTCCACAATCGAAAGTAAACTGGGCATAAGTAAAATAGGTGACTGGGAGATGCCATATTGCCACCTTGAAGCGGAGCGGACGGGGCGGAAGAAGTTGCTATGGGCGGAGATATATCCTCGGGGTGAGGATAGTTCGGCCGCCGGAACGCTGATGAAAGCTCGAGCAGGATGGAGGACTTTACACCTGGAGGTAGTTTGGAGCTAAATCAGAGTTTAGCGCGGGGCGGTGGTTATGTAACTACTGCAAAAGGTGTAGCTGCCGTCCGAGTCTGGCTAAAGTATCTGCCGTATTTGGAGTCGGCGGTCTTCTGGGCCTCCAGCCGGCCTGGGGTCGATGGGTACATAATCTTAAAAAACAACGGACGTCTGGCGATGGGGGAAATTCAAATTAATAGCGAAAAATGGGTTTAATGCACATTTCCCGCTTGCAGTCGGGCCATCCATTAGATCTGTACCAGTCCCAAGTTCTCAATCTCGTCATGCGTGACTCAATCTCGTTTTTCTCCGGCCGCACTTAAAGAAACTTATGGCACCACGCTTTTTTATGAAAAAAGTCACAATAGCAAAACGGCTTCTACCAAGCGGGATCTTTATCATTGTTTCTTGATGACAAATTCAAGGCAAATGTCGAAAATTATAAACGAAGACAATAAACAAGTACCAGAAAACCGACCATTCACAAGAATGTTCAGACCTCTCTTTAGACTCTACACCTTTTGTCAGTTTATTTCGGTACGTACGCGTCCATGTTAGACCTAAAGGATTCTTTGTAGACATACCGCAAAGCTATGTATGAGTATAGCATTGCATGTCGGCCGTTTATAGCGGTGATCAGCATTAAAGCATTTAATTTCGGCGCACCAGCAAAAGGCGCCCGGTTTCGGCGTGTCCGCATTGCATTTCGGCGATGCCGCTGGAAATTGGAGACGGCCGCACGATATTTAGAACAGCAGCAACCAAATTCGGCGATATTCATTCAATTTCGGCGGCTATTTGGAAGCAGGCAGAAACTTCTCGCTTACAGAAGGAGCTTGTTGGAGCATTGTTATTAAGTCAAACGTTTTTCAAGGTGTTTACTAGTGCCACTGTCTCACTGTCTGGACTTGTGCAATGTGCATGCCCCCGGCCCTACACCCTCTCCTTTATGGCCGAATATTCCTTTCGCAATCGTCAGCGATGAGCATGATTGATTTCATGTTCGTGCTTTCTGTGGGTTAAACAAAACATTACAATGTACCAGTCCTATTAACCCTCGCATGTGTGCGGCGTTTGCCAGCTTCTAATGTGTAGGGGGGGGGGGGGGTCGGTTGGACCCCCCCCTTGCCGTTTGGCCCCTGATCGAGCTAGAGCTTCGCGGAAAAAACGAGCGTGTTGCCCGTGACGAGAGGAAGCCGATGATACCCAATTTTAAGGTCCTAGGTCATTGGTTGACCTTCCAGGTCAGGTCAATGACCCAAAGTCGGGAAAATCGGGACCTGTTGGAAAGTCGTAAAGTGTGGCTGCTAAGGGGTTTTTCGGGGTGCTGATCACGAATATCGTGTTAGTTTTGATCACAGATGATGTCTTGAAGCATTTAGACCAGGTCGGGTCAGGTCGGGTCAGGTCAACCAGTAGGCGTCGTGACGGGTATTCGTAGTACGTGTCAACCGCCTCTGACAGCTTCGTAACATGTTACGAAGTCACCAAAACTACTTCGTAAATGTTCAAATGGTTGCTAAATTCGAATTCAGCTCCAAAAACTAGCCTAGAAACATGTAAAACTCGAAAAAGTGACCCGAGGTCACCCGAGGTCACCAAAGGTCAATGACCTGACCTGACCTTCAGGTGACCTTGACACACACGGGAGTAACATCAAATCACATGTTTGAACGTTTGAAACCACGAAAAGCTTGCAAACACGCGGCTAGTGCGAGCCGACATACGCGAAATCGCGATTCCGGCCAAACATGGTCTCGGAAAAGAGGTCACAGGTCAAAGGTCATTTGGGTCAGGGTCATGAAATTTTCAGGGTAGGTGTAAAATTGATCAATGCGAGGGTACTGAAAGTTTCGTCGCGATCGGCCGCTTTTTACGCGAGTTATTCGCGAAAAACCATGGGGGGGTCCATCCGACCCCCCCCCCCCCCCCTACACATGCGAGGGTTAATTTCTATCAAGGAAGTACTAACATAAGTGCATATTAGGGTTGTTCAAAAAAACCGAATTTTGGAAAAGTATATGGGCTCATGGCTCATGTGGTGCGGTATTCTTTTCTGAGTCCAATGATACCCTTTTTTCCGAAAAGTATTACTGCTAGGCGCTGCTCAAACGGCTTAAAGAGGACCATGTTACGCCCGCCGACCGGCCGGTGTCAATAAGGGCGAGAATTCGACGCCGCACGGCGGCGGCAGCGCCTTATCGGCACCGCGCGCCACGACATCTGCCGGGCGGCCGGCTGGGCGGTGGGAAGTTATAAGTGCGTGGTCTTATTGCACACGATCGGGGTGAGCTATCCCATGTTTTCGGGGCGGAAAGTTTCAGTGCAGCATCGGTGCGTCTGCCACGGTGGTCTGTGTCGATGGTATAGAAAATAACTCAAGCAGACCTCAGAAAATACTGAATGATTCCGGGTAGTTGCCTCGAAACAATTCGTTACAAGAATACAGCTGCCTTCTTAACGTACTGTATCACTTGTTAATTCTTCAAAAAGCAAGCTCTGAGCAATAACAGACTTCTTTGCATTGCTGTTGACAATTTAAATTGCTTTTGAACGGTGGCTTGCAGCAGGGCCTCCTCTAAGGATTTTTCACTGGGTGGGCAAAATTTTCGCCACTTCCCCGCCCAAGGGCGGATCCAGCCACTTGTTTTGGGGTTCAACCAATTTCAAAACCTGTTACCGGGGGGGGGGGGGGGGGTGCGGGGATGAGACGAAATAAGCTGTGCCATTATTGGAAATAAAATGATAGTTAACGTTTGTCGTATGTTTTATGGTTAGCGATGCTCGAGCGATTCGTTCCAGATTACATGTACAGCCCTCAGCAGACTGCGTGGTAGGTATTCTTTTTCCGACAAAACTGATTATAATTCAAAAGTCATGTTATCAGTCGGTCGAAGCTCACTGCAAATAGATGCGCCATGCTCCACTCCTTCGATAGGGCCTATCAATAAACAAAGCATACCTACGCCTTGTGTGGCAACAAAATGTTTAAGTTCGTTTTGGGGGCAAATATAAACTTTTGGGTTTTGTTGCCAAACTGGATGGAAAATGCATACGATGATAATGCCAATCTAAGCTGCGGAGTCTCGCGCATCTTTCTGTTACGATTTCCGAGTGCCCGATAGCATAGTATTCGCGTTATTCTCGGTTTTGTCGAAAAAAAGGATACCTACCACGCAGTCTGCAGAGGGCTGTACTTGCAGCCCTCCGCAAAAACTGCGTGGTAGGTATTCTTATTTCGACAAAACCGATACCTAATATCTCAAAGGTTATGATAATCAGTCGGTCGGAACACATTGCATATAGATGCGCCATGCTCCACCCCTTCGATTAATTCAGTCACTGAACAATGTGTACTCTTACCGTAGCAAAAAAGCAAAAGTTTGTTTTGGGGGGAAATATAAACTTTTGTGTGTTGTTGTCAAACTAGATGGAAAATGTATACCAAAATAAGCCCAATCTAAGGTGCGGAGTCTCGCGCGTCTTGCTGTTACGATTTCCGAATGACCGTTAGCGTATTCGCGTTATTCTCGGTTTTGTCGAAAAAAGATACCTACCACGCAGCTTGCAGAGGGTTGTACCTTTATTGTACGTGCCTTTTCACTTACGAGACAATTACTTGATAACTCCAATATCGGCAGGGGCGTGGCCAAGGGGAGGGGCCACGGGGGCAATGGCCCCCTCCCTTGAGCGCAGAAGGCGCCATGGGGGCCCCACAGGCCCCGGGATATTTTTTTCTAACACTGGATAAAACGTATTTTACTCGGAAGCAAATTTATATCAATTCAAGTTTCATTTCTGTGGCCCTGGTTACCCGAGGTGCCCCTGATTACCCAATGGGCCCCTGCACTCATCCGAGGACCCCCGGTTTCCTGGGGCCTCTGGTCGCCCAGGGGGCCCCTGGTCGCTTGGGGGGAGCTAGTCGCCTGGGGGCCCCTGGTCACCTGGGGTTCTGGTCGCCTGGGCCCCTGCCCCCTGGTCGTCTGAAAGAACGTTTGTCACCTGCAGCGGCATAGCCAAGGAGGGGGCCAAAGGGACCATGGCCCCTCCTGGAAGCCAGGGGTCCTTATTCCATAGAGGCCCCTGACTGACACAGTGGGCCCTTGGCGACGCAAAGGCCCTGCGGCAGATCCTTTGACACAGCTGAGTAGTTATTCTTTGGCCAAGAGAGACCCAATTTTAGAGCCTTGGGGCCCTATTGAAACCAGGGGGCCAGTTGGATGGGATGGGTCCAACTTGGGTCCAACGGTGTGTAAACAGAATCAATGCGTTCCGACTGTTGGTCTGACCCTATATCGGTTTGAGGGAGCTCGGATCGGATCCACTGTCGATCTGAGGGGCCCTTATCGGTTTGAGGAGGCCCTCAAATGACCTGAACGGGCCCTTAGTTTGTCTGAGAGGGCCCTACGTCGGCCTGACTGGGCCTCTGCAAGTGCAAGGGGCCTTTTGTCGGTCTGAGTGGCCCTAGACGGCTTATATGACCCTCAGACGGCTTACGAGGCTCTCATGGGCTATAAGTGCCTGTGACGGTCGGAAGAACCCTCATCCGACCTACGGGTCCTCAGACCGCCATCAGAACCGGCTGGCGACTCTATGAAGCTATTCGTGGACCTGTCTAACAGGGGCCCATATACTGCTTACCCCCTCAGTTCTAACATTGTTTGTTAATGAATATTTTTTCCATTTATTTGGGCCCCATCCAAAAAAATATTGGATGCAACCCGATGGCTTTTTGGATTTTGAGGGGGTTATCTTGCGCCCTTGTGCGTTTAGCCCCCTCCTTGAGGAAATCCTGGCTACGCTCCTGAATATCGAGCAACCAGAAAACTTTTTTGACCTTCAAACAGCATCCAGTTTGCTTAAGACCGCAAAGGTAGTACCGGACGTCCGGTCGGACCTTTATTTTTGCATTTGCTTCTGGGTGGGCAAATCGACGCCACTGGGTGGGCAATTGTGGCGACTGGGTGGGCATTTGCCCACCCAGTGGGTATGTTAGAGGAGGCCCTGGCTTGCAGCCCCAATATGCTGCCGCGTAACTCTATTCCAACGACGAAACGGCAACTTAGCGAGAATCGAAAATTTAACGAAGTAGGTACAAAAGGAGCTGGCAAGGCTCCTGCATTGGTCTATCCGTCATGAGTGACATGCCGGGGTAATGTGTCACGTCAGGGCAGAGCTGTGTTCTATGCCGGGTCTGGATTCGGGTCTTGATCGGCATCGGTGGGCACGGCCGCCCTGGCCGGACTGCCGGCGTCGCTTATGCTCGAAGGATTGGATAAACGGCGCTTGATTTATATGAGTAGGTACTCCGGCTAATGTCTCTACTCATGTCTCACTTCGTCACACTGTCAGGGTGGCCACCCTGTCACTCCCAGACATGTTATGTTTTCTTTCGACCCGCTAATCTAAGTTAAACCTGGCGTCGATTCTGTTGCCCCAGCATCTGACATCAACGTATCTGAATAATGACATTGCTGACGCCTATGCTCGTCAAAGCCACCCCCAAACTTGGGCCGATGACTGTCGGGTATCCTCCATATTCTGTCCTTGTGCATACTGCATTGCCAGCCCCTGCTGTACCTACGTATATCGTGAATTTTCGATTCTCGCGAAGTTGCCGTTTCGCCGTTGGAATAAAGTTGCGCGGCAGCATATTGGGGGTGCGAGCCACCGTCAAAAACTAACGTAAATTGTCAACAGCAATGCAAAGAGGTGTGTTATTGCTCAGAGTTTGCTTTTTGAAGAATTAACAAGTGATACAGTACGTTAAGAAGGCAGCTGTATTCTTAAAACGGATTGCTTCGAGGCAACTGACCGGAATCAATCGGTCTTTTCTGAGCTCTGCTTGAGTTATTTTATATACCATCGACACAGACCACCGTGGCAGACGCACCGATGCTGCACTGAAACTTTCCGCCCCGAAAACATGGGATAGCTCACCCCGATCGTGTGCAATAAGACCACGCACTTATAACTTCCCACCGCCCAGCCGGCCGCCCGGCAGATGTCGTGGCACGCGGTGCCGATAAGGCGCTGCCGCCGGCGCGCGGCGTCGAGTTCTCGCCCTTATTGACACAGGCCGGTCGGCGGGCGTAACATGGTCCTCTTTAAGCCGTTTGAGGAGCCTCTAACAGTTAATACTTTTCAGAAAAAAGAGCATCATTGGTCTCAGAACAGAATACCGCACCACATGAGTCATGAGCCCATATACTTTTCCAAAATTCGGTTTTTTTGAACAACCCTAGTGCATATGCACCTGCTTAAAACGAAGCCGGCGGAGAACAAAACCAGGCCGACAGGGTACGCGACAACTGAACTTTGACCCCGCCCGTGCGCCAGAGACGCCCGCCGCCCGGTGTCGTCGCGCGGTTGTTGAAAGGATGCGCCGAGCGCCGGATGGACAGTCAGCTGCTGTTTGATGTGTGGAAGGGGAGGGGGGGGGGGGGGAGAAAGATACACCTGCCGCAACTACGAGTCTGCTCCATGGGACGGGTTAGAATGTTGGCGCAAGCCTCTGGTGGTGTTAATGGGGCTGGGGCGGGGTGAGGAGAGGCGTGGTGATACGATACGGAACGCTGAATTTATTTTCGTGTCCTTCTGCACACAGTAGGTGTAAGCTGTTTGATGCCCGGGAAACGTCGTCCGCCATGTGCAGACAGGAGCGGGTACTGTAATATTAATAATACTGGGCCGATTTGATGTTTGATGTTTCACGCTGGCAGTTGATAGGAGATGCTAACAAGAAGTGCAACGATAACCGATTGGTAGGACTCATTCTGGTATGGATGAGATGATTGTGTTATGTGTGATTGACGAGGTGATGGGTTGCTTTCAAGGTGAAGTAAAATAACAGGTTTTTTGATAAAATGGGTTCATGTTTTGGGCAAAAACTTGTCACACGGTGACAACAAGCACACACGTGCTTCAATGAAAGAGAATCGGGGTTTGCCTCGAGTCCAACAACGATTGGCGTTTGCCTTGTCGATCGTCGTCCGCCATGTGCGGACAGGAGCGGGTACTGTAATATAAAAAAGAAACCAGCCCACAGATGTTATCTTTTTAGGATAAATAGTACTAACTCAGTAAAGCTTATCAATTTTCACATCAGAATTTTCAACGGGAAACAGCGAAACGGTCTTAGGTAGGTACTGTGATGCTAAACAAACAATGACCTGCTTTTCTTTCCCTGAGAATATCTCAAAGCCACAAAGCTGTATGAGGATTCATTTGATGCTCAAGAAGCGTTCTTGAAAATATGAATCATCTGGGTGCCTCCGGTGACCCGCCGGAATTGAATGAACAGTGCCGAATTTGGTTGTTACTGTTGCTAAATAGCGTGCGCTACCTCTAAACCTGTGCTGGCGCCGCCGATTCTATATGCGCTATCGCCGAAAATGGAGCGTTTTGCCGCTGTGCCGAAATTGAATGCTTTACCGCCGAATGCCTGACCTGCGCCGAGATATTATGTGATTCTTGTAGGGGAGAGTGGGGCAAAGCGGCCACCCGGGGCAAAGCGGCCACCCATCGTTTTAGACCTTCATAGCTGGCGTCAGTTCCAATTTATGGTTTCCAATAATACTTCTCTTCACGGTCGTTCGAATGAGCCAGACCGGGGTTTCAGGCCCATCACCATTGTTCTGTGAAACACGGAAAAGCATTTCTTGCCAGGTTACCAACTATGTTTACAGTTTTTAAATGTTATGTTATTCCATAACCGTTTGGAATTTTTATAAGCGTTCTTGTTCATGCATTGCATGGTTATCGTACATGTATTCTACCAATTTTAATGTTTTTTACCCCACTAATAGCTAAGCTGGAATATTTTTGTCTCGGACGTTATGCGCGGGGCAAAGTGGCCGGGGCAAAGTGGCCACCCCCCAATTGGCCATAAGTTGCTTCCATCTGGATAAAAAACATTATTTATATTCAAATGTGTCGTCATGCATTAATCTTGGCCACTTTTCAGTTGCATGAGTTACCAAATAATGCAATTAAATGTTAATTTTCATAAAAATCCTTTCTTTGCTTACCTACAGGTGGAAGATGATAAAGTAAACATCCATCCTCGCTTAACCTTGTCACCATCAAATACCCTAGTCGTACACGAGGCAACTATTTTGTTTCTCATATCGGGACTTGAGAAGACGCCGGTGGCCGCTTTGCCCCAGGGTATGGGGCAAAGTGGCCAATATGCATAGGTTTAAAGTTTTGTCAATATCTTTCATATGTGAACGCCTTTGGAAATAAAACGCAGTTGAAATAAAAGGCAACTCAATAGGGATCACATTGGCATAGAAAGAATCTTTCCAAGTTTAAAAATCAAGCGTTGGCATCGTGAGAAGCGTTAGGGTGGCCGCTTTGCCCCACTCTCCCCTACATAATATTGCGGTATGTCTACACACATTTCGTTAGTTCTCAAATGGACGATTACGCACCGAATTTAACTGACAAAAGGTGTAGTGCCCACGTACAGACATTTATTCACTAACTCAAATCACAGGGTATTCCTGGTCACGTGCTCATTGCAGGTGGGACGACGAAAAAAATGTTTCGCTTCAACATGCTATGGTAAAAGTTGAGGGCTAGAAATATCCCTGACAGGATGCTGGTAAACCTTGTGGCTAACTCGAGGCTCCTCCATACACAATGCGATGGGTAAGCACAACTGACGGTACGACGCAATTGAAACAGAGCCAACATAAACTAGGGTCTGTCTGTCTTGGATATATTTTAATTCCATTCCGTGTCATAGTTTGAAGCAGCGTCTGACGTACGTATATCCTAAATCACACGATCATTAGGCATCCCTAATGAGTTTGGTGCAGACATCGACCTTCCAACGAATGTTATTATTCTCGCCGTTCCGTCTCATTTGAGATAACTTCCACATAGTTAGTTTACGAAGCATCCGCACTCTGCAATGTTCAGGCGTGAGGGCGGAATGACTGAGTAGAGCGCCAGTGTGGAGAACTGAAAATGGGAAGACCCTGCATATTCAATTTATTTTAAAAGAAATATTTTATTGGGGCTTCGAACTGAGATAGTAGTAGTAATCGACAGTTAACACTATTCAGGAGCTTCAAACATCTTACCAGATATTTTATTTCAGTTGCGAATTCCGTTTCTTAGCCACAAATGTTATAGTAAATCAGTAACAGAGAAGGCTTATCGGCGAGCGGCTCAGCTTATCGACGGATATCGAACAACAAACTTAATAATTTCGTGAATGAATGGTCATTATCCTCACAGCTGAGTTACGTCTCAGTATTTGCTAGACAACTCGAGTCTCGCACCAGAAGAAATTATGAAGGCGAACACCCATGGGAATTTGCTGGCAATGTAGCGAGAAAATTCACTCAATTAAGCGATCACCCGAGAGTGAGAGCCGCTGAGGATCGGCATTGCCTAGCACAATGTTTCATAAAAACATCATCCCCAAATGCCTTGAAAGCAACCATGGATAGGCACTGGAAGGATTTGTAAGTGGACATTAATTCGATAGTTCCAGTGCTAACTGAGACTGGCTGCAACCACTGAAATTAACCAAAAACAAACTGCAACACGATATTCAAGCTGCATATTTCATCAGAATGGCCCGAAGTTGCGCCGTTCGGGGCTGTTTCCCACGCCCTGCCCCGGCGGCCGGCGACTCACCTGCGGCTGTGTGAGAGGCTTGGAGCGGATTTTCTTCACCACCGTCTCGAAGGAGACCTGCAGCTGCTGCACGTGCTTGGCCGATGCCTCGCGGTCCTTCTTCATCTTGGAAACCATGTCGGCCATCTGCGTCAGCGTCGACTGCAGGCCCTTCACCTGCGGGCGTGGACGCGGCGAGCCGAGTTAGTCTTGGCATGAGGCCCGGGAAGGGGGCGGCGAGGGGTACTGGTAGTACGTACTTGGGGGCCAGCGGGTTCGTTTACCGGGGCAGTGGTTGATGGGAGACGGGGAACAGAACGCAGAGCAGACTGTGGTCGGAGCATCAATGAAGAAGAAAACGTCTCATTTTTGGCCAAATGATCATGTCATAACGGCACTCAGCCATTCCTCTACGTTCTCTAGAGACGGGAAATAATCACCACACGAATTTCGGTTAACGTAGATTAAGGACCCAATTAACACAAATAGGTACTAAACCCTGTACCCATCAGCACAGCTGTACCCATCGGTACAGGAAAAACCTTACAAGTGTCTCGCGCTAACCCCATCCCTCCAAACGAGCCCCTCCCGCCCCCCCCCCCTCCCGTACCACAGCCCGGTCATAGTGTCCTATAGTGTTCGGTTATAGTTACCTTCATGACTGCCAGGTAGCGGTGGCGGTAGTGCTTCCTGGCCAGGTAGCCGCGGGTCTGACTCTGCAGCAGCACCAGGTTCTCGCGACGGTACAGGATCTTGTTGCGCAGTTTGATGACAGAGTACGCGCACCATATCGCCTTCTTCCAGCGGGAGACTACCAGCCACTTGCGCACGCGCGCCACAAGAGCGGCCAGGTTCTCCGGGTCCGACTTCATGATCTGATCGAACTCGGCGAACTTGCCTGGACGGAAGAACAGCTTGGTCATGCCGAACTTGAAGTCGTGCTCGTTCAGACCCAGCGCTCGCAGCAGCAGCTGTGGAACGAGTGAACAGAAATCGGTCAGGGAGAGAGCGGGAACAGAGTATGCTTGCTAGCATCATTTGAGCATGCATAACTACATGTACTCACATCAGCCAATCGACGAACCTATCTGGACTGGCATCTGGTAAGCTTCACGTGCAAAATGTTGCAGGAAATGACACGCAAATTAACAACTGTATAAAAAACGCAATTGCGGTTAACGCCACTGAGCTAATAAATGAATGTCAAAAGCAGGTACTTCCACATCCTCGCTAATCTAAAACACCCTCCGCCCGCCCGCTGCACCATCCATACCTTGCAGAAGAGGCGCGGGTCGAGTCGCGCCAGCTCCTTGGGCAGGTACTTTTTGTACATGGCGTAGAGCTCGTTGAAGGGCGCCCGGCTCGGGTAGCCTTGCTGCATCAACTGCAGTACCGTGGTCATTCCGGAGCACTGCAACTGCGAGAGGATCTGACCGCCCTCGAACAGACGGTCCACCATCTTGGGGTTCGGCTTGATGCACCGGATGAAGTTGGTACCCTGCAGGGGAAACGGTGCACGGATGAACGCATTTGCAGCAGTGGTTAGTAGGCGAATAATTAGACAGAAACTCATTTATACGACTATGAACTAGGCTACCTACATGAAAGAGTGCTCAGATATAAATGTAAAATGAATACGAGTACTCATATAAATGAGTGCAATCTGCATAAATATTAATTACAGAACGCGAACCATGAACAATATGCATGTAAGGAGACGGCAGTCGATCTTCCCCCAAAGCTTACTTTGCTAACCTTCCTAAATCGTGCAGCAATTCCTTGCCGAATGAGCAAGGAATGCCGTTGGATGTCTATGGATTGGATAGACCCAAGCTACGAGCATATCACACCATCACGTCATCTATTGCAAATTGCCGGCCGCAGTTTGTACACATAAGATCTCCACTGAGCAGAACGCGGGTGGGGGCTGCCCCCTCATGTACTCACCGTCGAGTTGAGCTTGTCCATGAGGTCGGAGAGCTGCTGCTTGAACTTGGAGCCCACGGATCCGAGCGCCAGCTTACCGCGGGCGGGCGCCTTCCTGTTCAGGGTACAAAGGTGGTGGCGCGAGTCAGAACAGTGTTCGCTGATGGGCTAGATTGAAATGAGAAATTAGATAGATTGAAATAAAATGAGTTAAGAGGCATTTCAGAATCGAGTAAAAATATATCACGGGTCCATACTAGCACACCAACCTTATACAAATCCATTACATGTTCGACAATTTCCTTATTATTGCGTTTTGTCATCTCAGAGTTATTTGTCCAACAAGAACAACCCCATTTCTACAGAGCGCATTGAACATAGAAGGGCGCAAAGGGGTGAGAATCACACCCTGCTGACTACCTATTCACTGACCCGTTGGTGGCGGCCTGGCTGGCAAACAGACCCTGCAGGAAGGCGTTGCGAGACTCGTGGATCAAGCCCTCCAGCGAACCGTGCAGTGCGTCGTTGTTCTTTTCCAGGAACTTGTCCTGAAGAAAACAAAGCATAAACACAAACTTATCCTAATGGCGCATTACCTAGAGAACAAAATATGATGATATTCATCGGAACAGGCGGGAGCGCAGCTTTCAACTTCCCACTGCGTGACTAAGTTCCTGAAATTTAAGGAGCATTATTCTAGAACACACATTGCGATGTGTATACAGTATAAAACAGACACAAATCATGAAACGCAATAATCCGTTATACGACGTTTCAATTCGATTGGTTAGGTATTATACAGTGTCCAGGATATTCCAGGATATATAAAGCTCCACCCACCCCGATCCATTCTACCCACTCCGACCGGCCCAGGCTGCCGTCCCCCACCCGATTCTCACCGTCTGGTAGCACACAGCGCCGGCAAAGTGCCGCACCAGGAACCCCTCGTCGTCTCTGATCTCGCGGTGGTCGCGCAGCTTGGACTTGCGCGGCAGTGCGAGCCGGAACGAGCCGCCACAGCCGCTGTGCACCGACTGGGTGAAGTGGACGGCCGAGGGGCGCGGCAGCTTCGACTCCTCATCCAGCAGATACAGGATGCCGCCCTTGGTCTCGATCAGGTCTGTAAACAGAGGTAGGGGGATTTTCATGGTGGCAAAGAAAGCGGTGGTGTGGGAATGGCGATACTCGTAGATAGGACGTGCAAGCACATGCCAAATTTTAAACGACAATGGGTGATCGGTCAACTATTATTGGAATGACTTGAGAAAGATAGTGATATGAAATAAAGGTGACAGGTGACGTGGACAAGTAGGTAATAACTGTCGCCACTTAGCAACTTGCAACTTTAGGGTAGCTCAGTTGCTTGCACCATACTCGTTCAAACTTGAAACATGATAAAATACGTTTGACCACACACTTCTCAACCCTTTCCAAGTAGTCTGAGCCAACCCCTAGCCCGGCCCAGCCTCCCATGACGCTGTGTACCGATAGCATCCTGATTGTCGACGTAGCTGATTTTCTTGACGCCGAGCCCCTCGCGCTCGTAGAGTTCCTGTTCGTCGCGCAGGATCCGCTGGTTGAAGAACTGCTGCAGCTTCTCGTTGCAGTAGTTGATGCAGAACTGCTCGAAACTGTTCACCGTGAAGTACTCTGGAGGCGAGTAGGGGACACGTGGAACAGTCAGTGGAAATGAAATGAATAACGAATAAAGAAACACGGGATTCGACGGAAACGGGTCGACGATGACAATAATGCGCCAAGGACAATAATTAACACTGGATAAATCCCAATCCACGGATAGCTAATACCTAATCAACATCAACGACAAAAATGTTAAATTTCTAAACCAGACTCCGGGCATGTTAGCGACCTTTGCATTGGTCCCACCACATCCTGCTCGGGCGCTTTCAGCCCCTTTCCCTCCGTTCGTCCCCGAGACAGTTCGCCACTGACCGAAGCCGGCAATGTCCAGCACGCCGATATAGTAGCTGGACGAGCTGAACGGGATGCTCTGGTTGATCACAGACACGATGTAGTCGAACAGGCGTGAGTAGATGCCCTTGGCGAGCGCGTCCCGAGCGCTGTGCGCCTCGTGCGTCTTCAGCGGCACCCTGTTGTCAGCCCCGGGTCGAGGTGAGGTGTTAGTAAGGAATGCAATGCACAGCAGCATGGCGCGGGCGGGGCGTAGTTACGGGTAGTGGGAACTTGAAGGTACACCATCACCTGGGAAGGTGTGCTAGTACGTATGCAACGTATGTAGTAACGCAGGTAAGTGGAACGTTTGTCCGCTACTTGGGGACGTAGATATAGTTATAATTAATGGCCGAGCTCTCCGTCAGTTTGAGCCGGTAGGGACCGCAAGGCCAAACAATTAGCGACTTCAGCACCGGGTGGTGGGACTAGGTAGTGTCAGTTACGGAGGGCAAAAACAATATGTGTCGTAAAACCCAGACACAAATCTTAGATTCTGTAGCAATGATCCATGCATCATTCACAGCAGCCAAGTGAAGTAAAAAAGCACTCGTGCCTGTACCACACTATCAGCTCTTGATTCCCTGCCACTACATGCCCCACCGCGCGCCCCTCCCCGCTGCCCGTTCCTCACATGATAACCGTGCCCTTGGCGCCGCCCTTGCTGGTCTGCATCACACGCGAGAGCAGGGCCTGGTTCAGTTCGTCGGGATCGACACCGAGCAGAGCGGCCGCCGTGGCCAGAGACTGCTCCGACGACGGAGAGACCATGCAGCCACCTGGCGGACAGAAGAGCAACTGATACTTCTGAACCAGACAACAAGCAGCAGGAGTAGGCTGTTTTCCGTTTTCTACAAGCTTACCAGCAATTATGTTTTGAAGATACCAAGATATGTATGCTAGGCTCAGCTTTTCTATTGGCTCTTGTGTAATTTACTAAGGAATCCAGATAAAGACATGCTTGGTACATTTGCGTGGGAGGGGGGGGGGACATCGTGACCAGGCCTCGGTCCTGTCATTTGGACTGTGTCCCAGCCGTCCTCACCTTTCCTGTCCTCGGGGTTGTCCTCGAAGGCGACGTTTCCCAGGTGGAGGACGGCCGCCACCGTCGTGTAAATGTCCAGACGCTGCTTTTCACCCAAACCGATAGTGGCCAGCGCCTGGCGACACACAACAATCGGCATCAGCGAGTCGGCTCACACCATCCGCTACTACACCTCAGGGTGGCGTTTTATGCCAGACAGACGGGTGGAGGCATGAGTCATTGGCGTAGCGCATGATGAGCGTCTCAAAAACTGATAAGGTATATCAGACGAAGGAAAGTGGAATTCCTATGTAAAGCATAAAAAACATCGTTCACATCAGCACCCACCTTGTCGAGCCGGGCGAAGTCCTTGGCGTCGTCCAGGTTCGGGTCGCTGAGCGGACCCTTCTTGCGGTGGTCGGCGCTCTGCCGGTCGGCGTTCATCGACTGCTTGCTCTCCTTGTCGGCAAAGTACTGCGTGCAGCCCAGCCGGGTGTACTGCAGGAAAACAGGGGATAGTCAGTGTAAAGAGAGAATGTAGGCCTAGGTGAATAAATCCAAATGTGTGCACTGTGCCCCATTTGGCTCGCAATCTACGTTCAACACATAAACTACACAGTAGCATAAAATGCTCATACAGGCCCACCCGTTCCAGTTTCGCCATTCACCTGTCGCGTTTGGCTTCTGGGATCCCTCCAGGTCTATTCCCTCCGTATCTACCAAGCATCCCCATCGTCCTTGCTGCACCAGGGACTCTCCCCACCGTGCATCCCACACCCTCCCACCGCACCTGGAAGTGGTCGGGGCTGCTGAGTCCCAGCTGCTTGCGCAGGCTGTCGGGCGCTCCGGCGCATATCTGGTAGAAGATGTGGTAGTTTCGCTCCTCCCGGCTCTGGCCCACGATCCGCGACCGCTCCAGGAGGTAGTGGGAGATGTAGCCGCCCACCACAGACATGCGGTCGTTGAAGTGGATCTCGATGAACTTGCCGAATCGAGACGAGTTGTTGTTGCGAGTCGTCTTGGCGTTACCGAACGACTCCAGAATCGGATTAGCTGTAGTAAAGCGGGTTTGTAGGTAAGTTTTTAGTTCCTTTTTGTGTGTAAAAGACAGTAAAAATCACCACCAACAATAAACCATCACACTGTATTCAGTATTCATTTAGTCATAACACATGGAGGAACAATCATGAATGGTGGACACCCGAGCCATCAGCGGATGGATCCAGCCGGAAAAAATGTGGACACTGGACAGATAACCTACGACTCAAACAAGTCAGCTTTACCCTCGCTACTGAGCAAACTCAACACCAGACAACAAACAAAACACCAGACAAACACGTCACCGTTCCCCAGCCGGCATTGCACACGAGACTCCAAACATCCTGTTCCAGAGCCAAAACAAAATAAACTTCGACTCGTAAAACACAAGCCAAATAAACGTCCTAGACTCCAACAGTCATCCAAAGCTCATCCACGCGGCCCTCCGCTCTTATTCCGTGCCCCGAACACACTCCTCCAGCATTCTCCAGCTTCGTCCTCTAGAGCACAACCCATTTCGGTCCTCCCGAGCACATTCCTCAATACTCCAGCCACCATTTGTTCCCTATACGCAGCTATCAACCTCCCACCAAGTTCCCGGCGGCTCCTCACCCTGCAGTATCCTGGCCTCGATCTCTCCTGCCGCGCTGCCCCACGACTTGCAGAGGTAGCGCAGGATGTACTTGGTCGACTCGGTCTTGCCGGCACCGCTCTCACCAGAAACCACCACGCTCTGAGACTGCTTCAACACCTTCATGTCGCGGAACGCCTTGTCCGCTGCGGAAGAGAAGAGGCAGATAGGT
The DNA here is from genome assembly GCF_019059575.1 of Amphibalanus amphitrite. Lineage (NCBI taxonomy): Eukaryota > Metazoa > Arthropoda > Thecostraca > Balanomorpha > Balanidae > Amphibalanus > Amphibalanus amphitrite. The sequence goes on from NW_024881812.1 coordinate 123,342, forward strand.
CAGAAAACGTGGTGCAAGTCTTTCTAGTCAGTTCAAGTCGGGACTTACAGGCCAGTATTCGCAATAGATGACTGGGTGTGTCTAACAAATAATTCAAAAAAGTTCCGCTGCCTCCTGGCATGCTATATATTTACTTTATAGTGTATAAGTCAATGCATCATTAGCTGCCGGAGTTTAGCACATTTTCAAATCGCTTTCTGTTGGGCTCCACAAATCGCCAATGGCAAAAAGAAGGAAAGGGACTGATTCAAAAGAGGTAAGGAAAACACCGCAAGTGACGAAACCACCCTTTTAAAATGCTTCAACAGCATGATAAAACAACGCAGCATGTGAAGTAGCTTTCGTCAGTCATGCCAGTGTAGACTGCCGATGCATGGGTTTGGCCTTTCTTTTGCTTTAGATAATGGCACGGACAAGGGGCTTTCATATGAAAGCAGCACTGGCGAAAATTGCAGTCACACCATCCAGCGTATGCCAAATTACGCGCTATCTCCTACGATACCGTCTAATTTCGCCCAGTGTCCAACCACTGACAAAGGGGGCGGCACCGCGCCGGGCGGCGGGCTGGCAGGGCGGCCGGCGGCGGGTGGATAAGATAGCGTCACCTGGTCGTGGCGGTAGCGGCGAGCATGACATCACGACACTCTGTCCGGTCGGTCGGCCGAGCGGCGTATCTACCCGCCCCGCCCCGCTCGCCAGGGTCGCCGATAGTGCGGTCGGACGGATGGTGGACGGGATTAGGGGGAACGGATGGGGCTCGGCAGAGGTAGGGACGGGACCCATCGGGGCCAGAGGATACACTGGTATAAATAGACCTAATGGAATTAAGCTCAAAGGACTGTCCAGGAGTTTATGCGACTGTTTATCTCGTGTGAGCAGTTTAAATGGGCAAGTTATGTGGACGAGTCCTAGCCAAGTGAGGGTTGTCACGCAGACCCCATCCACATTGGCACGCGAGCTGGGATTTCATGATTGAAAATCCCAAACAAACTGGAGTGAAACACATGGCATGCACCTTCTATAAATGCAGTAGCTCACTCTGTGAATACTTTTAGGAGAGGGTGAATGTCGAATCGGCATTAACTACATTTTTAAGGCAATAAATCGCTGAAGCGCTTCATAAACTAAGAAGCAGAGCTTCGAAACTTGAACTCAATCTCTATAAAAAAAAAACGAAAAACTGATCGTGATCGGAGAGTTGAGACTCAGCACCCCCTCAAGGTAACGTTTAACTGCAGCCTTCTAACTCATTTACCAGTGTCTGAACACTCAACAGACCCGGGCTGTTCATAACTCACCGATGGCGAATACGTGCGGCGGCAGCGTGCCCAGGGACTTGCCCTGGTACTTCTTGATGACCTCGGACGAGTAGAGCTGCCGCATGTCCTTGTACGGGTTCACCGCCAGCAAGATGTTGGCCACGTACGTCTGCGGAAGACGACGGAGGAGAGCGTGACTTACGGCATGGATGAGAAATGTACAGTTACAACATGGCAGTTACAATGCACAGCCATGCTTGCGGGGACTGGAGGTTATAGCCACTGGGTGGCTAGGATCCCAGCCAAACCGGAGCATCGAGCAACCATAACACACGAACTTTTTTATATAACATGCATTCGCAACTTTGATTGCTCTAGTCTTCTTACAGAGTTTTAAGTAGCATCTGCTAAGTCCTTTGTTATGATTCATGGCATCCGACTTCGGACAAACGTTGGCCCGGATCCGGGGAGGACAAAGACGTCATTTGTGCCACCGCAGCGATTGTTCCATTGTGATAATGCTCTTGTTATACCACATACCCTTATAATTACCATTTTGCCCTGTCTGTCGTAGTGGCAAACTAAACGCAACAGATACAGAACACAAGCAAAGACAATGCAGAGCAGCTAAATATCACATTCCCGCACTGCATTTCATAATCCAGCACTCTATTCCAAATGGTCAGGCGCTTTTACTGAATCAAGGCCAAGACAGAGCCAAGCCATTTGGGTGGGGTTAGGAGCTTATGGCCAATCACCAAGTCAACAAGGTTTGATAGTGAATAGCATCGGATACCAGTCACAGGCATTAAGTACAACAGCGATAGCCGTTACGATAAGAGGGATTAAACCAAACAGACTCGTCCATCAGAGCAGACAAGTGGCCATCACAATCATCCGTTTTAAGTGACCCATGAGAACCTGATGCAATACAAACTTTTGCATGGCGGACATTGGGCACATAAGTTTACAACGCCACCATTGTCCACCATAAATTTCGCATCCCATGCCGACCCCTCCCAAAGGTAAAGGTTCATACCCTTTGGCGTCACCTATTCGCTGCACAGAAATGCAACGAATCAGCGGACATTCTCAGGACGCGCAGCTCTCAGGACCTAGAGTGAGATTCAGACGACAGCTTGCACCTCACAGAACTACTCCACACTCAACACTCAACAGTCATGTCGCTCTACCTCAGAACCATCATCGTCCCTCTATCCTCGAGCAGTTCCGCAACAGTCCCAGCTACATTCGCCTACATACATACCAGTATAACGCCTTTTGGGGCGACTAACGGAGCGAGCGAGAGGGTGGGCCTTGCAAGTGCGAAATTGCGAGGGGGTACCTCCAACTGACTTGTGCACGGCACCCTACTAACCGGTCTCTAGCGATGTGCCAAATTTGGGCACAATCGGCCCAGCCGTTCTCGAGATCTGGAAGGGGCACCCCGCACGTGCGCACGTGCAAAATGGGTCCAAACTGACTTGTGCACGGCACCCTACTAACCGGTCCCTAACTGTGTACCAAATTTGAGCGCAATCGGTCGAGCCGTTCTCGAGATCTGGAAACGACCCCTGCACGTGCGCACGTGCAGCAGCGCCCCAACTCTGGCACATGGATATGCAGTGCCTAGTGGGTGCCTACCTACATGCCAACTTTCAGCGCAATCGGCCAAGTAGTTACCGAGATATTGCAACAATTACAAAACTGACACCTCTTCGTTTTGCACGTGGCACGTGCATAAGGGGTCACCCACATGCATCAGGAATAGTCCAATACTTGGTAGAAGGAATGAAGCTACCCCACAAAAATTACCGCGTGTAAATCGGTCAAGTGGTTGCTGAGATATAAGCCTCGCAAAAGCGTGACCACGGCCGGCCGGCCGGCCGGCCGGCCGGCCGGCCGCTCATACTCAGAAATTTCCGTTAATCTAAGGAAAGACTACGCTCGCTTCGCTCGCTCCGTAACCAGATGGTCGTGACACAACAGGGCGACCGCCCGGCAACCGGGCATATCCTAAATACGACCACCCCCAAATCAAGGCGACGAACTTCCATTAGCGACGAACTCGAGGTTCCAATTATTTCCTATCAGGAACTGACTCGGCATCCCGGCTAGTTCCCATCAGTCGACTGCTTTAACATCCTGACTAGCCGACACCGACGAATTATTTGACCACAGGTAACCCCGGGTCAGCCCAGAGGGGTGACGGACGTTTCCCAATCACGGGTCCGCTAATCTGACGCGCCAACAGCTGGGTGATCGGTGAGGTACTAAAACGTCCCGCCGAAGAGCGGCGTCCGGTCGTGGGTTCGCCACTCCGTAACGACACAAACAGGATGCAAATGGGAGTGCGGCGCCGGAGCGCGACGACTGTGACGTCTGAGGTTTCACGGCGGTGGAAATTGAGAGCGGCGCGCGTCTGGCTCAGGTTTCATCAGCGGAGCTGCTAGTATTGTGATACGAATCCCTGTAACAGCAGTCCATAAGAGCGTCCCGTTGAAGGAGGAAACAACGTCAAGTCTGGGAAACTAGCGGCTCTTGGCTCGCCTGTCTTCCGTCTGGGTAACCAGCAGAAGTCAGTGGAAAAACGCCCCAACACCTGTTCCTGACATGCCTGCCACCCCACTCAGTAACAAGAGCGGTGGAGGCAGCAGCACGACTCCCCTCTCCACCGGTCGCCGACCCGTGACCCTCAATGATGCGGGCGTGACCGTGACCCCTCCCCACACTCCTCCCCCAAACACAGCGTGGCACCGGCCGTGAGCACGCCGGGTACGGTATGGTGCCTCCTCTATCGGTGCCACAGAGCTCCGATACGGCGCGTGCCTCTGAATCGATACCAAACCCGGCCGCCGGGTCGGGGGGGGGGGGCTTAGAGCTCAGGGAGGGGTAATGTAACGTCGTGGTGTCGAGAGGCTGGGGGTATAACGGACCCTCGTCTACATCCGCAGTGACTCACTCCGGTCAAGGGTACAGTGTTTTCGAATTGGTCTAGCCGAAGACGGGTGTGGCGTCCATTTCACACAGACAGAGTTGGCAGCAGCCAGCTCCCGTCAGAAAGTAATTCTGGTTCCGGTGGGGGAACAGCAAATTGCAGTTCCGTGGGGATCACGAGGCCCACTCCCCAAGTGTTTTGAATGTATTCTTCGCAATTTATTTTCGCCCTGCCAGTGAAATACTGTACAATGGACAATCAGCGACGATGACTGAGATCTAGGATTGTTCAATAATCACAAATAACTTTAAAAAAAATAAAAAACTGGGCCTAACATATGGGACGAACGCTATCGTCATCCGCTTCCCATCCATTCTCATTACGTGGCTTTTTGACGGGAGCTTGACGTAAACATTTAAATTAACATGAAGTCTGGAGCGTCATCCGTCTGACACCACCACCTTCTGCTGCTGCTGCTGGCCGCTACTGCCAGGCACTAGCCATCACCAGTCCCCACCACCCGACCCGCCGCCACCACCGCCCACCATCGACGCGCCGCCGCCGCCGCCGCCGCCGCTATCCGCGTCGGTACAGGTGACTGCTGGTGCGTGACGACTTCGTGGCCATGGCGGAAACACATACTGATCGTGACTCGCTTCGATCGCGGCAGGGCGGGCTACGTAGCCGCGGAGGGAGGCACAATGGCCACGACTCCACGATCGCGGCGGGGGCAGGCTCCGGGACCATTTCGGAAACATACTGCTCGAGACTCCAGACCGTGGTAGGGGCAGGCTCCGTGGCTCGCATCGACCGTGGCTATGGCGGAACTCACGTTGTTCGGCGGTCGCGCTCTATAACTGTGACAGGGGCACATTCCGGGCACGACCGGGCTGAACCACTCACGGTTAACGAAGAACCCGACAGAGACCGCCAGCTGCCTGGTATGAGCCGTGTCGGCTGGTGCGGCCTTGCAATATACCTCAGTGCAACCTAGCATAGCCAAGACCTTGCAATGTGCAATACAGCGAGACTCCACAACATGCCGATCTAACGAAGTTGCTACTTGTCCGTGTCAAAAGGTGTCAGTACGGTCAAAGTGGAACACTATTTCTGATGATCTAATGCAAGATCACTCTTTAGTCTGGTAGATACTGCCTCAGGGAACTCCTTGCAAGCTGATTTTTGTGGGCGACTTCGCTAATGGGTTCGGCTGGCTCATGTTAGAGGGGAGGTTTTGAATATGTGGCCAACAGCTCAACGCAGTCCTCTCGCATGACAAAATACGCACAAAATGATCCCCAGCGACGACACGACCCAGTTCCAGCTGTCTGCCCCTCACCGAACCCATCCCCTCGGCCCTCACAGCCTTCGACGGACAGCCCCCTCCCCCCCCCCCCCCGACCGGAGCGATGACGCGACTTACATAGATGGCGTCCCGTCCGTAGCGAAGCCGTACGTTGTTGAGCAGTGTGGCTTCGTTCAGGTTCATCAGGGCACCTGCCGACACGCCAAGGGAACAGTCAGAATACAGAAGGCACGGGGCGCAGTCAGAATAGAACTGGTTCCTAATTTCCAAATTCCCTTAAGTTTCTTGTGCGTACTGCTAGGTCAGATCAAACAAAAGCGTTTAATACATCGCCGTTATTCAATTAAGTTCCTTCCGGCGTCCAAAAACATTTTCAGCTCTTATAAGCGTGGGAATGTCCCAGCTCATAACAAGCTTCCTGACACTAATTACACTTCGAACAACATCGCCAGGACAGCGATTGGTCGTAGAACGACATGCCCCGCCTGGAACGCGGAACAACTCGACACACAAACACGCTAATGTCTGTACCAGCTGGTGCGCTAACGATCGCCATCTAGCAGTCGCTCAGTAATAAGTTTCAGTTAATACAGCGTCAATTGGGCGGATCCGAGATTCACTAATGGAGGCTCAGTCAAATTCATACCTTCGTGCATTCAGCCACCCTAATATAGAGTTCACGGTAAAAACGGTGGGCTGATCCGGGGTGGTGACCCGGGTCAGAGGTCACGCTGTGCCGCCCACAGGAGGTCAGGGGTCGCGTCCGGTTCGGACCGTGTGGAGACGGAGCACACGGCCTGGACAGTAAGGTGCCCCGGCGAGCCACAGGCGCAGCAGTCGAATGGGGCTACGCATGGACCTGAAGCAGCGTCTAATGACTTGACGACGAGTAGAGATATTTCATATTCAATACGCTCAAAGTATCACATAACCGAAATGCGGTTGGACCACACGACTACCGTCTGTTACAATACACACATTTCAATTTAGCTCAGGACCGCCTAACGACTTTCGGAAGCGCTAACGATTCACCGTCCTCGGCTGGCTGGCCACTTGGAGGGAAGACATCCGGTCCCGCTATCATCCGGTTGTCCACCAGTAGCTCTCGTGGCACGGTGGGAACCTCAGGTGACACCGTACCCAACTGTTCAAGGTCACACTAATCCGCTGCCCGGGCGGAGATGGCCTGCTTTTTCTGTGTCTCGACGCGTCACCGCGGTACTAAAGATAACGACAGGATAACGATAGAATGTGTGACGTATATGATTCTCGGACGTATCCGACGGAAGACTTGTTCGGCACGAAGGAACAGACCAGGTGACAGCCAGGATGGGTGGGTGGGGTCAGGTCAGGTGACATTTTCACAGTCACTCACGACGGTCACGGCTAGCCACCGCACCAGCCAGGTCGACAGATAGGGGACATGCCACGCGACAACTTCTCGGGAATCCTTAGTCACATGACGATCACGCTGACCTCGACCTAAGGTCGCGTGACAGCCTCGCCGACCTCTCTCTCAGGTCACCTGACAGCCTCGCTGATCTCTGCCTTTAGATCTCTTGACTGACGGCACTTGCCGGTGACTGCCACCAGTGCCACCTGCCGGTCTACAGGGAGAACTACCACCAGTAACAGGTGGTCGGCAGGCAGGCTAGCGGAACGCTAATCGCCCTCTTCCTCTGCGGGCTGAGCTGAGCGCGTCGGACCGCGAGGGAGCCAGACGCACTCGAACGCAGCGAATCCGTCTGCAGTGTTTGAACAGCTGTCCGCACAGTTCAGAATCGACCCCGACGCGTCCTCTGCAATGGAGTTAGGTATATACTTGCTCTGGCAAAGGGAACGATCCTGGCAATTGGGAAAGTAACGTTATTGAGTCCAGCACGCCTAGCCAAAACAATACAATTACATTAACAAATCAGTAATCAGACTTCCTTGTAGCACTCAGATAGTTGGCCGCCTATTCGTCTGTTCTAATCCTGTGATTGATGATAAAATCAGCAATCGGCACATCCGTCTGATTGTTCGCTAATCGGCATTTTTAGTTGCCTATCAGCTCAAAGATACGATCAACAAACGGGACTCAGGTGCTATCGAGGCCCCTCTAAGTAGTAATAAAGCCGTTGTGAGGTCTTCAGACCCAGCCAAGTTCAACCGAACATTTACATGCGCTGAAAAGGCAGTTTCAAATGGACCAGTCGGGTAGTACAATGCAGACTGCAGAGAATCGTACATTCAACAACAGTCGTTAATGCTTAAAATCTTGTCGCACAGCGCGACCTTCATCCCGGCCCCGGCGCTGTGATCATTTCAGTCGTGGCCTTTCAGCGCGTGGCCTTTCATCGTCACCCGGTCCGACTGAGCCACCGACCGGGTCCGTGACGATCACTGACCCCGGTACAGGTCAGCCGCGCGGAACGGGGCGGTGTCGACAGCGGCATTCGGCAGCGGTACTGGTAGGGGCACAGGCCGCGGCAGCGGCACAGACACTGGCGAATGCAGCCACAAATGTATCGACACCGGCAGTGAAGGAACGAAGGAGGCCAACCTTCAACTCCGGCTCCTTACTTTGATCAATATCTTCTTTGGTTCTCGCTGAGGCCGCTTTATGTGTCCAGGGCTGCGGAGTCGGAGTCGGAGTCGGAGTCGGTCGGAGTCGACAGTTGTGACCGGAGTCGGAGTCGGAGTCGGAGTCGATTTTAGAAACCCGAGCCGGAGTCGGAGTCGGAGTCACCGAAAATCTGTCGACTCCGCAGCCCTGCTAGGTCTGCGGAGTCGGAGTCGGGAGTTGGAGTCGGTCGGAGTCGACAATTCTGCCCGGAGTCGGAGTCGGAGTCGGAGCTGGTTTTTGAAAGCCGGAGTCGGAGTCGGAGTCGGAGTCGCCGAAAATCCATCGACTCCGCAGCCCTGTGTGTCCGCATAAAGAAAAAAAATAAGAACCCTGAAGTTCAGTCTCATCTGCCCGGTGAATGCAGTCAGTCTGGTGTCACGGGCGACGTCTGTTGGAGCGACGATATCTCGCCAGCTGGCCGACCGGCGCGGTGATGAGCCTGATTGTTCCGTGGATGACACGGGTTTTGCCGTGTCACCCTACAGCGGCGCTGGCGCTCGCAATTCCAGTCAGGTGTCCTTACTTGAGAGGGTCATTGGTCGGATTTCGGCGGTCGGGCACCGTTCAGCGCGCTTGGAAAGTGGAACTGTCGCCCAAGGACGGTTGTACGGGACCTACATACATAGTACACACACAGCTAGCATGGAGAGGCCGAAAATCGCCGCCGATCCTTGTCCTAACGACCATTGTCAATGTCCTCGCCCCTCCGTCTGTATACTGATGTCTACCGGACGCGCGTCTTCTCTTGCCCATCTCCGTCCATCTCCGCCAGCCAGGCTCCCTCGTTCGACTCCACCAGTGGATCCCTTGCCCGTCTCCGTTTTTCTCTGTTCGTCTCCGTCTGTCTTTGTATATCTTCCCCCGCCTGTAGTTCTCCGTCTTCGTGTCTGTCTCCATCGCACAGATGGCGTCTGTCTCTGTCCGTCTACGTCTATTTCCTCTCCCGTCCGTCCGTCTCCGCCAACACTCTACCTCTGTCCGTCTCCGTCTATCCTCCAGCCCGTGTGTCTCCGTCTCCGCGTCTGTTCCCATCACACAGCTGGCGTCTGTCTCTGTCTGCCTGCGGGCTCGCTCTGTGTCTCAGACTTGACATCCCACCACCTGCTATACCGCCGCCGTCCGACATACATCCTCGAACAGACAGCCGCCAGACACATCGCCCACAAAGTCAGTCGACACACATCGGCTAGCGGGCCACCTGACGCGGCATGGCGGCAACTGCTCGGCTGGGGAGGAAACATTCCCTGTTTCGTGAGGTGGCGAGGATTTCCAACTTTAAAGCCATCACGTCCTTGCGTATCCACAAGTAGTTGCTTAGAAAGTAAGCAAAACACAGAATCTGTATGGACATAAAGGCGTCCGATGTTTATCGCTAACGAAATGAGCACAATGAAAAACGACAGTCGTGCGGTGTTGTCTGCCATCAAGTATCATAGCGCAGGATGACAGGGGGCACAAAAACTTGCCCTCAGCCACATTCCACATGGACTTCATCAAAGCATTCATGACTTTCACATATCCACGCGTCTGTCATAATGCGCGGGACCATCGTTTTAAGCCTTCGTCAGCCGGACATGCCTCTGCGCTCATTCCCTATCCGTCTGAGCCGGCTGGCGTCACTGGGGGGGGGGGGGCGTCATTGGCGGCGTCACCGGCGGCTCACGCAGCGACCAGCGGTGTGTAGCAGCGACGCGGCCCCACGCCACGCCGACCGGCACCACGCCATATGGCGTTCGAGCGAGGGCCGCCGTCCGTTCGGGAGGGAGGGAGGGAGGGAGGGAGGGTAGCGGTGAGACCTCTGGCCCCGACCGACTGGCGCGACGGTGATCCAGAGTCGGCGTCCACACTGAACGACACCGAGCAGCGCCGACGGGACGGGGACTGGGGATACGCAAAGAACTGAGTTGGTTCTACTACCGGCCGGTATGAAGGAAGTAAATAACCCGTCACGCATGCAGAGACACAAGCTACAGTTCAAGGCTCCCATTTCACCCTCCTATTAGCGATAGGTTGAGGATGTGTAGGCTGCTGAGCGAGCCATGAGAAGTAATAGTGATCGAGCTGCCAGGTTATTCCGCTGGCCGAACCGGCTGACTGAAAATCATTGCTATCATCAGAGTCACCATGACCTTCACACTCGGTTGTCTCCTCGGCGATGGCTCTCAGACAATACACCGCAGGTGGCTGGCTTTCCCAGCCGGTCACCGCGAGTCTCCGCGGGCGAGTTTTTCTCGCGGCAACGGCCCATCCTGTCAGTCAAGTCACCGGCGACCAAACAATGCTCGGTCGGCTGACCCAGCGAACATGAACGAAGTCGTTTAGTTTCTCTAGCGCTGAGCCGCGCAAAACACAACTTTTGTGCGAGGAATGTCAACTCAGTACAGCTGATAAACGGCTCAAGGCCTCGTGGTTGGCTTACGAAGTAGGAAAGTTATTACGGTTAGCATCGACTAAGTATCATGACTAGGTGATTACGATTGATGGTGTTTATGATGTACAAACTGGTACATCTAACGGTAATTGATCAATGGAGAGCTGCGGCCACCTGACGCTGTCCTTCCTGTCATGACAGTCACATATGGTAGCCCACTGATGGCCCCTCACATATGGCATCAAAATATGATAGAACGTTTCTTGGCACTGTGGAGCTAGAAACACAAGTTTGTGTCCATCCTGGCACTGGCTGCATTGCTGGTAGGTATGCGTTGTAATACTGTGCAATGCGCATCAGAGTCTGACGCCGAAGTGGATCTGCCGCCAAGCTCCATACAAAAGTGTGTTGCTGTCTTATCGGATTATCCAAGAAACGTCCCCAGTACATGTTTCTGAAAACCTTGCACAGTACCAGACGCTGATTAGAGGACGATAACGGCCATAGGTATGCGTTCATGAAATATTCGCAGAGATTCGCCAATCCCGAGTTCGGGCAGGTGGGTACCTCGGTGTGCCTCCATGAAGATCCGCGCAAATCGACAGCATTACTGCCTAATCAAAGGATTATATCCTAAGATTAGACATATCGTCCATATTGACAAAGGCATTATCGTGTATCAATGGAGGGTGTCGACATGTTGCCAAGATTTCCGACGCGTGTCATGTGAAGATACACGGCAAATACAGACGATAGTAGCGACAACTGATTGAAAAGATGGGACGGCGTACGGGTCAGCAGCGAACTGAAGATATGTATTGTGCTAAGTCTGGCAGCAAGACGAACAATTTAAGGTGCCCTAGCCAGGGGGTGAACAACGTACAGATGCTCACTCATCACCGTTCAGTGTTCAGAAAATGTTTTACTAGTCAATCCACATCGCAGCTGCCAACTGGAATGGCAGCCAGCCAAATCAATGAAAGATATGACACAAAATTGAAAATGCAAAAGTGGAGACCTTCCTTCTCTGCGAGTCATGACAATGAACACTACATCTGACCCTGCACTGGCCGCAGACCCGGCAACAGGACTGTATCCTAACTTGTATCTAAAACAAACCAGACCTGCCTAGAGCATATCACCTTATTTCCTGAAAACATTACATCAAGGCGTCTGACTCATACCACAACCTTGACTGGTTTCCATTTAACGCTCACTGAGCCTCAAACGCCTCGAATTTCCGTTCACATGCAGCACAAAATCTGACAGCACGCTTCAGTTCCTCACAAACCGGCATTGTGAGCTTTCCACTGGGCAGCTGCGTGCAGGATGTATGGTGCTCACAAAGACCGTGACTCATACCGTGTGATACACGACCAAAAACAAAGGTTAGCCCAGTGATCAGTGAGCGGGCACGCCGGTGAAACTTTCCGCTTTGCACCTGCAGACACGCAACCGTGGCCTGGTACCGCTTCACATGGTTTCTTGGCCAAACCAGCGTGCAGTTAACGTGATGGCAAAGATTGCAGCTTAGCTAAGCGATTGCACCAAGCAGAAACCTTTTTGTTTGTTTTATATCTAAACTTATTATAATGGCTGGCTTACGCACTAATATCGAAAACACTCCCAGTATTCGTGCTGTCTTATCATTAATTCCAGTCATACTTGGCGCTATGAATCACCAAAGAGCATGAAGTAGCAGTCAACTCATCATACCAACTGGCTACCATTTCCTCCAAACGAAGTGTCTCAATGACGTCGAGCGGTACGCCGACCACTGTCTGAATGTCACAACAAACACGGCCCATGAGTCACGGGTCCGCCACCCGACCCATGTCGCCCTGTCCTGTACCGGACGGTTAGCCGGCCACCGGGCGGGTTGCACAGCGGCACCCGCACGCCGTCGTTGGTCACAGCTGCCGCGCAGCACCGGACCGACAGACGCCGCAGATGGGGAGAACCGCAAACCCTGGGGAGCGGCGAGCAAAGGGCCGGTATGAGGCAAGTACCAGGCGTAAAAGAATGAAACAGCCTACAACTGAAATAGGACCGTTCCAAAGTTGTTTTCCAAGTCTGAGACAGACTAACTACCGTAAAATGGGGTGTTAAGGGACAGTTTTGAGGTGTTTTGTTATATAACTCAAGAAGGGTTGGAGATAGAAGCATCAAATTGTCAGCATTTTATGTGGAATTTGGTGCTTCACATGCCTGCCACATTAAAGTTTTTAAGATTTATACCTGCATATTATTTTTTATTATTCTTCATCACTGTCCCTTAGCACCCCAATGTGGGGTGTTAAGGGACACCTATATTATTCCAAGAAATGGTCATCAAATGCCCACAATTGGGGTGTGGAAGGGCACACAATTTATTTATTGAAATGTTTTGCATATTCTGTCACAAAACAAGTCAGGTTCATTCACCTCTAATGACCTTTTTAGCCAATTACGTGTAATGCAGTTTACGCTTGTGGAAAATGTGCTAATTATAAGGTAAACAGAACAAAAAGTAATCTTCTGTCATCAATAAAAACCCATGTTGAAGCTAGTCACTTGTCATTATGTTGCCCTCTTTGTTTTAGCCTTTTTATGATGACATCACATTTACCTACATCAGTCTCCATTGACCCATCATTGTAAAAGAGAGTGTTGAGATGTTTTGTTACATAACTAAAGATGTGTTAGAGATAAAAGCATGAACTTGCCAGCATTTTATGTGGAATTTGGTGTTTTTCATGCCTACTTAATTAAATTATATTTAGATATTATTTTTTTATTTTTTCTTCCCTGTCCCTTAGCACCCCACATCCACCTCAAAATATGCATGTATCCGGAAAAGAGGAAGAGGATGATGAATGAATGGGTGGATTTGCACAAGTTTTTCAGGAAACATGTGCAATACATATGACAATACACATATGCATTCATTTTCCCTGTACACCCACTAGTTTATGTGGTACACACAGAGTTTTGGAGATGTTTCAATTTTGTGAAAATGTAGCATGATTTTCAAATCCATTTTTGAACCAAATCACTTGCATGAAAAACCATACCATTTTCTCCTATGGTCAAGAGCAAAACAGTGTCAACTACCACACTGAAGTTTTTATTGAACCTTCTCAAATTAGGAAGTTAATATGACTCAAAGTTTTTCCCATGCAACTGTCCCTTAACACCCCACTGTCCCTTAACACCCCATTTTACGGTATTTCGCTTACTATGAAATACGAATCAATCCAAGCCGCTGACACGACCCTATGATGATCCCTATCCCTAATCCCTTATGATGTGTTTTGGATTGTTCGGGGTCACTTGATTCACAGCCAGGATTACTGGGACGTGGGCATCATCCATTCGCCCCGCCCATGGCTTCCCTTTCCCGTCCCGTCCACAGCTTTCCCTTCCCCACCCAGAGCTTCTCTTTCCCTTCCCCAACCAAAGCTTCCCTTCCCTGTCCGGTTTAACCCTATTCCTGGCGGGCTCCGCCGGGACAAGAAACTGGCGGGGGGGGGCCGATTCGGCCCCCCCCCCTTCAGATCTCAAAAACTACACATCGCAGCGACAAACGGTAAGCGGCATCGGATACGCACGGTCAAGATCTACAATTTTTACTAAGGTCATTTTCAGGTCAGGTCAAAGATGACGTCACAGGGGTCGAAAAAGTCAAAATGGCGGCGCTAGATATCGAGAGTTTTTCTCGAATAACTTTCGAATTAGTCAAGATAGGAACAAACTAAGGGCATCATCGTGATCCTCTCGTCAATCCGCATCGAATGATATATATGTTGACCTCGAAAGGTCAAGGTCAAAGGTTGACCTCAGGTCACGTGACCTCGAGGTCATCATGTATATCATTCGATGCGTCTTGACGAGCTGAACACAATGAGACCATACACGCGTCTGTATCTTGTTCCTGTACGGAGTTATTGGCCAAAAACCTTTGGTGACCTTTGATGACGTCACATGACCTCACAGCTGCCCATCAGCAAAACAGACCTCAAGGTAGTGAAGGTTGATCGTATATGAAGTCATGTATGGTATATGGGGCCATTCCGACCCGTTTTAGTGGTAAAAACAGGGAGTTGATTTTTCCCCCATTGACTTATAATGGGGAGGTCGCGAAACTGACCTGACCTTAGGTCACCGATATCAAAATTCCGAGATATACAAATTGCACATACTGGTACCCTAACTAAAGCCTGAAGAGAAGAAATTGATCGGTCAAAAACTCTAGCTCTGGCGTGATTGCAAACTTTTCTGAGGTAGGGTCACCAAACCGCCTCTGGTGACCTGACCTGAGGTCAGATCAACTCAAAATTTTCAGACATGTTGCGTAGAAGCCTTTTAGGAAAAGTCAGAAAATTTGAGCTTCCTAGCTCAACGCGTTTGGGAGAAATAACCAAAAAACCTCAGGGGGGGGGGCTCCTGAGGCCCCCCCGCCAGGAATGGTCGACCCCACCCACTGCCTCCCTTCCCAGCTCCGCCCACGGCGTCCCACATCCCGTTCATATCAGCTGGATGGACATCGGACAACCACACAGCGAGGGCGGTCAAACGGTCAGCTGGGACAGACACTCAGACATACTAACAGACAGCCGGGACGCTCGGAGGCAGACACGACTGGCCGGAGGGACGAACGGTTGGAGGGGAGGCAGCGGAGGCAGGGGAGGCGTGGGCGTGCCCGTGACGGTCAGCTGGCCGCCGGGGAGGGGGAGGGGGAGGGGGCGTCGGCTGGGGAGGGGCGCCGGCGAACCGTGACGTGACGCCGCACCGGCAGCTGCCCCGACCAGCCGCTGCTGGTGGACCGACCTGCCGCTGCCAGCTATCCCGCTCCCGGTGGACCCGACCAGCCGCTGCCAGCTATCCCGCTCCCGGTGGACCCGACCAGCCGCTGCCAGCGCGCCCATCCGCCTCGCCGACCGGCCTGATACCCTATCAGCGCTCAGCGCCCATCAGCCGGTTCGACAGCTCGGCAAGCCTTTCGGGTCAGAGTCCGGTCGGCGCGCCGGCCACCCAGTCACGGACATGGCCAGGGACGGCTCCCAGCGGCGACGGGTGTGTCGCAGTTGGTGAAGCTGAATACGGCTTTTGCAGGCCGTGCATAACGCACACGGCACAACAGTCTGCATCTCAAATTAAATTACGTTCAGCTTCATGCCTAAAGAAACCTTTAAAATACCGTAAGTTGCCAGTCAGCGGTGCTAGAAGCCACCGGAGAGGCGAATTAACGGTATCCAGCGCTGCAGAGCGCCTCTGGGTTTTATATCCGGGCGGTGGTGGCTGCGACCGTGCAGCCGGGCGGCACCGAATGGCCGCGGGCGCTGCGGCGCCGCCGGCACCAGTGACGTCACACGCACCGCCCAGGTACCGGGCGCCATTGTTTGGTGGGCAGGAAGCCGTGCTGGGGGGAGGGGGAGGGGAGGCTGCCCGGCCACGGCCCGCGGCAAAAACCGCGACGCCATTGGAAACAGTGGCGGCGGAGTCATGGAGGAATTTAACGGCGGAGAGGGGAATGAAATAGATAGAAGAGGGCGAGCATAAGTACTACAGGATAGAACGCGGTACGAAGTCCAGTTATGCAGGAAAGTTGATTGATCCGCCCGGTACAACAGTAACTCACAGGAGGTGAGGAAATTAATGTGCACTGCATACTATTTCACATGTCATATGTGTTCCGTTCCGTCCTTTCCGTCCAGTGGACGTGGGGACTAACGGGACAAGCCCGCAAGCAACGGCCTTCCAAGGAAAGCAACTCTACTCGTCACCGGGAAAACCAGTCAATTTTTCCGCCATCCCTTCCAACAGTTTGCTGGTTACTTTCCAGCCTAGTCCTACTAGAAGTCGTTTTTCGATGCATCGTGCACAAGGGGCATCGCCGCAACAGGCGTTCCCAAGGCATACAATAAACACCAATGCACTAACGAGACGTTAGCGTGTCTCACTGCCACGCACACCAGCAGTTCGGTCAGCGGGTCTGAGTCCCGTCAGCAGTCCCAGTCTCGTCAGCAGTTCCCAGTTCCATCAGCAGAACCAGTACCTCAGCGGTTCCAGTTCAATCGGAGGTCCCAGCTCCGTAAGCGGGGCCCAGTTCCGGCAGCAGCCCCACGAGGTCCGCACCTCCCCCAGCAGTTTCACAGGGCCCGGCGGACCTTCCCATTCTCCCTCCGTCGGTACTACTACTCACAGTTGTCGTCAACATCCTTGTTATCGTCCTGCTCGGCAGGGTAGAGCCGGTCGTAGGGGACGGTCACCGCCGGCCGCTTGGGGTCCAGAGGCTGAACCGTGGCTCCATCCTCAGCCAGGTCAGCGATCTGACCCAGCTGGTAGCCGTCACTTGGGTGCGGCACCCATACTTTCTGCTCCTCCATCCTGTGGTAGCACAGGCATGGCTGGTCAGGAGAGGGCCACACACCAGAGATAATGCTGGGGCATGACTTTCACAAGAAGTTATATGGTGCTCAATGAATGGAGATGAATTATGTGTGCTCTTAAGTCTTAGCATATCTCGCTATGAAATGTGCAATATACATTCCTTTATTTCATCACTTACTCATTACTTCATTTGGTACTGAAGCTTTTATTATTGATGAAAAAACAGCTGTGTTTCTTTTCTAGAAGTGAAGGTTACTTCCTTGGCATGAAAAACTGTGAAACATTTTGCCCACAAGATTAACAGATGACCTTGGCCAGTGGATAAGTCAATTCCTCCTTCAAAACTGTGTCCCAACTCCAAGAGCCCAAATCATCACTGATGTTTTGTCACTTGTGCTGTAAAAGGTAATGTCCAGGCACATTCCACATTGGGATTCAGCTTGAGCAGTGAGCTGAAAGCCAGTGCTAATGAGCTCTCAAAGTGCAATGGTCACTCTAGCAAATTATATTTGCATTTGAAAAAAAAAAAATATACAGAATGTATCCCCCTGCATACATTCTGTATGATGGCCCTGCATGGTAAGAATGACTTTGTTATCCTAAAATAAATCAATAGAGCCTGACCAACAACTTTCAGAAATTGATGCCTTTGGCTACAAAACTATGAATTGTGACATACAGTCAAATGATATCCCCACAGAACTACTGCAAATTGCAGCAGATGTTTCTTGAGGAGCTGCCTAAGTGTTAACAAAAATGAAGTAAGGATCTATGATCTAATCTGATCTCTAGACAATAACAGGTTTGAATCTATGATCCCAATGGATCTCTTGACAAATGGGAGAGCTGGATACAGGTATGATCTCATTAGATCCAAGGACCAGGTCTAGAGCAAAGAGCAAATAATAGAGCAATAGAGCAACCTCTGGCCTCCCAAAGTCTGAGTCCAGCCAATGGTAAGGTAAGGTGAGGTAAGGCAAGGTAAGGGATCAGATCCCAGATTCATTTTCTGGGAACCATGCACATGTCTTATGCCCATCTATATTAATTTGCTGATAAAGTTTGACTTTTCCAGCACCAGAAATATCATAAATGTTGCCAAGGTATGAAATAGTCAATGCACAATAAAAAGAGGAATCGCAACCTATCTTAAGACTGAAACGGACTGTTGGGGCAATCAGCAAATTGCATGCGAGTTGAGTAGGTACCTCAACATCGTCAAGTAGGTACATCTCCTGCAAGATTAGGTGCAAAACCTACTAGCAGTAGATTTTGCACCTTTACATTTCTGGTTATATCTCAGAAACTAATCGATCTATGATGAAGCCATTTTACACAATCATGGCCAGCTTGTGAACCAACAAGTTGATCACATCTTCAACACCTAACAGTTTAAGATGATGAAGATATAGCCTGAAGTACACTAAATTTTATAGGTGCAAAATCTACCGCTTAAGCCCGCGAGACCTGTACCTCATCAATTGCATTCGTTCTCGCGCACATCACTTGCATGCACAGAGGTCAAGGTGCATAGAATAATGCATGCAAGATTTTAGAAATAAAAAGCTTACAAATAAAAGCAAACTTACCTCAACCGGTGTTTCAGCTCTCAGCTGGAAGCCTTGATCCGTTGGAAAGGAAGTTTGAGTGGTATTAGTATATATTAGGTCCGGTATAAAAGCTCCACCACAACCACCACGCACACTCAACTCCGCGGAGCCCGACGCAGACTGCAGAACAGCGGAAACCAGCACCCTTGCTCCCTTCCGAAACGCCCTAGCCGGCTCACTTCGGATCAAAACAAAGGAGGGTAGATCGAGTGAGAATCACTTCCAAGGCCACGTGACCAAATCTCAGTCAGCTGATCTCACTCTGCCTGAGCAGCGTTGGGTTTCATTTTTATTTTATATATATTATTGATTGTAGAATTAATTGTTATCAGTCATTTTTATAACTAAAATACGATTCAGTATTTACCAATAAAGAAATTTTGACAAATTGTATGAAAAGTCTTAACTTTTGAAGTTTTGTTCGAGTTTGCTGTGCTTAATTCAGCTGGCTTCATATAACACATTCGTTTACATTTTCAGTTCATAATATCGTACCTTCATAAATTTACAAAGGTTGCGCACAAAATACATTCATGACGTGGAAGGTCAGGCAATGTTCGTCAAACTGATAGCAGTATCAGTTTGATATCCGTAACGCCGCTGCTGGCGGGCATAGCGCCCATAGATTTATATCTATGCCCATAGAGATCTATGATGGCGCCGACCCCAAATGCGCATTCATTTGTTATGCAGTCTTGTCCATTACGTTGTGCACAAGTACCTACTACACCTGGCATCGGAGTCATCGGGAGCTTTTTTCGGAAGATTCAGGCTCAAACAGAAGCCTTAGGGAATGCTGGAAAGGGAGTGGGCACTGGGCAGGAACGGTGGCGGGTGGGTCTGTGTTATTTACATACACTGCTTGCAGAACCAAAATTCTTACAGATGTAAAGTGCAAAAATATTCGCGATATGCATGCATGGATGATGGAATGGGGCGGTGGACCGGAGAACCAGAGCAGGGGAAGGAGGGTGAATTGCGCCACCTTAAGGAAAAACGCTATAGTCCATTTTTTTCAAAAGGCTCATGGCCCGAAATATTATTTTGGAGTTGGCACGTGCGAGACGCTAGAAAATAAAGCAAGCTGAGATGAATTTCTCGGCCATTTTGAAAGATCAGTACAGCTTGAGTACAGCCGTACAGCGCAGTACAGCTGCAACAGAGCAACTTGTTCAATTTAGCTTATAAATCGTGTCGCATTGCAGAATGTTAGTAAATTCATAGATTTGCGCCATTATGTTGATTTTGCATGCAAATTTAACGTCACTCCTAGAGTAGCATTGATTCCACAGCCAGCTCATCCCTTGAGAAACTAGCAAGCGGCAAATCTTTAGGTATACATTCAAGACAGAATCTGTCGGAGGCCGGAATTCTGAACGGCAAGCTCATGGAAAACATGCCATTGTTAGCGGCTGAACCTGGTGACGTTCCATATTGTTGTTTTACAATGTGTTCTCGCATACTACGTACAAACTTCAGTCGTCTTTTAAGTCTTTCCAGATTTAGTAGGCGCATACCCGACTTCTTCCCAATGCAGAAATCGATCGATCAGCATTGAAATATATCGGCAGATATGCTGGCTCATGTTTCTTTTGTACTCAACAGAAATAAACGTAAAACAAAATGCCAATCGGTGTGTTACTTGGTGTTACTTTTGTAGGACGTCTGCAAACAGGTCATCCACGTGATCATCGTAATCATTTGTTTAGTGCTGGCTAGACTCCGTGTGGAAGCATTTTCGATTCACAGTTCCTCATTATGAGTCGTATGTCTATACATTTTTTCCAAACTATCGCAGGTCAGAGACCAGCCGACCGAGCCGACCAGTCTGATTTCGAAACGTGCCAAGCCGGTGTTCGTTGATTTCTGTAAAAACCATCACTTTGCACGTGACAATTCTAAAATCGATTTTCGGGCCGTGCGCCTTTTGAAATAAAATGGACTATAATTGTAAGAAAACCGCTGGAGATATAAGCATGCACTGGTAACCACTTCAAAGAGGAACTCATGAGTTCCTCTTTGAAGTGGTTACCAGTGAATGCTTATATCTCCAGCGGTTTTCTTACAATTATAGTCCATTTTATTTCAAAAGGCGCACGGCCCGAAAATCGATTTTAGAATCTGAAAAAAAAATTTACTCACTTTTCTGAGTAATGACTGAGTTGCCATTTTGTCCAATGGTAAAACTCACTCTAAATCCGCGTACTCAGGTAAAACTCAGGGCGGAACGCAGGTAAAACTCGGGCAAAACTCATTGCAAGTGAGTAGCATGTGAGTAACAAAGTGAGTTGCCATTTTGTCCGATGGTAAAACTCAGATAAAACTCAGTAAGTACTCATGCGTAACTCATGTCCTACCCAGACAACTCAGGCCAAACTCAGGTATTAGTAAGTCATTACTCATGAAAAACTAGGAAGTAACTCACATGTAACTCAGCTGGTACTAATGTATAACTCAGGTGGTAGTACGGCCATAACTCAGTTGGAACTCATCGGTTATTCAGTGAAAACTAGGGCTGTACTCAGGACGTACTCACGTCGATAACTCATACGATACTCGGGTGTTACTCAGGCGCCGCCTGAAACGGCTGATCTGATTCGTTTTATATTGGCTCAAGCCAATGCATAGGCTCGCCGCCTATGATAACAGCTGCCGCATCAGCATTATGCAATATGCATGCATGATGCTGATACAACAGCCACTACCAGGCAGCTAGTCTATATATTGGGATTGGCCAATATATAACGAATCATTGCCCAAAACCAGCATACATATCTGTATTATACCATGCCCGACCAACGTCTAGTCTCGCACTATTCGCCCCAGCCCTTACAAGAAATACATGTTTGTAGAAACGGTCGCATTGCGCTGTATTTCAATTCTGACACACGCCAAACTGCGTCGGGGGGGGGGGATCGACTCCACGTCAGCTCAGCTTCACTCTTTTGCCAGCTTCTCGACCTCAGTCTTCGCGGCTACAGGTGGCTGGCGCTCAGCATTGAATGGTGTGTGGAGCACATGGATACACACAAACCACAGCGTGTTTCGCACTTTGTGCGCCGTTTGTTGACTGAGCACAAAGTGCGCCGTCGCCCACAGCAAAAGACTCCCTTCCAAACCATGGCTCCCCACAAGACTTCCGTTCGCTCCACGATGAGGCGGCACCGTTCGTTTTCTTCGGACTTGTTATGATAGGGGTGATCCAAATTTTCGTTACCCGTGTACGCCACCACTGACGCCTTCTCCGCCAAGATGCAGAGGAGGCTCAATGGGCCGTTCCCTGAAAACACAATAAAAGTCAGATTTTCTTTTGCCAGTAAGAGAAACGGAAGTTATAGGGCATGCAAGGTGATTGAAATATCAAAAGTTATCAAGTTACTTCAGCTCAAAATTAATGTTAAACCACGCCGTGCTGGTGCTCTGAGTTTACCGTGATGTACTGGGGGGAGGGGAGGGGGTCGTCTTCACGTCCCCTCTTCTAACTCGGCTGTTGGGGTTGGGCCACGTAGCGACACGCCGTAAGCGGCTTTCGAAAAAGCATTTAAGATATTTAAGGAAATACTTGGGTAATTTTAAGGTCAAGTCAAGTGCCAGGTCACCAGAGGTCAGGAAAGGCCAAATTTTGCTTATTTCAATATTTTCGAAAAACTGGTGCTTAACTCGGAACCAAAAGAGCTGCCCGCGGAAAAATGCAGTCAAAAGCCCTTTCGACTTTTTTTTTTGCTGGCGTTTGATCTCAGATTTGACCTCAGGTCAACAATTAAGCCTCCAGAGAGCAAAAACTCTAAAAAAGCCGTTTTTACCAAAATGTTTTCTGTAATACTTTCCACTCAAGAGTCACGACATTTATTTTGCCGTTAGCATAGTGTTCCTCTCGTCGGGACGAATGAACTATAATTAGACCTTGAAAGGCCATATTTAAAACTTGACCTTAGGTTGACCTGACCAGGTCATGTTGCATGTCAGTCGATCCAAACCGTCAAGCTGAACACATATGAGGTGTTTTATTGCACTAGCAAATATATTTTATACATGCCGTAAGGTTGATACTTGAGACATGGTGATGGGACAGTATCAAAAACGCTATACAATGAAATCCGTTCGATATTTTTTTTTTTGACATTTTACCTCAAACTGCTGTGAAATCGAGCGGTGAATTCCCTGAGCGAAAATGACAAAAATATCGAACGGTTTCCATGGCACGTTGCGAACGGTGCGATCGTCAGCGACCATTGAAATTTTTCCGATGTTAAGTCATTTGACGTGACCTGACCTTGAACGACCTGGGACCTGGGGCGGGGTGGGGGGCGTAAAACGCCACCCAGCACAGCGCGGGTCAAGGTCGGATGGTCACCTTAACAGTCGGGTTTTAGTCTCGCAAAACACTTCCATGGGCGTCCAATATTAAAATCAGCTTGAAACAATCACATAAAATGTGTTATACTTAACAGTAATGGAAATAAGTATGTCACGTCCAAACGCGTCTCGCCGCGGTATCTAATAATCTAATATGTAAGGAAGGTTGAAAATGCTCGCTGAAATCGAATAGTGTACGAAAATATGTGTGTAGGCATTAAAAAAACAGTCGGAAAAAATAATAACAGTGGAAAAATAATAAGCACAAACGAGACAAAAGAATCTTAAACGGTTCAGCGAGCGGAATTAAGACCATGGGCTCCACCACCGGGGGGGGGAGGGGGAAGGGTACGGGGGACGTGTCCCCCTATTTTACATTTTTAACATTGTGCCTATGGATGCTGCATGGAAAGAATCGACTTCAAACAACCTTCGCCCCCCCCCCCCCCAAAAAAAAAAACATCGGGTCGTGACGGAGTTCTTGTTTAAAGAAGTAAAAAGGGTCAAATGAACGTTCTTTTAGGATAAGGACAACATTATCCCACAAACATGTTTTTTTTTTAACCCTCGCATGTGTAGGGGGGGGGTCGGATGGACCCCCTTTCCCATGGTTTTTCGCGAATAACTCGCGTAAAAAGCGGCTGATCGCGACGAAACTTTCAGTACCATCGCATTGATTAATTTTACACCTACCCTGAAACTTTCATGACCCTGACCCAAATGACCTTTGACCTGTGACCTCTTTTCCGAGACCATGTCTGGCCGGAATCGCGATTCGGCGTACGTCGGCTCGCATTAGCCGCGCGTTTGCAAGCTTTTCGTGGTTTCAAACGTTCAAACATGTGATTTGATGTTGCTCCCATGCATTAGGGTGGGTGTCAAGGTCACCTGAAGGTCAGGTCAGGTCATTGACCTTTGGTGACCTCGGGTGACCTCGGTTCACTTTTTCGAGTTTTACATGTTCTAGGCTAGTTTTTGGAGCTGAATTCGAATTTAACAACCATTTGAACATTTACGAAGTAGTTTTGGTGCCTTCGTAACATGTTACGAAGCTGTCAGAGGCGGTTGACACGTACTACGAATACCCGTCACGACGCCTACTGATTGACCTGACCTGACCTGACCCGACCTGGTCTAAATGCTTAAAGACATCATCTGTGATCAAAACTAACACGATATTCGTGATCAGTACCCCGAAAAACCCCTTAGCAGCCACACTTTACGACTTTCTAATAGGTCCCGGCCGATTTTCCCGACTTTGGGTCATTGACCTGACCTGGAAGGTCAACCAATGACCTAGGACCTTAAAATTGGGTATCATCGGCTTCCTCTCGTCACGGGCAACACGCTCGTTTTTTCCGCGAAGCTCTAGCTCGATCAGGGGTCAAACGGCAAGGGGGGTCCAACCGACCCCCCCCCCCCCCTACACATTAGAAGCTGGAAAACGCCGCACACATGCAAGGGTTAAATTTAAATATAACATAACTCACCTCTTCTTTTTCGAACTATGCCGGGTAGGTATCCCTCAGTTTCTCGATCGATCTGCTCCGCCGTTCACGGTTGGCACCGACCTCCTGACGCCGGCGGGGAATGTCTGCTGGTCCATCAGTTCACCTCCCTGTTCTCCGCGGCGCATGCGATTGATATAAGCTTCATCGACAATCACCGAGCTCTTCACAGATAACTTACCCGTCCCATCCTTCGCTGCACGCCTTCCCCGCTCCTGCACTCTCCCGCACAATTTCACAATAGCCTCAACAATTCAACGTGAACTACGCGAGTCACCGCGCCACAACGGACTGAAGCGCGCGCCGCGGTTTTCGAACGCAACGGCTATAATACTCATCACGCGAACTCACGCATCACGCAGGAAACTCACCCTGCCGCGCATGCGCGCATCTTCAAGCCGGGGGTACCTCACGCACAACTGCACGTGAATTCGCGAGAACTCATGCATTGCGCAGGAAACTAGATTTGCCCAAGCAAAACTCATTTCCGACTCAGTTCGAATTCACGAAACTAAGCACTCAGAACTCACGCATAACGAACTCACCCTGGTGATGTGAGTTAGATCAGCCAATAAGTGAGCACCACTATCGTATTCACTGAGTTTCTTCATGAGTTATTACTGAGTAATGCCTGGCCTGAGTAAAAAAATTTTTCAGTGTAGATATATGTGAAATTATGCACCTTTACGGTTAAATTTTCAATCGTTTCTCTCAAAATTAATAGTTTTTATCGTTTCGACAACTTGTTGACATCAGTTTTTACTTTTTGATCATAGCTGTCACCTCTCACGCCCGAGTCCATGTTGAAAATGCCGTATTTTGTCAATTACACCACAAGTTTGCAGCCTAAATGGCAGCTGCATTATAAGTTTGACGAGAGAAATAATTTGCGGACTGGCGACAGCGGGCTGCTCCCCTGCCTGGCATTAAACTCCTTCTTTATTGCAATCAGTTAATGATGCATTCATACTGTCGTGATACAATAGCTACACCATTATTCTATTTGCGCCCCCATGGCGCAATTGCCATGGGCGCAATTAAAATTGAGGTACTTTTTAATAAAAGCGTAGAAGTTATCATAAATATGCTGAAGGAAGTTTACTGTTTAAGTGAAATATAATGAAAAAAGGGGGTTTCTTTCTAAATATCACTCTGAAAATCACACACCTATCACATATTTTTATAGCCAACGGTTCAAAATACTGCAAAAAAAAAAACTAAGAAAACGCCGTAATATCTTTGATGGCGTAATGAGCCCTGCTGATTGGCTTCGTCGGAGAGCTTGGGCCATAAAATGAACTATCCGGTGGTGAAAATATTGTTTTCGAACACAAAATTATAAACATGCCATTGAATTCGTGGGAATGTTGGTGGGCGCAATTGGTTAGGAGGGCGCAATACACCCACTTTCCCCCACGTGTGACGTGCGAGGCCAGTCCGCGGATCAGGGTCCCTCTGGCGGGAGCCCGCCGGGTGATAGACGGATGGCCGGTACCTGGGACTCGCGCGCCAATCTCTTAGGGCATCTGCCTTCCTTATGCCTATGCGGTGCGATCGGGTCAACATATTTCCAGTAGCGGCGAAACACCTTCAATTAAGGGGGGGGGGGCACTGCCGACTTTTGGTTCCATTCTTTCCATGCAACGCCCATAGGGCTAATGTTAAAATTCCAAAATCAAAGGGGGGCACGGTGCTCCGGTGCCCTCCCCGTTCCGCCGCCTACTATGCATATCTCGGTAAGCGAACTTCCCCTAAAACAAAACAGAAAAAAAAAAACTAAAAAGTCGTAAAACTCGAAAAAGCCGCCCTCTGTTACCAAATGTTAATTACCTTTACCTGAACTTTACGTGACTTTGACACCCACCACAATGCATGGGTCAGATATAACTCCATATGTTGGCACGTTTCTAATAAAAAGTATGGCGTGGAAACGCACGGATAATATGCGCCGACATACCCCGATTCGCAATTCCAGCCTCATGATATGGTCCCGGGACCATGTCACGCTGGAATGTGGTCCCGGGACCATGTCAGGCTGGAATGTGGTCCCGGGACCACGTCAGGCTGGAATGTGGTCCCGGGACCATGTCAGGCTGGAATGTGGTACCGGGACCATGTCAGGCTGGAATGTGGTCCCGGGATCATGTCAGGCTGGAATGTGGTCCCGGGACCATGTCAGGCTGGAATGTGGTCCCGGGACCATGTCAGGCTGGAATGTGGTCCCGGGACCGTGTCAGGCTGGAATGTGGTCCCGGGACCATGTCAGGCTGGAATGTGGTCCCGGGAGTCCGGGACCATGCGATGTTCCCGTGACCCGTGACAGTTCACATTTCAAAAGTCATCTGGGTCAAGGTCGTGAACTTTTTAGGCCATATTTGTAAAGTTGATTAACTCCAGGGTACAGAAAGCTTTGTTGCGATCGGCTTCTATAATCATGACGAAGTTTATTGAGACCCTCATCCATGTACAGCCCTCTGCAAACTGCGTGGTAGGTAGGTACTCTTTTTTTTCGACAAAACCGAGAATAACGCGAATACTATGCTTAATGCTATCGGTTACTCGGAAATCATAACAGCAAGACGCGCGAGACTCCGCACCTTAGATTGGCATTATCATCGTATTCATTTTCCATCCAGTTTGGCAACAAAACCCAAAAGTATATATTCGCCCC
Source organism: Amphibalanus amphitrite (assembly GCF_019059575.1). NCBI lineage: Eukaryota > Metazoa > Arthropoda > Thecostraca > Balanomorpha > Balanidae > Amphibalanus > Amphibalanus amphitrite. The sequence goes on from NW_024881812.1 coordinate 150,341, forward strand.
AAAACAAGCTTTTACATTTTGTCGCCACACAAGGCGTAGTTTGGGTTTATTGTTAGACCCAATCGAAGGAGTGGAGAGTGGCGCATCTATTTGCAGTGAGTTCCGACTGACTGGTAACATAGTCATTGAGTTATTATCGGTTTTGACGAAAAAAGAATACCTACCAGTTACCACGCAGTCTGCTGAGGGCTGTACAAGGCTCACCCTTGCACATAGCTGACCGCTCGAGGTCCGTTTGCCTGTCTTACAGTCAGCCTATATACGTGACCGAGCCTCGGGTAATGCCCGACGCTGGCGCACACAGGGAGGGGCATGGGTCCCTAAGGGCATAAGGTGTTCGTGTTCCTCGCATAATAGGAAACTTATAAGAAAAAAATAAAAAGCTTACTGCACATGTATCGCTGAGTAGGTAGGTACTGTTTTTATGGTTTGTGCAGACTGTGCTCTTAGTGCTGGTGGTGTCACCACTTTCACATCACCGTTTAAACAACTGTTTTGCCTTGGTGTAGCCCAATACGATATTCTGTTTATGAGATCTGTTTATCAATCGTCAATATCTCTATAGAGGTATATAGGCATTAGGTAGAGGTAATATCGGCCTTATAGGTGCAAGTATGAAGCACGAGTAGTATACCTTAATTGATTATTTTATTATGTATAATAATTAGTAGGTATAATAAACTTAATAGTACCTACCTAGGTTTAAATATATTAGTAGGCATACCATCACCGTTTACTGCTATCAGTACACCCCCGGCCCCCGTGGACGGATAGCGGATCCACTAAAGCTCCACTAAATCCACCAAAGCCCATCTCGACTGAAAGGCATAAATTGGTTTCCTTTCTTTTCTTAAAGATGTCATTTTTATGCCTAAATAAAACATAAGTGAAGGTTGACTTGATATTATATCCTTGAAGCCAAGAAGCTTAGTAACAGGCGTTCCTCCGGAAAAGTGCATTCTGAAGCTACAAAGTGATTGTACTTACCTACATACCTATATAGTTGAACAGACCATGCAACCTTTTAACGAATTTCAATTGTTTTATATAGGCCGTTTTCACGACGGAACTTTCGCAGAGGAACTTATTTGATACCTAAAAAGTACCTACCCTTAGAGGCCTTAACATCCCTCAAACTGAAATATTTTATGTTCAAAATAATTTTAGAAGTTGAAATCCGGGCATTTTTTGCCCTCAAATCACTTATTTATTTACAAACACAGCAATTTTTGGTTCTAGTAGCCCACCTTTCGACTATGAGGTATTAAATCAGCGTGGCAACTTGCTCCCTCTTTGCTCCTTCGGGTATCTAATTCCGGAATTCTTAAAAACAAGGAAAGTATATATCGAGTTCTCTTTTATACCTATTCAGTTATGTTTTAATGGTGATTAAAATATGACAAATTTTTTAATTACATTTCATATAAGAAAACACGCAAAACAATGAAACAAAAATAACTACGGCAGATAATTACCTTCAGGTATCTAATTCCGACCAATCAGCACCTCAGTAGGATATGACGTCATACAAGAATGGTGGTGAAGGCCGTTTGCAGTCCCGGCCGGTAGGTCACGTGACCGCCGGGCGCCTCGGGTCACGCGGCGGTCGGGAGTCGGACGCGGGGCGTGGTCGCGGGCGGACGCGCGGGGCATCATGCTTTGCTTTGCTTGCTTTGTCAACTTCATATAACTTACTATCGCATTCGTGTGAAAGCCAAACACTGCTCAGTGCCTTTAGAAATTGAGTTTTGGAAAGCTCAAGTCCCTATAGCTCCTCAGGTCGGCAACAGTTGAAGCCTCATCTGAACCCATGTGAAAAAACGAGGGTAAGGAACCTTGTGTTGCTTTTTCTTTTACCGTCATAATTATCTCAAACCATCACAATTTTGAGTTGCCACATTGTCTGCTTCACTACATTCGTGTAAAACTTGGGTGAAGGCTGGTGGCTCAAAGAAAGGTGAAGATATTTCTTTAAGTGCCTAATCCGTGAAATTGAAATATCCCGGCTTTACAAATCTACACTTTTCATTTTCTCCACGATACATTCTTTAAAATTGTTTAAATTTTATCTACATTTCAATTTGTTAAAATCGGGGCTTTGGTTTTGTGTAAACTAGATCATAAAGTTTACTATAGTTTTGTGTAACCTGATGGCTGAAGAAAATAGTAATTTTGCTAAAATGATGTGCGGAAATTTGTTGCTTTCCAAATCAAATTACTCATACCTATATTTCATTCAAAATTAGGAGGCATTATTACTGTTTTTTCTTGTAACATGAACTGAGTTTGGGTACGGTGCTCCGGAAACGTTGTGGAACTTTAAGCTAGCTAGAGCAGTCTCCATAAAAATTGTTTAGATAGTTGACATGGCTTGTTGACAACTCTTTTGCTGTTTCTAAAAAAGTGAAAAAAATATTTTCCTGCATTAAGCACACAAGGCATGTTATTCTCATAAGCTATCGAATGTGTGTGTTTTTTTAAGCTGTTTTTTTAAGCTTTTAAGCTGTAACTTCAGTTACTTCACATTAGAACATATTGCCCAGAATGCGTCACTGATCATGAGCTGGTATATCATATCATATGTAGCAAATACATAAATGAGAATAGTGTGTCATGAATTTTTGTGCATGCTTCTGGATCATCTGTAATTACATCAAAGGCTCGGCTCAAGAGTGTCCTGCCGACCAGCTTATGCCCAACCCTTTCTGTCCGCAGAACGTCGCCTGCGACTCCCGCACGCCGTTTGCCCCGGCCGTCCGTACTGGTCTTCGCGCTGCGAGCCGCGCTGGAGTTCGCGGCGTCGTCGTGGAGCTCCCATCGGGACGGCGTGTGATGCCCGCGTCGAGCTTATAAGCCGTGAGCTTCATTGGCGGCTCACGCAGTCACCAGCTGTATGTACAGCCTCGGCCCCGACGACCCCGCTAATGGCCGAGACCGGCATACCCCCGGCATGGGTCCGCTGTCCGGCGCAGCGCTGGCCGCCCGCATGCTATGCTACTTTTGGCTGTATCGCTGCCCAGCGGGAGCGCGCTCCACGCTGCGGAAGAGGTACACGTTGCGACCCGACTGAGGACTGCAACCGGATGGTGACACGTCGGCCTCTGCGCCCTGGCCGGGGCAGGCGTGACCGACGTCACAGTGGAGGAACGCCCAAACAAGACCAGCCCACCGTCGGAGCAGCATGGAAATATCATGTTCTGCCTGGACGTCGGACCCGGCGGCCGCAGTGCACCTGCACACGTGCGGAGAGGGGCGCTGGAGGCTACTCTGGAGCTTCTGCCATTCCGCGGCGCGACTGCTGGCAAAACGGCGGTGATTGAGGCGGTTGGGAACAGCTGCAGCAATGGTGATGGCGGTGATGGCGACATGGCGGTTTGGGACTTCATCTCAGCGCGGCCGCCGCCCAGGCGCCGCTGCGCCCGGCTGCTTAGCCACCTACCGGATGGCGGGGTGGCCCTTACGGCCCTCACGCCCGTTCGGTCTGCGGCCACGTTGTGGGGTGGCGGTCGCGGGGTTAGCGGCGTTGGACTTCGTCCTTTATCCAGACTGCACCGTACCATCTGAACGGATGGATCTGCCAAGAAAGATGACATCCAAGGCGGCTATGAGGCGATCACAAAGCTTCACCAAGAGCTTCTCCTTCATGGGGCCGGCCGGCCGTTAAAGGGACCCTCCCACCTTCAAAAAAGTTAATGAATTGGCATGAAAGTGATGTCGCTCGGTTCAGAAAGAGCAAAAACGAATATCTACCAAATTTCATCGAAAAATATTCACCGGTTTTCAAGATATTAGACTTTTACTTTTGTTTACTTTTTGGGATCTCCGCTGATCCTAGCGACTTTATTTGAAAGTGCGGCATTTGTTGCGCGCAAAGCAGCATATACCACCGCGTGCTACAAAACGTTTCAGTCAAACATTTAACGGACGTTCGAAAGCCTGATGACGTCATCAGATTCCCGTAATGGTTAAGAGATAGGGACCACGCTGGTCCCACCCTGCAAGTAAAGGGAAGAAATTTCTTGAACACCATAAAGCTGCGGGGGTTACGACCAGGATAAATGGTGGTTTCTGAGCCTGGCCGCAAACTTGGCTATCTCAACTCAAAACTAATGTTAAGGTGGGAGGGTCCCTTTAAGTCGCAACACCGGCTGCCGAGTGCCAACTGCTGCGTGCGCTGGCGCCGACGCGTTGTGGGCCGCGCTGCTGACGCCCAAGCTGCGATATCAACCATCTATGAATAAGTGGCAGCGGTGGCGGCTTGTCAGTTGTTAACGTGCCTTAACAGACGTTGCGAATAGCCCGCGTTGGAATCGCATGGTTGGGAACACAACGCAAGTAAAAATGGGCTTCCTTGATGAACCTACTTTTTAAGCATTGTAGCCTTTGTAATTTTGGATGTTTTGCTGTAGATATTATTTTCTACATATATACTATATAGGCACTCACGTGCTTTAAATCGCGCAATGCAATTGAACCATGGTAAAGACAATGATAAATGAACTGAGAGCTGACATGCCCCATGCTTTGTGTGTGTATGTGTGTGTGTGTTTTTTTTGCGAGTCGATAAAAGTGGTTTTGGACACTGGATGAGTTTTTAGGGGTGTGGTGGGGGGGGGATGTAATTCCACAGACCTTCTGTCAGATTCACTAATGCAGTAGGTCTGTGCGGTGTTTAGTTATCGGAGCATTCTTTGAAAGTCGTGAATAGGGCCACCGAGTACCTAAAGCCGTGATATTCCCCCACAAAAACTTCTTTTAAATAACCGGGGATAGGTACATGAGCAGAGTAAATGCTATTACGAACGCCTATCACAATGCTGAGCGAATAGGAAAATCCATAGATGGAGAATTGTGCCGCGTTACGGGTGCTCGGGCGCAGCCAATCCACCGTCACCCCAGCGGTGACCTTGACCCGCATCGTCTGTCTCGGCTCCAAAGCCAAACCGGCGCATGGAATTGGGAGCGTTCGAGCACTCATGGTCCAGCGCAATTCTCCACCTAAATCCATTCCTGATACACATTTGCTTGCTCATAGTCATGTAACCCCGGTAAATTCACCCAACTTTCATATTGGTCGCTCCATAGACAGATGGCCACAGAGATCAACTTAAAAGGCCATTGTTGCATTCATTTAGTGGAGATCATTAAAGAGCCGTGACAGGCCACAAGTCGCGTGACATCATACGTGTAACGACCAATGACGTCGGCCTGCAAAACCCAATGGAAGCGGCTAGCAGCGTGCAATAAAACAGGGCGCTGCTTTCTAAATGTCTGTCGTGCGCCATAAATGAATATATTCTTTGTAGCCTGGCAACTCAGTATCTTTTTTTAACTATTGTACTAGTATTTAATAATTTCATAATTTTATAATTGTGCTTACGCTTTATGTTGATATTAGTGATAAATCCTTAGATAAAGTAAATCGATGTGATATTTAATAGAAAAATAGCAAACTAACGCACCATTCATTCGAAAGCTGGGGAACCTACTAAAAAGAACTACTAAAATTCCTGAGGAACCAAAGGATCAAATGGGGATTAAATAGATGCCTGCTATTCCGTCGTGAAAACGGCCATAGCGAAGGTAATAATTTATATACCAGACCATGTCCAGTGAACGTGGATTCGCACGGGGCGCATATCCTCCTTTGACCTATCCTGCGGTTGCTCTCGCAATCTAAAGTACTTTTGATATTTTGTCACGCATTGAACTCTTTGTAAAACGTTGTGACATAATTTGATGCAATGCTCCATTGCGCAACCATTGCGTTTAGTTTCCATGTCCAAGATGGTGTAAAAATGTTATGGATATTTATTATTTAGCGCCGGATTTTGAATATTTCATGAACATTAATGAAGATGAAATGAATTAAGGTATAGCCTATGTTATTGAAGTACGAAAAGCAGATAGCAATTGATTATTGCTAACCGCTTTCATGGGAAAATACGTTGTAGCAGTAAATATCCAGAAAAGGGATCTGAAACGGTTACATTACCCTGAATTAGCCATGATCGGTAATATTCACATGTGTTCCATTTTCTACATGATTGTTTTATATATCATTTATTTGATAAGATCAAGATATCGTCATGAGTGACTACAGCAAGCTCGCGGTGTCAGCGGTATTGCTGATTCTTATTTCACGGTAAGTTGATCATTAATTTCTTCTTGCCTGTTGGCTGTTACTCTAAATCAAGTCAGCACAACACATTTAATGTTCAAACAGCGTTGTGTTCCTCTGGTTCAACGCCGTTCATACTCGAGCAGCATCAATCAGCATGCACAAGACTCCCTGCAATTCGTAATTGTCTATCACCATTCAAACGCAGCCCGAAGCGCAAAACCCGCGGTGGCGCAGTGCCCTGCGGAACAGCCTACCACACAGGCGTTCTGGCGGCGCTGCATTGCGGCACAGTATAACTGTCAGGCAAAGCCGCTCCGAAAAGACGGCCAGTCAGCCCACAGCAACGGCTTCCCGGAACGACCACACACAAGTCTGTCAAAGAATGGTTTGATGGCTGGCTTGATGAAACAGCCGTTAATTTGGTTATGTTATAGGTATTGCCTCTCTGTTATGTCATATGTGCCCATTTGTAAGCTATATATTTTGTGCCCTTATATTCAATAAAATGAAAATAAAAGAAAATCTATTGGGTTACCTACTTTACTGACGTGTTTTACAGGACTATAGCAAATGATGCATATACGGGAGGCCGCTCACCCTCCATTCCGCGGTGTTCTCCGCCATCTCTGTGCTACCCCGATCCTGTCCTGTTTGAAAACTACACCAGACGGCGCGAGCTGCGATGTCCCGTGGACAACCTGCATTGTGATATACAGTACCAAGGCAGAGCTGATTGCGTTGTGAGTATAATGAACGCATCAGTTCCACTTATACGGCCTGTAATTTGCATGTCATTTCTCATAAATGCAAAACATCTGAAAAGACATTCAATGAGCTTACCCAAAGACATCTGAAACATAGAAATAGCAACTTGCCTATCGAATGACCTTACTCTGATTTTTATCCCCTTCGCATTTTTGTATTTTCAATTATCAGTGTTCTTTACTGACCATATTTTCATGGTACCTGGTCGTCTTATAAAAAGCAAAACAAATTTGATTGGCACCGTTTGATCTACAGGATCCGATTGGCGATTACATTCACTTTTATTTATGAAGATAATTAATTTTTAGGCAAATGTAATGTTTGTTGTTTTAGTTCGTCACAACAAGCACTGTCATCCCTGTTTTATCTGTAGTAAGAATGGAAGTGCAGGCTAACTTGTAACTAATGAGGCAAATCAGCATCTGAAAGAAAGAAATATTAAGCGTTGGCGAGCTTCGATACTTTATCCCAAATTTCAAATGTATTGTGAATCAAACATTTGATTTTTATTAGATTGATGCATAACCGTATGTAGCTACATGTATACTCACATTTGAGAAAGATAAAAAGTCTATTTGCGAGTCCCCACCAACTACCAATGCGTTTTCTGTTCCCGTCCGCCGCCACCCTAAGATGGTGGACACAGAGGCCGCCTACCGGAACGCCTCTGGCGCCGGGGTGACGGCCTCGTCAGAGCAGCGCTGCCGCTGCCGGCCCGCCTGGACAGGTGACTCGTGTCAGACGGAACGGGACCCGTGCGCCGAGCACGACCCGTGCGGCGCCGACTGGCGGTGCCGGCGCGACCCCGACCGGCCGCTGGGACTGAGCTGCGGCTGCGAGGCCCGGCCCGGCTGGACGGCGGTGTCAGGTGCGGACATATACCTCCCTACCGGGAACGGCAGATCGGTCAAAACACGACCATGGCTTCGTTTAGTATACGAGCATTGTTACTCCATTGTGGTTTTAACCTCACCCTTTCTTGTACACTTTCTATAGGCATTTATTTCAAAGCGGTAGGATTTCAGTGCATCTGTGGTCATTATTTTGATGCTCTGGATATCTCAATAAATATGTTTTTACTTAAACTTTTATGGTAAAAATACGTGATGACTATATGTAAAGTTTGGATTACTCTACATATTTGTAGTGCAATTAATTAGTGTAGGTTCACATCAAATTCACTAGACTTTTATTGAGCTTATATTAGAGTTTTTGACTAGCACTACCGAAAGAGGACCGACTGTTCCAATCGACCCACAGACCTGATTCCTACCTGCACGAGATCCTTGCGACGGACCAAACGCTCCAGTGCCATGGACGTATGCGTCCGCATGCGAATCTGCAAAAACGGCGGCACCTGCCGTTCGCAAGGGTTCCGGTTCCAGTGCGACTGTGCTCCGGGCTGGCGGGGTAACAGGTGCCAGTGGAGAGCCGCCGTCGTTGAGGAGCGCAACGTGGCACTGCAGAGCTGCATCAAATACCGACTCTGTAAACATGGCGGGACGTGTGTGCCGCTTAGAGACCGCGAATTTAAGTGCCTGTGTCCCCCCGGATGGAAAGGCGTTGGCTGCAAAACACCAGATGTGGCTGGGGGCTCGGTAAGCAGCCAGGTTCAACTGTGTCAAAGAGCCGGCTCGTGCAAAAACGGAGGCACATGCTTACCTGCTGGCAACGCCTTTAGATGTGCGTGTGCTAATGGTTGGAAAGGAAACCTTTGTGATAAAGTTGCTAACCGTCAGCTCGAACTATGTCAAAGAGCTGGCTTGTGCAAAAACGGAGGCACGTGCTTACCTGCTGGTAACGCCTTTAAATGTGCGTGTGCTGATGGTTGGAAAGGAAATTTTTGTGATAAAGTTGCAAACCGTCAGCTCGAACTATGTCAAAGAGCTGGCTTGTGCAAAAACGGAGGCACGTGCTTACCTGCTGGTAACGCCTTTAAATGTGCGTGCGTTAATGGTTGGAAAGGAAACCTTTGTGACAAAGTTGTAAACCGTCAGCTCGAACTATGTGAAAAGGCTGGATTGTGCAAAAACGGAGGCACGTGCTTACCTGCTGGTAATGCCTTTAAATGTGCGTGCGTTAATGGTTGGAAAGGAAACCTTTGTGACAAAGTTGTAAACCGTCAGCTCGAACTATGTGAAAAAGCTGGCTTGTGCAAAAACGGAGGCACGTGCTTACCTGCTAGAAACGCCTTTAGATGTGCGTGTGCTAATGGTTGGAAAGGAAACCTTTGTGACAAAGTTGTAAACCGTCAGCTCGAACTATGTCAAAGAGCTGGCTTGTGCAAAAACGGAGGCACGTGCTTACCTGCTGGTAACACCTTTAAATGTGCGTGCGTTAATGGTTGGAAAGGAAACCTTTGTGACAAAGTTGTAAACCGTCAGCTCGAACTATGTCAGAAAGCTGGATTGTGCAAAAACGGAGGCACGTGCTTACCTGCTGGTAACGCCTTTAAATGTGCGTGCGTTAATGGCTGGAAAGGAAACCTTTGTGACAAAGTTGTAAACCGTCAGCTCGAACTATGTGAAAAAGCTGGCTTGTGCAAAAACGGAGGCACGTGCTTACCTGCTAGAAACGCCTTTAGATGTGCGTGTGCTAATGGTTGGAAAGGAAACCTTTGTGACAAAGTTGTAAACCGTCAGCTCGAACTCTGTGAAAAGGCTGGATTGTGCAAAAACGGAGGCACGTGCTTACCTGCTGGTAAGGCCTTTAAATGTGCGTGTGCTAATGGTTGGCAAGGAAACCTTTGTGACAAAGTTGTAAACCGTCAGCTTGAACTATGTCGAAAAGCTGGCTTGTGCAAAAACGGAGGCACGTGCTTACCTGCTGGTAACGCCTTTAAATGTGCGTGTGCTGAAGGCTGGAAGGGAAATCTCTGCGATAAGGTTGTAAACCGTGAACTTGAACGGTGTCAAAAAGCTGACTTGTGTAAAAACGGAGGCACTTGCAAAGAGGCGACTTCCAGCACGTACCAATGCGCCTGTGTTACTGGATATACGGGCATGTCGTGTCAAATTCCTCCCAAACCCGTCAACACCGCCCTCCAGAACTGTATCAAGCTCCAGCTGTGCCAAAACGGCGGCACCTGCGAGGAATTTGGCAACACGGCGTACAAATGCCTGTGTCGAGGCGGTTTCAGCGGTGTGACGTGCCAGGTCCCGCCAAAGCCGGTCATCCCTCCGGCACTGCGACGCTGTCAGGCCACACGCGCCTGCAAAAACGGCGGCCAGTGCGCCGTCTCCGGTACCGGATTTAAATGCATCTGCACCGAAGACTGGGAGGGCAGCTCATGCTCGTCTCACGTCAATCTCTGCACTGAGAAGGGGCCATGCCAGAACGGTGCCACCTGCCTCTATGATACGCGGAAGGGGTTCGACTGCCGGTGCCCACCAGCCTGGCAAGGAGAGACGTGTCAGGTAAGCATCGAGAGAGAGAGAGAGAGAGAGAGAGAGAGAGAGAGAGAGAGAGAGAGAGAGAGAGAGAGGAGAGAGAGAGAGAGAGAGAGAGAGAGAGAGAGAGAGAGAGAGAGAGAGAGAGAGAGAGAGAGAGAGAGAGAGAGCGAGAGTGAAAGAGAGGGAAATAAGTGGGTGGTTGTTAGGTAAATGCATAACTATCTTTATTGAAATGCATAATTGCATTTCAAAATCACAAGAAACATGTGTGCATCATTTCGCAGTTTGCCCGCGACCCGTGCAAGACTTTGGAGTGCGGCAACGGGTTTGCGTGCTCCCGCGACCCGACCTCCCCTGCCGGCTACTCGTGCGACTGCGGCAGCCGACCCGGCTGGGGAGCCACTTCAGGCCAGTAGTGACGAACAAATCAAACTGCATTATTAGTGTATTTAACGTGCATCGAACGAAAGAACACAAAAATGTGGGATATTTTTCTGGAATGCTAAGAACATAAGCTGTTGACAAACCTAACAAGGTCTGTTGACATAAATCATAATTGTAAACCGGGTAGAAAGCTACACTTGCTAACAGATACAATTTATGGCGATAACTCAATTGTTCACGTTAAGTTCCGAATCAGTAGGAGTAGGTATTGCTTGCAAATTTGCCCTTATTATATAGTATCCAAAGTCTTAGTTTGGTCTAGTTTGCTTTGAATATGGTTCATGATCTTAAAATATATTATTGTTTAACCCTCGCCGGACCTATTGGTTTTCTACATACGCGCCGGCCGAGGGGGGGGGGGGCGGGTACGACCCCCCCTTGCCGTTTCGCCCCTGGTGGAGCTAGCGCGTCGCGGAAAAAACGAGCGTGTGCGCCGTTACGAGACGCAGAGATTGGTACCCGATTTTAAGGTCCTAGGTCAACCGGTGACCTCTGAGGTCAGGTCAAGTGCCCCAAGGTACGGTTCAGTTTTTGGTGAATAACTTCGCAAAAAACGGCCGCAGAGCGCCGATTTTGGCAGCATCGTGTTCGCCTCGCTCAGGCGCGTCGAATGATATACTTTTTGTCCGGGTCAGGTCAACTTGGGGTGTTGACCTCAGGTCAAGGTCAGGTCAGCACCCCCAGGTCACGAAGCTGGTCGAAAGAGGTCATGTCGCATATCATTCGATTCGGCAGGCCTTCCTGAGTCCATTGGTGGCTTTCCCGACTCGCTAGCTCAATTTGATCAAGAGTTATTGACGAAAAACTAATATGACCTTGATGACGTCATAAATGACGTCACGCAAGGTCAACATTGCAAAAGTGACGCATCTAACCTTGCAAGGAGTGCATCAAATCACGATTTTGTGTGCTTGAGATAGTTGGAGATCGTTCCCGGCGCCAGAATAGCAGTTTTCATTTTTCCCCATTGACTTATAATGGTGAGGTCACGAAAATGACCTGACCTCATATGACCTTTAGGAAAAATCCGAGATATACAAGTTGTGGGACTCATAATGGATACTAGATCCTGCAAGTTTCATTTCCCTGTGACATCTCCTCTAGCAGTGAGGGCGTTGCGAAGTTGTGACATCTGAAGACCGTGCAGAGGTTCACTTATGACGTCATAGGTCAGTGACCTGACCTGACCCAAAAACGCGGTTGGTGTCAAAAAGATGCGGCTTGGATCAAAGGTCAGGTATGCCAAGTTTCAGATCTCTATCGCCAGCGTGTTCGGAGCTATTGCGAAAAAACCCTATGGGGGGGGCGGCACCCGCCCCCCCCCCTCGGCCGGCGAGGGTTGATACTTTACCTTATTATAAGTCCGAGCGCTCGCGTGTATATTTACATTTATAATATATTACAATGCGTTGCAGTTACCAACCCGGTGTGCAAGGTTACGAACTACTGTAAGACGAAGGGCACCCACTGCCGAAACGGAGGCACTTGCATCCCTACAGGCCGTGGTAAGTGACAGTGTACATACATACATCTAACTACATTTGTGATGGTCATATCCAACGAATATTCGAAATCTACGGCCTTGTTAGTCGTATTAAAAGTTTTGTGAGCTATGTAATTTTACCTAAGCAGTGCAACAATTTTCTTATTATTGCATCTAAAGCATTGAGAATTAAGCTAGGATTAGAGGAAAACAATAAAATTCCATTCGTGACATATATGTGAAGCAGAATTCAGAAATCATGAAGGTACGAATATCATTAAACCAGTATAACGCCTTATGGGGTGACTAACGGAGCGAGCGAGAGGGTGGGCCTTGCACGTGCGAAATTTCGAGGGGGTACCTCCAACTGACTTGTGCAGTGCACGGCACCCTACTACCCGGTCTCTAGCGATGTGCCAAATTTGGGCACAATCGGTTCAGCCGTTCTCGAGATCTGGAAGCGGCACCCTGCACGTGCGCACGTGCAAAATGGGTCCCAACTGACTTGTGCACGGCACCCTACTAACCGGTCCCTAACTGTGTACCAAATTTGAGCGCAATCGGTTGAGCCGTTCTCGAGATCTGGAAACGACCCCTGCACGTGCGCACGCGCAGCAGCACCCCAGCTCTGGCACATGGATATGCAGTGCCTAGTGGGTGCCTACCTACATGCCAACTTTTAGCGCAATCGGCCCAGTAGTTACCGAGATATTGCAACAATTGCAAAACTGACACATCTTCGTTTTGCACGTGGCACGTGCATAAGGGGTCACCCACATGCATTAGGAATAGTCCAATACTTGGTAGAAGGAATGAAGCTACCCTACAAAAATTACCGCATGTAAATCGGTCAAGTGGTTGCTGAGATATAAGCCTCGCAAAAGCGTCCGCACGGCGGCCGCTCATACTCAGAAATTTCCGTTAACTAAGGAAAGACTACGCTCGCTTCGCTCGCTCCGTAATCATACGACTTGGCTTCCCGGCCTAACTTCAAGATTACATTTTCATGCCTATACAATATACATACTGTGCTTAAAAGTTAAAACCGTTTCGGAGCTGTTGTCAGCGGGCCCGGTATCCCCGCCGCCAGGTATGTGGCTGTTCAAGTGTCAGTGTCCGAGCGCCTGGACGGGCCAGGTTTGTCAGAAGCCGCTCGACCCGTGCGGCTCCCGGGCGACCGGGGCGCGGCTGTGCGGCGCCGGCTTCACGTGCTCACGGAACCCCGAGTCGGTGGCAGGCTACCGCTGCAACTGCCGCAACCACCCCGGATACGCCGCAAAGTCAGGTCAGACCACTGAAACGCACAAGGATTAGTGTATTTTGTAAAATAAAAATGTAATGAAGCAGCTGACTTTTTAAAAGCTACACACCTTCTCGAGGACATCAATTCGGTGACAACACCATGATGCTTTTGAGTTTTGACTCAGGATAGACGCCTGACGGATACCAATCGAAAATGTTGGCACAGTCGAACCTCTTGCATTCCTTATTTCTTTCGTTCCACATTTTACACTGTTCTTCCTTTATCTGTCTTATCAATTCCTCTTCCTCTCCTCTCCTTCCCGCCGCCACCAGCCTCTGATCCTCGCTGCATCATCAAGGACCGGTGTAAGGCGAAGCCGCCGTGTCAGAACGGCGGCACGTGCACCCCATCGGCTGAGTCAGGCCGCGAGTACACGTGCACGTGCAGTCCGGCGTGGCGCGGCCGGCACTGCGAGGAGCCCAACGACCCGTGCACCACCGCCCTCAACAGGTCAGTCGCAGGGCGGGGTGTCGGTATAACGATGATCGTAGTTGCTGACAGTGGCGAATGATCCACTCGGGCGGCTAAATGCGCAATAATTTGCAATCAAATGGTTTTCCCTGAGGGTTATAAGGAGATTCATATAAACGGTTATATATAAGGCATTTAAACGGCCGTATTTAAGGCATACAAATGGCTATCAAAATAAAATACAGCTTCCAGCGTTTCAAACTAGTTGGCTTACAAATAAGCATGCACTCATGGGAACAAACGTATATTGTGTGACATATTAAAAAAAAAACGTGAATAGTATTGAGTGTGGGCTGAGTACCTGATGCACTGGTTCGTTACGGCAGGTACGGCACTGGCTGGAAGTGCCGCCGGGACCGTGAATAGGTATGTTACGTGTATTAATGCTCTGGCTGCGTGTGGCAGGTGTGGAACTGGCTGGAAGTGCCGCCGGGACCCGACACACGCCTCCGGGCATCGCTGCGGCTGCAGCTCCAAACCCGGCTGGACCATGAAATCAGGTATTGGCCACATAATATGACAGTAAGATACAATTTCACTTTTATCTCTGTGTTTGTGTGTCCTTTTTCATATTGCAGGCTCATTTATTGCGTGCGTTGTTGATTTTATTATGGCCTACTTGTATCATTCTGACATTTTAGTTACTTCTACATGACTGCATAATCGCTGTGTATACGAGTGAGTACAAGCCAAAAACTTCCCACCGCTACTTGTCAGTGACATATCAGAAACGAGACGTTGGGTGGATTCGCAATGACTCAGAATGTAGTTCGTAGAGGACATAGCCGTGTTTATTTGTTTCAGTAAAAGTGAGTGATTCCTTATTCTATGCATGCTAATGCAGCACCCATTTATTAGGTAAACGAAGTTTGCAGTATGTACATCCCAAAGAAAATTTATTCATTTCTAAACTGAGGCATTTTGAATGGCTCATCAAAATTTGATAAACTATTAATTGCTACATTCTGAGTTTTGACTTCTAATGACATTTGTCGATGCTTTGTGCGATTATGTGGTTGCAATAATTGCAAATGAACATGCTCGTATAAAATACCGTCATCAACTGTTTCTACCTGTTTCGGTTTCGTATTCCCCGTCAACCTTTTCCCTTCGACGTGAAGGTGAGCTGTCGAAGCTTTCTGCTAGACATACTTAGGTACGAATTATGTTAAAGATGAATGTCTGTATCTAAGGATGTAAGTATGTAAGTACGTAACGTTAACCCGCGCGGGGCTGGGGTCTCCAGCCGAACGCGCGGGGCTGGGGGGGGGGGGTAAATTTTACCCCCCTGTTATCTCCCGAACTTATGGTCCGATTTGGAAAATTCAAACGCCAATCGAAAGCTCTTATCACGAACTACTAAAAACATGTACTTAATTTAAAGTTTGAGGTCAAGGTCAAGGTCAGATCAAGGGTACAAATTGCAAGTTTCTACAGTATCGGCCTTGCACCGTAGTTGC
Organism: Amphibalanus amphitrite; assembly: GCF_019059575.1. Lineage (NCBI taxonomy): Eukaryota > Metazoa > Arthropoda > Thecostraca > Balanomorpha > Balanidae > Amphibalanus > Amphibalanus amphitrite. The sequence continues at coordinate 165,783 of NW_024881812.1, forward strand.
CGAAGAATGGAGTCATGGACTGAGACTGATCGCCCAAAACGTGTTCTTAGGCTACCAAGACAATATTCGTTGCATACAATATCATTCAGAGGTCAAGGTCAAGGTCAGGTCAGGTCAGGTCAGGTCACCAAAAAACAAAATATAGAAAAGGGCATGTGCGACACATGTTTTATGGGTCATTTTACTCATAGAATTCAATAGGCACACTCAATAAGTGATATGGACCACCTCTGGATGAATTTCAGGTCAAGGTCAGGTCAAGGTCAGGTCAAGTGAGGTCAAATTTTGAAGTTGGTTATTAAGGCCTAAAAAGGTGTCTATCTGATGCAGTTTTTCACGGCGAATCGAATGGTGCTATTTTTGTTTCCGTACGAGGTCTAGAACTTCCAAAAAAGTCATTTTTCAAAAAAATTGTGTGTCGTGACGTCATAAAATTTTGAATAACTCCCACATTTTTGAACCGATTCTTCTCAAATTTGGTATGTAGGTGCACATAGACCACTTCTCTGACATATATTCCGGTTTTTTTGATAGACTCAAAATTTTGGATTTTATAATGATTTTCCCAAAAAAGTCAGTTTTTTGAAAAAATTTAGGCCAAAATCAAAAATTTTCAAAAAACCGAGATAGCCATTTGATAGACAAAGTAAAATTACGTATAACCTTTTTTGTTACGTCTTGATTCCTTTAAAAATGAAGATGTTAGCGGCGTTTGAACTTTTGCTGTTTTTGAGGCGAAAATGGCGAACATGACGTCACTAAAACGTCAATTTCTCAAAAATTTTCCGACGGATTTCGCTCAAATTTTCAGGGAACGTGTCAAATTGATGTAAGAAAAGGTACTGAAAGTTTGGCGGCGCTGCGCGCCGCCGTTTTTTAGATATCGCAAAAATTCGCGAGGGGGGGTAAAATTTACCCCCCCCCCAGCCCCGCGCGGGTTAATAGCGCCGCCATATTCCATTAGCAGTGATGATAATTGTTTTACTTTTATTCGATTGAAAGCGTAAGTGCCTAACTGTAAGTTTACTGTGCTGTGCTCTATGGAATAAGGGAATGCCCAAAGGAAGTATTTAGAGCAGTTTTTCCCAAGTGACGTCACGTAAGGACCACTCGTGCCCCGCTGACGTGCGGCGCGGAGCTGCAGCGCTGCGGCCGACTGTGCCGTGTGCCCGTGTGCCGTCAGACACCGACCCCTCCTGTGTGGTGGCCGACGCGTGTGCCGCCCGGCGGCCCTGTCAGAACGGCGCCACCTGCCGCCGGCGACCCGGCACCTCGTTCAGCTGTCTGTGCCCTCCGGCGTGGAGCGGTCGACTGTGTCAGCTGGCGCGCGACCCGTGCCCCAGCCAGAGGGATGTGTGCGGCGCAGGGTTCAACTGCACGCGCAGCGAGGCCAGTCCGGCGGGATTCACCTGCCAGTGCCGCCGCCGGCCCGGCTGGGCCCGAATTTCAGGTAGCAAACCACTTCCTTCTTAGTGGATTTACCCTTTAATAAATTGGCTTCTCGGCAATATGCTTTAAGTTTATTCGCATGAAATAACAAATAATAGGTACCAAACTATTTCTTTCTTTTTTTTTAGTTCCACTTTTAACTGTTAACCTTGTGAAATGTGAAGAGTAAAAGACGATGCGATTGCCTTACCATAGAATGAGCAACGTCTTATTTCAAACCTAATCGAAACGCATGGCACACGTTCTGAGCAGTTCCTTTCCGCTGTCTCTTTCAGCGAGTAATCCGCAGTGTCACATCCAGGACATTTGTCAGGCGGACAACCCGTGCGCCAACGGCGGCACGTGCACCTCCCGCGGCGGCACGGCGTTCGAGTGCGCCTGTCCACCAGCCTGGCAGGGCGAGCGGTGCACTGAGGAGAGGAACCCGTGCTCGGCCGGCGCCACCCTCTGTCAGCCGAGCTTCGCATGCTCCCGAGACGCCAACGCTACTCTGGGCTACGTGTGCGACTGCAGCAAACCCGGCTGGCGACCGCTCTCAGGTCAGTATTCGCTTGATGGGCAAACGCAAAATAAAATGGGAAAACTTAAGACAGGTACTGAATGAACTATGAATAAGGTGCTCGCAAGCTAGCAATAACGAATGCTTACAGACAAAGCACTTTTTGCTGTCCCTTCTGTCACAGATCTTCCACTGTGTAGAGTCGAGCGGCGGGATGGTAGACTGTACCGCATTACACGGTGTCACTGCGGCGCAGTATCCCTGTCCACTGTCAGTTTACAGCGCCGCTCCCTCGGTCCCTCCTGCTCCCGCAGCCAGCAACCCACGCTGTGTCGTGGCAGACGTCTGTCTGGCTCGCCGACCGTGCCTTAACGGCGGCACGTGCTCGCCACGTGACCTGGGTCAGTACACGTGCCGCTGCGGGCCGGCCTGGAGCGGCGACACGTGTCAGCTGCCACGGAACCCGTGCACCGAGGGGCAGCTGTGCGGTGTGGGCTTTCTCTGCAGCCGTGACGCAGCCTCGCCGGCTGGGTACGCCTGCAACTGTCGGCACAGACCCGGCTGGGGTGCCAAATCCGGTGAGATGATTTTTACATATCTTATATAACCGAAGGTTTGTTGTCAAAAGTTAAAACACTATTCTTTAGAATTGTGTTTTTTTATTGAAAAACAAATCTGAGTTCCCTGACAATTTGGCGAAAGCTACCTGAGATTATCCGGTGTAAATAATGTTTGCATTGTAACAATGTGATAATGACGTCGGAAATTATTTGGTGCGACCTTGAGGAATCTTAAGTCTGCTTATGAATCGAACCCTATTCGATTGATTCACTGCTCGATTTGACACATCAACCTTTAAAATACGCATGAAATAACACACCGTTTATCCTATCTCGTTTGTCCGCCCCCGGCAGACTCTGAGCCCGGCTGTGTGGTGGTGGACCACTGCGTGGCCAGCTCTCCGTGTGAAAACGGTGGTACGTGCAGCCCGCACCCCGGCGGCTACAACTGCAGCTGCCCCGGCGCCTGGTCGGGCCCGCAGTGCGCCCATCCGGCCGACCCGTGCACCACAGACAGCACCACCGCACTGTGTGGAGCATCACACTGGAACTGTGTCCGAGACGCCAACAGCTCGGTCGGCTACAACTGCTCGTGCGAGGAGCGACCCGGCTGGGCGGCCATCTCCGGTCAGTCCCAGTCTGTGATAGGCCGAAAGGATTTATAATCTACTTTGATTTCTGACTTTGAGCATTGCGATTGGCTCAGCTCTGTCAAATGGACAAAAATGAAACTATTTTTTACTACGATGACGGCTTTTGGCAAAAGTTCAATGTTCTTTAGCGAAAATTTTTCTTCTGTAATAACTGATTTTAATTTTTAATATGATTTTCCGTCACTAGAATCGGAGCCTCGCTGTCGCGTGGTGGACCCGTGTCTGGCCCGCCAGCCGTGTCAAAATGGCGGTACATGCAGCTGGAGCCGCGCCACGGGCACCGTGTGCCAGTGTCCTCCGGCCTGGCAGGGCGCCGCCTGTGACCAGGAGGCCGACCCGTGCAAGGTCGAGCCCGCTCTGTGAGTACGGTCAGAGGCAAGAGAGAAAGAGATGAATATCAAAACTTCCTAGTCTAATTTAATCCGTATCGGGTGATTGATATTATTACATGGAAAAAATGCGATCCAAATTTAAGTTTTTTAACGAATTCCTTTTAACGAATTTTGACCGAGTTTGACAAGGTTTTCATTTGTACACCGTCGTCCTTCCGTAGACTTTACTTACCTGAGGCCATCGTTCCCCCGCTCAGGTGCGGTAAGCGCGGCAACTGTTCTCGGGACGCCTCCTCGCCAGTGGGGTTCAGCTGCGGCTGTAACGTCACCGTCGGCTACAGCCCCATCTCCCGGCGCGACCCACGCTGTCGGATCAGTGACATCTGCCAGGCACGGTCGCCCTGTCTGCACGGGGGCTCGTGTAGGCTGGCCGGTGACTCGGGCATGGAGTTCGTCTGTCGCTGCACTCCGCCGTGGCAGGGCGTGCGCTGCCAACTGCCCCGAGACCCCTGCAGGAAGGGAGGAGGACAGGAGTGCGCCCCCTTCCCCTGCCGCAGGGACGAGAAAAGAAAGAGGGGATTCAGGTGTCTTTGTAACAAACTCGGCTATAAAGAAGGGTCAGGTGAGGATCGATTCGAAGTGTCGTCGCATTCAAATTTCGTAAGACGTAAAAAATCGACAGTTTTGAAGAAAAAAATATTGTTGATGAATGTAATGCACGATGCATTTAGCAAGTAGCTTAGCCTATCTCATGTATTTGACGCAATAATCTGAAAAAAACATGCATTTCAGCTTTACTTGTATGCATTTTGAATCACGCTCGTTCCTTCGGACCGCAGACTCGAAGCCGGCCTGTGTCGTCTCGGACGTCTGTCTTGCCAAACAGCCGTGCAAGAACCGCGGCACGTGCACTGTGGTGCAGAACCGAGCTGTGTGCTCGTGTACGGCGGCCTGGCGGGGCGACTTCTGCCAGCTGCCGGCCCAGCCGTGCGGCGGCCAGGCGGACCCCTGTGGGGAGGACTTCCGCTGCAGCCGCGAGTCGGAAGCCCTGGCCGGGTTCAGCTGTAACTGTCACCGCAAACCGGGCTGGACGGCCAAATCCGGTAAGGTGGCCGGCTCTGCAGATCTCTGTGTCGGCCGGTAGGTTGGTGGAGCGTGTGAATTGGTGCAATCTGAGCCATGTCGTGGTGGTGCTGCGACATCACGCTGTGTGATGTGTGGGTGTGGTGTGTCGAGTCGAGATGAATGGTGCATTAGTTGTCTGGTGTTATATTGACCGACGAGTGACGACCGACCGACAGCGAATCCACCCAACAGACCGGCTAGTGACTACCGTTTACATTAGCTTCTGTATGCTACCGTGTAAAAGCTCACCTTCTCCGTTTTTTTTTTTCTGAACGCATCACGTCCTCCTCTCCGCCGCAGAGAAGGACCCACGCTGCGTGGTTCAAGAGCCGTGCCTCGCCCTGCGCCCGTGTAAGAACGGCGGTACGTGTCAGGTGACGGCCACCGGCTGGAGCTGCTCCTGTCCTCCCGCCTGGCAGGGCGAGCGGTGCCGTCAGCCGCGCGACCCCTGCCTCCAGAAGCCTCCCGTGTGTGGGGACAAGCGCTGGGGCTGCCGGCGGGCGCCCGACAAACCGGCCGGATTCGTCTGCGACTGCAACGCCAAGGGATGGGGGCCCAAGAGTGGTAAGTACCGTGCTAAAACATATAAGCTCAGCTCACTAGAATGCTCTTGGAGCTTGAGATTTGCTCTCATCAAACCATTTGATGACGATTACTTTGTTTTGAGTTTTAACGTTTACTATTCGCTTTTGATTTCATGGGTAAATGGAGAAAGAGCGTAGATTTTTCATATAACTTGACACTGTTATTTCGAACGTCTTTCTATGAGGTATCTATTTAAAACGCAGCTCCCGAATCTAGTATTGTCGGTCTCTTCCACAGCCAGCCGTCCTCAGTGTGTCGTGGTCGACGCGTGTCTGGCCGAGAACCCGTGTCACAACGGTGGTACCTGCTCCGGTGGAACGGGCGGCCTGCCCACGCAGTGCCAATGCAGCCCCGCCTGGACCGGCAAAAGGTGCACCCGCCCGAACGACCCGTGCGCCGGCCAGAAACCGTGTGGGAAGGCGTGGCAGTGCACGCGCGACCCGCTTTCCCCGGCCGGCTACAGCTGCGGCTGCGACGCCCGGCCGGGATACAAACCCGCCTCAGGTCAGTTTAGAAGGGATCGGGGGGCTCAGCTGGGAATGGCTTGAAACCTCAATAAGTTATATTTAGTGGGTTTTCATTTCTGATATTTTTTAACTGATCACATAAGTCTCGACAATTATTCCCTCGTGAAGATGCCGAATAGCGAGTCTTCCTACTAGTGAACCATTATTTGGCTTCTATACCCTAACCGAGAGTCTTAATTCGAAGCCCATCTAACCGTCCATGCCGCAGCCCGTCTAACCATCCGTTCCCGTGCCATCCCTCTCCCCAGAGTCGGATCCGCACTGTATCGTTTCTGACATGTGTCTGGCCCACCGTCCGTGCCACCACGGCGGCACGTGCACGGCCGGTGGCGGCAAGTCGTTCTCCTGTCGCTGCCCGGGTGCCTGGTCGGGCTCGCGCTGTCAGAATCCGGCCGATCCGTGCTCCAAGGGTCAGCCGTGTGGCGCCGGGTGGACCTGCGCCCGCGACACATCCTCCAAGGCAGGCTTCAACTGCGGCTGCGACAAGAAGCCGGGATATATGGCGAAGTCAGGTCCGTAAGGCGATGGCGCGACGATGGAATGCTAAAGGACAACCCAAACCGTGAAGGCGTGCTAAAACTAAATGGCTGTTATAAGCTGATAAGTTTAAAATCATAAATTTGTAGCGCTTACCTAAAGTGTGAACCGTGCAGTATCACTCCCGTTTTACATATTCGCTCAATTTCTCTCACTCTCCCGCGTCTTTGGAACGACTGTCGCAAGTTGCGGGACAGTAAGCATTGCGGTACAATATAACTACCAGGCGCCTACCACTAGTGTCATCTAGCGGCATCCATCCCAACTGATGTGCATTGCGGTCCGTCAAGCGACTTACGCTATGTCAGAACGCCTCAGTAAGACAAAAGTCGATGAGATGTCTCATTTTTAATCAGTCTAGACCGAATTCAGATAATTTGATGAGCAAATTTAAATTCAAATGGTTTCGTTTTCAGCCAACGATCCCGTGTGCCGTGTGGCGGACGTGTGTCTGGCCCGTGAGCCGTGTCAGAACGGCGCCACCTGTCAGCCGATGGAAGGGGACCAGTTCAAGTGTCTGTGCCGACCGGCCTGGACCGGCACCCTATGTACCGAGGTACACGACCCGTGCAGCGACGGCGGCGACACGTGCGGCGAAGGCTGGAACTGCTCCCGCGACTCGGCAGCTGTTGCGGGCTACACCTGCGGATGTGACGGGAAGCCCGGCTGGAAGCCAAAGTCAGGTGGGTGTACGGGGATACCAGCTGTTTTCTTGACGGCTTTGATAGTGTGATAATGTTTATTTTTCTAGCTTTAATCGAGTTTTCTGGGTAGGGTCACATAGTTTACGTCTTATTTCTGACGTCACAACAAACGACGCTGGTAGGTAAATGTCTGTCCCGTCTGATAGATGTTACAGCTGCTAATTGTTCGTGGTGATTCTCTTCCTCTGTCGATATTCTCAGCCAAGAACCCGGTGTGCGTCATTTCGGACATCTGTCTGGCGCGGACCGTGTGTAAGAACGGCGGCAAGTGCCACACCACGGGGGGCGGTGGCACAGAGTTCCGCTGCACGTGCCCGCCGGCCTGGGGCGGCGCCACGTGCTCGGACGAGCGCGACCCGTGTCAGGAGGAGAGTCCGTGCGGCCGGTTTGGCTGCGAGCGAGACGCCAACACCACCCAGCCGGGATACCGGTGCAAGTGTTCCGAGCGGCCCGGCTACCGACCCATCTCAGGTCAGCCGTGTGTGAACGATTTGTGGATATTTCTGGGCTTTCTTCTTGCGGCTCTTACATGCGTTTTTAAGGTAATCTTCTCTGTAACTGTAGTTAAAGCTACTGTCTGCCGTTCGAACACCTTGAAGGTAGGCTGTACCGCCTAATACGCGACCACGGCACTGTCTCAGCGGTCCAGACCACTGTTAGCAGCCCTCCCCCCCCCGCCATTCCGATACTGACTCCCTGTGTCCGTTCCACAGCTACCAACCGCACCTGTGAGCTGTGGAACGTGTGTGCCATCCGCAACCACTGCAGCAACGGCGGCGTGTGCTCGCCGGCCTCCCGGCGCCGGTTCCGCTGCCGGTGTCCGCCGGCCTGGCGCGGCCCCCGCTGCCGGCAGCCGGCCGACCCGTGTCTGACCGGCGGCGCCCAGGTGTGCGGCTCCTTCACCTGCGAGAGGGACCCCGGCGCCAAGGTGGGCTACACGTGCCACTGTGAGCGCCAGGCCGGATACAAGGCCCAGTCGGCCTCCAAGCCGGGCTGTGTGGAGTCGGACGCGTGCCTGGCTCGCCAACCGTGTACGAACGGAGGCACATGTCGCACGGATGACAGCAAGGAGGGGTTCAGCTGCGCGTGCCCTCCGGCGTGGCGCGGCGCTACGTGCGCGGATCCGGCCGACCCGTGCCGTAATGCCAGCGCGGTGGTGTGCGCTCGAGGCTGGCGCTGCTCCCGGGATACGGACAGTGTGGTCGGATACAACTGCGGCTGTGACGCCCACGCCGGCTGGAACGCCACCTCAGGTAAGTTTGGCGGCTCTCGATACTAAACCTATGGATTTACTTTGTTCTGAGCTTTTAGCGTAGTTGAACTCCGTCGATATGTTTATGTACTAGTTATGATATGCTTGGCGAATACATTTAACCAATTCAAATAAATGGATACCTGTCTTGGGAAGCTTTAGCGGCTGCTTAGTGCATATATTTTGTCATTTTACTAAATCGCTCCGCCGGCATACGAGAAATGTCACCAGCACCTGCATTGCCGCTCTGTGCCGGCAGCCTCGGACCCTAAGTGCGCCGTCTCGGACATGTGTCTGGCGGCCCGGGACGTATGCCACCACGGCGGCACGTGTACTTCACTCGGTGGCCGCCAGTACCGCTGCGACTGTCACCCGGCCTGGAGGGGCAAACGGTGCTCGTTCCCCAGCGACCCGTGCGCCTCCGATTCGCTGGATAAGCCGTGTGGAGCCAAATGGAAGTGCAGCAGAGATCCATCAAAACAGCTGGGATATAACTGCAGCTGTACCAGCAAGCCGGGATGGAGAGCCACGTCCAGTGAGTAGGCCGTCCATGGGTACCGAGTGTGATCCAGCTCCCATAAACGATCCGATCCTGCTATTCAATACATAATAGAGACAGCCGCACTATTTACAGCAAAAACAACGCCCGTTAATTTTTAATGTTCCTTTTTTTTTAGATAAAAACACTAATTTCGACCGTCGTTTTAATAGGCTATACTTACCGTATTCTTTTAGTAACAATTGCGTGCTTTCGTGATTTCCAGCACATGCCATTCCATTTTTCCATCTTCTCTCAGAGTCCGACCCGCGCTGCGTCATCTACGACCGCTGTCTGGCCGAGAAGCCGTGTCTGAACGGCGGCTCGTGCTCACCACGTCCCGGCGGCGGGTTTGTGTGCGCATGCCGGCCCGCCTGGTCGGGTGTGCGCTGCGCCGAGCCCCGCGACCCGTGCGACGCCGAGGAACAGATGTGTGGCAAGGAGTGGCGCTGCGAGAGGGATCCCAACGTGACGCTGGGCTTCAGCTGCGGCTGCGGCAGCAAGCCCGGCTGGAGGCCGGCCGGCGGTGAGTGAGGGGTGGAGGCGGTGCGCCGGCGAATTACGAATGTGGTGTGTGGTGCGAGATGTCTAGAGGGCGATGTAAACTGTAAACGATTTTCAAGCCTTTGAGGAGCGAATGCCACCAAAAATATAAAACTTACGCATTCAATAGAATGCGGTTCTCGAGTATAATCGATGGAAAGTTGATGCCTTTACTGTTCGAATTCGTAATGTGGACACTTTACGACCCATTTTGGTTCAAGCTGACCGCTGTTTGTGTTGTACATTTCAAGGCAGCGACCCTCGCTGCACCGTGTCGGACATTTGTCTGGCCAAGTCTCCCTGTCAGAACGGTGGCACATGTCAAACCCACGGAGAAGGAAATTACACATGCAGGTGCGCTACTTACTCACTTACTCTGAACACATTTATTCATTTACCACGAACACGGCTGTTGATAATATTTTGGCGGTATCGGCGCCGAATGATACTCTATTACCACTTGCGATGAGCAGATTAACTTGAAGCTATATTATGTCGCAAGTTAGCCATGTATCGCACGAAGACGTGTGCTGAAACTGTCGATGGGTTTCAGCTGCTCGCCAGCGTGGGTAGGGAAGGACTGCACGGAGCCCCAGTTCCCCTGTGCTGAACAGCCCAATCCCTGCGGGGGAGACTGGCCCTGTCAGCGGGAACCGGAGTCAGAGGCCGGCCTCAGCTGCAACTGTCACACCAAGCCGGGATACGTCGCCAAATCAGGTCACTACAAAAGATCTATGCAATTCATGATCTCTTGGCGACTCCCGTGTAGTACTTATTTCCTTCTCTTCATGCCAAGCCAGACTGTTTAAAAACTATCCTGAATTAGCTCCTTCTTCGAAACGGAAATCCAGCATTCTAACCACTCCCGACCTCCCCTGCCCTCTCTGCTGTCTCGCATCACAGACAAAGAGCCACAGTGCATCATCAGTGACGTCTGCCAAGCCCTGTCTCCTTGTAAGAACGGCGGCACATGTCAGCTGAAGGGGAACGGTACAGAGTACGGATGTCAGTGCCTGCCTGCCTGGACGGGAGAGGACTGCGAGCGCGAGGAGAACCCGTGTGACCGGGACACGCACCTCTGCGGGCCCGGCTGGCAGTGCGGCAGGAACCCCAACAAGCCGGTGGGGTACACGTGCGGCTGCAACTCGCGGCCCGGCTGGAGGGCCGTCTCAGGTGGGTGACGTTTTTGCGAGAAGGACGGACTGTGATGACAGAATGGATAACGACTTTAAACGCTTTACTTAGAAATTGACCGAAAGCTGGATCGAACCTCAATGATACTAAATGTAAGATGGCTTCGTTAAATAACCGCATCAATCAATCGGCGAAACCAATGATTGTAACTTTTAAATGTATGCATTTAATCCACCAGCCTTGGCTGCTTCAATCTAAATGTGATTATTCGGGCTCCACTATTTCTCACACTGCCCTCCCGTGCTCCCAATCAGACAGCGACCCACGGTGTGAGGTCAGCGACGCGTGTCTGGCCGAGAGGCCGTGCCAGAACGGCGGCGTGTGCACCAGCCGGGCCGACCAGGGGTACAGCTGCAAATGTCCTCCTGCGTGGCGGGGACGCAACTGCACCGGCCCGGCGCAGCCCTGCGAGGATGGCGAGGTGGACTGCGGAGACGGGTTCCAGTGTTCGAGAAATGTCTCCTCACCGGTCGGCTACAGCTGCAACTGTGCCGACAAACCCGGCTGGAAACAACATTCAGGTACGAATAATAGAAACAGAATCATAAATCGAGTGGATAGTAAACATCCTGGGCTTACTAAGAGCTTAGTCCGGTAGTCAAGGATACCACCTATGAAACCGTTCACCCGACCCGTTCCTCGCCGTCGTTCCTGCAGCACACTCGCCGCGCTGTGTGCTGTTCGATGCCTGTCTGGCCGGCCAGCCATGTGAGAACGGCGGCACCTGCACCCCCGCGCCGGCCGGAGCCTACACCTGTAAATGTACGGCCGCCTGGACGGGCACCAACTGCAGCCAGCCCAACGACATCTGCGCCACAGGGGTCAGTGATTTCATCAGCAGGACCGATAAAGCAGGCCAGGTGATGCTGATCTATCTATATTATAAATCCTAAATAATCCGCCGCCGCCGTGTGCGACGTAGTCACTTTGTAGCGCTTATTGCGGCGGCGTCTGTTGACCTACGGCCGTGAAATTTTACAGAGATGTGGGCCACCTTTACACGTAGGTCGTATTAAATTTTGGGCATGATGCGGCCGGGGGTGCGCCCGCGGCGCGTGCTCGCGCGCCCATAGGGTTAACATTAGAATTGGCAAAAACACGCTATTGCTCGGGAACGGTAAGGGCTACGGGGGGGAAATTTTCACGGAAAGTCGGATGCGTGCACCCATTTGTCGTATCAACTTTTCGAGGGTGCGGGTTCAGCGGTGTGCACGTGGTGGGGCCGCGACCGGCGCCGAGCAGAGGGCACGTGCATTAGGCTCAGTTGTTCGCTTAAAAAACTGAGTGGGCCGGCAGGTCATTGACCTTTGACAACGAAGGCCGACACAAGGCACCGCTGGCCACGGGGATTCACCAGAAAATACAATTAATTTATTTTTGCAACATCTCAGCCGTTTCTGGGCCGATTTAGCTGAAACTTGGACTGTCGCTGGTAGTGTAGGGTAGGGTAGGGTAGGGTAGGGTAGGGTAGGGTAGGGTAGGGTAGGGTAGGGTAGGGTAGTGTAGTGTAGTGTAGTGTAGTGTAGTGTAGTGTAGTGTAGTGTAGTGTAGTGTAGTGTAGTGTAGTGTAGTGTAGTATAGTGTAGTGTAGTGTAGTGTAGTGTAGTGTAGGAGTAGGGTAGGGGTAGGGTAGGGTAGGGTAGGGGTAGGGTAGGGGTAGGGTTGAGTTAAAAAAAGGCCTAACATACAAAAGACTTGGACACTCCGCAACTATCGCTATTATATTAAAAACAGCTACCCAAATCTACCCAAATAATACAGCTAAAATACAAGCTACTCACCCAAACTAATGCATCCGTCACATATAATTAATCAAAACATACAGTTATCGCGCAAACCTGTACCTCTAGTCTATATTATAAATCCTAAAAAGTACCCCGCCGCCCACGCCGTGTGCGACGTAGTCACTTTGTAGCGCTTATTGCGGCGGCGTCTGTTGACCTACGGCCGTGAAATTTTACAGCGATGTGGGCCACCTTTACACGTAGGTCGTATTAACTTTTGGACATGATGCGGCCGGGGGTGCGCCCGCGGCGCGTGCTCGCGTGCCCATAGGGTTAACATTAGAATCGGCAAAAACACGCTATTGCTCGGGAACGGTAAGGGCTACGGGGGTGAAATTTTCACTGCAAGTCGGACGCGTGCACTCATTTGTCGTATTAAATTTTCGAGGGGGTGGGTTCAGCGGTGTGCACGTGGTGGGGCCGCGACCGGCGCCGAGCAGAGGGCACGTGCTTTAGGCTCAGTTGTTCGCTTAAAAAACTGAGTGGGCCGGCAGGTCATTGACCTTTGACAACGAAGGCCGACAACAAGGCACCGCTCGCCAAGAGGATTCGCCAGTAAATACAATTAATTTGTTTTTGCAATATCTCAGCCGTTTCTGGGCCGATTTAGCTGAAACTTGGACTGTCGCTGGTAGTGTAGGGTAGGGTAGGGTAGGGTAGGGTAGGGTAGGGTAGGGTAGGGTAGGGTAGGGTAGGGTAGTGTAGTGTAGTGTAGTGTAGTGTAGTGTAGTGTAGTGTAGTGTAGTGTAGTGTAGTGTAGTGTAGTGTAGTGTAGTGTAGTGTAGTGTAGTGTAGTGTAGTGTAGGAGTAGGGTAGGGGTAGGGGTAGGGTAGAGTAGGGTAGGGTAGGGGTAGGGTTGAGTTAAAATAGGGCCTAGGGTGGGGTAGGGTAGGGTAGGGTAGGGTAGGGTAGGGTAGGGTAGGGTAGTGTAGTGTAGTGTAGTGTAGTGTAGGAGTAGGGTAGGGGTAGGGGTAGGGTAGGGGTAGGGTAGGGGTAGGGTTGAGTTAAAAAAGGGCCTAACATACAAAAGACTTGGACACTCCGCAACTATCGCTATTATATTAAAAACAGCTACCCAAATCTACCCAAATAATACAGCTAAAATACAAGCTACTCACCCAAACTAATGCATCCGTCACATATAATTAATCAAAACATACAGTTATCGCGCAAACCTGTACCTCTAGTATAAAATAGACGTCAGAAGGCCCGGACCCGAAACGAGACTATAGACCACTCCCGTGCTGCGTCGTATCGTAACGTGCCGTGCTATGTCGTGTCGTACCTATGTACCACATCGCGTTGTACCGTCCTGATGACGCCGGTGTGATGGTGACCTGTCTGTCTCGCCGTGGACAGGCCTCACGGTGCGGCGCCGAGTGGACGTGTGAGCGGGACACCAGTCGGCCGTCCGGCTACAACTGTGGCTGCGACAAAAAGCCCGGCTGGAAAAGCATCTCTGGTATGCGATCCTCTGTGCATAAATATCGTAGAACTTTCTCCTGTTAGGAAACATTTCTCCTTTTAACATACTGGAATTAGTATGCGCTTTTTAGACTTTATTTAATTTGTCAGAAAAGCCTCGTTTTGCGACGTCGGTAATATCGAACATTCTTCATCTGGCAGAGAGCTAGTTTTGGGGCGCCTGGTATCGCTCCATCCTGCTGACCTGTTCTGTTCCCTTTTCGACGTTTGTTGCCACAGCCAGCGAGCCCCAGTGCCAGGTGGCCGATCCGTGCATAGCTCTCCAGCCGTGCCGAAACGGCGCCACGTGTCTGGCCACGGCCAGCGACACGTACCGGTGCACATGCCACCCTGCGTGGACGGGCGCCACGTGCGACCAGCCGCTGGACCCGTGCACGCCGGCGGCTCCGTGCGGTGCCGGGTTCCAGTGCAGTCGCGACCCGACCTCTCCGGCTGGCTACACGTGCGGGTGCGACGCCCGGCCCGGCTGGGGAGTCACCTCAGGTAAGAGAGTGTGAGAATGCACATGAAATGGACGTGCTAGCGTCAACCAAATGTTTTTGTTTTTGTTAAATGTATATGTCCTTGTGATGAGAATAGAAAGATTAGATGTAGCGATGCGATGACAGGTTATTAGTCAAGGCTAATCTTTATCTGAATCGATACGTTGAGACGATAGTGAAAGCGACTTTATTTGATTTGTGGAGAGTCACATGAATTAAACTAGAAGTGCTGATCACTGCGGTAGGGTAGTCAAAGCACGTCCCTCCTCTCGTTTTCAGATGAGGACCCCCACTGCGCCGTGCAGGATCAGTGTCTGGCCAACAGTCCGTGCCAGAACGGCGGCACGTGTGTGCAGGGCTCGGCCCACCACTACCAGTGCGAGTGTCCTCACGCGTGGGGCGGTACGAGCTGCGAGCTGCCGCGGGACCCGTGTGAGACTCAGCGGATCGTGTGCGGGGCCGGGCGGACGTGCTCCCGCGACCCGGCATCAGTCGCAGGGTACAGCTGCAACTGTCACACCACGCCCGGATGGAAGGCCAATTCAGGTCAGTTGGTGAGACGGGTCAGAGTAAGGCCAACCTAGGTCGGTCAGAGGGGACAAATCAGAGTGGAGGGCCAGCTCGGATCAGTGTGGCATGTCAGGTCTGCTTGGTGTGGTCAAAGGAACTCATCGAAGTCATTTGGTAGGCGATGAGTTATCCTTGGTGGGATTCAGCCAGAGTAGAAATAATTAAGCTGCGTTCGGCTGCGTTAGATACCTGCTGAAATTTATAATTCATGAGTTTCCCCTCCTATCTTCCTCTACAGACGAGGATCCCACTTGTGTGGTGGACGACGTATGTCTGGCTCGCTCGCCGTGCCTCAATGACGGCGTGTGCACCAGCCTGGAGGGAGGTCAGTTCAAGTGCTCGTGCCGCGGTCTGTGGCGCGGGGCCACATGCTCCGAGCCCCGACATCCCTGCCGCGAGAAGGCGCTCTGCGGAAAACGGTTCGCCTGTCAGCTGGCACCGCACTCCCTGGCCGGCTACACGTGCAACTGCGATGCCGTGCCCGGATACGGGCCAAAGTCCGGTGAGTGGGGACAGAATGCTACTTAACGACGGGTCAGGGTCAGGTCAGGGTCAGGTCAGGGTCAGGTCAGGGTCAGGTCAGGGTCAGGTCAGGGTCAGGTCAGGGTCAGGTCAGGGTCAGGTCGGGGTCAGGTCAGGGTCAGGTCAGGGTCAGGTCAGGGTCAGGTCAGGGTCAGGTCAGGGTCAGGTCAGGGTCAGGTCAGGGTCAGATCAGGGTCAGGTCAGGGTCAGGTCAGGGTCAGGTCAGGGTCAGGTCAGGGTCAGGTCAGGGTTAGGCCATGGGTCAGATCAGATCAGGGTCAGATCAGCTTCAGGTCGGGTCAGGTCGGGGTCAGGTCAGGGTGATGTCAGGGTCAGGGTCAGGTCAGGGTCAGGTCAGGGTCAGGTCAGGGTCAGGTCAGGGTCAGGTCAGGGTCAGGTCAGGGTCAGGTCAGGGTCAGGTCAGGGTCAGGTCAGGGTCAGGTCAGGGTCAGGTAAGGATCAGGTCAGGGTCAGGTCACGGTCAGTTCAGGACAGGGTCAGGTCACGGTCAGGTCAGGGTCAGATCACGGTCAATTCAGGTCAGGTCAGGTCAGGGTCAGGTCAGGGTCTGGTCAGGGTCAGGGTCAGGACATGGTCAGTTCTCCGATAGGGTCAGGTTAGGTCAGTTCAGTCAGTTGAGGGTCAAGTCAGGGCTAAGTCAGGGTGTGTGAACGGTGTCTATGCCCTCGGCAGAGTCGGACCCGCAGTGCGTGGTGACCGACGTGTGTCTGCAGCGGTCGCCCTGTCAGAACGGCGGCTCCTGTACGAGCCTGCCGCACCTGGGCTACAGCTGCTCCTGCACTCCCGCCTGGACGGTCAGTCACTTCGCATACTAAATCTTCAGAGCTTGTATGACATTCCGGCCGCTGAAATGCTGACAAGACTTCAATGCAGTGTTTGCTGGTAAGACGCCATGACACGTTCTCGTTTTCTGGTGCCACCAGGGCAAGGAGTGTAATATGCCGGCGAACCCGTGCGAGGGGACCACGGAGGACCTCTGCGGCGGCCCGAAAACGGTCGGCAGCTGCCAGCGGAACCCCAACAGCGCGCTGGGCTTCTCGTGCGGCTGCTCAAAGACACCCGGATGGGAGGCCAAGTCAGGTCCGAATGACTCCGACTGCCCTTTTAGTCGAATATCGCATAGCTGACCTCAGTAATTAGTTGTCGCGCTAAAGGCTTGTTGAAAAGCAACTACTCTGCTGGCCCTTTATATAGTAATGCGTTTTGTTCAATCCCGGCTATCTTGCCGCTCTGCGCAGGCTCCAGTGTTCACACGTTGACCGGAAGCGAAACGTCTCACGGTTAGTCTGCCGACCAGTCTGGCAGCTAGTCTGGCGAACAGTCTTCCCTCAAGTCTGCCTCTGACGACCAGCTGCCCCAGGTTTGACGGCTAACCTGACGGATACTTTAACAGCTAACGTCACTCCCCTCTTTTCAGACACCGACCCGCACTGCATCGTTACGGACCAGTGCCTGGCCAAACGGCCGTGTAAGAACGGCGCCACGTGTGTCTCCCAGGAACGTGCCGGATATACGTGCACGTGCCCTCCGGCGTGGACGGGCACGACGTGCGAGGAGCCCTCCAGTCCCTGCTCCGACAGCAATGATCTGGTATTGCATTATTTATGAACGGATTTTTTTCGATGACTCGGACGAACGCGAAAAGATGATATTCAATGTTTTGTATTCATTGGTATTTGTATGCTATTCCTGTGATTGTTTTCAACGGAGTGCATGCAAATCTTCGGGTATTGCCATGACAAAGGACTAAATTAAACGTTCTTAACTACGGAGATCCTCAATGCGAATGCTCCCCGAAGCATATTTTTATCATGCATTCCGTCTGCCGAGTGCTATGAACGAGCTACGGGCAGCGACTCAATCGGTCACCAACCATCCTCCAGCCGTATGGTTACGAGACATCGCGACGTCTGTTTCAGTGTGGTGAGGAGTTCACGTGCGCTCGTGACCCGGACTCGGAGCTGGGATACAGCTGCGGCTGCGACGCCAAGCCAGGCTACGAGCGGGTGTCAGGTAGGTGTTCTGCATCCGCATAACACCTGTCATAAGATCAAAGGATGTTATGCTATGTCGTGTTCCCAGTGATATATAGACGGACGAATGAGTCAATACTCAATGCTATGAATATATGAATTCTGATGAATCGTATTTCGCATCTAAATTCAATCAAAGTAGGAGTCTGATAGGGAGTAACGTTATCCTGTCCGTTTTCCGTTCAGATTCCAGCCCTCGCTGCCACATGGTGGACGCGTGCCTCGCCCTGCAGCCGTGTCAAAACGGCGCCACCTGCCTATCCGCGGTATGTATACTCCGGTGTGACTGTTCTATGCTTAGAAGTGTGATATCTGTGAAGATATTACGCAAAATAAGAACTGCTGCACCATTTTTTAATGCGACCGCCTTTAGATATGCATTTGGCCACTTGGCGTAAGCTTATATTCCATTCCATAGATGGCGCCACTGTCAAGCGCCTGAAGGTATGCTGTACCGCATGGCTCGTGGCGAAAACTCGCCGTGCGGAATGCCTCAAACGGTCGGATATTCCACGAAATGGCAAACGCTAGGCATAAGGAGCAGGAATATGACGCTTGGGCTGTAAAAGTCTGTAAAGTCTGTAAGTGTGAAAATATATAAAGAGCGTGAACGGACTCTTACGATGTAAGAGCGATGAGCAGTTTAATTTACCTACTGTAAATGTAATGAGTCCTCGTTTCACGGTTGCCGTCGTTTTTTTCTGCAGGGCGAGGGCCAGTTCAACTGCAGCTGCGCTGTCGGCTGGGGCGGACCGACGTGCACTCAGCAGCTGGAAACCGCCGAGGCCGGGACCGGCTGTGACCCCGCCGACCCCGACTGTAACAACTCGGTCGGGGTACCCTCGTCGGGGAAGATACGCATCGAGATCGACACCGAGACCGTTCTGAGCCGAGGAAACGGCTCGACTGCGAGTGAAGAGCCTCCGACGGAGTCAGAGTCATCTCCATCGCCGTCTCCGTCGCCTGCAGCACCGTCTCCGTCACCTGCAGTACCGTCAACCCCACCTCCAGTTCCGTCACCACCGTCTTCAACACAATCTCCGTCATCTTCACGAAAACCATCTCCGTCTTCTTCACCGTCTCCGGCACCGTCTCCGTCTCCGCTGTCGGCCTCGAAACCGATTGGAGGACAGGAGGGGATGAAGGAGGGGCAAGGACCACTCCAGCAGAAGCAGGGGTCTCAGGAGAGGACTTCGGGGACGGCAGGAAATGTAGCATTGGCCGGTGTTGGGATCGAATTGCCACCAGGCGGCGGTCAGGGTCAGTCTCAGGTCGCTGGCTCCGAGTTTAGCCGACTACAGCTGCTGATCGGACAGCTTCAGCAGGTGTTGGGCGGTCGGCAGCTGGCGGCCGGGCAGGTGCAACAGCTACAGCAGCTGCAGCGGCTGCAGATTGATCAGAAGAGCGCGGCGGGTGAGTCAGAAGCAGACGCCACTGTCGGTAACGTGGTGTCTCCTAACGGCAGGGTGGCCGAGCGGGTCGGCGTGGCCCACTCGGACCGAAAAACGGCCGCCGGCGAGTTGGAGACGGTGTCGGCAGTGGAGCAGCCGATAGAAAGCGGAGACGATGGTGAAGAGACGGAAGGTGAAGAGGAGACATCCCCGGCAGTCGAGAAGACCGTGGTTGGACCCGGCGACCAGCTGGTCTCAGTGAAACAGAAGGGTCCGATCAAAGTGCAGTATTATGTCGGCCCGGCTCCGTCCCAGACGGCTGGGGCACGGGGAGGAAGTGGGAGTAAAGTGGGAGCCGGAGGAAGGAGCAAAGGACGGTGGATGGTGAGGCCTGCCGCTCAGCCGGCCGTGGGGTCGGCGGCGGTTGGTGTGGACGCTGACACTAGCGGGGGTGGCGCTCCACCAGCGGCCGGAGCCGTGGTGCAGCTGCCGGGATCGCCCCGGCTGACAGCGGCCGCCGGCACCGGTCCCGCCCCGGCCACCGGGCCCGTCCTCAGCTCCGCTCGCCCGGGCGCTCTGCCGGCCATGCTGCTGATGCGCTCTGGACGTCGACGCCGCCGACAGCGCCGTCACGCCCTTACGCCGGGGAGAACGTCAAATCTAAAGTATCCAACTGATAAACCCAGCCACCTCGTTAAACTGGCAGCGAGCAGCCCATCGGCTGTCAAAACGAACACTTTCAACTTTGCGTTACCTGTGGAGTCGAACACTTCTGTCTCTTACGTGTCATCCCCAACTGAAGGGGAAGCGGTCGCAGAAGATCTGGATGATCCCGAACTGGATCCCCTGGATCCTCCTTTGCCACCCGGAGTGCCCCCTCCGGATCCACCGTTTCCTCCGGAGCGGTCGGCGGAGGCGGCTCGCTGGCGTCGGATGGCCGTGGCTGAGAAAAATCTCTCGTTTGGTCAGTATCTGGTCCTCGCGATAGTTGGATTTGTTTCAGCCGGACTTGTCACTCTCGTTATCGTTGTTGTAAAGGTGGTGTTTTTGGAGAGCTGGCACCCGGAAAAGTGGAGCCAGTGCTGCCCGCTTTTGCTTGAACTCTGATGTAAAATGACAAAAGTGTTTACGTTTTTTAACATGCAATAATGTATAGGTATTGATGACACTCTATAAAAAAGCTGTTGTTAATATAGGTATTCCCGAATATTTTATTCAGTAATTTTTATGAGCAGACTTCGTACTTGTACTGACAAATACAATTTAGCTATGGCATGCTGATTCAGTAATGACGCTGCTGTGACATCTAATGCGCATAAGCACCACCACTCGTGTGTGCTAGCAGCGTAATATTGATCGGAGCTCGGCATCGGAATGTCGGTTGCGATCAAGGCCGTATAAGTTGGTTGCGATAAGATAAGAAATCGGGGCGCAGTTGAGCGTAAAACTCGTCAAGGAAGAGGCGTGAGCCCTAACGAGCCAACTAACGAGCAATACGCAAGGGTGAAATCAATCAATCAATCAATTTTATTTAACATCCCATCATATAGGGACAAAGCATATTGGCATGATACAATACAAGGTGTCTCACACAGTTACACAATACACATCATATTCATGTGACACAAAGACGTACAAACAGCTGTTCCATGCAGCCTGTTCAGCGCAAACCAGTAATCCCGCAAACTTTAACAGGAGTGCTACGATGACACTCGTTGGGGTAAGACAAGCATATGGATCATGGCCCAGGCGTCGCCATTGTTCTGGGCCAGTAGCCAGCGCAGTGAGTCGGCAATACCATCCACTCGTCTGGGAGCGCTAATCAGGTCTCGTGACACATGCCCCCCAGCAACTCTCAATAGTGTTTCATAGTTCATCCCACACAGTGAGAGCATGTGACTTACAAGTGAGCCTGGGCAGTGCAAACGGGTCGAATTGAGCGCAGTGTGAGCCAGATCACTTAACAAAACACGACGAAGGCGATGCTCCCCGCGAAACGCGTCCCTGAAAGTATTGAATAAAGCTCGACGGAGAACTTCCTGCACACTCATGATTCATTCACTTACCGTGCTTCGGGCTGTAATCCTGATACTGTGATATCAGTATCAGATCAGTTTGAACGGATGGTATTGGTATGACGGTCGTCAAGTTAGATGTAAGTGAATCCTAATCTATAATCTAAGATTCGGAATCAGGTGAGCCCCTACGATTTGGACCAAACTTGGTCAGTGGATAGTACGTAACGTCCTGATTACCATGCACCCAAAATCTAAGCTCGGCCCGCCATATTTACGAAGTAACGGATGTTTGAATTTCAAGGTCATTCGGGAGAGCCCCTACGATTTCCGTCAAAATTTGTGTACGGACACTCTAGATGCTCCTCATTACGAATATCACAAAATTTAAGCTCGGCCCGCCATATTTACGAAGTTACGGAGGTTTGAATTTCAAGGTCATTTGGGTGAGCCCCTGCGATTTCCGTCAAAATTGGTATACGGACATATTACATCCTCCTCATTACAAATATCATAAAAGTTAAGCTCGGCCCGCCATATTTTTCAAGTTACGGAGTCACAAAGTTACGGAATTTCAAGGTCATTCGGAGAGCCCCTCCGATTTTCTTCAAAATTTGTATGCGGACACATTACATGCTCCTCATTACGAATATCGTAAAAGCTAAGCTCGGCCCGCACTATTTCAAAAGTTAGAGATGTTTGAATTTCAGTGAGTTTCAAACGTCAGTAACTTTTGAAATAGTGCGGGCCGAGCTTAGCTTTTACGATATTCGTAATGAGGAGCATGTAATGTGTCCGCATACAAATTTTGACGAAAATCAGAGGGGCTCTCCGAATGACCTTGAAATTCCGTAACTTTGTGACTCCGTAACTTGAAAAATATGGCGGGCCGAGCTCAACTTTTATGATATTTGTAATGAGGAGGATGTAATATGTCCGTATACCAATTTTGACGGAAATCGCAGGGGCTCACCCAAATGACCTTGAAATTCAAACCTCCGTAACTTCGTAAATATGGCGGGCCGAGCTTAAATTTTGTGATATTCGTAATGAGGAGCATCTAGAGTGTCCGTCCACAAATTTTGACGGAAATCGTAGGGGCCCTCCCGAATGACCTTGAAATTCAAACATCCGTAACTTCGTAAATATGGCGGGCCGAGCTTAGATTTTGGCTGCATCGTAATCAGAACGTTACGTACTATCCACTGACCAAGTTTGGTCCAAATCGTAGGGGCTCACCTGATTCCGAATCTTAGATTATAGATTAGGATTCACTTACATCTAACTTGACGACCGTATTGGTATGCTCGTGAATCGTGATGGCTGTCGATTTCTGAGCTTGCTACACATTGAAAAAGCTGCAAGGTTTTAAATCATGGAAGATCCGTTCTACCTTGTTCGAGAGTGAGTACCCTACTCAGTATTATTTATAGTCACTGTATCTGTGCTCAGCGTGATTTCATCCGGAGTGTGCTGTTACAGACATTCGTTGGTCAATAATGAATTGCAATACTGCCTTTGGTTTTTACCATGCATAATGTTGATTAATTTGCCAGTCATTGTGTTCTTGTTTTTCAATCTCAAACACTGGCTGATCCAGAAAAGCAGTCTTGGGCGCTGCAGGGGGCATACCCGGATCCCAAAAGCGTTCTCCAAACTCCAAAAACTCGTAGAATTTTGAAAGCTTTTACACTGTTCTGCAGTTTAAAACAAACTTAACTTTCCCTTAAAGTTACATGGTTTTCATTTTATTAAAAAACAAGGTATTGTTGATTTGGGGCACTGTGGGGTTCATTTGCCCCAAATACCCCAGTACCTACTCTCTTAACAGATGTCACCCCAATGGACTAAGTAGATGATGGTGATAGTTCACATCTAACTAATTGGTCACCTTGGAACAATGTTTGGGCATGGAAAGTATAACAAGAAATGTTTATGGATGAAGTATGAAGAAATCAAAGTAGGGGAGAGTGGGGAAAGATGCCCAGGGTTTTGCTATGTCATATATTATTCGAAAATGACGATGGGAAAGCAAAAACTTGGAGTTTCAACGAAAGCCGACATCATTTTTCTCCAAAAATATCACACTTTCGTGCCTGAAATATGATAACTTTTTTTGCTATTAAGCATTTTCCTGAAGAAGTGAAAGGGGGCATCTTACCCCACAGGGTGGGAAAGACGCCCCCTGGCGTTGGGAAAGATGCCCCCTGCACTATAAGTGACATAAATGGGCACGTGAATCGCCTGAACGAATCAGTAGTCCCTTCGAGCCTGCAGTAGACACCAAACGTCATCATAAGGGCCCTAAAAAGTAGTCGTAAGGGACTTCAGAGGTCATCGTTAGGGCCATCATAGTCCAGCGCGGCCAAACAAGCCTCCGTGGTGGCGTTCGGAGACCACTGTGGGGCTCCTATAGGTCTTTATGATGCTTGAGGGCCCTCGAGCCCATCGTGGGGACCTCAGATGCCAGCGCGGCCCGTGGAGCCAACGTGGGAGCCCTCAAAGGATGTCATGAGGGGCCCTGGAGCCAATAATGGGGCCCACAGAGGCCGTCGTGAGGGCTCTCAGAGTCAGATGCCGCCCAAAAAGTCGCTGTGTGGGCCGAGAGACCGGCATGGGGAGCACCCGACCGTACTGGACTCTCAATAGTCCCAGATCGGCTTTTGTCTACATCACAAGTATGTAATAAATGACTTGACGGGCTGTTTGAAGGACAGCCTACGGATTTAGGGGGGCGTCTTTCCCCATCAGGACAGGGGGCATCTTACCCCAAAGTACCGAACTAACATTAAATCAGTACAATTTGTTAGCCATAAAACTACACCCTGAAACAAACTGTTTGGGACACAGTACACGCATGCTAAGGTATCACGACTATAGCAAGGGACGCAAAAATTATCTACCTTCTTTGATATTTACAATGTTTTGACACCAAAATATTTTTTTTAAAACAGCAAATAAAAAACATGCAATCATCAGCCAGCCGTTGCCCAACTGAGCTTCGCAAATTTTTGTGCAGTTAACAAGGCAGGCTTCCGCTTTACGCTAAGACCATTAATTTCCAGGTTCGATCCTTTGTTTCGCCGCTAGAGGGGGTGGGGCGTCTTTCCCACCCTGGGCATCTTACCCCACTCTCCCCTATTAAGTAAAGACCAAGAAGGTAAATTAATAATCATAGTTTGAGTTCACACTTCACATTTCTTAGATGGAATGGGTAACTTATCAGCTTTTGGAGTGTGGTTTCATGTGTCACTGCAATTTGCATACAATTAGTATATATTGTGGTGGTGTGCATCCCCAGTCTGTACCTGGGGTTTGCATCTCTACGACCGTGTGTGCCCTCGGGGCACGGTCCGGCGGCGGCTCCCGGCCGGACCGTGCGGGGCCGCGTCAGTCTCTACTGGGTCCGCGCCACGCTCGCTCGCTGTGAACAATACACCTGCACCGGTTCAGAGGCGTCTTCACATGGCGCAGCCGACAGGATCGTGAACGTGCGATTACCAGTGCAAGTGTGACAGGGCGACGTGCATAATTACTGTGCATTTTCGACCCAGCAATGGGGGACTCTGACGCCGACAGCGTAGCGGATGCGTCTCGGGAGCCGGCCGCTTCCGTCGCGGTTCGGGCTGCCGCGCCGCGGCAGCGGGCCGGCCGCGGTCGTGCGTCCCGCAGCGCGCCGGCCCCGTGGGCGGGCCGAGTACGAGCACCGGACAGCCTGGACCTCTCCACGGACCGGGGTGAGTCTTTCCTGGTGTGGAGAGAAAGCTGGGAGGACTACGTGCTCCTGACCGGCTTGATAGACGCTGAACCTGACATTCAGCTGGCTGCCCTGAAAAATGTCATGACCCCGGAGAGTCGCCGCGTCCTGAGGAACCTGGAGCTGACCGAGGTCCAGCGTGCCGATCCCGAGGTTGTACTGGACGCGCTGGAGCGTTTCGCAGTGGGCCAAGTAAACGAGGTTATCGAAAGGAAGAGGTTTAACGAAAGGTTTCAGGCTGAAGGGGAGGTCTTTGATGATTTTCTAACCTCCCTGCGTGAATTGTCTCGTGCTTGCAAATTTTGTGACGCGTGTAATGATTCGCTAATCAGGGATAGGATTGTAATGGGTCTGAGATCAGCGGAGACCGTCAAACGTCTCTGCGCCGTCCAAAACCTCTCGCTGTCGCATGCCATCGCTGTTTGCAGGGCTGACGAGGCGGCCGCCAGAGACGCCGTGGAGCTGCGGGCAGGCGGACTCGCCCGGGCCGCCGCCCACCGAGTGGACGCCGCCGAGCGCCACCGAGCGCCGCCGGGCGCTGGACCGAGGCGGCGCGACGGCGGCTGGTGCGCTGCGTGCGGCCGGCGGCGTCACCGGATGGGAGACGCGTGTCCGGCCCGGGGTCAGCGCTGTCGCAGCTGCCGTCAGCTGGACCACTTCGCGGCAGTTTGCCCCGACGCATCCGGCGACTACGATGACCGCCGACCGACCACGTCGTACCAGCGCCGCCGGCTGGCCCCGTCTCGGCCGCGGAGATCGCCACCTGGGCGGAGCTACGCCACCACCGACCCGTACCGCTCGTCGTCGAGATCGCCGTCCCCGTCGCTGGACACGCGGCGATCGCAACGGCGCCGGCCGTGGCGCGGCACCCGGGTCCGCTTCCAGTCGCCGGAGGGCAGCAGTGACCGGAGCCCGGACGGTGCGGCGCGGCGACCGGCCGCGTCGGCCATCATCGCGGTCGCTTCGGTGCAGAGCGCCCCCCGCGTGCGCCTGGATGTCACGGCACAGCGCCGCGCCTCGGTACTCGCACTGCCTGACACCGGGGCTGACATCTGCGTCGGAGGACTCGACTTCCTGAAGGAGATGGACGAGTACCCGGAGAACCTGCTCCCCCCGGAGCAGCATCCTCGGACAGCCAACGGCGAGACGGTCAAGTCGCTGGGAGTCCTGCCGGTCTCGCTGAATCTCGGCCGCGTCTCGGTGCAGGAGTCGGTGCACATCCTGGAGGGCGTCAGCGGCCTGCTGCTCTCCTGGAAGGCCGTGAAGGGACTTCACATCATTCCAGCCGGCTATCCGCAGCAGATAACCGCCGATCTACCGGAACCCGCCTCTGGCTCTCGCACCAGGGACGCACCAGACCGCCCTCGGCCGGGGCCAGCGCGGCATCGGCACCGGTCTCGCGCCGCGCTGCCCGACGGTGGCACGTCATCGGACTGCGTGGCGGCGGTGTCGCGCGACGGCGCTGCTGGAGAGGCGACCGCGGCGACACCTGTCGAGCGGCCTGACAGCAGCCTTCCGACCGGTGCACCTGCATCTGAAGACGGGTCAGCAGAGCCGCCTGTGGACCAGGGAGGCTCCTTCCCGGACATCACGTCCGAGTTCCCCACCGTGTTCGACGGCCACATCAGAGTCATGCCGGGGGAGCAGTTCAAGATTCACCTCAGGGAGGAAGCCGTGCCGTTCCGCGTGTCGAGCCCACGACGAGTGCCCCTCTCACTCCGGACGCCGCTGAAGGACGAGTTGCAAAAGCTGGTGTCCGAGGGCATCATCGTGCCCGTCACGGAGCCGACTGAGTGGTGTGCGCCGATCGTCGTTGAACCGAAGAAGGAGGGAGGAATCAGGCTGTGCGTGGACCTGTCTCGCCTGAACAAGTTCGTCCGCACCGAGCAGTACCAGGCACCCACCCCGCTGGAGGAAGTTGCCTCTATAGCGAGCTCGGAGGCGAAGTGGTTCACCGTCTTCGACGCGGCAAAGGGCTACCACAAGTGCCCTCTTCATCAGGACAGCGTGCTGAAGACGACGTTCATCACGCCGTTCGGCCGGTACGCGTTTTTACGCGCGCCGTACGGGGTCAGCTCGATATCTGACCACTACAACAGGCGCATGGACGAGGCGTTCTCCGGCCTCACCGGCTACAAGAAGATCGTGGATGACGTCGTCGTCTACAGTCGGACCAGGGAGGACCACATCCGTGACGTCCGTCGCTTCATGGAGCGCTGCGAGGAGAGAGGTATCTCCCTGAACCGGCGGAAGCTGCAGCTGGCCCAGCAGAAGGTGAAATTCGCCGGCTTCATCATATCGGCGGACGGCTACGAGCCCGACCCTCAGCTGACGTCGGCCATCTCGTCGTTCCCGACACCGAAGAACATCTCTGAGCTCCGAAGTTTCTTCGGCCTCGCCAACCAGGTCGCCCCATTCGTCGACGAGCTCTCGGAGCTCCTCCTGCCTCTCAGGCCGCTGCTCAGCACCCGAAACGAGTTCGTCTGGGACGAGCAGCAAGAACAGGCGTTCATATCAGCCAAGAAAGCGCTGACATCAGTTCCGAACCTGGCCTACTTCGACCCCAGACGACCAACCTCGCTCTCGACCGACGCCAGCCGCCTCAAGGGATTCGGCTTCCTCCTACGGCAGCAGCAGGAGGACGGCAGCTGGCGGGTTATCCAGGCGGGATCGCGATTCCTGTCTTCAGCGGAGTCCCGATACGCCACCATCGAGTTGGAAGCCACTGCCGTGGTATGGGCCATGAAGAAATGTCACATCTTTCTCTCCGGACTGACGAGCTTCACGATATTCGTCGACCACAAGCCGCTCGTCCCCATCATCAACGGCAAGACTCTCGACGAGATCGAGAACCCGAGACTACAAAGACTGAAGTTGAAGATGGCATACTACGGACCATTCGTAGCCAGCTGGGTGCCAGGATCCCAGCACAAGGCGGCAGACGCTCTCTCCAGGAGCCCCACCCAACCAGCAGCTGCTGATGACGAATGTGGGGAAGACGACGACGCACCTGCCCTCCAGAGCGTCTTGGTAGCTGAGCTTCGAGCGTGCGACACCGACATCATGCTGGACCGGGTGGAGTGTGCGACGTCAGAGGACCCCGAGCTCCAGATGCTCCGAGACATCATCTCCACCGGCTTTCCGGCATCCAGAGCGGAGCTTGCGGAACCCCTCCGGAAGTACTGGCCGGTGCACGACCGACTGTCGGTGGAGGGCGGCATCATCTTATGCGGCATGCGCATCCTGGTGCCGCTATCCCTCCGTAGATCGACATTAGCGTCTCTCCATGCGAGTCACCTCGGGAAGGAGAAGACCAAGGAGCGAGCTCGGCGGGTGGTCTACTGGCCGGGAATGGACGCCGCCATCGACGATGTCACCAGAGGATGCAGTAGGTGTCAGCAAGAGCTGCCATCCCAGCCGAGGGAGACCATGCTGCATCATGAGCCTGCCGCCAGGCCGTTCCAGGTCCTGGACATGGACTTCGCAGACCACGCAGGTGGCAAATACCTCGTCGTCGTTGACGGCTACTCTGGGTGGAAGTTCATCGAATGTACGGGCACCCGGTCTGACACCAAAAACGTAATCAAAGTAATGCTTAAGATTTTCAGTGAGGTCGGTGTGCCAGAACTTGTCAGAACCGACGGGGCCCTCTGCTTCACGTCTCTTCAGTTCAGCACGTTCTTGAGCAACTGGGGCGTTCTGCATCGCACATCATCCCCACACTACCCCCGATCTAACGGCCTGGCCGAGTCTGCTGTTAAATCTGCAAAAAAGCTTCTCAGGCGATGCTGGGACGACGGCAGAGGACGGCTCAACGAAGAGGAGTGGACGCGGGGCCTGCTTCAGCAGCGGAACACGCCGGGCGTCAGCGGGAAGTCGCCCGCCGAGATCGTCTACGGCCGGCCACTGAGGGACGACCTGCCCACGCACCCGTCGCACTTCAAACCATCGGCGCGCTCGCAGCGGGCGAGCGGAGGCGGAGCCCAGCAGCGGATGGGGACGCCACCGCACCAGACTGTGGACTGCGACGATCGCCGCGAGTCACGCCGCTGCGCCGCCAAACGGTGGTACGACCAGCATGCCCACGACCTGCCCGAGTTCCCCGTCGGGACTCGCGTCCGTGTGCAGGACGTCAGGACAAAACGATGGGACAGGTGCGGCGTGGTGACGTCGGTCGGCCCCCACCGACGCTACAGTGTACGCTTCGACGATGGAGGGGAGGTGGATCGGAACAGATGCCACCTGCGCAGGTGGCACGCTCTGTGCCCGGTGCCCGGAGTGGAGCCTCCCGGGAGAGCCGGCCCGCGCGTCGTCACACAACCGGACACTGGTCGGATGAGTCGTGACCATGCGTCTGCGAGCGAATCGCGCGCCTCCACACGGCCGGATCGCGCGCCGCGCACTGAGCCGCCGACTGTCCGCCGATCCACCCGTGTGCGGAAGCCGGTGCGTCGGCTCATAGAGGAGATGTGATGGTGTACTACGTTTCTTGTTATTTTCGCTATTGTGTTATGATTCCGTTCTTTTCGTTATACCTCGAGCGCGCTGGGGGCTTAAGGGGGGAGATGTGGTGGTGTGCATCCCCAGTCTGTACCTGGGGTTTGCATCTCTACGACCGTGTGTGCCCTCGGGGCACGGTCCGGCGGCGGCTCCCGGCCGGACCGTGCGGGGCCGCGTCAGTCTCTACTGGGTCCGCGCCACGCTCGCTCGCTGTGAACAATACACCTGCACCGGTTCAGAGGCGTCTTCACATATATTGACATTTTTTCTTATATTAAATCAATTTGGATAATGTTCTCAGCTTTCACTCCTAGTGATATTGTGTCTCCCTCTCATACAAACAGTTCCAATGGCATTTTGAACTGGTGTGGGCCATGACATCGCTTTCCCTTCCCAGTGATGTGTACTCCCACCTGTGACGTCACCTACCGCCCCCAGTGACGTAGTGAAGGCGCTGGCCAAGCTGCGCGGCCTGTACCAGCGGCGCAGTGAGCTCGAGTCGGTACCGGCCACCGCCGCCGAGCGGACCTGGACCGAGAGCGAGCTGTGTAACGCGCTGCGCAGCATCGAGTGGGACGTCGAGGACCTCCAGGAGACAATCGATATCCTTTACGAACAGATCGACGTGGCAAGGAGAGGGGAGCTTCTACTGCTGTCACTGCTGGATCGCGATATTGTGCGCTGGGATTGCGGGAAAGCGGCTAGTCCACTTTTCGATAAGCCCTTTGTTCAACCAAAGTATCGGTTTGGCTACCATTTTCCTACATCAATTTTGCATTACTTTCGTTTTTTATCACTTATTCAGAATACAGGGACAAAGTTGCTTTTCAACAAGTGAATTTTGCTCATTAGTTAAAGGAAAAGGGTCACCTTTAACCCGCGCCCTGCTGGGGGGGGGGGGTGTTTGAACACCCCCCTTGTGGTTTTTCGCGAATATCTCAAAAACGGCGGCGCGGAGCGCCGCCGTTTTTGGTACACCTTATCATACATCAATTCTACACATGTTGTGAAAATTTCAGACCAAGGTCATTCAAGGTCAGGTCACCAGGTCACTTGAAGTGACCTCACCTCATAAAAACTTTCAATGTCTGTCATAGCTACACCGAGTGACCGATCGCTTTGAAACTTTCAGCGATTGCTAAGAACAATAGCATGTACAAAATGTATATCTCAGAATTTTGATATCGATGACCTAAGGTCAGGTCAATTTTGCGACCTCCCCATTATAAGTCAATGGGATAAAATTGAAATGCGCCTCTTTTGGATGAAAGACATTATAAACACTCCCAAACACTGAATTACAAGTGGTTTGGACACACTGAACTTGAAAATGGTGTCCGTGACCCTTGTTTATGCCCTGAGGTCATCTTAGGTCACGAATGGTATCTAACAGTTTTTCGCAAATAACTTTTGATAGAGGCATGCTAGAGCGATGAAAACGCCTTAGATGTGTTCAGCTCGACGATACGGATCGACTGATATGCAACATGACCCTTTCCGGTCAGGTCATGACCTTGACCTGAGGTCAAATTTTCAAGTTGACCTTTCAAGGTCAAGTTATAGTTAATTCGATGCGTCTTGACGAGAGGAACACGATGCCGGTAAAAGTAAGCTCGTACAAGGCTTGGGTCAAAAGTTATTGCAGAAAAACTGTTTTCGAAAAAATCAGCTATTTTTGCAGTTTTTGCCCCCTGCAGGCAAAACTGTTGACGTTAGGTCAAATCTGAGAGAATTACTCAGATAGGGCGTTAATAGGGCTATCGAATGCGCTTTTCCGCGGCGCTGTAGCTCTATTGGTTCCCGAGTTATGCGTTGGCTTCTTGGAAATTTTCGACATTCGACCTGGAAATCGGCGAAATTTTGCCTTCAATGACCTCTGGTGACCTGACCTTTGACCTGACCAAAAAATTGACCAAAGTGATTTCGTCATTATTTTTTACGCTCTTTCGAACGCCGCCTTCCGCGTATCGCTACGTGGCCCAGGAGCCGAGTTACAAGGGGGGGGGGGTGTTCAAACACCCCCCCCCCCCAGCAGGGCGTGGAAATCCAGGACCCCCAGCAGGGCGCGGGTTAACATGGGGTTTGAAACTGAGATGGCCATCTTGTAGCCCGTGTCCGAAAACCCCGAGAGTGTCCCACCTTACGGCCGATTTCGGCCTCCATTTGTAGGTATCGGCAATTTTAAAAGAAAATATGCCAGGAATGCGTCCTTATCCCAGGAATGCGTTCTTATCCTGTAATACAGCCACCCGCGGCGAGGCTTTGGTTTTTAACCAATCAGCTCCAATCAGCTCAGCTTTAACCAATCAGCTAATCTGACACAAGCCGACGAGACTGTCTTCTGAAGGCTGATTGGCTTGAGTGTAATGTCATCGCTATGACATCATACAGAAGGTGCGGTAGAGAGTACAAACATAGTACCAATATGTTAAATAGTTTGACATACTTTTTTGCGAATTATGCACTTCTGGCACCAGATTTAAAAAGAACATGAAAAATAATAATGTCAAAATGAAAAGCAACGATATCTTCATATTTCACGAAGGTGGCACTTTTCCTTTAAGAAGGCGTTTACGTAAGACCCTGCTATGTTTGACTCTGTAGCCATGATCTGTATGTTAAGTTACCTTGACCGCCGTGCACGTATCGTCGAGAAGAACCAGAAGCAGTTCCGTCTGAGCGAGGCGGACCTGCAGGCGCGGCGCAGCTTCGTCAAGGCGACGCGGGATGAGCTGGACGCCCTGAAGGAGCGGCTGAGCCTGAATCGGGCCGCGGACACGGACCGCACCGCCCGGCAGGTGCGACGGGCGCTCCAAGCGACGGGAGGGGTGTACTGGTAGCACTCACTGCTGCACAAAGTACTGGTGGCAAACAATGCATCTTGCATGTGACTAATGTCATACACAGAGGTCTTCCTTGATGGTGAAAGGTTATACTGTACATCTTAGCGACTAGCATACTTTTAACAAGCAAACTAATTGATTTAACCTCGAGGCTCAAAAGTACGGGTTATGAAGTGTTAAATGGCTATGCAATGCATGCGGTTGACAAACACCTGATTGTTCCATTTCATTTTTTATGACTCTTTTAACTAATAACTTGTTTGAACCACCATAACCATTTAGGCTAGCGGTACTCGCGTGTCGCCAATTAGACCTAGAGAAAAGGCACGTCACTTTTCGCCTCTTGCTCGCACCTTATTTACATAGCTGTGTAGGTATTCGCATGCCCTGTAGCCTGACAGCGTTGCATGGTGCATGTACTGGTACTAACATTGCCTGCATGCGCCTTAGGAGCTAGAAGAAGCTGACGAGCTGCCTCCTGCGTACAACGTGAGTAGTTATGAATGTCTTGGTTGGTCGTGTTAAACTATAAGCTGTGCCTGTAACGTGAAACCTGGAGGCCTCCACTCCACGAAGTGTAAGCACTAAGCAGCATGTGTAAGAATTAGTGTGTGCTGACTGCTGTAAGCCAATTCTTCTCCATCAATTTGCGGCTAACGCTACTTACGATGGGAGTTCGCGTTCACCGAGAAGTTATTCTTTCGGTTCTAGTAAATATGGTGAACGCTTTCGTGACACTTGAGGCTGCTACCATGTTATTTTTGACGGAGGTGTTAAATTATTGTTGATTCGGCCTTAATACGCCTGTTTCACCAGCTGGTGATGTCACATGCCATGCATGTGTGCCAATCTCAATGTCCTCGCCATTCAGCCACTCCTATCAGCCCTATCTGACGTCATACCCCCACACCTGTTACCAGCCACTACTGGAACAGCCCTCCAGCCCTCCGGAGCGGCCTCAGGCACCCGCCAAACCAACCGGCGGCTCCTCCGGCGGGGGATACAGCCGACTGCGGGAGGATGAGCCACCCGAGTCGCCGCTGCAGGAGCAGCGACAGCAGCAGCGCCGTCTGGCGGGCGAACAGCAGCGCCACCTGGACAGGATCGGCCAGTCGGTCGGCACACTGCGGGACATGTCACAGCGACTGGGCACGGAGGTCGACGACCAGAGCATGTGAGTCACCACTCACCGCTGCTCTAGCTTCTAAATGCCAGAAACGGATTTATCGCTGTGTGCGTGCTAGAGGTGCTATGCCTGATTATGTTGTGCGCTGTTGTGCCAATGGTTATGTCAGGTAGGCTTGAATGTTTGTTTCATCCGGTAACACTTTGGGTGACCGGTCATGACCTTTGTGCTAATTCTACCTCTTGGGTTTATTTTTAAAAGGTTGTTGTCCGTATTCCTGTCCCTGCTGTCATCTCACCAATCTCGACTAGCTTCTTGCTGATCGGTTACCTCTTTATCTCTCCCCCAGTATGATCGAGGATATAACCCACGAGGTTGACGCCGCCCAAGGCAAGGTGGACACCACCATGAGCCGAATGATGAAGGTCCTCAGGATCTCCAACGGTGAGAGCTGTCTTCCTTCCTTTCTTGGGGGGGGGGGGGGGGAACGCTGAGGCTAAGAGGGAGGTATGGAGGGAAGTTATGAGAGTATGCTGGCTCGTTGATGATGGCAGATGACGATAATGCAGTTTTTTATCTGTCTGGTTGTTGCAATGAACTATTTTCTTTTTATGCCTTACGATATACCGGACTGGATAATTGATAGGAATCCATCGTTGAAAGATGCTGTTTTTTGCGTTCTTTGTTCGGATAACGCTTATATAGTGCTCCATTATGTTTTTCTTAGGAATATTATAAGGCACCGAGCCCACTCAGCTCTGCAAAGGCATCTCAGTCGCGCTTTCACACTTACAGTTCGTAAGAACGAGATCGCAATGTGAACAGTCTGACCACCAGTTTGGCAGCTGACCTGATGACCTCCCCTGTGTCCCGCAGACAAGCGGCAGTGGACGGCGATCGGCGTCCTCTCGGGCATCATGCTGATCGTCGTCCTCATGTTCTTCTTCATCTAGTCTTCCCGATCCCGCCGACACGAGCGGCAGGACGTGCCGCACGGAGCGGCTGGACGTGTTGAACGGGTGCCGTCAGGAGAACGGCCTTCCTCCCACCGAGTGTGGTGGCGCCTGGGCCGGGGTTCGGCCCGGGACACCGCCGTCCATTGACTCCCAGTCAGCCGTCAGGCCTGTCGAGCTGGGTGGAGTCGAGTCTTGGGACAAGTCAGAAGGAATCGTATACAGGTGATAGAATCGTAGAATTAAGGCGCTGGGGCTACGCACACAGTAGTCGCCACTGACTGTGTGAAGTGTTAAGTACAGCGACCATTACACTACTATACTATGCGAATGGGAAACGAATAAGTGATTGTGGCAAATTGTATATTCATCGAGCATCTGTGTAACGGCTATAGCCTGAGTCCTGTGAAATGAGCATAGCAATAGGATGATAGGCCGAATTTCTTGTCGCAGTCTCCGCTCTCTATAATGCTGATTTTTGACCGTCCACTTTAAACTATGCATGGGAGCTTATTTGGTGCTGAGCTGGATTTGCATCTGCCTGCCTTTCGAAAGTGTGCGCCTAAAGACACTGGTCGGTTGACCCTTCATCCGCACTTCGCCTTCGTGGATGATGAAATTTCTCTTGATTGTCTTGTCTTGTCTTTGGGCCTTATTCTTCAGCACCGCTGAGCCTGGCACCAGGCGAGCTTCTAGAGGTGAGGACGCGTTAGTTAATTAACCTGGCTGACCGGCGCAGGACGAGTCTTTCCAGACGAAAAGCTTCCTTGTGGTTTGAGCTTGTTCGCCAGGCAGCTGTTAGCATGAGGCATTTGGTTTCTGCTAATCACGAGCGGACTCAGGACATGATAATGTGAATGTCCTCATTGGCGGGTATTTGAGCTGTTTTTGCCTCGCGATATTTTCACACAGCTTGGTCGGCAAGTTCAGCTTTTTACTCCCTGCAATGTTCCCCAATCCAAAGTGCTCACGTGTCCTTGTTGCTTGTCAAGTATATTTTGCTCAACTCTTCCTCGCATCTGTCCTTCTTGCTCAACTTCTGATGCATGACCGTCAAATAAGCAGCTCACTGACACCTCTGTGATTATTTGTCGTGACATATTTGAAATGTTAATTTACCAATCATGTATTTATATATGCGGTTCGAGCATTCCGTTTATTGTAGTCAATCGTTCACGTTACCTATAGGCAGATGCTATTAGCTTATAGCGATGCGCTTAGTACGGGGCCAGTGTTCCTGTTCAGTCTATGCATTGTAACTGATTGTAAAAGACAACACGCCGCGGTAGTGTTTGCTCTCAGGTAGCTGTAGCACCGTCTTCATTCCTGAATCGGGCTTTAACGATGGTGTTTTGTGTCGGTGATCGGTATGAAATCGTCATGATTATAACACAGGTACGGGGTGTGATTGTATACAGTGTAATCCGTCTAGTCATGGGTTGCTCGATACCTACATACGATACGGTATACGATAACGGTACCGTGCCACCGGGTCGTGTGGGGCGCGGCGGGCGGCCGCTAATTGCCTAATAAACGGCGCACCGGCCCGCTGTTGGTTTTTGCTCACTGTGCTCGTCATCATATGTCAGCGTCGGATAACGGAAGTAGAAACATGACAGTTGCGGCCTCGATGCGGTCAACGGATTAGTTATAGCTGCTTCATCCGCTGCCCAGTGTGACATTTTTGACGGCCTTCGTAATTTGGGAACTTTTTATCATTAAGCGCGTTTCTGGTCCACTAATTGCACCGGCGAATCAAGCACACACCAAAACACTCAGTAACTTAGTAAACGCGTACCGTCCCCAGTGCTTCTTCGCCATGAGGTCGATCAATGATCATTCTTCCAGTTTGGTTGATGTGACCTTGACCGCATTCTCCAGCTCGCTTCGTCACTGCGAGAGGCGAGATCTCCCCGACGAATCCGAACCCGAATCCGAATCCAAATCCGACTCAGGCAACCCGCTCCTCATCCTGATTCACCGTACCATTTCCGGAACGGCGCTGTTACACCTTCCTCTGGTTCCGGTTTGTGCGTGACGTCATCAGCTTCCGGTGCTACCTTCTCGGTTCCAGTCGCGACCTCGGGGGCGGGGGATTCCACACCCGCCCACCTTTACGCCTGGGCTGTGCAACTCGCTCGGGGCCATCTGGGCGGACAGTGGCGTCTACTGCTACACAGCGACACACGGTGACAGCCAATGACAGACTGGGACTGACAGACTGACAGGGGGTGGGACTGCAGCGATCATTCGCCCTCCACGTTCCGTCATACCTGACGGGAGGTCCGTCCGTCCGGTAGGCCGGCAGCGGGCGGCGGGCGCGCTCCAGACTCCTATGACGTCACGCCGTCAGCTGACTGACTCAGCGAGCGCGCGCGGCCGAACTCCGCTGGAGCCGCGCGCGCAGTCGTGACGCGAGCGGCGGGGTGAGGTGGTGCGTTGGGGTTGCTCGCGGGTGGAGTGCAGTGCTAGGGGAGACTGAAGAGTGGAAAAGGCCCGATCAGAGGTGAGTTTCTGAATGGTGCTGTGTGCAGGATGGGCAGTGATCTGACGTGTCGTGTTTTACCTTGGACTGGCAATGATGGTATCAAATTGATACGCCGTCCTGTCTCAGTCTCGCGAGCGTGCCATACATTCTCGGTACAATGCACTCTTAGGAAGATTTTGCGATATGGTGTGTTTGAATTTCCCCAGCTTAGTGGCTGCTGAGTCGGCTCCAGTCCAGGGCCTATTTTAACATGTTAACTGGGGGGGCAAATGCCCCCGCACTCAACAGAATTGCCCCCCTAGTCGTCGAGATTTGCCCACTATAAAAATGGGCATAAAGGCACAGGGTGACAAACATACTACGTAACTACTGTGACTTGTTTTGCAATGGATGTCAAATGAGTCAGTCTGTAAGTAATGACCAGTGGTGTATCTAAGGGTGGGTCATATGGGTCATGACCCCCCACCCTCTTGGGGCCCGGGGACACCACAGGCCTGCCAGGGGCACCACCGGCCTGTCAGGGGCACCACAGGCCTGTTGGGAGCACCACAGACCTGCCAGGGGCCCCACCGGCCTCGCAGGGGCACCACCTTGGGCCTGTCAGGGGTACCACCACAGGCCCGCCAGGGGCACCATAGGCCTGCCAGAGGCACCATAGGCCTAGCAAGGGCGCCACGGACCTGTCAGGGGCACCAGAGGCCTAGTATGGACACCACATGCCTGGCAGGGACACCACCGGCCTCGCAGGGACTGGGACACCTTGGGCCTGTTAGTGGCACCATGCCTGTCGGGGACACTCCAGGCTTGTCAGGAGCACCACAGTCCTGTCAGGGCCCAGGGGCACCACCGGCCTCACGTGGACACCACCGGCCTCGCAAAGGCATCATGGGCCTGTCAGGGGCACCACGGGCCTGTCGTTGGAAATTCAGGCTTGTCAGGGGCACCACAGTTCTTTCAGATGCACCGGCGGCCTAGCACCATGGCACCATTTTTGGCCGAGGTCGCGATTCGGCGTATGTCGCCTCGCATTAGCCGCGCGTTTGCAGTCTTTTCGTGGTTTCAAACGTTCAAACATGGGATATGATGTTGCTCCCATGCATTAGGGTGGGTGTCAAGATCACCGGAAGGTCAGGTCAGATCATTTACCTATGATGACCTCGGTTCACATTTTCGAGTTTTATATGTTTCTAGGCTAGTTTTTGGAGCTGAATTCGAATTAAGCAACCATTTGACCATTTACGAAGTAGTTTTGGTGCCTTCGTAACATGTTACGAAGCTGTCAGAGGCGGTTGCCACCTACTACGAATACCCGGCAAAACCCTTACTGGTTGACCTGACCTGACCTGACCTGGCCTAAATGCATGAAGACATCATCTATGATCATAACTAACATAATATTCGTGATCAGCACCCCGAAAAACCATAGCAGCCACTCTTTACGACGCTCTAACAGGTCCCGATTTTCCCGACTTTTGGGTCAATGACCTGACCTGGAAGGTCAACCGATGACCTAGGACCTTAAAATTGGGTATAATCGGCTTCCTTTCATCACGGGCAACACGGTCGTTTTTTCCGCGAAGCTCTAGCTCGATCAGGGGCGAAACGGCAAGGGGGAGGGTCCAACGGACCCCCCCCCCCCCTATACGCTCGCTACTGGAAACACCAATACGGGCGAGGGTTAATGGATTATTAAAGACAATTTTCCAGGTTGCCCCCCCAGTCAAATTCCCTTAAAATAGGCTCTGCTCCAGTCACGCTCTGTTTGCAGAGCCCGACCCGTTCTGGTTCGGCGGATTTGTTGACGGCCGTTGAACGTTATTCATTGGCCCTTCAGCCCAGTGGCCACGAGGGTGCACGTGAAATAGCACGCATACTGGCGCATACTAAACGATTTTAATGCAGCGCGTGCGGAGCAAGTGTTGCAAGAGATGCGTGGCTGTAGTCTATAAAGAACTGGAACGGCTTGCGCGCTCAAACACGCTGACACGCGCCCCTCGCCCCCAGCCCCCTGAGCCCCTCCCCCCACGCAAACCATTTTCTCACACATCCCGACCTCGATTCTCGGTCAACAAGTGTGATTTCCGATCGGAAGAGCTCCACTTTGCCAAAAAACGACCGCTGCTGCGGCTATGACATTAGCCATTATTGGTGACTCGTTCCCGCGTTCCGTAGTTTTGGGCGGCAGTTTGAGCGGAATGTTGCCGCTCGGAGCGGAATGTTGCCGTTCGACGCGCCTAAAGCTGCAACGGTTCGGCGGCCGCCCGTGGGAGCGAACTTCCTGGGATGTGCTCCGCGTACCGCCCTCCCTGCGCCGCGAAATTGTCCAGTGTGCGGCCGCGACGGGCGACGTGGCGACGACGGGCGGGCGGAACGCCTCCCAGCCGTGTGCGGCCGAATCAATCGCCCATTGTTGCATTGAAGTCACCTGGAGATCGGCCGGTCGGAGCGGGGCAATACGACGAATGTACAGTGTACACTGCAAGAGCGCAACCCGAGAGCTCCGTGCAAGATAGGCAGCGACCGGGCGCTTTTCGCTGAGTTGCTCTTTGTTGGTTACGGGCGAGCGACCAGCATGCTTGCGATACGGCCAGCCGGAATAAATTTGCATGATTGCATAATGCACGGTGGTTTGTGACCCTGGGTGGGTCGAAGCGGGCGGAACTGGATGGGCGACACGGGAAGGGATGACGCGAAACGAGATCACAACTAAGGATTGTTGGTGCCGTATATGTCGAGGCAGCGGTAACTTGAGACAAACATCCCCGTTTGCCAGTCGAGTTA
Organism: Amphibalanus amphitrite; assembly: GCF_019059575.1. Taxonomy (NCBI): domain Eukaryota; kingdom Metazoa; phylum Arthropoda; class Thecostraca; order Balanomorpha; family Balanidae; genus Amphibalanus; species Amphibalanus amphitrite. Next base: position 205,032 of record NW_024881812.1, read on the forward strand.
TCGCACTCGAAATGCTGACGGCCTGTTGGAGACAAGTCCTCTGAGCGCCTCCAGACGAGACGACGACTAGATCCGGTCACCTTAAGATCCTCCAACCAGCGCCGTCTTCAGCCTCGGCTCATCTAACATCTGTATTCATCAACGCACCCATGTCAAATTGCGTCTCCCATCAGCTTCGACACCGATTGGCTCCGTGGTCTCTCACCAGGGGCGGATCCAGCATTTTGCCAAGGGAGGGGCTATTCCAAATCGGGGGCCCCCCATCGATGGGGGCCCTACCTACCCCCAAAAGTTTAAGCCTGGATTTCGTCCACTTTATTTTTGGGGGCCCCCTATCATGCTTTTTTTGCAAAAAAAAAGAAAATGAGAAAGTCGCCCGGGGGGCGCTATAGTCCCTATCGCCCCCCCTGGATCCGCCCCTGCTAGGAGGCCTTGTATGTGAACTAGGAAGCCCTCTGTGATAGCTAGGAGGCCCTCTGTGCAGATGCGAGCGCAGGCCCTCAGTACAGACTTGGAGACCCTTTGTGTGGATGCGAGTGGAGGCCCTCTGTGGAGATTAAGAGGTCCTGTGTTGGCGAAGAGGATATCTGTGCAGGCTTGGAGTCCCTCTGTGCAGGATAGGAGACCTTCTGTGTGAGTTAGGAGGCCCTCTGAGTTGGCTAGGAGGCCCTTTGTTCGGATGCGAGTGGAGGCCTCTGTGTAGGCTAAGAGATTTTGTGTTTGTTAGGACATCTGTACAGGCTTGGAGGCCCTCTGTGCAGGTTAGGAGGCCCTGTAAAAGTGGTCATCTCTGTGAGTATAAGAGACCTCCAAGTTATGAAAAGCTTTACCAATCTTCTAACAAAGAAGTCTTCTCAGCTAGTCCTCTAAGAAATAACTAAGTGGGTAGGTTAAAAAAAAAACTCATCGGATTTCGGCCACTTTATTTTCAGGAGGCCCCCTTTTCAGCTTTTTAACTTTTTATTTTATTTTTGAAAAAAAATCGGCCAAGGGGGGGGGCCATGGCCCCCATGGCCCCCCCTTGTATCCGCGCCTGTCTCTCACTGCCAACCGCCAGTGCCGACCGTCGCCGCTCCAACGCTGTTATGGCGCGCAACCGCCGCAAGGAACCGGTTTGGTTCGGCGCACCTCGCGTCGACCGCTAGCTGTGACGCCGTAGTACGATACGATACTCCCCCTTGGCCGACCGACGGAGGTCTGTCTGAGGGACTGGGGAGTGGGCTCTATCCCCCCCCCCACGGACCGGTGGGAAGACCCCATGCAGGGATTGGCTGGTGGACGTGCGCGGGGAGCGTCCCACGGCGGACCGAACGACACTGTGTCGTCGACAACTGCGTCCGGGTCAGGCGCATTTATAGAGGCCCTAGCCTTGATCAGGTCTTACGAGACAGGAGCGAAGGACACCAACCCGGTCCTACCCGGCCGATGCTAACAGAGGTTTAGTCAGTTATCGGGGATTAGAGATTCAAAGAAGATTGGTGGTTTAACTGCTGACAGATGGACAACAACTGGTGAAATTTACGGATGGTTACGGTCCTCACTCGCTCTCGCCAGCGTCTCTCAGTCCTCTGTGGACTGTAAAGTGACGTTAGTCGTTGCTCGCTCTGCGTGGCGCAGGCAGACCCCACGCACAGCACCTCCCACCCACTGCGGCGCCGGGGTGCAGGACGGCGCCGCGTCGCGCGCGTCTGCCGGCCGACCCGCCTGTCCCCCTGCCGACCACCCTACGTTCTACATATATACCCTGGACCACCCAGCCCGCGGCGGCCGTCGTTATTGATGGTGGCGAACCGCACGCGTCCGGTCGGACTGACAGACGCCCGGCGGCCGGTGTCCGCTGCCGAGCCGCTGACGTGCCCTGCACTCTCTGTTCGTGCTCGTAGCTCTGCCCTGCTCCGCGCTGCCCTGGCTTCTGTTTATTATTCTCCTGCACTGTCCTGTCCGGGACCCATTTCAATGCTAAATACCAAGTCCTGCCTGCAATGCCCTAGCTGTTCTGCCCTGAACTGTGTCCTCCTGTCCTGTTCCGTGTTCTGTGTTTTGTCCGGTATCCTGCCCGTGTCCTGATTCGCCTCATGTGCCGTCTGCTCCTTTGTATGTCTGGTCCGGTCTGTCTCTCGGCTGCGCCCGGTCGACCTGCAGGGTGCGGCGGGTCCAAAGTGTAACGAGCGTACGATGAACAGCGCTCTCCACTGCCGTGTTTCGGCTCACGTGTCTGTCCCTGTTAGTGATGTCAATTACGGAAAATCGGAATACCGATACCAAACCAAATACCAACCAAAACCACGGGAAAATACCGAAACCAAACCAACTTGGGAAACTGAGGGAAATACCAACTTTTTACCAATTTATTAGCCTCTTATACATTAGTGAGGGCTTATGATACCAACAAAATACCAAACATATTACGATTGAAATACCAAATACCAAGTTGGTATCGGTTTGGTATCGGTATACCAAAAAGTTGGTATCCGATTGACATCTCTAGTCCCTGTCCTCTGATACACACCGTGCCGGTGTGAGCGGTCTCTTTGATCCGCCTCCGCTCCGGAATGGCTGCAGTGGTTCTGTGAGCCTTCGGACGGTGAAGGATGGCAGACGAGTGAAGGAGGAGCGCCCTCGCCACGGCTGGCCTAGGAGAGACAATGGGACCAACTGGGACGGGCGTCACTGCGGCACTCCGCGCGGGCGTCTGGGCCGACACCCACCGTTTGAGGTGCGGGGCGCCCGGCGCCTTGCACCCATCAGATAGGGAACCGCCTTACACTCACTACACGGGACCGCCCTGCAACCATGACCGGTGGGTGGGCTCGTCTGCCAGATTAAGGGTGTGTCCCGAAGGGGCGCCTATTACATAGACTAATTGCGTGGGTGTGAACGGTGGAGCTGCGCCTTTGTCGAAGTGTGGGTTGGTGCACCCTTGTCCATCCGTCCATCCGTCCTCCCGTCTGTATGAGAGAGTGGGTGGGCTGGTGACGACACTCGAAACGCGGTGTGGGCTAGTGCACCATCCGCTGGCCCGAGCTCGTGTGAGTGTTGGTGCTGAGACACGGCTAAAAGTATAGATAGGCCGCTGTCTGTCCGTTCTTCTAACCGTCCGAGTGAGTGGGTGGATGCGTGACCGAGGGCCGTCCGTCGCTCGTGACACGGCTGGTCGCCCGCCCCGCCGCCCTAGACCCACCTCAGATACCGCCCCACGGTGCCGTGCCTACCGCACCCCGTCAGCGCAGAGGCAACGGGCTCCTCTGGTGGATGACGGTGCTCCTAACATGCTGAAAACTGGCGTGACGGGATGTTGGAAAGGCTGCCCGCGGCCCGGGCTGACGGCAGGCCGAAGCAATAGTTTGAAATCAGATAGACAAACAGCATCAGGCGAGCGTGTCTTCGATTCAAGCAGCATTCACGCAGCAAAACAACAGTCCGCTAAGCTGCTAGGCTTGAATCAAGGCTATCTATTCAAAATAAACTTGGTCGCTGTAGGGGCTAGCTGGCTCGCGGCGGTGCTGTTTTTGTCCTGCTGCTCGGGCTGACCGGCGTCGGTCAGTGCCAATCACTGACGACCTCAGAGACGGCTGTGGCGGCTGATACTGGCGATATGTCCGGTAAGCGGAGCCATCCGACACCGATTGGAAGGGTGGTGGATTGAACTCCGTCGTTCTTGGGTCGGTTGGTGGGCGGTGGATGAGACGTCGCCTACCCGCGGGTTCGGTCAGACGTCCGATAAACGGGCGCCTCCGAGGGCCGGTCTCTGTTTACCCCGCTCTGTGACTGCTGCCGCTCGACGGACGACCGTCACGGCCCGGCGTCTGGTGAGACTCAGTGGACCGGCGCCGACACGCCGCTGCAAATCCTGCGGCCATCGCAGGGCGCGCGGTGGGCGCCGCTTACGGACAGTGGGGGACGCGGCGCCGTGGAGGCGATGTCACCAACCTGTTCTGTAGGATGTGACGACAGTTATGCGAGTTTCTTGACGTTGATAATGCGTTTGTTTCCCGCAGAGTACCTACTCAAGATGATAAAAAGAATACCTGATTCCTCTTGATTTACCAGTTATGTGTCTTCTACAGCTCGCACTCCTATTCAGCATTCAGCATTCTGCGTATTTCAGCCTCTCAGATTGACGACCATAAATGTCAAGACCGGGACCCAATCCACTTGTCTGCGGTGGTGCGACGGTGTCTGGTTTCCACTTGTTTTGCTTGTCGGGACACCCCTTTCCTATTAGCATTGGGTAAACGAACGACACGGCTGATGTGCAGCGGCAGAATTTGTTGACTGGAGATGATCTCAGTTGTGCCCTGTGGGCCGTCCTATTACGGTTTGAAGGAGATTGCTGTCAATCACGACAACAGTTTCTAGATATATTCTTTTGAATTGATTTGCAGCATATAGACGATGGTCCTGTTCAGTAATCATATAGTCACTACCTTGTTTGGTCAAAATGATAACAGGCTGAATTTGAACATAATTATAATGCAATTAATGCAATTACAGTCACTGCGATTCAAATGAGAGCCTCGACGAGATATAGGTAAGTGCCAATCTGTCTGAGTGTCACGTTTAGTATAAACATTCACGATTGTTGCGCATACCTAACCCATATATTATCCTGAGCCATTGTTACCGGTACATCGGCATTGTTTCAGTGTCCCAAAATTGAGTTTTGTCTTGGGTGTCAGAGGGGAAAATTACCTACCAAAAAGAGGGGAGAGAGTGGAAAACTGCTGATTCGATTAGATCAAAAAGGAGTGAGAAATGACAAAAAGCATGCATTTTATTCTAGGGTGTAGAATGTTTGATGCTAACTGGGCATCCACACAACTGTCTTTCTATAGGTAAAAAATCTATGTTTTCTTGGTTGGGACTTGGGAGTGGAAAATTGTTCTTAAAAATGGTGGTGAGAGTGGAAAATGAATTTCATTTGGATGTCGTTTCCCACCCAAATAGACAAATTTTGGGACATTGCATTGTTTCGCATTTTTGTCCGACAGGATGGCCTCGAAACCGGTTCCACTAGCTTCATCTGTGCCCATAGGCCATATTACTGTTCATTATTCATGTTGAGTGACACTTTACGGTGTCACTGACCATTGTTTTCGAAGGTGCAGGGTGTCACTGTCATAGTTTTTTAAAAGCAGATGTATTATTCAGAACATTTAGTTTCATTCGGCCATGTTTAGTTTGACCGAACTAAATGAACATTTTAGTTCATTTAGTTCGGCCAGGTAACCAGCTAAGTTACTGCATATAAACTGCATGTTTACCCACGGCCGGACTAAGGACACCCCAGCAAACATGGATAGGTAATAATATGCAACAGTGGCGGCGGATTCGATTTTGGCGTGGGGGGGCAAGATCCCAGTCGAGATGATGTCATAGGCGGATCCAGAAAGGCGTTTTCGACGCTGTAGGGGACATACCCCCCCAAAAAAAGTGTCCAAAATCCAAAACTCCTCGGATTTCGATTCCTTACGGATCTACTGCTGAACAGTATAAAGCAAAAAAAAAAAAAATCCTGATGAAAGTGTAATCATTAGGAAACATAAGGTACGTTTTGTCTCTTTCAGGCGATGCAGGGGCTAGGGGAGGGAGAGTAAATATTTGCTTTAAATGCCCGCTCCCTTGATCCGCCAGTGGACGATGTAACGCTTTTCGTATTGCTAAAAGCTCCAATGGGAAAAGTTGTGCCATAACCCGATCGCATATCAGATTTTGAAGAACAGTTCCAAACCTTTTGAAGTAGGCGAGCGCTATTCTTCAATGAGGTAACTCGTTACCATTTCCTCTGTTCATTCTACGTTCGATTTCCGTTTAACCTTCCTTTAAAAAGTATTTCTGAGACAGATATCAACTGAAACTAGCTCACAGCGGGAAGAGACCGCTCAAACATTCAGAGACAGTCGGTCGCATCTAAACCTATTGGGACAGCGATCCGCCAGAAACCCTTCCCAAGGCAGTAGTTCGCCAACTAAGCTCACCGAGACGGGCTGTCTCGATGGGTTTATACAGTTAGCCTACAGCAAGGCTTAACTAAGGCCCAAACGCTCGTCAAGCTGGGAACGGAGGGCTGAGGTGAGGGAGCGTGGCGGTAAGCTGGGGTGAAGGAACGGTGGACTGGAACGAGAATCCAGAAGTTCTGGGTAGGGCGTTTCTTTATTAGGGCTTTAGGGTGCGCTGACTGTGGTAAGGTCCAAATTATCACACCAAATTTTGCCACGACATCTACCGGTTCAGGCACTCGAGAATCAGCGGCCAGTGATATCTGCAAAGACGAAGCATTTCCAACCCAGCTTCAGCCTGGTGTCAGGGACTCAGGGTGCCTCAGGTGGCTTTAATTACAGTTGCACATACCAAACGACCTCAGTGCAGCCAGTCTGTGGCCGAAACCATTCGGAACAGACTTCAACAAAAAGTGAGACAAGGTTAGTGCTATCGTTAAGTGCCATTATAGACTTGGGCCCCGTTGGCTTGACCCACTGGAAGGTGGTAGTTATCGGACGCTGCGGGGCATACTCATTTTTCCAAAATGCCTCAGATTTTGCTTTCGTGTTCATAGGCGGCGGAACGGGAAGGGCACCGGGGCACCGTGCCCCCTTTGATTTTGGCATTTTAACGTTAGCCCTGTGAGCGTTGCATGGAAAGAATGGGACCAAAAGTCGGCAGTGCCCCCATCCCCCCTTAATTGAAGGTGTTCCGCTGCTACTGTTCGTGTTTGATGCTCTTTATTCTATAGTCAGCCTTTAGACAGAGGGGGGCCACTAATGATCAGTGCCCTAACCCTCAAAAGTTTCCAACATTAATTTTTACTTTTTTTATAGTGAAAACTGAAATAAAGCGGATACTGAACTGTGAACATCCAGTTTTCACACTGGCCCCACACAAGCCTCCGAATGCCCAAAGCAGATCTCTGATGACTGGCCTTTGGGTTTCATACCATACCGTACATTGGTCAATGTCGTCAATGTGTACTACCTCGCCGTTTACCATTTTATGCGCTGGAAACTGTTGCGCTCGAAAAAATCAGGGGAGTGGCTTATTATGAGCGCTCATCAGTCCTAACTACCCGCAAGCGAATGGCTAGCCCTTCCGTCTCCGCTCGCTTGCGATTTGGCACTTATGTAGGTACAAAATAGAGGCAAACGACCACTGAAGGTATGAGTTGCGTCTCTTGCACACATCTATAAATCGAATCGGAAAAGACAAAAAAATGATATAAAGCGGAAATGGTTAGCATTTACACATATTCAAAAGGCACCGTTGGACAAACTGTAGGAGCACATAGCTGCAATATCAGGTTATAGAAATTTTCCTCATGTTTAGGGCACAAATTATGGAGGGGCAAGAATATACGTTTTCCCCTCCTCCAAAAGTTTCTTAGGGAACGATGCCTCCTCTGCCACCCCGTATCCGTCGCCCCTGTAAGCGGTCACTGAAGGCCTGGGTTGCACTTGCCGCTGCGTCACGTTGACGCTTATGCCTCCAAAACTAGGTTGAAGAGAGGAAAACTTCAATTGAACGTGAACGCTTGCCATTTAAGAAAGGCAACGTATGATAAAGTATATGGGCATCTGGTTACATCTTCAGATGATCGAACAGAATAATCAGATATATGGTTTCTTGTCTAAGCTTTGTCACAAATTATGGGGGGGCAAAAAGATACTTTTGCCCCCCCCACGAGTTTGCCAGGGGGGGCAGCTGCCCCCCCTGCCCCCCCGAATCCGCCGCCCCTGATATGCAAGGGTCTGCGGGTAGGTTGATCAGTTCACTTTAATCTTTAATCTTTAATTGCATCTTTAATTGCATCAAAGTTATCTATCGCCCAGGCACGTAACCAAAGACTCGCTACAGTTGTCGGCAGTTGATATGCCAATGCAAATTCTTACAGGAACACCAGGCTCACCCCGAGCGTGCCACTGCCCGTTATTCGGACGAGTCTTTCGGATTTTCCTAAAATTCACGGCTCTGACACCGGTCTGATGCCATCAGTCACATCACGGCTAGATTTCATGCAGATTTAATTACTCGTCACCCCTAGCCAGCAGTGTCGTGACCGGGCCGACAGCGGTCACTTTTCTGGACGCAGTGACGTCACTGACGTTACGTGGTCTGACGTGACGTGACGTGATCCCTCTGACGTGACGTTATCCAACGTGACGCTCTGTTCCGACCGTGACTCGCTGTACCCTGCGTGACGTGACATCCTGTGATGTGACGTTCCGCTTCGCTCCTCGTCACCACACTTCCTTCAGCTGAGTGCCTCCGGCTGTTGTGACGCTACTCGCCGGGGCCGGGTCGTTGTGACGTCACTCGCTCTGGATGCTGTGACGTCACCCGCTTGCCGCCGCGCCCCTGTCAGCACCAACAGACAGCGCTGTTCCTTCCTGACTCGTGCGGCGGAGGCCGGCAGTCCGGCTGATGGAGGAAAGTGACCTCGGTGACTCACCGCTGTCAATGAAACACGGGACGCGAATGAATGTTCCCCGGCGGGTGACTCCGGTCCTGACTCGTTGTGACTCACCCGTGAGGTGCGGTGTGGTGCTCTCTGAGTGGTTCGTTAGTGATGGGTCAGTGGTGACGCACCAACGACACGCAGCTGGCAGTGGTGACGGCGGAGGTGAATCGCTTCTCCCACGCTCTCAGCTTGCGGCGAGCGGGTGGGCGGAGTCAATTTCAGACGAGGTCACGCCCCACTCCTCGTTTGTAGAGTCAATTGAGGGGTGAATGTGGGTAAGAGGGAGTGGGATTATTTGTAAGTCTGGAATCAGTGTGTGTAATTACATCGTTTATCCATCGCCATGGCGCCTCATGTCTGGGCGTGTGATGAATCACATCAGCGTTCTTCTCTGTTTATTCCAGAACGTTCTAACCACCGAGTGTGACGGACAGTGCAGAAGTGCCTCGCTCCCGCTACGACTTCAGCTGGCCATCACTCGGACTCTGATAGAGATGTGGGCGCTGACCTGGGCCGCTGGGGCCCTGCTGGGCCTGCTGACGGTCTCGACGGCGTTCAACCTGGACGGGAGGCACCCGGTCATCTTCCAGGGCCCGGTGACGGAGCCAGGAGTGGCGCGTGGTGCCTCCTACTTTGGATACGCCGTGGGGCTGACCAAGGCAGACGACGGCGCCTGGTGAGTACCGTGACGTCACGCATACAGAACACAGAACACAGAGAGAACCTTGACCATTGTTTGGTGCTGCATTGGTCCGTCAAGGCCGAGTTTGAAGGCATCACACATGAGCTGTTGGGCCTCTACTATGCATACAAATATTTTGCAAATCCTTATCGTTATTAGTTCAAAGATCTGTTCCAATAAAGTTTTAGATATTAATTGTGCTTCATTTTCGCCAATTTCATACTGCATATTTCGTCCATCATCTATATTGTGGCGCCGGTTCGCCCGGCACACTTATTTCCTTCGCATTTACATTTTACCGTGACCTACTGTTAACGCCAGGCGCCTTGAGACCCTAATTTTTCGCGATTATTTTAAAATGCGTGGAATAATTTCAACCATATTTAGGAAATAGCTGTTTCAAGACCTGTCGAAACTTTTTCTTCAAATACATTTTGTTGTCACTTAAATATTTGTGGCACTTGTCATTGACTCGTAATGTTAACTGTTTTTCCATCCTGGATAGAGGCTTTCATACGTCATATGACATTAGGCTCCGCCCACGACTGCAGCATTGACCCGTGCCCATCAGCGACCTCTGTACAAACGACACCCCTGCCATCTGTAAAGGACTATGAATTTCGCTGACGTTTCACCTGCTATGAATCAATTGCAGCAGACCGTCAAGTAAATGTTAGGCTCTTGTTGACTCTTGTATAAAGGACCAAGAGGACCATCACTCCTCAACCTACTACTCACACGTGCTTCAAACAAACGTTAAGGATTCCTAACAAATACGATTGTCGATGTAGGATATCTGTTTGAAATACGAGCGAGCCTTATGATGTGAAGCGAAGGCAATTAACTTATTATTGCGTTGTTGGATGGTTGCATAGCGATGTACAAATCGGCAGCTACTTGGTGACATCCGACATCCCATTATTGCATTATCTGCAACGCCATAGGCTTTAAATACAGGTGAATATTTCCTAAAGTTATATGCCATCTGCCCGTCATTTGCAGCTTATAAAAACTAAAACAAATATCAGCGAACATATCAGCATTGTACAAGCAATGCGCATTGAGCATTTATGGCTCTTCAGTCATCATGTCGCTCTTTGGGCACTGTCAGCCAAGACGTTACGCACAACTCCGCCGGCTCTCGGCACCACTCGACCGTCCCCGCTCCCCGTCACAGCGAGAGGAGCGAGAGTGACCGCGCGCCGGCCCGAAACCGCCGCAGGCCAAGACCACAGAGGCGGGGCTTAGCTGTGACGTCATAACGTATCACAGACTGACTGGTGATAGCCTCTACACACCGGGTGAAAATCTTGCTCGAAATTTAACATTACGAGTCAATGAGAAGTGCCTGAAATATTGAAATGGCGATAAAATATCTAAATTGTAAAAGTTTCGGCAGGTCTTGAAACGGCCATGTCCTGAGCTTGGTTGAAATTCTTCCACGCATTTGAAAATAATCGCGAAAAATTAGGGTCTCAAGGGGTCTGACGTTAACAGTAGTCTCTGGCTGCTGCTTCTCCAGACAAATCCATGACGTACCAGACACACAGATGGTTGTATGTTAGTTTTGCCCATCCTGGTCGGCCCTTATCTGTGATATTTTCCACCGGCCTAGTGTCCGACGCGTTCCATCTGCCCGTATCCCATGTTGCTGGCGTGTGCGCTGACCGCGCTATCCAGCCGTCCACCATCCAGCCCCGGGGGCTACGGATGACCTTGAGAGGAACACAGGAAGGGGTGGGTCCTCGCCAGGTGTGGCTACCTCCTCCAATCATGTGATGTCATGGACGCCCGACGGGAGGGGGGGGGGGGAGGAGTTGCCGATAGTGATCTGGGCAGCTGGAGACTGGCGGCGCTCCGTCTACCGTCTGCCGTCTGTCCTGCCATATGTTCGTCTGCCGTCTGTCCTTCTGTCCGTCTGTCCTGTCCGTCCTTCCGTCTGTCGTCTGTCCGTGTGGCCGTCTGTTCGTCAATCTGTCCTCTGCAGTCTATCCATCTGTCCGTCTCAGCTGGCCTTCATACCCGCTCCCCCTCCCCCACCCACCACCCACTCCCTCCGGAAGACCGCCCCCACACCCAGCCCAGGCTCCCTCACCGCCTTCCTGTCCGTCACGACCACTCCGTCACTGCCGGCCCACGGTGACTCGACTGTCGCCCCGTCACGGGCGCCGTGACGCGTCGCGCTCCGTGACCCTCGGCAACAGACCATCCGGCGTCTCTGTCCCGGCGATTGAAACGAAGCCACCGGAAGGAGTGCCGGCTTTTTGATGAAGTGGGCCGTCGTGTCTGTCATACGGTCGTCATACGGCTGATATTGTTGTGACGTGTGCGAGGAGCTTTGATCTGAAGTTGGGATTGTGTTGTCTGTTGGGAGCAGGTTGAGACGCCAGACATCGTTGATGGTTTTTTGGTCGATTTTATCGCATCAGTAGACGATCTGAATGCCTGATTTACAAGGAAACGTCCCCTTGGCGCAACTGTCAGATCGAGCTGATTGCATGTCTAACCAGCTTCCTGATCGCGTCCCCCGCGTCCTTCCTGTCTATTATTCGTCATCCAACTCAATCTACCGACTATTCCCCTCCATTCCGCCACGTGATCTGCGGGAAAAGAGAACAAAGGAGGACTTTGAATTTCAGCAGCTGCCGTATAGCGACGTGTAGATGGGACGCGCCCGAAACAGGATGCTGCCTATCTGTAGATAATCTGTATCCACTTCTTTGCAACAAGTGTGATGTAAAATTCATTGCCGTTTTTACGCATATGCGGAAGCACACAATGCACCACACCACACACCTTGTGACTGGCTTCCTGTAGGGCACTGCGTCTCCCTCCGTCTTCGTCTCTCTCTCCGCCTACCACCAGTGTGTCTGCTGACTGTATAAATGACGCTGCAGCGTATACATAAAATGCGGGAAGTTGTTGGCCAGAGACCTCCGCAGGTGCACGGTTCGAGCGGCACCTCTGGCGGCGGCTTGGGTCAGAGGTAAACCGGCGGGTGGCGGCCCTCCGCCGCCGATCGCTGACCCGCGACCCGTGACGGCGCGCTGTCTGTCAGAGCCGTGACTACGCCTCGTCCCTCACCAACGGCCCTGATCGGGCCGGGTTCTCAGTTCTCACTTCTCACCAATCGGACGTGCGCTCCCTGGTCTGCCAGGAACGTGCGAACGTGCGCACCTTGCCCGCCGTTCGCCCTTGGAATTGTGAATTCTGTTTCTCCCTTCCCTCGCCGGACGCCAGCCGGTCATTCTCATTAGCATGTCCTCTCCGACAACCACTCAGCCCCTGAGCCACTGCACTGTCGACTGGCCAGCGTCTCCCTTCCAGTGGACAGGGCTGGCCGGCTCGTCTGGCCGCCCGGACCGCCAAGGCTGCCGGTAGAGCGTGGTGACAAACACTCGCCTCCTCTGCCCCCCCCCCCCCCGTCGGCCGGCCCGCCGCCGACCGGGTGACCGCTTTCCCGGAAAGTGGGCACTAGGGTGGCTCGCTGCACTGAGAGCGTAGGCTGCGCGGCACGGTGGTGTGCGTTGCGCCGTTGCACCGTTGCGCATTATGAACGTGGTTGTGACGTCAGTTCAGGATGGGCTCGACTGGTGGCCTCCTGTCAGACCCCTGGTGGGTGCCGGCACCCTGGCTGACCGACGTTGCCGCACCGCCGCACCCCCGTGCGCCGCCCACCGCGTCGGACCGGCTCGCGTCGGGGGAGTTCACCACAGCTCACCACGAACGAGCGAATTGAGGGACAGCCGGGCGGACGGCGGGCGGCAGAGTGTGATATACTGCCGGCCGGGCCGCGGCGGTGGTGTTTGGTGCGGGCTCACCACCACCCATTGCACCGCCGGCCGCACCGCGTGACCGCCGCGGGCCCGATGGGTGGGAACCGCACCGCCGCGCGGCCGGCGGGCGGGCGGCAGACACCCACCCCGGCCGCGCCGGTAACGCTCGGTGGATCGCCACCCCGGGCCACCGCCGCTTTACCGGCGGCGTGTCGCCGTTTGCCAGCCGACTGTCTGACCGATACTGGAGCAGAAGGGTTATGGCGAGTCACGTGACTAGAACCGGACCGCGGAACGCGCTGATAATTAGTGTCCCCACTCGGCGGCACCGCCGGGCGTTAATTGGCTATGCCAGATAATGAGCGGACCAGCCCCGGTGTCGCTCTTCACGCCTCATTGGGTGATTGGATCGGGCACCCACGTGGTAGATCGATTGATTGGTGAGCGCTGCAGCGGTGCTTCAGGAAGTGATTGGGAAATTATCTCGCTGGAAGTGCACCTGTAGCGTGAGCAGGCGACCGGAAAACGTAAACCGACTCGTGCTATTTCACGGTGAGTTTCGTCGAAATAGCCGTACGTAATGCGTTTCGATCCCATTTTCTTGTCGGCGGTATGACAGCATGGAGTCGATGTAAGCGATTATCCCTGATATCGGTCAGGTGAGCCATTAACGCTGCTTCCTGTGGCACCGAGGAAATTTAAACAACGCCGCTGGAAGCCCCAAAACGGCGCTCGTTTCCCAGGGTTTCCATGGGAGTCATGGTGTGTCAAAAGTGGAAATAGCCGGTGCGCCGTCTGGCAACCCGGCAGCCCGCCGCCATAGGGGAATGCATGCTTTTTGTCGCTTTTTCGCTCCTTATGAGTCACTTGATCTAATTAGAGCTTAACTAGGAACGAGGCGGGTCACTTGGACGTATTCGGGAGCCGAATACGGTGTTTTGGAGCCAATACCTTGGAAACCCTACCCGCCCAATGCGAGTTTTTAAGAGTCTGCATGCCCAAATTAACGTTGAGCGCGGCCGTTTTCGGTCGGTTTTCCGCGACCTTGTGGCGAAATCGCCTTATTTATTCAACCAGGGTGGGCTAATTCGCTTAACTAGGAATGAGGCGTTGAAGAGAATTATTCAAGGAATAGAGCTGTGCAAAAATATTTTTTGTATTGTTAAAACTGTATCCGCCCTCGAACGATAAATATTGTTGACCCATCAGGAACACATCCCCTGGAATGCGTTTGGACTTGGCTGGATCTAATATTAGCGAGTATCTGCTAATGCAGTTTCTTGGCTTACACAGTACGCACACAAGCATACACACTTCCTGCCCTTGGTTATTCCTCACTTGAATGAAAATTTTGCTATAATAACTATTCCAAGCAGTTAACAGGTTTTAGTGCAGTGCCAAGTCGGAACCGTTCAGCGCCGCCAGTCTCCCAGGCGGCGCGTGACGGCCGCCGCCGGCCGCCGCGCCGCCGCTCTGGCAGGGTGTTTGACTTTATATCTCTGTTGCTAGAAAAGTTGTGGACCGATTTACTTGATTCTTGCATGAAAAGATCCACCATTCAATTCTTAGCAGATAACGAAAATTTGACGTCAATTGCACTATCCGCTGCCCATATTGTGGTACTGCCATCTATTGACAAGGCTGGCAACTAAAGCTGGGCGGCTATTTCCACTTTTGACACACCATGTCTAGCTCCTGTGTTCTGTCTGTAATCTCGACACACCAGCACGGGTCCCGATTGGAGGGCTGCGGCCGGTCCGTGGGCTATTGTGAGGGTGTGCTCCCTGGCGCGCCGCCCGCTCCTGACGCCTCCGATTAGCATAATTACCCACCGACGCACACGGCGGTCGGCCGGGCGCCGTCTCCGTGCCGAGTGGCTGGCGCCGGTCGTCGTCATCACTCGAGAGTCGCGGCTCGCGAGGACACGTGGCGAGCTGCAGTGACCTGCCGACGCAGCGCCGCGAGCGTGACCAACCTGAGTCCCCCGGGAACGGCCGGCGCGGCGGCCCCGCACGTGTCTGCAGTCTGCTGTGCGTGCCGCGCGGCCATCCGCTGCGACAGCCCGCCTGAGAGAGCTGGTGGGCGCCCTGACAGCCGCCGCCCCTCGCCTGACCGCCCGGTGGGACAGTGGATTGTGCGGGGTCGAGCTGAAAGCGAATTCAGCTCCCGTCCGTCGCCACGCCCGAAATGTCGATAATCGATCAATTTTTAGAGTGCCAGTAGGTGTCTGAGGACTTGAACACGCGTCGACGGACGCTGGAAAGGTCGAACCACCCCCGCACCGCCTCCGCGCCTCCCACCAGACGCAGAGCTCTCGCACAGACTGTCAGGAAGAGCGGCGGGACACCCATGGGTGTGTGGGATGGCCCTGCCGCTGCCTTCTCTGCACCTGGCGCAACACTCGCCATTTACCGTGCGTCAAGCGGTTCGCAAGAGAGATTCCTATCTGCCAAATAGGCTCCCACTAAGTGCGCCTGCAGGCAGTCGCTGTCGCTCACTCTATGACCCAGAGAGGAACGAACGCTGCGTTTACCCACCTTTGTGCCGCCGGGCGTGCAGTTCTCCGTGCCCGGCGAACCCACCGGTCCGCTTCACTGGAGACGCTGATGGAACGCGAGCCGTGCAACGCACGCGCTTCTGCATATCCGTAGTGCATAGTCGGTCGTGATTTATTCGTGCTGGTATCTGGAGCTTGTCGTGTTTGACAGCAGCGGTCGGTGGCCAGAAATCAGTGCACCGTTTGTTATCGCTGAAAGCCTCCCTGCCCCTTAATTGGTAGGGAATTAACAGCCTGTCTGTGGAATGCACGTTTGCAGAGGTGACAATTTGTCAACTGGCTGTCAATGAACGTCGCCCAAATTCGCGGCGTGTGTGAAAATAATTAAACAACAGATGAAAGTGCAAGGATTTAGTAATACTTTTCCGGACAGGTTGCCATTTTGATGCGATATAGTCGACAGTGCAAATGCACAAGCGTGACTCGTCATTATCCAACCCTGCATCCTCCCAGTGATGGGTGCAGAGAGACTGACCGGCGTTGTGACGCATTATCACTTATAGGTATGTACACCTGCTATTTAACAGGGCATTGACGTCATACGCTATTATGACGGCACTGACGCCGCTGTGACGCGACTGGCAGCATCACAGGCTGAATATGGCTGCTGAAGAACAGATTGGCTAGGTGCTGGAGATGACTGTTGAACAGGTTGACTTGTGTTTATGCTCGGCGTGACGTTTACGACGATTGGATGCAGTGGGCGTGGCGTGGATCACTGTTAGATGTGAGTACGTTTTAATCGTTTCGCCGCTTGCTACAGAGATTGGAGTCATTCCGGACTACGAACGATACATTGTGTCCATTCTATCGTACGTACTCGTATTTCGGCCGCTGTTTTATGGTTCACATGGGCGGGACCGGCACGGGAATCGCTTGTTTCCTGTGTGAACGCGCCGCTGCCTACAACGAAGATAAATCGGTTCTCAATCAGCATTTTAGTCGATTGCGGTCGGAGACGATCCATCATTTAAATTATTCTGATTCAGACCGGGGACCGTGTTTTCACACGTTACGCTTATAGAAAATGTTCACCCACCAATTTGTGCTCAAAATAGACAGCTTAATAAATGCGTACTACGCCGGGACCTGACGCCAGGAATCACGGTCCGTACTCTCAAAAATCACTCTGTCATCTAACCACCGGTTTGATTAATTTGTCGCAGCGCTCTGCGGGGCCGACGAATAATATAACAAACAGCCACGCGACTGCGCTCCTGGCTTTCCTCAAAACTGTCACCGGCCAGAAACATGACACATTTCTGGAAACACGAGTCCCAGCGGCCGCCGCGCCGGTACCCACTGGGCGGTGGCGTGTGTTGTGCCGATCGTCGCCCCCCGCCCCCCCCCCCCCCGTGGCCCCTATCATGTCCGCGTCGGTGTGTGTTCGGGTTTCAAATTTCGCCGCGTCTCCGCCGACAGGCCGCCGTCGCTCGCCGCGGAGCGTGCGTCGGATGCCTGACAGGGGAGGGGAGGGGTAGGGTGCCGCGCCCAGCGCCCCGTCGCTCTTTTTGGATGGGTGCGTATGTGTGTGAGGCTACTGTTGCGTTCTCAGAGCAGCGATGGCCGGCTGTCGGTCTCACGTGGGACGCAATACGCACTATGCGTGTGGTGATGTGCGCGTGAGATGTGCGTGCAGCGTGTGCTTGAGATGTGCGTGCTTGCGGAACAGCCCCGCGTGGCCTAGTTTGCGCGCGCGTTCATTGCCACAAAGGCCGATTGGTTCTGGAGCATACCGCCGCTACCGTTGAAGTGTCTACGGTCTGTGGACCTGAGGCGGGTAGGGTGTTGTCACATAATAGTTCATCGCACCCTTGTCAGCCACCCCGCTGTGGTCTCAGGTTTCCTACCGACAGACAGGCGGGCAGCCATACCAACCGTTCGGTTCCCGCTTGTGTGCTCCGCTGAACGGGTGTCGCTCTTTGATCACTCCTTTGGGAACGTCCCCGGAGGAGTCTCCCCTCTCCTACTCAGCTTCCTCGAGAGGGAGCCGAGAAATGAGGACTGATGACTGAGGACTGAGGACTGAGGAGGCACACATGTCCGTACTGCACCCGGTGGATCCACGCTCGAGTTCCTCGTTAACGATTACATCTCCTTCTGACGGGTCGGCTCGTGTTTACTGATGAGGTGCGGTACGCGTGACTCGTATGACAGAGGGTGAGGATGGGTCACGTGACCAAAACAGACGAGGTCATAGGGTCAGGTGACAACCGGGTAACAGCTGCTTACCGTTTCAGGCTCCAGCGGCGCGAGCGAATTGGCTGGCAAAGGAATAAGGTGACTGTGCGAAATATCTGGCTCAAAATTACTGTCCGTGCAGTTATGTACTGGAGTTATTTATGCTAAACTTGTGTTAAAAATAGTCTAAGCACCCATTGTTTGACCCTGGCCCTATGGTCATGGCTCCGATCTCAAATTGCACCCTCCAGTCGTGGGAGCTCCGTCCGCCGGGTTGCATTTCCCAGCACCTCCCATACCACCCGGTATCTCATTTGCCACCCAGGGCGCGATGACCGCTCTCCGACCGGGCGCAGCTCGGGGCGCCGTCCATCCTGCCGGCACCCCTAACGAGCCGCGGCCGCTCGGGCTGACCCGGGGTCGGCGCGGGTCACAGCAGACCGTGCGGTACCGCCGACCCCGGCCGGCGCCTGCAGGGAGATCTTGGGCCGCGCCGCGGATTGGCCATCTCCGGCCGTCAGACCGCGTCCCCGGAGGTCCGAGCTAAAACTACAGGCGGTCGGCTGTTGGTACTGATTGTCATGATGGCTACATATTTCACGAGATCATGGCTAGGAGGAGTCTTTGAGGACTGTTTATTTAGGTAAACCCCTTGCATCCATTTACGCCATCACTTCTGTGTCATTTCCTCTGAATGATATGCACCATTGCGATAAACTCCTTTGCAGGATGAACCGTAAACCTACCGTAATCATCACTTGACATTGCAAAGCGCGAACGTAGGGGACCCATGGACCTGACCCGTCGCTGGCACACAGTCCTGCCGCCGCAGGGCACCCATGTGGTCTGCGTCGCCACCCCAGCCCTCGCCTCCGGTGCTGATCAAGCTAATCGGCGACTAATTCGCTGCGGCCGCGCGCCATCCATCGCCGCTCAGTGCGCTCTGCCCTGACGACCTCTGGCGGCGCAGATGGGGCAAAAAGTGGCATGCTAAAAACGGGGTCCGGTGGCGCGGCCATCCCTCTCCGCGCACAGACAGACGCCCCACAGGCGGAGGAGACATCGCGAGACGCGGCAGAGACGCCGAGAGACGCCGTAAAAAAGGTGCCGGTCATGGCCGTCGCTTGGGCCTGGACGAGCTGCTCTGTTTGGGCAATAGGGCTGACTGTGAAGGCCCCACTTTGCTCCGGTGTGCTACAGTGGTATGAGTGTGTGAGGAGAGGGTGGGCTCAGGATCCGAGTTTGGGCTGGTTTGCCCGTCGTTTATGGTCTGGCGCTGGGATGGCTGCAAAGGAGATGGGAGCGGAAATGCCTGGCCTCCAACCGACTGAAATCGGCTGACGTTTTTCCGAAGCGATCTTTTTTCCCGCTTGCATAATGGTGGCGGTACTAACGTTTCATGTTTTAGCTTTTTTAGCATGATTTTCTCCTCATCACGAAACGCAGCATACTCGTATTTTTTGTTCGTGACACCATTCATATTAACCTGCAATGCTTCATTTTTTCACATTTTTCACAAGAATAGTTTTCAGCGGAAGCGAATGCCGCGCTGAGGTGGTTGGGTGGGACTGCTGGTAGGCAGGGTCGTCGCCGCGCTGGGCTTGATGCGATCCTCTTCCCGTTTGTGGCGGCTCTGCAGGCATTTTCCGCCCCCATCCTCTGCCGGGCTGTATAACGTGTGACTGCCCTGATCAGACTGTTGTCTGCCCGCCCCCAGACCCGCCCGGCTGATTGCGCTCGTCCGTTATTCGTTTGTGGCGTCATCTCGACCTATTGACCTTGATGGGTGTGGCCGTGTGCGGCCGCCGAGACGAGGGGGTGCCAACGGTCCCTGTCTCTGGCATGTCTCTGGGTCGTCTATTGCACGTCCCCATCACGGCTCCAGGCGTGCATTCAATAATGGGTGGGGAAGGGTTTGGGACAGGGAAGTGCCACAACTGATTTTAGAGAGCTTCTAGAGGCGAAGTCCAAGTGCCCGCCCTCGTCAGGCGAATGAGAAGTGATTTTGAGCCAGATTGACCTTCGATGGAGAGCGCAGTGTAGAGCCACGGCCTGCTCTAAGTTAGCCGTTGCAGGTGTTTTGATGCACTGGAAACTGATAGGTGTGATCCTGTTTTGAGGCTGCCCCATCCGACCGCCGTGGCCCCCTCTGAGTCTGACTTGTGTTTGACATGGAAGACCAGCTGTAAGTTATTAAAACATGACACGCACGCCTGTTCGGGAATCGATGGGCCCGTGCTGTGAATCACTCACCTTCAGACGAACTGTTCCGCATTTAGTTTCCTATTGAAATGGAAAGTATCGTAGTATCCCGCTGTCTACAAGTCCAGAGGGATACCGTCCGACGTGAGAGCACCTCTGTCGTGTGATCGCACATCAGTTGTAACGTAGACTTCCAGCTGCTGTTCAGTAGTCATCTAATTTTGCATCCATTAATAAAATCATCGCAAACCGTCCATCGGTGGGGTTTTAATTATCCATTCCAGCTCAACTCGAGTTAGCCTGGAGCAGTTGCTATCTGATGAAACACAGCACCTTCGGTCTGCTGATCTAATTGTGTAGTTACGACGCGACAAGTGAATGGCTTATCTTCGAGGTTTACTCAGTCAATACTCGGCTGGATATTTGTTCTTCTGCAGTTGAATGTTGTCGCGCTCGTTTGGACTTGCGCTCGTGACGACAAGTGCCCGCCGCACCCTAGTCCCTGGAGTTCTGCAGGCAGAGGAGACGGGGGCAGCACAGCTGCAGTGCACGTTTCTCTCGGGTCCGTCTCTACTGTAGACGGACGGTCACGCTAGGGAAAACGGGCACCACAGTGGCCGCGACATGTGACCGTATTCTGACGGCGGTGGCGCGCGCCTCCCTCCCGTGGGAGGAGTGGCACGCGACCGGAGTGGGAGTGGCACGCGACTCTCCAGGGAGTGGCGCGCCGACTCCAGCCGTCTCCTCCCGTCCCGTTACGCCGTCACGTCACGCCACAGCCCGTGTCCTCCCCTCAGACGCGGCCCAGAAATCGAACCCGCCCTGGCGTCTGAAATATCACCCACAGTCGTCTGTCTATCCGGCGAGGCGTTGATTGGAGATTCCACTCCGCACTTTGGCGGTGCTATTGTCCGGCGAAGTTCGCCTGGTCCGCCATTGTGTCAGGACACTGACACCCAGGGCGGTATTGTGGCTCCGTGGGAACGCATCGACAGGCATTGTCTGAAACAGGAGCAGGACATATTTTTCAGTGTCCTTGTCATAGCGCGACTGTAGCTGACGTCTTCGCGAAATATGTGGCGGAATGTCAGTGGCGCGTTTTGCCGCTCACATCCACAACTGTCGCACCACTCTCTGCTGACGCAGCTCCGGACCTACCGCACACTGTCTGCAGCTGCAGCGGTGCGCGGGGCGGCTCTAATTGGGGGTCTATTTCTCTTGTGACGCCCAGCTGCTGTCAACTCTCGGCTGCTCACTGGCCTCTGTCTCCAGACTTCTTCGCGAGGGGTTCCAGTACCGAGACAAGCAACAGGGGACCGAACTGAAGTGGATGCTGAGTCGAATGAGACGTTACGGTATGTGGAAAACGGTGCAGGGCGCGGTCGGATCCTGTCTTCCTCCAGACTAAAGATTTGAAGTTTGTCGCCGAGATGTTCCGGGATGAGAGGCTCCCAAATCGAGTCTGACCTCTGACCTATGACGTCATTGGGTGCCAGAGATCATGGCGCCGTGCAGCCCGCAGCCAGCCGTTTGTGCAATGTGCAGCAGGGCGTGTCTTATCGCCACGGTCTCTAGCGGAGTGCCGAGCTCAGCTCATTGTTTGTAAAATCAATGTCAGACTCTTGAATTGGTTCCCGTTGAGAGGGACAGCTCTCCAGTCTCCACTTCCCTCTGTCTCTACTCGCCCTATCTTCCGTGCCGACTCTTTGACACGTCCCGGGCAGCACGGAATCAAGATCGCGTCACCGCCGTGACCGTATAAGGCAGTGAGCCTCATCTCCATGTCGCGGCCGCGAGGACAGCGCGCTGGCCGTGTCTGCGGATGACGTCACCGGTCGGGAATGTAGCTGTCCCGGGTGACGTCATCCGACTGGTTTCCTCGCGCTCCACTGCCGCGCCGGCCGGTCGCGCACAATGCTGGAGTTTTTGCAACACGCTTCCGGAAAAAGTCGGACGTTCGTGCGGATGATTGACGATTCTCACGCTCGTGCGATCCGTTCATCAGATGATTGTCATGTTCATATCGCTGTTCTTTGTTCCTGCGGTGATGTCTTTGTTACCTCTCTCCCGCATTGTATATCCATTGCGCTTGGTTTGCCTTTTCCAGCACCTGCTGGCGCTGCTCAGTCGCCACAGGACAGCTCTCTCTCCGTCCCCCTCTTTGTCCCGCTGATGAATGCCGTGTTGATGGCTGGGTTTTTGTCGCTCCGCCGTCTAACACCCGGCCGTGTGTTTCGCAGGGTGCTGGTGGGGGCGCCTCGCGCGACGTCCACCCTAGGAATACACGACGTGCCGAAGACCGGAGCGCTGTTCAAGTGCGGTACTCTGAGCCAGCCCGGCTGCCGTGAGGTGGTCCTGGACACAGCAGGTGGGTAACAGACAGAACTCAGTGGTATGATGTGGTTGTGTGTGTCGTGTGATCTGTGAGGATCGGTCATGGCTTGTGGTAGTTTCGTGGTCATTCGATGTGCATCATGAAACTCTGTGATTGTGTTTGCGCTGGGGCAGGTCTGAAATTACCGTGTGCTGTGTGAGTGTATGTGATGGAGGGATGTCATGCCTCTCCTGTGCAGTGTTGCGCGGCCGTGGCGCGGCCATTATGCGTGCTGTGGTGCGGCTGTTTCTGTCTGTGTGTGGCCACGCGCGGCTGTGTGCGTGCGGAACCCGGCCGGCCGCGACGTGCGCTGACCGCTCGGGGTGCGTGTCGGATGGTGACGTGAGACGGGTCGGTGGTGGGCGGCGGACCTGTCCCTCCTGTGCCGCGCTCCACTGGGTGTCGCCATCCGTGAAAAATAGGGTGGAACCGACCGTGACTGGGTGGGGGAGGGACGGAATGGACTGGAGCACGGCAGGTGTGGGACTGAGACCACGGGACACGTGAGATGCTAAAAGGAGTAGTGGAATTTGACGGCAACAGTCGTGCAGATGTTAAACTCGAGCGTGACCGATCCATTAGACCGCCCAGATACGGAGGCAAAATCTAAGACGTTGCAAGGAGATCTGTGAGCGCTATGAACAGTGAACAGCGTCACTTTTGTAAAACCATAAACTCTTGAATGCAACGTGGGACGCGGCTGACTTGATTTTTGTTGACGTCAAATGTTAAACATTTTAGGACGTAAGTTTTATCTTAACCGTGCAACGCGCACCCATGAGATCACGAAATATGGGGAACAATGAGCAATACAAAGCGCAATAGGAAGAGTTTGACCCCAATCTTCCAGAGGGTACACAAACATCCCATTCGCCCCCTTATCTAGTTCTGGGCATAGGGAGGGAGCATCATATGAACTCTAACCTCTGGAGTTTCCAGTTGCATAATAGTAATCCATGTCCGTAAATCAGCCGGGATGGTCGACCTTCTGGAGAGCGGAACGGAACACGAGCGTCTCCACCCACCGATTTTATCCGGCCACGAGCGATACTATCGCGAAATGCGGCCTATCTCGCATCGGGCTCAAAATTGGCTATTGGGGCATCTGATCTGTGTTCCAGCCGTGAATTGAAAGGCGATCTCACTCAAATGTGTCTTGCTACCGCTACCTGATAAAAAATCACATATCTGTCAGATTTGAATAACGTTTTTAGTAAGTTAGGCTCGCTTTATTCTAAAGATTATCCCGTCATTTGTTTCGTCGCATCAATCTTATATTTATGACCCTCTCGTCTATGGGTTACTGTTTTGTGGACCCTTGAGCCTACTCTTCTGCGGGCAGGACCACATAAGACCATACATTTAGCTCTTGGCAGCCCGATGACCACCTCGACCTGTTCCTTCCAGCATGCGAGCTTAGGGAGGCTCTCAAAGCCAAGCCAATAAGATTGAAGTGCCAGAGAAGAATTACTGCGATAACTTTTAAAAGTTAATGAGCTACTCCCTGAAAGTGGTATTGTATTGCATGCTTCAACAGGTTATATGATCCTTTTAGTTTTACGTTCTTTTTCAGCTTATTTCTCCTTTTTATCAGGCTGTTAAGTAGGTATTATTGCCGCGCACTTGGTGATTCAGTCGCTGACCCTTCCGGAGATTCCCTGCCTCATCGAATCTTACCGTACCGGCTCGTTAATGGTGCCTATGACGGTAAAAGCTTCCTCCATTGTCGGCAGGGAGACGCCCGTGAAGGCATTTCTAAAGACGCTGAGCGCTCTCTTGTTTGTGATGCGGTCTCGTGTGCGTTTTGTGCGCGTTTTTGTGCGCTAATTGAGCGCCGTGTGCTGCGAGCCCGGCGTGGAGGTGGCAGGCCCGTGTTTTGCTCAGCTGCGAGGAACGCGCCCGCCGCACGAGACCGGTGCCATGGACGGCACTCCCGCAGCGGCGGAGGTGGGCTCAGAACCGGTAAAGTCTCGGTTCTCGGCAATTATTCGGGCGGTGTAGCATCGGTCACTGGCCCCGTGTGGACTGCACGGACCGGACTGCCGGCCGGTGGGAGTCGGTGCTGGACGCTGTCGGTCAAACGGTCACCAATGGCAGTCGAGCTGTGATGACTGGTCGGCGGTGGAGGGGCTCCTGCAGTCCATATTCGGACGAAAGGTGTGTCTGTCAGTGACGAAATGCCGGCTTTGGCTGACGAACCAATTCGCATTCGACAGGCAAACAGAAAGCGAGTCGGTAAACGGAAACGATTTGATTGAAATGTTTTTGATGGTGTGCACTTCGATATAGGTTTTTCTGGCGCGCTTATAAGTTACATTGAGTACCACTGATTTATATTACAATAATTCATGCGTAACGTGTCATCAAAGCCAGTCAATGGAGACCAGTGAAGTAATAGTCGAACAATTTAGATGTCGTAAAAGGCAATTGGTCTGCAAAACTGTCATGGTTACCGGCCATCAGCTGGCGACGAGCTGTAAAACGAGCTGCCATAACTCTATGCGGCGCGGCTGAGCGGACCGACCGCCCCGCCCACCATGTCGGGCTGTTTGAGCCGCCCATTACGGGGCCGGACCGCGGCTAACCGCCCTGTGCGTGGCCACAGTCGGTCCGTCACCCGTGCCGCGATCGGCGGGCCGGGGCGGGGCGCGCAGTGATACCGCGCCGCCGCGCCGGCCGGCACCCAGCCACAGTCGTGCTTTATGCAGCCGTAATTCACATCCAGCTGTCTGGGTAACCGGTATGCGAACCTATCGGAGCGGAGGTTCGCGGCGCTCCCAGCCGCTCCGTCTGTGGTATCGCCGTCACGGGCGGAGCGGCGCGGCGGCGCGGCGGCTCGGTGTGCCCTTTGTTTGCACCCCGCTGCTGCCTGGCGTGCTGCGGCGACGCGGTTCGGTGCCGCCTGCCGTCTGCAAATTCCACGGGACATCCGCTTCTCGTTAAGACCGATCCCTTCCGCTGTCCAAACTCGGCCGGTGAGACGCCCGATGGGCTCCTTCCACCTGGTCGAGTAATGCACTAAGGATGTTGAGCTGTGGCCTTTGCTTTGATCGAGCCGGTATAAAGCACTGACCCAGCAATACATAGTAACAAATGTGGCTTGTAATGCATGAATACCTCCAAGCTTCAAGTAACATGCCTTTTGCATAGTTCAGTACGTGAACCTGTCAAAATGAGGCCAAGAGGACCCAAACATGCTCCATGTATGGATATACCGTGCGCAGTAAGACACGAACTCACGATGCTAAATCACACTTCGTACAGGCGCCCGTCGTCCTTCGCCGAAATATCCCTTTGTGTCACGCACTCGGAGCGGGAAATCTTTCTGGCCGAGTCACGCCAGAGTGTGTGACCGGGCACTGCCCTGCACGGGCTCACGGTCCGCAACACCCACTCACAGACAGCTAATCCAACCAACTAGACCATTTTTCGTGGAGTCCAGGGTTGATTCACCGGCGCAAAACACAACAACGGGCAATCGTGGTTTACAACATGAGTGCAGCGATTCGCGGCGTAATTAGAGCTCCTTGTTGCACATGCAAGTGCAGAGTAAGGTCAATTAGCAGCTTACCGTTGAAATGTCTGGAGAAGGCACGTCTGTTTTCCGCTGTGGTGCCCACCTCTTCCTCGTAGCTCACTTACCATTCCAAACATCGCTCTTGGTTCTGGAACAAACGGGTGCCGACTGGAATGGCCCAGCCAGGCTGTTTTGTGGCGGGGGTTTCTTTGTAGCGCTAGACTCGACACCTCTGAGCAACTGCGCACTGTTCTGCCTCACCGTGCCTTGCCTGCTGTTCCGTGCCGTGGCTTCCGTGCTTTGTGCCGTATCTCGGTGCTTTACATTTCCTGCGTGCTCTGCCTTTGGGATTCCCATGGACGTAACCAGACCCCCATTGTTCAATGCTCACGCTTTACCACTGGACTGCGCTCAAGGCCCGACTGCGTCATGGGTCCCGTGTCGGGCTGTGTGGACCGATCACCTCCTTATCCTCCACCCACCGGCGCCATCGCCAGTCAATCAGTTAAAGGGACTATCCCACCTTTAACATGGGGTTTGAGTTGAGATAGCCAAGTTTGCGGCGAGGTTCAGAAACCACTATCTATCTAGGTTGCAACCCCAGCGGCCTCTTGGTGTTGAAGAAATTCGTTCCCTTCATTTGAAAATGGGCCTTGTACAAGGCCCTATCTTCAACATGGAGCGACCGTTAGTGTGACGTCACCTCGTTTAGCCATTCTGATTTAAATGGGTTTGTTCGTTGAAAAATCGCTTAAAACTTGGTCTGAACTTTGTTGTGGTGCCTACAGAGTAAAAAGAATCAGCTTTATGACAGTAATGTGGCCTGGGGAAGGAGGTTATTTTGGGCTGTGACGTCACATATTTGAAAGTTTGTGTTTGGAATATGGGAAGCCTAAGATGTTTAATGAAAAATAAATGCCAGAACCGTGTTCCTGGTCATCCAATCTATAAAGTCGGGCACAATTTAACTGGTTTTAACAACATTTTAGAAGGTGGGATAGTCCCTTTAATCACACGTCACTACTGGCTGTGGACCGGCACGACACGTTTTGCTATGCTGCCGGCCCGATATGGATGAGCGGGATTATTGACAGCCTCGCGTGCGGTACCCTGTCCCTTCCTTACTTGACGCTGTCAGACAGTCGTGGGACGAGGCCACTATGTGTGCCGGCAGGTCGTTCTGGCCTGAGCGAGGGCGAGTGCCTTTAGAAACGGGTTATAAAGTGAGAGAGCTAGTGGTTTAGCTATCGTTTTCTGTTCCAGTTGGTATCACGTTTTCTTTAAGTGCATGTCCTGCTTTGTGGCTTGCTTGCCCGCACCCTTTTATTGAATGGCCTTTGCCTTGGGTGTGATGCGTGTTTTGTTCAGTGCTGATTGTATCACTTCCATTACTGTCCCAGTAAATAATGACCGGGTTGCGTGCCCTCAGTTACGGATATACCCTCCGTCATTTCTGGATTAAAATGGATCGATCACCCACCGCGTGGTTCGTTACTGTCAATCAAATTTCACGGTCAGACTTCATGTGTCGGCCTCGGTATCAAAGGGATCTGTAACACAGTCCGTGGTGCGCGTCACTTTTGACGCTTCGTGTTACCGGGCTAACGTAATAAAGTCATGCTGAACCACCGGGCGGGGAGGCGAGGCGAATCGGCCAACGCGGAACGACCCAGCACGGTCTATTAAACCGTCAGCGGAATGGGTTGGTGGAACTAACGTTGTGGACCATAGATCACAAGATACTGTTTTGTGATGATTCTACAGTAAATGGAAATCGGTGAGCTGTGTCGGTTTTATAGATGATGGCAGTGTTGATCGATCAACACGATGATCAACATCGTGTTGGCTCATGATCAATCTCGTGACCGTGACTGGACTAGAGTGGAACCTTGTGAGACCTTCTGTGCCTTTTTTGACTCTGTTGACCTCGTGTGACCCAGTGTGACTCTGTGTGACCCCTCTGTCCCCAGCCGCCACCCGCCGCCAGGGCCAGCCACCGCTCCTCTACCAGGACAGTTTATGTGACCCATGTTACCCAGCATGACCCTATATGACCTTACGTGACCTTATGTGACCTCTCTGACCCTGTATGACCCCTCTCCCCCAGACGACACCCATCGCCAGGGTTAGCCGCCGTTCCTCTTCCATGACAGTGTATGTGACCTTCTGTGACTTTGAGACCCTGACTGACCCTGTGTGACCCAGTGTGACCTTATGTGACCCTGTATGACCCCTCTGTCCCCCAGACGACACCCGTCGCCAGGGTCAGCCGCCGTTCCTGTACCAGGATAGGAAGGACGGTGCCTGGATCGGAGGTGCTCTCGACACCGACCCGTCGCCGCAGGGCAAACTGTCGGTGAGTGGCCCCAAACTAATCACGGGCTTGTAATAATGTAATATTCATTACACGCGTTATTTATAGCGCTGCGTCGTGAACTGCGCTTGCAGTTTGCACACATGAAGTTGATAAATAGCGAGTTTTTGATTGATTTAGGTACTTCTCGCCGACAAAGCGAAAGTGAAGATGTGAGAGCGAGATGCAGTATAGAGTACAGCTATGGATTTGCATGCAAAATTGTGTGCTAAACGCTGCATCGGAAAAATGGATGACTAATTTGCAAGTAAAACTGTACTGCAGCAGAAGTATGTACAAATGGTCGCTACCGGGGCATTCCACGTCAAATCAAACACCGAAATCCGTCATCCCCTTCGATTTTTCTGAAAACTTGTAGGCAGACTGGGCATGGTTCAAAACTGAGTTACGTATAATATTTTCGAAATTTGATAACGCATCGCTGAGATATAGCTCATCGAATATAGCAAAAAATGCCACACATCAATTTTTTACATGGCTATAACTCTGGTTCCTTTTCTGGTATCAAAATGATATTAACAGGGTCTTATAGGCAATTGATAAGGCTTTGATTTTTAATTATAAAATTAAATTGAAGTGACCTTGAAATGCATTTGACCTTGAATAAAAACAGAAAAATTTAAATAGCAAAAAACACGTCACCTTCGATTTGGGTAATTTTTACATATTATGTCCGTCACAATGTTCCTAACCATCTGTGAAAAAATTGGAGTGGGCCATTCATAACTTTCGCGGCAAACGCCGTTTTCATGCATCAACATCACGCAACCGCGCGTGACCTTGAAAGACAGAGTCAAGACATGCTTGCTTGTGTACACTTTCTGAAATGAATGATTGCTGATTAGTGATATCCCAAACTCTGCGAGAATGGAAATGCATAGTCATCGTAGTCAAGCATTCACGTTCCATAGTAAAAGTGTCTCAGGCAAACGGTATTTTGCGGTGAATTTTGAGCCGTGTGGAAATGCATCATGAAGTAAATTCAACGAAAACATTATCACGCAACGATATCTTCACGTCTTTTGATCTTCACTATCCGAAAGAACATACATTTTTTAGTATGCATGGGGAATTTCTAGTTAATCCAATAATAAATATGGCAGTTAGAGGCCTGCTAAGAGTAACATGTCGCCGGCTGAGGCGGGCTCGGCCGATGCGTGAAACGCAGCAATCACAATTTTGTGTTTACACGTTCATATTTCAATTGTTTACCAACCGATTTTCAAAATTCTCTCACCATAAGATTGCCTGTACATTTCTTAGTCTTCTCACAAAATTTGACGCGAATCGAACGTAATCAGCGGTAGGGAGCGCGATGTCAAGACGGAACCGTTCCGTTCCGTCCCGGCACAGTCTACAATTCAGGCGGCGCGTAGCGGTCGGCGCCGGCTGCCGAGTCGCCGCGTCGCTGCGGCGACAGGCTGTTCACTTTACACCGCTATTACTAGAACAGTTGTGAACCGATTTTCTTATTGCTTGCACGATGAGATGTCCAATTCAATTCTTGACAGGTAGCCATAATTAATTTCGCATTAATCTTATGAAATATTGGCGAAAAACGGGAGGGGTGGGCGAAATTCGCTCTTCCCCCTCCACTGCGCGTGCTAACATACGTTTGCATATGTGCAATTTTCTTCAAAACTTATGAATGGCCCACTCCAATTTTTTCACAGGTTGTTAAGAATATGGTAGGCAATAAAATATATGAAAATGAGCCAAATCGAAGGTGACGTGTTTTTTGCTATTTCAATATTTGTGCTTAAGAACAGAGTTAAGCAAATTTCAAGGTCATATATTTAAGTAGGTGCAATTCTAAACAAATGCTTAAGAAATTACCTAAACAATAAGGCTTATTTCATTCAAATCAAACAAGTACAACCAAAGTTATGGTCGTTCAAAAATATAAAGATGCAACATTTTGTAAAAATTTGATGCCCTATATTTAGAAGACCTGTGGTCAGAATGTGCAAAAAAACATCAATGTAATGTCCGGGGCCACAAAGGAACTCGCTCACAAATTTATAATGAAATCGCTGATGGTAAGGTGCAAAACAGCCGATTTTTGTTCGATTTGACGTGGAATGCCCCTACCGTCTAATCGCCAAAGATCATGGAACATTGCTGCGAAACACAATGGTGCGGTAGCTGTCAAATCGCTGTTTACATGGTCACCCATCACTGGCAAATCCATGAGTGTAGCCGGGCAAAACTGAACAATCGCTGGTCATTGAGACTAGTAATTAACTTCGGGTAGCCCGGGCGTTCTGGGAGAAAGCTGATGCCATTGTAAATTGGAGGAGTTTCCGATCGCCAGAATGATCCATCTTCCCTGATAGGAAACTCATAAACATGATGCTCGTTAATATTCAATTGTACTTGCGATTAGCTTCAATAGACGACAGCTTCCTGGCCCCAATATGTTTGTAACGACAGACCACATGGGGCTGATGATAGAATGGTGAAAAACCGAGGCGAAGAAAGCCCGCCGAGTTTTTCACGGTCGCGGATTCTAACGTAGCGTGACACATTCCTTCACGGCTGTGGGGTGTCCGTCCAAGCGAAACGCACTTCGGAGTGTGAACGAACGCTCCGTGCCTCCGCGGCGCGCCCGTAGGCTCTCTATTAGTGTCGGATGGAGAGGTGGCCGCTGACGGGCCTCCAAAGGACCCGTCGCCACGACCCGCGCTGCCTGGCGTGCCTGAAAAGCTCGGGCGTGCACCTGCGGCGGTCAAAACAAACAAACCTCCCGCCCGTCGCCTCCCCGTACCGTCGCCCCCGACCGTCACCGCACGTCGACGCTGTCTCGGTGACGGGCCTCACTTCCGCATAGGGACGCGCTACGGCTGAAGGAATGGCTGAAATACATGCGATTATCAAAGGAGATAACATCAAAGACTGCAAGGGGACGCATAGGTAGAAAGAATGAGACTGGAAGGGCGAGTGTGTTTGAACGGTATACCTACGTGCACTGAAGAACGAAAGACTTGGTCTGCTATTTCAGCTAGTTTGCCTTTTGAAGTCACCCGTAAAGTGACAAGACCCGCGAGAGAGTCATCATCTGGCTGCAGTTAGCTGCAGTTATGACAGCTGCTGAACAGTTCCGGCAACTGGTCCGCTCGAGCCTTCCAGGAACTGGTCTGCATGTCTCGCCGTGGCACGGGGTGTCGGCGGCGGGCCTGCAGGGTGCCTCAGGCGGCCTCCGGCTGTCAGATGCCACCAGTGTTCTTGCCAGCACACACCGGACACCGGCTGGACCGCGTCAGGTCCGTCGAGACCAATTCGACCTGCCTCAGTCACCTGACATTACCGCTCGCCTCAGGCCGTCGATGGTATCATAACTCTTCCCATGAGGCGCGTTCGAGGCGGCACTTTGGCGTTCTTACATCAATTGCCGGGCTCAACGAGGGTCAATCATTTTACCGCTGCTATTGACCATCCCGGCCGCGGGCGCCGTTTCTTCAGCACGGCCTACGGGGCGCGGCTTTCAGTGTGTGCCGAGTCGATGCCGACAGCGGTGGGCAGGGCGCACCACTCTCGGCCGCTATTGTGCCGACAACAGGCCCGCGCCGACACCGTTCCTGTGTCTGAGTGGTTGAAAATGACGGCGATTAGTGCCGGCACGGCGGCCGGCTTTGATGACTGGCGGCGCTCATAACGAGCCGCCGCCGGAAGCCTGACCGGTGCAGCCGTGCGGCGCTGTTGTTCCTCCGCTGCCGCCCGCTCGGCTGAGCGTGTTGTGCCTGTGCTTCCTGACGCATGAGTGTGACTGACGGATGGTGTCGTCTTGAGGTGCTGTCAATTTATGCTCGGCCGGTTCGGCTTCTGTTCAGAACCGGCTTCGCTAATGCCGGCCGGGGAAAAACAATCACTAACCGGCTCTCGGGAGGTGTGCGGATAACACCTCCCGCCGTGCGCTGTTGATGCTCGTGCTAGCTGTCGGCGCCGTCAAAACACTACGCTCCCCCGCCGGGCGCTAAGTGCCGAATTCTTGTTTTCCTGCACATCGTACGAGGCAACACATTTGCAGCCGCTGGTTGTAGTGGCATCGCCTCACCCTTCCTGCTAAGCTGTCAAATCGCCCATCTCCGGCGCCTCCGTGGCCCTAATGCGGCCGACCGCGAGACCGACTCGACCTAAGTGGCCCGGACGGCGGCTCCATTGTACTACATTCACAACGCACTATGTCGAATGTTTGCAGCGGCGCTACAAAGAGCGCCGAGTGATACCGACGCCGCTCCGAGCCGGTCTCTAAAACCGTGCAATTATAGCAACTTATTCTCCCCTCTCATTCCCTTCGCCCCCTCTCTCTTTCTTCTCTCCCTTCTTCCCTCCTTCTTCCCCTCTCTCTCTCTCCCTCTCTCTCTCTCTCTCTCTCTCTCTCTCCTGTCCTCTGTATTCTCCTTCTCAATCTCCTTCTCCAGTCCTCCTCTGTCTTTCTCCATCTCTCCCTCTTTTACAGCAGCTTCAAATCCTTCCGCTACAATCCACCCTCTCAACAGCTCTAAACCCCTTCTCTCAGCATCGGTTTCACGCTCACAACAGGCTTAAGTCGGCTGGCGCACCAGAAACAAGGCAGCAGCCCGATTATGCCACCTAATTACCGCGGCTGCGGGTCGGACGCCAATTAAGCCGGCTACTGGTCCGTCGGCACGTGCCTCGTGCTGGGTTACTGCTGTTACGGATAGGGTGCTGGAGGTGCTGGAGCTGCTGGAGGTTATGCCCGCGGTTCACGCGGGTGAGATGTGTGCTGGGCCGCTTTGTTGGCGTGCCGAACGTCTCACGGTGCGGGCTGGATTGAGTGAAAGGTGCCGGAGTTCGCAGCAGATGGTTGGCGTGTTAACGCATCACGAGGCGATTCTTCGTGCTGATGCTTGATGTATCGCTCACCGGATAAGCTACTGATTACAAACAGTGGCAGATGACTACTTTTTCTCCACGACTAGCGACTCGTGTGTTTCTCTTCGTCTCACTCTTTCGCCGTGGCTTCCGTTCCCTGTCTTACTCCTTATTTTCGTCTTCGTAATCTCATCGACAGCTCCCGACATCCCTCTGTTCGCCTCCTCTTCAGGTCGGTTCCCGTGGGACGGCATGGGAATCGGGAACGTACTGCCAGACTAGACGTGCAGTGCAACGCTGTAGAACATCGCAAGAGACTCAGCGCAGCATGCGATGTGGCACGGTACGGTTTGGCACGGCAAGACCTCCAGAGCGCGGCTGTTGCTGCTCGCCCAACGTTCCAGCGAGTAGCCGGAACGCTGCGGCACGGGCCGTGCAGGCGGTACGGTGCTGACACAGCCTGACAGTCTGACTGACCTGGAGCCGTGTCAGGTGTAGCAGTGATCTATCAAAGGTGTCAGCGACATGTCAACGGCGTTTGCGGTGTTTGTTATCTGCAGAGTCTGGGGACGCGCTCTGGCCTGTCAGGTGACTGCCACTGCCAACCATAGTCGGCGGGCTGGTGACCGAACCGTGATGCCATGCGGAATGCGGATAGTCGTCGTGCTTCGATTCCTTTTTGTGAACCGGGTCACGTTTCGATACTACCTACAGTACGCTTTTATATTCAGTTCCGACCTTCCTCTTGTTCCTGTTTACTCGTAGCTTTCCTCCATCCACCGCCTAACCTCGCGTCTCGAGCGGCAAGTCGGTGACCGATGGACCAGGCACGCAGTTACCGAGCGGCCGGTCCCTCAGTGACGGAGCGGCCGGTTCTCCGTCGATGTTCCGTCTGAGGCGGCTGTTTTGCTCGTTTGTTCCGGAGCGGAGAGCTGCACAGAGCACAGAGTGTCGGCGCCGGTACACTGACGGCTGAATGGCCGCAGTGACGCCAGTCGAGCTGGTCGATTTGTGTCGCGTCTCTCGCTCGGAGGCGGTCGACATCCACGGGACTGGGACAGCGCCGTGTGGGCGCGGATTTCGTGCTTACCAGGCTGAGGTCAAACGGGGTCATCTGATGGCATTGAAAAACGAGAGAAACAGAGGACGTGGGAGGTCGTAGTCTTACATTTGTCTTTCAATGAAATTCTGAGAAGTTGTGTTGTGGACGTTTAAAATGTTCTGTGGCGTTGAGGAGTAGTCGAGGACACGCATAGACGGGATGACAATGATAATGCTGACAGTAAAACTACTTAAACCATTGAAGGGCATGCGTTCAGCATTATTCAGTGGCATATAAGCTTCCAATCTTGACGTCCTTCGTGTGCCGTTTGAATCCGGTCATATTATATCCGCCTCGCTCAATGTGTGACGGCTACCGTGGTTTGTCATCAAAGCCATACAGGTTTCGAAGCAGGTTTGGGGATTATCGTGCCGGAGCTCCGTCCACTGGGCCGTAGGCGGTACAGAGAGGCCGCCGAAGTGGCCTGTCGGGCGGACGGAGAGGCGACGGGGATGAGCGGGTGATTTGGGACAGAGAGCTAGCCGAGATGACCTGTCGGGCGTCAGCCTGTCGCGACAGCCGGCGGCGACCGCGGATAAACAAACGGCACGGGCGACGGCGACCGAGGCCGAGACCACGGCGGGATGTGTGCGAGAGGGTAGCGAGAGGGTAGCGATGGCCCGCTCCGTCCCGCTGGGTCATGAAGATGTCGTGGTAGTTTGTTTGCCGTTTTTACTTCTTCGGGGCGTCCTGCAAAGGCAATTCGGAAGGAAGCAACAACGGGTGGCCTCAGCCACTGCGTCTGCTGCTCGTCAACGTCTGGCAGTCACCATTCTGGGTGATACCTATCATTCCACCTCACAGCTTACTTATAAATGGATGTTTGTGCAATGCACGGGTCTACCAACCACCCTCAGAGACCGCCCATCCCCGCCGCTACCACCGCAGCCGCCAACACTCAACAACCTCTGATGTCATCATCAGTCATATCCGCCCTTCCTGTTTCCACCACATTCCACCCCTCTGCAACACCCAGACCCAGTAATACGACGAACGCGCCCCGGAAACGGCGGTTAGAGCTGAGCCGCGACTCAGAACCGCAGGTTCTTCACGCTGTGTGTCCGCGCCTGTGACGTAGCGAAACACTCCGACCACATCCCGTCGAGCTGAATCAGTGTGCAGCGTTCAGATATCATCGCCGACTTAATTCGGTTCATCGCTTCAATTGCCGGCATGCCCCGCCCCATAATTGGCCGTGATTTGGCGGGGGCGGCGGAGAACGGCGCACAAATGGGGCCATTAGTGAGCGGCCGGCACGAGCGACCGTGGCCCATCTCCTGCGGAGACACCCGGTGGGTCGCTCAAAGCTGCAGGCGGGGATGGATGGCCGGCCAGTGACCATGCTGACGGCTCAGACTGCCGACCGTGCTGACTGCGCTGACCGTGATGAACCCGGTGACTGCGCTGTATTGAGCCGGTGGTCAGTGATAGATGTTTTTATTGGTGCCGGCGCTGACACTGCCGCTCGTGCTGAGCTACATTGTTCGGGTTTTTGTTTGTAACTGGGCACCCGGTGGTCACTAAATGAGATGATTCGGACGATTTGAATGCGCGTACTATTATTTATCGTTCAGCCACGCCCTGCATTCAGTTGGTGCTGCAGAGTAGCGCAATCGTTTATCGCTTTGCAATGAATAAAGCGTTTCAAAGAAGCGAACTGCGAAGCCCGCGAGTGCTTTCACCGTTCTTTGTTATAAGGAGTGCTAACTACTGATAGAAACTAGAATAGACAGGCACCCAAACAGCGATCAGCCACAATACACCTCCTGACGAACCGTCCAAATCTTTCGATCGGGCCGTTTCGGCCGCGTCACCGTCGTTAATTAATTACTGCCGGTCCTATCCTACCCGCGGGTCCGGGTCCGGCGTGGTCACGTCAGCCGGAGCTAACGAGACCGGGGCGTGAGGCGGGTGCGCACGGAGCACCGTGACCCTGGGCACACGGCAGTCGGCGCGGGTCAGGGCCTCGGGTGTGAGTGCGTGAAAAAGGGGATAGAGAGATTAATGGACTGCGGACAAAGGTATGCGTTTTTAGGGGCTACTCTGGACAATAGACCGAAGCAAGAGACGGTTTTGCACGGATAGTTTGGAATGTGATGCCCCGTCGCGCGATTGTTGAATCGTATCCGAGGAATGCACGGAGTTGCGGTGACGCCCCACACCAACATCTGCAGGCAGTATAGAGGTAATTAATGTCCTGTGGTTGGCGATGGAGTGCACATTTCCTCTGTCCGGCGGTGCCGCCGCCCAGAGGGGGACGGAGAGGTTCCACGCCCTGGGGTGGAGACTCAGCGGCGCACTGCGGGAGGCGCGATCCACGCTGACGGACGCGGCACGTCCTGTTGCTGATGACTCAGCTCCGCGCCGCTTAGACGGGCTCTTGGAGCGCTATCTGCCGTCATCGCCACGCGCCCGGCGCCGTCTGCCTCATACAGGCTGTCAGACAGGGCGAGTCGTCCCGTCCACACATCAACTGCACCTCTGTGGGACGGCGTGAGGCTACAGCGGCGTCCGACTGTGATACACTGAACTGTCTGCCGTAACAGCACTGGGCGGTGAATCCGAATACTACATACAGACGCCCGGTCATGACCCGTATTTGGTCAGACTGCACTGCAGAGTGATGAGACGCCGAGTAAGGACGGGCGCCAGCCTCACGGCGTGTTTGAGGTGACAGTTTTTGACAGTGACGAATCAGAAGTGCTTGGATAGGGCAGTGACGCATCAATGTGTGATGTCATAGTGTCAAAGGTCTTAAGATTTCCAGCACATATAATGACCTCTTTCTATGCCTTTGTTTTGCTGTCACATTTTTACTGGCCGCTGTATTACTTGAACGTGCCTATTATGCATAAGTATATGCCCACGCACGCTTTTCAGTGCATGCCGCACGATTAGGCGCAGTGCAAAAAGGTAATGACGCTCTTTTCATGGCGTATTGTCGCCCGTGAGCGCGTGTCGAACCGTGCGATGCCAAACGACCTTCGTGCACCGTCAACCGACGGGGCGGGGCGCGAGGGGTCCTTTCGCCCCGTAACGCCGCGGCCTGTCCCGCTTCGTGACCCGGCCTGTATGGGCGCCGTGTGTGCGGCTTTAGCCGGCCAGCACGGCGGGCCTG
This sequence comes from Amphibalanus amphitrite, assembly GCF_019059575.1. Taxonomy (NCBI): domain Eukaryota; kingdom Metazoa; phylum Arthropoda; class Thecostraca; order Balanomorpha; family Balanidae; genus Amphibalanus; species Amphibalanus amphitrite. The sequence continues at coordinate 242,203 of NW_024881812.1, forward strand.
AGCAGGCTGAATAGATACTGTAGGTGAGATAGCGCCGGTCATTGCGCGAGTCTCGGTGCAAGGCTAATTTTCGCCGCTTTCGGTTTCTTTCCCAGGGTATTTCGGGCTTGCAGTCTCGTTGAGCCGCACACCACGCAGCTAGGTTTAAGGTGAAATTGAATAGATAATCACTAATTAACTTATCTGTATTCAAGTGCTGTCCTGCTGGCGTGAAAGACGTTCTTGTAATAGCCCAGCTGATCATTATGAAGCCTTTTCTCACGTTCATATGTTACCGGGCCGAGAGCTCAGACAATCGGCCACACTTGTTTGATAGTTTCTTAAATTCTAAGGAACATAGCAATGAGAGATATCTTGCTGTTGGTTTCCTTGCGATCTGACCCCATGCATGAATACTTCCGCAGACGATCTGACCCTGCGGCTGTCAATCCATGTGACAGCGCAAGCTCAGTCTAGCCAAACGGTGTAGATCTCAGTCCGGTGTTCCGCCTCGTTCCGTGTCGTGTCGCCTCGACCCCGTGTGCCCCACTGCCGGTGACGAGGCCGCTTCTTACCGCCGGGGATCGCCTTGACTCTGGCGTTGTTTTTCCTGCACACCTTACCCAGGAGATGCACTGCCGGCCCTGACGTCAACCCCTTCCCGTCCCCGGCGCGCCGGACCCGCCGCCGTGACCCCGGAGACTGCCCCAAGGCCGCGCACTTGGCCCGGAAGTTATCGCACAGACCGATCGCTCACAATGGGGTTAATGCCGCCAGCGCAGCGCGGCCGGCCCGGTGGGCCTTTGTGCACGACCGACGGCAAAAACGACTGATTGATACGGCATCGTCGGACAGGCAGCGGCAGGCCGGTTAGTGCCGTGAATACCGGCGCGTGTGTGGCTTTTCACCTGCCGTCCGGTGGTTTTATGTAGAGCGGAGCCGATCAGAAATCAACGTGGATAAAGGGAATGATACGGTACCGTCTCGCTGCCGGCGGGACGGCTCATGAGTCATGAAGGCTCGTTGGATCGTTTTTGTGTGCGCTCAATGGCGTCAAGAGAGCGGTAGATAAACAGCTCGCTGCTGCCCCGGGGGGGGGGGGGGGGGGGATGAGAGACGCCTTTTACGGGGAACACGCGCCGGCGCAGCGGGCACAAATCACGGCGAGCGGCGTGAAATGAGCGGCGCATTTGTCGCCGGGGCGCCACACCTGCCGCGCTGCGCCGGGAGCGCCGCGGCGCGCGTGACCGGCCCCACGGGGCGCGGCGTGGAGCGGCGTCTTTCAGATGCCAGGTGAAGACAGGTCACGCGAGATGCGCGTTGCGCAGTTGCATTGCCGCTGCAGCCTAAGAGAGACGTACTGTAGGAGCTCGAGACACTGACAGAACTCCAGCCTGCCGATTATAGATGTCACGTTTCCAATTAACCGTCATTTATCACGATCTATTTCCTAATTCAGATGTCTTCAATCCTGAGTCCACATCTTTTCCGCGGCGAACGTGACTGATGCGGGAGCGTGGCCGGTCGGCGCGCAACTCATCCCTTCCGGACCGGCTCTGCCCTCGGCTCCCACCAGCTGCGGGAACTCATCTGTCCTCGAAGCCAACTGGCGCTAATGGGTGGCCAGACGCGCTGATCAGACGCCGGTGGTGCGCGATTGGCAGCCAGTCACTCGAGATCACCGCACGTGTCGCACACGTGTCACGTGCACGCCGGCGTATTGCACAACGTCGATCGGGCGCCGCGGACCAAAAAAGCTGCTTGATCGGAACGGTATGCTGCCTGTCAACTGGAATTGTCGGATGTGAGTCTGAGTGCTCAGCAGGGTGTAAAAACAGGCACCCTGTCGTTCGGGGGCAAGGTGGCGGACATGTGATAGGTATCTCAGATCGCATGGCGCCACGTTATATTCGACAGCTGGTGAAGTCCGTGTGTTTTGTGGACAGCGTGACGCGATGGATTCTTGCGCGTGCTGTCTGCCTTTGCTGACCCCTGGACGACGTTGACTGTCACTGCGCTCTTCAGTCAACGCATTTAACAGTTAACTTATGCCGGAGTTCAATATCTTTTGTCGGGCGCTTGTTTTATGTCGTCATCCTAAGTGAGGTGATGAATCATAGATGAAATGAGTGCCGTAGCTCGGAGGAGGTCGCCTAGCGGTCTGGCTGAACAGGAAATTCTGAACTGTAACAAATCCACTGTTTGTCTATTGTTATCGCGCGACATTGCAAAACAAGCTGACACCGATTGCCGGAAAACTGACTAAAAGTCGGGCATTGGTCTGCTTATTATTCTGGTAGCCAGAAGGAAAATCCAGTCGGCACAAGCTATTCTGCTGATAACTTTTTGAACACGAGCGGCTCCGTACGCCGGCAGTGACGGGTTCGGCACCGCTTTCCACAGGCTAACCGCCCAGCACCGGGTGCGTATTATTTAGGCCAGGGTTCATAATGTCCAGGGCACAATGTGTCCAGTGCTCGAATTGGCCAGTGCCTTGAATTGGCCAGTGTTCACATTGTCCAGGGATTACATGGTCCAAAAGTGGCCAACTGGCTGCAGATAGGGTAAATTCAAAGAGGCCAGGGTTCATAATGTCCAGGGCACGATGTGTCCAGTGTTCAAAATGGCCAGGGTTCATAATGTCCAGGGCACGATGTGTCCAGTGTTCGAAAAGGCCAGGGTTCATAATGTCCAGGGCACGATGTGTCCAGTGTTCAAAATGGCCAGTGCCTTGAATGGGCCAGAGTTCATAGTGTCCAGGGATTACATAGTCAACCCAACCCAACCAAACCTAACCTAACCTAACCTAACCTAACCTAACCTAACCTAACCTAAGGTAATGATGTTTGCCTACCAGGGATAAGGAAAAAGTTTCTCGCATGAATAGATTGCAAGCAATAGTAAATCAAATATTTTTAGGTTAAGTGGTTATGCATCAGGCTTCAGGCCTTCGGCCTGAAGCCAGATACATAACCACTTAACCTAAAAATATTTGATTTACTATTGCCTGTAATCTCTCCTAAGGCATTGCCTTCGGCACTGCACTGCTTTGCATTGAGCTGATTCCGTGTTTTTTACATAATGACGTCACTTTCAGTGACTATGTAATCCCTGGACATTATGAACTTTGGCCCATTCAAGGCACTGGCCATTTTGAACACTGGACACATCGTGCCCTGGACATTATGAACCCTGGCCATTTCGAATACTGGACACATCGTGCCCTGGACATTATGAACCCTGGCCATTTTGAACACTGGACACATCGTGCCCTGGACATTATGAACCCTGGCCTCTTTGAATATACCCTATCTGCAGCCAGTTGGCCACATTTGGACCATGCAATCCCTGGACATTATGAACTCTGGCCCATTCAAGGCACTGGCCATTTTGACACTGGGCATAGCGTACCCTGGACATTATGAACCCTGGCCAGAATGAATGCTCCCCCCCAGCACCTGCCGCGTGTGGTCCCCCTTTCCTCTCGGCTCTCCGCGCGGCCGCCTCCAATGACGCTTTCATTAGCAGTCTCGGAGCCATTCCGGGCCCGGGCCCATCCCTGACACACGGTTAACGAGGGCCGTCCGCCGTGACCTGGCGACCCCGTCGGCAATCACAGGTGCCGTGCCGCTATCGTGAATAGGGTGCGATACGCGCCGCCGTCGGGTCAGATTTCGCCGCGGGTTCTCTGGGTCGGTGCTGAGATGGCCTCTCTTTGACGGCGGTGAGGCGCGTAAACACTGAGAGCGGTGCAGGAGGTCGGTCCAGGACCGGCAGAGAGGCTGCGATGAGTGCCGCCCCCCGGCTTTCTCCCAACGCCGTGGTGGTGGTCCATTTGAGTGAGGCGGCGAAAACGCCGGGCCGAGATTGGGATATGGGACGTGTGATGATTGCCGCAGCTTGCACAGCACGCGAGACCCACGAGACTGTGAGGCATTTGTTTTGCTGGTGCTCCTGGATCCTGCTAATGTTGATGTCTCAAGTTTTTTTTACGATCTGCTTCGAAATGGTTTGGTGTATCGTCGGAATAGGTATGCAATCCTTTTTTTGTAAGCAGCTATTATTCAGCTATATATATTTATATAGCTATTATTTATAGTCACCGTGCAATTATTGTTGCAAGGAACCTTCATTGGTATGTCGTACATGTAATCCAATTTACCTACACCTTCTTTACGGACGATTACATCCGGAATACTTATTCTATTTTTGTTCCGCCACGTTGCATTAATCTTAACTACTACGCATTTCAGACCCTCTGGAACAGTCATTTTTGGCCCTTTCTCGTTACCTCTACGCTTGATTTCAACCAAACTTTGACACAATGTGTTTCAAGGGCCTACCTAATTTTTACTAATATGGTCTTTTAATAAAATGTCAAAATGAAAGGCACTTGTCGTTGACTTGTAATGGTAAAAATTGATCGGAAAACTCTGCACCGTGGTAGAGGCTAGCATGGCGTTGCAGCGTCAGCTGTTGCGCCGCAGCTAAGCTCCGCCCACTGTGCCGCGACACCGGGACCGGTCATTCGCCGCTCGGGGTCAGAGCGGTGCGGAGCTCTGACGGACTGGAACGAGACACGCTAACGCAGGCATCATTGCGTGAATATTGTAAATGTCGTATCTCGCGCGGAGAGAATAAGGATGAAGAATTCAATGCAGATCGCGACGGTGTATGTTTAACAACAATAAGCACTCCTAGCTACAGAATGTTATTCCCTATGCAGACTTAAGATAATCTTATTTTCAATAATTTATGGCGAGCCTCTCCGCAGCCGTTTTCCTACAGGCTATTGTGCATTTAAGGAGTAACGGGACAGAATTCACCGGACTGTCTTTGCATTCAACGGCCTTATTTAATTGAAGATATCCACATAGATACTTGTAGGTATTTCGTTTTTTTTTTGTTTAAAAGAATAATTTTTTTTTTGGGGGGGGGGGTGAAAATAATAGGTAAATCTTTCTATGACATTTCCACAATGCTTTCAGAATGTTGTTGATAGATCTTAGGCCCGAAAAACAATAAAACAGGGAAAAATATAGGATGACTCAATCTGAAAATGTAGATAGGTATGCAATATCGAGAGTTCATGATCTCCCGTCCTTCACTCCCCCTTGTCAGTCTCTCGTCTATACGTTTATAGTATATTGTCTCTCGTCTATAGCCTAATCTCTATCTTCGTCACTTGTCTCTAGTCTATCGTCTTCGTCTCCTGTCTCTGCTCTAGCGGCTATATGCATATTGTTTGTTGTCCACTAGCCAACGTTTACCGTTCGTCTCATTGTCACTTTGTCTCCTTTTCCTTTCTCTTTCTTCCTCCGTCCTTATTTGTCGTAGAACAACTTATTAAAAGTTCATGACATGCAAACAAGTGCTCCACTCCGCTGCGCTGCGTGCGCGGCCCGCACGCCGGCCGGCCGGACTGCGACTGCCGCCGACATGACCCGAGGCTGGACCGCAAGTGGGCGGAGCCAAGCCGCAGTGTGCTAGTGCGTTTCGACCAATCAGAGGGGAGACAGCGTCTAGCCTGTGTCAGCCTCTAAGCAGGGCTCTGACGACCTTAACATTATCAGTCAATGACAAGTGCCTTTATTTTTCATTTTTCATTAATAGACCATATTGATAAAAATTAGGTAGGGATCTCAAACTACCAATGCCAAAGTTTGGTTAAAATCAAACGCATATACAACGAGAAATAGCCGAAAAGGACTGTTCCACAGGGTCTGAAACGCATAGTAGTGTCGGTGAAGCAAATAGCAAACGGGTTCCCCTTGCTGGTCGGATAACTACCGAACGGACAAAGTCGCTGCCAGCGCTCGAGGAACGGTCGGTCTGCGTTATTGAAATATTTGACTGACAGCGGCTAGGAATCACTTGTTTGCGAGTGAATCCCGGCAAACGTGAAGCGATCCGAGGCTCGTCCCATCAAGGCCAACTGTTGTAGGAGCCCGCTTCGCCGTCGCACTGTCCCCGCTGTTAGACTTAGAAATGTTAGAGGCACATCCTCTATCCAGTATGACCCTGTTTTTGGTTGGTTGCATCTATACTATTACTATCCTTTTTGTTACTGACCGAGCGCGCCTATTGTTCGGTAGTGCTCATCATATCCATGTGCTGTCATAGGTCAGCTGTATGCAATGCGCGTCTGCACCGCATCTCTTACACAAGCCGACGTCTGACGTTTCTTTTGCGCTAAAGCGCACGTTTTCCAAGCTAATGAGTGGCCCGGCAAACACTGTCATTCAGTAGCTCCGCTTCCGTTCCGTGCTGTTACGTCGTATGGCGTGCTAACTGATGCGTCTTTTTCAGGTATGCGGCCCCCGGTGGATGAACCAGATATCCAAGAACCACCACTACGGCAACGGCGTGTGCTACTGGATGGAGGCAGGCGCGGCCGATTACAACGCCACCAAGGTGGTGCCACTCGCCTACAGCGGTAGGTGCAGTCGGGGACGGCCAGGAGAGCGACTGAGAGGGCTGGTGGCGGCTGGGATTCTCACTAGCGCTTGATCATTTAGATGTGGGTAAGGGTAGCTTTGCAAGAAACCTTACTCTCAATTGCGGTACTGATCTAATTCTAGTTAGATACAAACCTACATCGTTTGCAGTATCGATTCTGTTCTATGGCCCAAATTTATGTTGAATTGGGTTTTGTTCGCGGTCTGCATGCCTATGCCATTTTAGATGCAGGATGTCAAAGTTTAAATGGGTATATTTGGATAAAGATGACGAATTGATTATGTTAATCAATTATGTCAGTGCATATCAATGTAACGAATAATTGCACGATAAGAACACAATATGTTTATGCAGAAGAACCGCTGTAATCTTTGAAAAGAACCAAACCTTAGTCCCCTCGAATTGAGATTCTAGCCACCAAGACAAAGGAAAGTGATGCGACACGAAATCTCACTTCGAAATATTGAGGACATTCGTTTATGTGTATTTTCCATTAGCATAAGAGCCACAGTGGCACCGGCTGTCATCATAGCTGCGACCCAGACTACCAATGGTTCGTCTCCCCCGGCCGTACTCGGGCCCGCGACACGTCCGTTTTTGCCATCACCTCAGAGACAAACCCGACGCGTTACAGGCAAACAGATGCTGCGGCGAGGCCGAGGCCGAGACCAGGAGGACATCCACCAGTACGCCTACGGTCAGGCCGGCATCTCGGTCCACTTCGCCAAGGTGAGAATGAGGGATAAGGTGAGAGACAAGCTGTTGAAGCTGGGAGGACGCTGGGTGGTGACTGTTGAGTTTATGTGACGTTAGCGGTCTTACCCGTGATTGTTTTCTAAACGTGTTCTGAATCATGCTTTGTGTGTTACTGACTAAATCCTCTTATCACCCGCATATGACGTGCAACAGTTTTATAATTGGCCATGACGTCAACCGAACAACATGTAGGTACATACCATGTTTGTCCCTCCCGCCGCTGGATTTCAGGTGCTGTATTTCCTGCGAGTCTGAGCTGGTATTCCTGACACATGCCTAAGGGTGACAAATACCCTGTCATTCTTCATGACAAGTCGCTAATGTTATCAGTTTCCTGCATATCATGCAAGGCAAGGTTGCATACGCTCCAAGCTGTTGCTTTATGTAGTGTTGAACATGGCACTTGTTTGACTTGAAAAATCGGCTTCTATACAAGTGGGTCTACAGTCAGCTTTTGACAATGCTCTACCAGCCTGTGTGGACATTATAACACTACCACTCTACAATACCGCTTTACGATTACATACCACTCGGCGACTCCCGTGTAACCATCGAAGCTCAAACAGTATCAGGGCTTCGCATTTTCTAAAATATTTTTTCAACAGCCCTTATGTGCCTAAACACCAGTTCGCTTTCCACCTAAGACAATACCGCCGGACCCGGTGTAATCGTGCCGTGTGTGCGTGTGGCTCGTGTGCCGCACGGGCGTCACCCGCGCTGCTGTGAACATGTACAGGTGCTTACCGCCGCTGGCACCATCTTCGTAACTGGACGTTAGGCTAGTGCTTTGCCAGACGGGGCACATATCGTGGGCGACTGTGAGACTGAATGATCGCACGACGCTGCACTAGACAATATATGGACCGAGACACAGTGCAGGCCAACGCAGTGAACTGCCACCCTCCCCTGTGTTGGGGTCTGGGGATCAACGCACTCCTGTTCTGAAGGCGGGGGAGGGTGTGTGGAATGTGGATGCGCCTCTCGGGTGTGGAGGACGAAGAAACAGTGGGATCGATGGGTGGAGCTCGGTCTGCAGCCCCGAGTTCGTTTGTGTGAGTGATGCCGGTCATTTGTTTTGTCTTATCAGGAAGCTTGTTTTGCTGGCCGTACTGGGTTTGCAGGACGACAGCCGACTCTGATTTAATGAAGATGAGATCTTCTGCACTGTCCATACAGGCCAACTTCTCAGAAATGTGATACATCACACCAAGCACTGTGTTTGTTTTCGTCATCCCTCGTGACCCCTTCCAGCAAACCGGACAATGACCGCAGCCACGACCGTGTCCTGACAAATTATCAGATCCAGAGTGTTGTAGACAACGTGTGAAAGACTTTTAAGGTCTTAAACGATTATTAGATCTTGTGTTTGATGTTGCAATAAGCAGGTGTACAGAGGTAATAATGAGTAATGACATTTGCAAAAGAAAACAAGTCAACGCTTCAACTATATCTTTGCTATATATCCAGACACGAATCGCAACTAGCATGTGATATGCGATTAACTGATCCTTCTCTCCTACCGCACACACCGAAATCATCTCTTCCAGCTGCCCTAACGCCCCCTCTAACCGACCCTGAGGCTCGCCTTGTAACTCTCTCCTCAGGTCCCTCCTGACTCCCCTTCTAACGCCCCTTCTAAACGCCCCGTCTATCTCCACCCTCAGAACGGCACGGAGCTGCTGCTCGGCGCGCCGGGCGTCTACAACTGGAAGGGATCAGTGGTGCGTCTCTCTGGCGACACCGACCTGAACGTGGGTGGCAACCAGCGCCGGCGGAGGAGGAGGCAGGCCGACTACTACCAAGCGCTCAGCGTGCCGCGCATCCTCAACTCGCTCTTCACAGAGGAGCTGGAGGAGAATGACTACTTTGGTGAGGAACGGGACGGGACGGGGAGGCAGTCGTGTGGGATGGAGGGAGGTGGGGTGTGTGATTGTCGGGTGGGAGCTCACCAGACCGGAACTAAGTGTGTGCTGGTTCGTGGAGGGTTGCTTAGGTGTTTGCAGTGGAGTGTGCCAAGACCACAGGGAATGGTTGATGGACCGTTCGATTCTGCCCCAAGTTTGCCTGAAGATTCTGATGAGATGAATTGGACTGACGCATCTGACTGGATGATATCATAGATATCGTCATTGGCATCTAGGGGGCGGGCTGGAAGAAGTGCTCGCCAGTTGTCCAATCGAACCGTCTGTCCTCCAAATAAGGCACGCTGCCGAAAGCGCTGCGTCAGCAAATATTGTCTGTCATCCCCCGTTTATGAAGGAGTCATCTCGGACGTTCCTACTCAAGGTTAGGAAGGCCTTCCATAGTCATCTTTGTTCGGACGCTGTGTTATGCTCAGTCATGCCATGACTCACAGATGAGTGGGTGTTGCGGAGGCGCGGGCGCATGTCCCATTAGATCTGTGACGATGCGGTGGTTTTCTGAGTCAGTTATGTTTTGACTGCGGTGGGCCTTCCTTGTGTATGTGAAACGCAACAGTAATGCGACATTACGTTCTGGAATCGCTATGTGATCACTGCCTTGTGGTGGAATAGGAACTCACCAGCGATGTGACTTTGTGTTCCCGAATAGCTATGTCATCACTAGCCGATATCTGAGTTGTGTATGGAAAGTTTCCCTTCATTGCGTCGTGTGGATATTCCTTGGTGAACTGGGTTGTCCGTGCCACCGGAAGTGATGTGCAACATGTGCATATGCAGGTACTTCCCCAGGCAAAAATGTTACGTAGATTGGGCCGTGCGGGGCATTTTTGGTGAACAAGTGTTCAGCGTGCTTAGGTTCTTATAAGATTTAATACTGCAGATATTGTTACCTTCAGGGGTTGATGATTTATTCGTTTGGTGTATGCACAATGCTGTATATTTCGGAAGAATCGTGTTAGGAAACGAGGAGCTTCACGTTTTGACTCTGCATCTCTCTGGCAGGCTACTCGGTAAGCTCCGGGGAGTTCAAGGACGACGGACACACCTACTATGTGGCCGGCGCACCGCGCGCTTCACACGGATACGGAAAGGTAAGACGAAACTCGGCCTGTCGTGCTGAACAGCGCTGCCTGTCTCGAGCAGCTGCTGGAGGCGCCTCTGGCGGCTGTCCTATATCACTTACGTGACTGAGATACTGAAACTGGGAGTGGAGATCGTCCTCGCCTGAGTGAGCTCGATATTCATTAGTCAAGTAATTAGAGGAAGCGAATCACAATAAGGTATTAATGATGCGTAGCCCGGCGGTTAATAACTGATTGACGTCTGATGATCTTGTTTACGTTAGATGATGGTCACTTTTGTGTCATCCATTGCTTAGATGATGTGTCGTATTTACGCTTGTGATTTGTGTATGCTGCATAGTAAGATTTAAGACCAGTAAAACGCCTTTTAGGCGAAGAACGAGCGAGCGAGATAGTGAGCCCTGCACGTGCGGAAGGGCGAGAGGGTACTTCCAATGGGGCTTGTGCAAAGCACCCTTCTAAACGGTCGCTAGCGGTGTGCCAAATTTGAACGCAATCGGCCCAGCCGTTCCTGAGATCTGGAAGCGGCATTCTGCACATGCGCACGTGCAAACGGGGTCAAAACTGACTTTTGCACGGCACCCTACTAACTGGTCCCCAACCGTGTACCAAATTTGAGCGCAATCGGCCCAGCCGTTCTCGAGATCTGGAAGCGCCCCCTGCACGTGCGCACGTGCAGTAGCACCCTAACCGCAACACATGGGAATGCATTGTCTGGTGGGTGCCTACCTGTATGCCAAGTTTCAGCGAAATCGCCCAAGTAATTACCGAGTTATTAAAATGGGAACAAATTTGACACCTCTTATTGTTGTATTTTGCACGTGCACTGGGGGTAACCCACATGCATCGAGAGTATCCTATTTTTGGTAGAAGGGATGCAGCTTACAAAAACTACCGCAAGACAATCGCCCTAGCGGCTGCTGAGATATGAGCCTCTCAAAATCACTACTTTTGCAAAACAGCTTGAACACCCTTGACTTTTCACGTGGCACGTGCCACAACGGTCACTGAGATGTATCAAAAGTAGTTCAATTACGGGGTAGAAGGGATGGGGCTACCCAACAAAAAAGACCGCAGGCCAATCGGTCTAGCGGTTGCTGAGATATAAGCCTCTCAAAAGCGTTACAGGCCGGGCCGGGCCGGGCCGGGCCGGGCCGGGCCGCTCATACTGAGATTTTTCCGTTATATTGAAAAGACTTCGCTTCGCTCGCTGCGCTCGCTCGCTCGTAATTATACATCAATGCTCTCATCGGCATTTCGTTTATCGCCTGCTTTTAACTGTTACGTCAACCATACCCTTTCCCTCCCCATGGTAGTTAAAAGTTAAAACTGTCCATTTAACCTCCACCCTCTCTTTCAGGTGTACATTTTCGACTTTCCTCCTAACGACCTGACTGGGATGGAGGTGGTGCTTTCACGCACGGGCTCCCAGGTGGGCAGCTATTTCGGCGGCGTGGTACTCGGCCTGGACGTTTCGGGGGACGGCCGGCCTGAGCTGCTGGTCGGCGCTCCGCTGCACTCGCAGCAGCCGGCGCTGGACGCGGCGCCCACAGGGCTAGAAGAGGGCAGGGTGTGTATCTACCAGAACCTGGGCAGCGGTCAGCTGAGCGAACAGCCGCTGGTGCTGGCCGGAGACAGGGTCATCAGGGGACGCTTTGGCTCGGCCGTGGCCAGCGTCGGAGATCTCGACATGGACGGGTATAATGGTAAGTTGGCGGTCTGGAGAAGCGCAACATCCTTTGTTTTTGGTTGAGCCTTCTGTGGTTTCTTCTTTCAAATCATTAGTATATTTGCAATTGACAGTTATTTTTTAGCTTTCATTTTTTTAAAGGTTCAACTACATTTCGGGTTAACCCAACATCTTGCACGATGAATCGGTCGCGACCACACAATTTATCGCCGTTCTCGTCTGTCTGCTTCAGATATCGCCGTGGGCGCCCCCTACGAGGAGAACCAGCGTGGTGCCATCTACATCTACCTGGGTGGCGCTACAGGTCTGAACCCGAAGTACAGTCAGAAGCTGCTGGCTTCAGAGCTCAGCCCGGCGCTGCGAGGGTTCGGAATCAGCATCTCTCACGGACTGGATGTGGATGACAACAAATACGCAGGTGCGTGTGTGGGGATCGGGCTAGTGTATAGCGAGCTTGAGTGGTATCTGGCAAGTGGGTCTATTGTGGGCTTACCCGACTTGACTACGATGTGAAGTGACTCTTATCAGCATCATGCTTTTCCTCTGCTGCATCCGGGCCGCTTAAGTTGATTGTCCGTGTATACTGTTAATCGTTTCCTGAACGTTGACCAAACACCTTCAGCCTGACTGACCCCCTCGCTCGCACTGACCTGCCTCTCCGGAACTGAGCAACCCTTCCCCATATCTGACCGACCCTTGCACCAGGCACTGACAACCTCTTCTTCCCCGCTTTCAGACGTGGCGGTGGGCTCGTACCTGAGTGGCGAGGCGGTGCTGCTGCGCGCTCAGCCTGTGCTCCGGTTCCACGCTCACCTCAATCCCAGCACGGACAAACTGCAGCCCACCGATAAACAGTTCGAGGTCCGCGCCTGCATCAAGTACTTCGGCAGACACCTGCCCGACACCATACGTAAGTACTGAGGGGTATAGCGGGGTTACTGAGATATAAGGTGGCTGAGGGGTATGGCGGGGTTGAGGAATCGAGGCCTTTCCTGAACCACTAGCTCATGAAATTAGTGCCTTTGTTTATCTTTGTGTATGCCTTGCATCACATTATGATAGCATAGCGCTATCAACCTGGCATCGCCTTCAAAGTGCTGATTTATCACAATTGATTCACTAACTCTGGGTAGGTGCTGTATATGTTCATGCGTAGACTGATCCGGTGCCCAGCCGTTTATATGCGGTCTGAATGGCTAAATATTGATTTGCGCCTGGTCAGGTGTGTTTTATGGCTAAGAAAGTTGCTATCTTTTTCACATAGGATGTTTCATTGTTCGTTCTTTATCCTTGAATACTTTTTCGGTGACAGCAAATTGTACTTCGTTTGCTCACAATTTACATACACGTCAGGAAGCTGTTGTAGGTTTGTGCATCTGCCACTGTTCTGAAACGGCTCAACGATCAGTCAATACGGGTGATTTGACGAGCACAAGCCTAATCATGGAGTTAACATTAACATATTTTTAATTCAGGGTCCCATTGCACCAGTCTTGTTTTTATTAATATGCTTGGCCTTTACGCTGGTGTGGACTGGGCGTTTCTGCAGTCTGCATTTTATGCTAGTTACCTATTAAAACATCCGTCATACCTCATCTGTTCGCCTCTTACGAGTTGTCAAAAATGCCTGAAATTCCGCTAGCTCACTGCCGAAATGCCATCGCTGGCCACTGGCACTGCCGGCTACTGGTCTGTGATGCCTGGCTGTCGTACGACGGGCTTGCTTACAATTGCTTTTCTGTAGACAATAACTAACCAGTGTCCAGTTGCGGTGTTTGGGTTGTAAGCCGCCTTTTTCTGCTGTAAGACGCTCTACCGGTACAAGACCGCGTAAGGTTTACATGACGATAATGCGCTTTACTGGATCACTCAAATGTCAGATGGTTCTGAGCGGTTTAACGAAACGTCAGTTTTGCTGTAAGAGAGCGTTGCAAAGTTGCAGCATACTTGGACCTTGCAGAGCTTGACACTACATTTATGATGTCATATATTCGACCGTAACCTGAAAATGTTGCAGGTGCCGAAAGGCACGGCTTGAACTGACTTACACCGAAGCGTCAATGGATTGCAGGGGAGGAAAAACACAAAGTTGATGACTCTTTGTGCCGGAAACTGAATTAATTTTATTGTTATTCTTGAGTTCAGCGATGTCATATGACATGTCAAGAAACGAGCCAATCCAATAACCGGCATAAAACCAACTGTCGGAGTCACAGGCATAGCTCGCACTTCTCATAGCGCCGCCCAAGCTCACAGTGATGCAAAAGGGGTTCACGAGTGGCCATAAATACCAAAAAGTCAAGTTTACCAAACCGAGTAAATCGCGATATGGCTAACCAAAGAAATGTTTGGTGCACCTGAAATCACATAGCTTTCATGTTTTTGTCAAAACCGGCCTCGTGTATGATTGTCAGAAGTCGTGACATTTTTTTATGTCGTAAAATGACTGTCAGATAGTTGCAATTTCAAACGCCGCTAGCGTGCGTTCATTTAATACAAACTACAAAAATTATGCATGGCAATGATCCCTAAAGCCTGCTGCTTCTCATGCTGGGTCACAAAAAGCCGTATCTCATTTGGTTTGGCGGTGATCTAATCATCTGTCATCAATAACAATTTTGTGTGTGAAAAATATTTGCTTTCGTTTCACCTACAGCAGCTATCACAGTATGTGCCCGTTAGTGCACCATACCATAGCATTCCATAATCATTTCTGAGCCACACCGTGAAAGAATTAAGGCGCTAGCACAGGGTAGACCGGCGCTATTGAAGTTTTTGTCCGGCGCGGTCGGGTGCCGCGGTCGGGGCGGATTGCTTTCACCGCGGATTGCAATTTCGACAGACGTTTGACTTTGACCTGCTAGAACTAGGTCAAATATTGACCTCAAGTCAAAAGTAATATGCTCACCACCCTTGTGGCGCAGTTGGCAAGTGCGTTCACGTTTGGGGTGGGAGGTCCTTGGATCAAAGCTGACCTCTGGCAGCGTTTTCCTCGGCCGGCTCCTACCCAGGAGATGGCAGTAACTGGGGAGTGTTCGCTCGGTCGTGGGGATTAACGCTGTGCCAGCCAGCGCCCCCGGCCGCAGGTACGTACACGGGCCTGATCCGCCTTTAAACAGATCCTTCGGTCCGGTGACATGTCCCGAGGGCACGGCCTCGCTTCATGTCCCGGAGCAGCCCTCTGACCTGCCGGGCCCGAGAAATCGGGATAGCCCCAGCGTGCGCACCAGTGCGGTGCCACCTGGGGTGCGTGACAGGAAGCGTGCGGTCAAGGCTGTCCCGCGTAGCGGGTGCCGAAAACGATTCGTACCACTGCCGTGTATATAGTGTACTAACCCAGTATGAATGTGTGCTACTAACGATAAAAGCCCGGGTCGGGCACCAAAAATATTTTAAAAAAAAGTAATATGCTCACTCGCGAGATCTTGTCAAGGGTAATCCGTTGGTTTTTGTTGCGAGGTGCTAGGACACTTCGTTTAGGAACAGCAGAGGGATGCACCGACGAACCCCCGCTGTGGCCGCCCGCCCGCGGCGCGGCCGCCCGGGCCGACCACCGCGCCGCGGCACCCGACCGCAACGGACGAAAACTTTAGTAGCGCCGGTCAGCCCTGTGCTAGCGCCTTAATTCTTTCACAGTGCGGCTCAGAAATGATTAGGGAATGCCATGGTATGGTGCTATGGTATGACTAGGTATTCCGTGGTAAAAGCCTATGTTTCTCAACCCATGTAATATCTATGTTGAAAGCAATCAACATAGGGCAATGAAAATAGGGCATCGACGAGGATGTGCTGCGCTGTAAACATTGCCCAAGTTTTGGCTCGTTGAAACGCTCATTTTACAATGCCAGAAAGCTATCTCTAGTATTTTTTTAACCCTAGGTATTTTTTTTTTTTTAGTAAAAATGCATCGTTCTTTCATATCGTTTTGTGAGGTCTTCAAATTGACTTTTTGTCGCGCTAAATGTGGCCGCCCGCCTATCGTCAATAGACTGTACTCAGTGCACTCCTCTGCTCTCTCCACAGCGGCGACCATTCAGATGAAGATCGAGTCTCGGCACGTGATCTGCGTGTTTGACGTACAGGGCGAGCAGCGGGACAACTTCACCTATGAGCGGCAGCTCAGCTTCGAGGCCTACACCTGTGACGACTTCACCGTGCTTATCAAGGTGGGTAGGGGAAGCCGGGGAGACGCAGGTTAGGTACAGGTGGCACAGGTTACTCCCACTTTCTTTTCAGAAGAACTTGTTTCTTTTATGTCGGGTGCGAATATTTTCCCAGAAGATATCAACCGTCAAAACCTGGGTTCTTTTCTCTTGATATTCATTCTGCCATAGATAACATGAATCATGTTTTATGTTATCTATGATTCTGCTAATTTTGATTCTGGTGGATCATCTATCGTATTCATGCATATGACCAACGCTATATTTCATGCAATGCCGAATTTGGGAGATGTTTGCATGAATGCGGGGATGAGCTAGGCGTAGGTTATACTCTTAGTCCAAATTTGGAATATTAAGTCCTTCATATAGGCAGGGCTTCCACGAACAAATGAACGTTCGTGACTGGTATGCTCTGTGGAAAGGCCAAATGTAAAGCCTCTTGGCGTGCTGTTTATAATATACCTAATTTTTGTCATTTTTGGCCGTTTGATGTTATCGAAACCTGCGGGATGAGAGGATGCTGTGCCAATCGTTACCCGGGGCCCGATTTAATGCTCTTAGCGTGCGGTTTGGCGATATCATTGTTACGTAAACCGGTGGCAGTTGGCAATGTGTCCAATGTCCATTATGGAGTGTAGCGTTGAAGGTGTTTCCCTTTCAGAAGTGACCGTCTTTGATTTATGTCATGCATTGGCACATATCTTTCGACATGTATTGTCAAGCCCGCAGAGCTTTGCTGCTTGGAGTCGTACTTTTGAAAGAAAGCTAGTCACAATCCCTAATTTCCCTCGTAGCTAGTATTTCTATCCCCTCAAACTCCCTCCCCTCCATCTGACCCCCTTTTCTCTTCTCCGTTGGACAGTCGGAGAGTCCGGACTTCACGCAGCCAATTCAGCTGAGTATGAGTTACGACATATCTTCCTCGGAGGGCGCTGTGAGTGCGCACACGCACCCCTCCGAACCAGTCCTGATCGGCACAGATGTCACCAAGAGGGCCCCGCACCGCTCCAGGAGACAAGGTCAGTTCAGGGGATGGGTATGCATGGAGGGGGAGGGGAGGGATGCAGACTGCGTGTGGGAGGGGCGGGGGCGACAGTGGACCCCTGTCGATGGTGACTTAGTATTGGGCTTTGTATGGGGAGCTGCATTCGATGCTGCGTGAAATCGTGTCTGCATTGTGATGGCATGCATAACTATCTCACCTTTGGAATGTAGTACATGCCTAGTTAAAATATCTTCATTAGCTGTAGGTGTGTTTTGCAACATTGTGCGTAACCACACCTGTCGATTCACTGTCGTCGGAGTGTGCAACTTTGCGGTGTGGTGATTTATCGGCAGCCTACTGTGGTCGAGCAGACTGCGAATCGGTTGGTATCGTCAGAGGTTTGTTGTGAAACCTGTTGGTCATCAGTCACGGGGATTATTAGCGACTGGGGCGCACTGGTTACCAAACAACACACTCAATAGCTGGGTGGTATTGCAGTCAGCCATCTTCGGTTGATCACTGTAGAAGTTGAGACGCGTTTTTACGACGTTTGATGCTATTTTATATATGATTATTAAGTAGTTATTCTACTTAAAACTGTAAATTATAGCTTTTGAAATATTTCCGTTGTAAGTCGAATAAGTCGAACCCAACTCCAAGCTTCAGTCTCATTTGGCTGTCGTTTGCTGCAATAATTCACCACATACATTCCAATGCCAGCTTATAGCTGCCTTCCCTGAATTTTGGACATTGCCGAATTATTTTTTTCCCAATGACAACGATTCCCTGGCCTTTTTTTGTTAAAATTGCAAACTATGTGCTTATAGGTACCTCGATTTTCAAACGTGATTATTAACTTGAGCGTTTTCTCGGCTTGGTT
Source organism: Amphibalanus amphitrite (assembly GCF_019059575.1). Lineage (NCBI taxonomy): Eukaryota > Metazoa > Arthropoda > Thecostraca > Balanomorpha > Balanidae > Amphibalanus > Amphibalanus amphitrite. The sequence continues at coordinate 260,119 of NW_024881812.1, forward strand.
GATTCGAGCCCTCATATTGGAAGTCGAAGTTATTGAGTGAGATGACCGGGAGTCGGCCTTGTGGGCACTGGAGACGCTTATCTTTGGCATATGAATCCTCCCGATAACCTGGAATTTTCCGATTGAAAGGTGTTGCTCAGGGCACCAAAGAGGTGTTGCTATTATATGATCAGCAGATCATCTTACACCGCAAATTTAACTCAACTAACTATGTAAACATGGTAAAGTGCGGTCAGAATCTCAGACCACTGCTGTAGAACGGGTGCTGCGATTAATGGGCAGACGATGTAGCCTCAAAAACACTGAAGCAACGGTACGAGCCATTTAAATCGTGTAATCGGATGACCCTGTGAAGCAACAATAGCGGAAAGCCATAGGACCGCTGGTATATTATCATGCAAGCTGCGTTTCCCAATTACCAGTAGTTTATCTCAATCTGTGGCGTTAAGATCACTACAATGCTTGGAATGGGGCCCTCATTATAGATAAAGGTACCTTTTATGCGACATTGGCCGTTTTCACGACGGAATAGCAGGCATCTATTTAATCCCCATTTGATCCTTTGGTTCCTCAGGAATTTTAGTAGTTCTTTTTAGTAGGTTCCCCAGCTTTCGAATGAATGGTGCGTTAGTTTGCTATATTTCTATTAAATATCACATCGATTTACTTTATCTAAGGATTTATCACTAATATCAACATAAAGCGTAAGCACAATTATAAAATTATGAAATTATTAAATACTAGTACAATAGTTAAAAAAAGATACTGAGTTGCCAGGCTACAAAGAATATATTCATTTATGGCGCACGACAGACATTTAGAAAGCAGCGCCCTGTTTTATTGCACGCTGCTAGCCGCTTCCATTGGGTTTTGCAGGCCGACGTCATTGGTCGTTACACGCAGGTGTTACACGTATGATGTCACGCGACTTGTGGCCTGTCACGGCTCTTTAATGATCTCCACTAAATGAATGCAACAATGGCCTTTTAAGTTGATCTCTGTGGCCATCTGTCTATGGAGCGACCAATATGAAAGTTGGGTGAATTTACCGGGGTTACATGACTATGAGCAAGCAAATGTGTATCAGGAATGGATTTAGGTGGAGAATTGCGCTGGACCATGAGTGCTCGAACGCTCCCAATTCCACGCTGGTTTGGCTTTGGAGCCGAGACAGACGATGCGGGTCAAGGTCACCGCTGGGGTAACGGTGGATTGGCTGCGCCCGAGCACCCGTAACGCGGCACAATTCTCCATCTATGGATTTTCCTATTCGCTCAGCATTGTGATAGGCGTTCGTAATAGCATTTACTCTGCTCATGTACCTATCCCCGGTTATTTAAAAGAAGTTTTTGTGGGGGAATATCACGGCTTTAGGTACTCGGTGGCCCTATTCACGACTTTCAAAGAATGCTCCGATAACTAAACACCGCACAGACCTACTGCATTAGTGAATCTGACAGAAGGTCTGTGGAATTACATCCCCCTCACCACACCCCTAAAAACTCATCCAGTGTCCAAAACCACTTTTATCGACTCGCCAAAAAAAAAAACACCCACACACACAAACACACACCCACACACAAAGCATGGGGCATGTCAGCTCTCAGTTCATTTATCATTGTCTTTACCATGGTTCAATTGCATTGCGCGATTTAAAGCACGTGAGTGCCTATATAGTATATATGTAGAAAATAATATCTACAGCAAAACATCCAAAATTACAAAGGCTACAATGCTTAAAAAGTAGGTTCATCAAGGAAGCCCATTTTTACTTGCGTTGTGTTCCCAACCATGCGATTCCAACGCGGGCTATTCGCAACGTCTGTTAAGGCACGTTAACAACTGACAAGCCGCCACCGCTGCCACTTATTCATAGATGGTTGATATCGCAGCTTGGGCGTCAGCAGCGCGGCCCACAACGCGTCGGCGCCAGCGCACGCAGCTGTTGGCACTCGGCAGCCGGTGTTGCGACTTAACGGCCGGCCGGCCCCATGAAGGAGAAGCTCTTGGTGAAGCTTTGTGATCGCCTCATAGCCGCCTTGGATGTCATCTTTCTTGGCAGATCCATCCGTTCAGATGGTACGGTGCAGTCTGGATAAAGGACGAAGTCCAACGCCGCTAACCCCGCGACCGCCACCCCACAACGTGGCCGCAGACCGAACGGGCGTGAGGGCCGTAAGGGCCACCCCGCCATCCGGTAGGTGGCTGAGCAGCCGGGCGCAGCGGCGCCTGGGCGGCGGCCGCGCTGAAATGAAGTCCCAAACCGCCATGTCGCCATCACCGCCATCACCATTGCTGCAGCTGCTCCCAACCGCCTCAATCGCCGCCGTTTTGCCAGCAGTCGCGCCGCGGAATGGCAGAAGCTCCAGAGTAGCCTCCAGCGCCCCTCTCCGCACGTGTGCAGGTGCACTGCGGCCGCCGGGTCCGACGTCCAGGCAGAACATGATATTTCCATGCTGCTCCGACGGTGGGCTGGTCTTGTTTGGGCGTTCCTCCACTGTGACGTCGGTCACGCCTGCCCCAGCCAGGGCGCAGAGGCCGACGTGTCACCATCCGGTTGCAGTCCTCAGTCGGGTCGCAACGTGTACCTCTTCCGCAGCGTGGAGCGCGCTCCCGCTGGGCAGCGATACAGCCAAAAGTAGCATAGCATGCGGGCGGCCAGCGCTGCGCCGGACAGCGGACCCATGCCGGGGGTATGCCGGTCTCGGCCATTAGCGGGGTCGTCGGGGCCGAGGCTGTACATACAGCTGGTGACCGCGTGAGCCGCCAGTCGAAGCTCACGGCTTATAAGCTCGACGCGGGCATCACACGCCGTCCCGATGGGAGCTCCACGACGCCGCCGCGAACTCCAGCGCGGCTCGCAGCGCGAAGACCAGTACGGACGGCCGGGGCAAACGGCGTGCGGGAGTCGCAGGCGACGTTCTGCGGACAGAAAGGGTTTGGCATAAGCTGGTCGGCAGGACACTCTTGAGCCGAGCCTTTGATGTAATTACAGATGATCCAGAAGCATGCACAAAAATTCATGACACACTATTCTCATTTATGTATTTGCTACATATGGTATGATATACCAGCTCATGATCAGTGACGCATTCTGGGCAATATGTTCTAAAGTGAAGTAATACAGCTTAAAAGCTTAAAAAACAGCTTAAAAAAAACACACACACATTCGATAGCTTATGAGAATAACATGCCTTGTGTGCTTAATGCAGGAAAATATTTTTTTCACTTTTTTAGAAACAGCAAGAGTTGTCAACAAGCCATGTCAACTATCTAAACAATTTTTATGGAAACTGCTCTAGCTAGCTTAAAGTTCCACAACGTTTCCGGAGCACCGTACCCAAACTCAGTTCATGTTACAAGAAAAACAGTAATAATGCCTCCTAATTTTGAATGAAATATAGGTATGAGTAATTTGATTTGGAAAGCAACAAATTTCCGCACATCATTTTAGCAAAATTACTATTTTCTTCAGCCATCAGGTTACACAAAACTATAGTAAACTTTATGATCTAGTTTACACAAACCCAAAGCCTCGATTTTAACAAATGTAGATAAAATTTAAACAATTTTAAAAAATGTATCGTGGAGAAAATGAAAAGTGTAGATTTGTAAAGCCGGGATTTCAATTTCACGGATTAGGCACTTAAAGAAATATCTTCACCTTTCTTTGAGCCACCAGCCTTCACCCAAGTTTTACACGAATGTAGTGAAGCAGACAATGTGGCAACTCAAAATTGTGATGGTTTGAGATAATTATGACGGTAAAAGAAAAAGCAACACAAGGTTCCTTACCCTCGTTTTTTCACATGGGTTCAGATGAGGCTTCAACTGTTGCCGACCTGAGGAGCTATAGGGACTTGAGCTTTCCAAAACTCAATTTCTAAGGGCACTGAGCAGTGTTTGGCTTTCACACGAATGCGATAGTAAGTTATATGAAGTTGACAAAGCAAGCAAAGCAAAGCATGATGCCCCGCGCGTCCGCCCGCGACCACGCCCCGCGTCCGACTCCCGACCGCCGCGTGACCCGAGGCGCCCGGCGGTCACGTGACCTACCGGCCGGGACTGCAAACGGCCATCACCACCATTCTTGTATGACGTCATATCCTACTGAGGTGCTGATTGGTCGGAATTAGATACCTGAAGGTAATTATCTGCCGTAGTTATTTTTGTTTCATTGTTTTACGTGTTTTCTTATATGAAATGTAATTAAAAAATTTGTCATATTTTAATCACCATTAAAACATAACTGAATGGGTATAAAAGAGAACTCGATATATACTTTCCTTGTTTTTAAGAATTCCGGAATTAGATACCCGAGGGAGCAAAGAGGGAGCAAGTTGCCACGCTGATTTAATACCTCATAGTCGAAAGGTGGGCTACTAGAACTAAAAATTGCTGTGTTTGTAAATAAATAAGTGATTTGAGGGCAAAAAATGCCCGGATTTAAACTTCTAAAATTATTTTGAACATAAAATATTTCAGTTTGAGGGATGTTAAGGCCTCTAAGGGTAGGTACTTTTTAGGTATCAAATAAGTTCCTCTGCGAAAGTTCCGTCGTGAAAACGGCCATTATAAAACATTTATTTATTCAACTTCTTTAGTTTATTGCCTACCTTTAGACCAGTTTGTCAAAAAAGTGTCATAAGTGAGGAATGTCGTCTTCGATGACCTTCGGAGATTGTACCCTTGACTTGAACTACCATGACCAGTCGTTTACCGTTTGTCGCCACTTGACACGGGAACAAAGTTTAGTATGGGGTCTGAAAACTCCATACCCTCATCTACCTCGAGATATTTTGATAGGAACACCGCGACGTCGCGGATTAATCTGGGAAGCGTGGTTACTCGTACGTACAACGGTGATTAGAGATCAAACGCATTGCGTCGCGGCGCGAGTTTTAACGATCTTTTCAAAACTTCAAGGAAGCCTGTCTTTTGTTTCGGCTGCCATCCAAAGATTCCTCCTAAAATGACATCCGAAAAAAGCGGTTAGGTTTAGCTGGTTTAGCTTCCCGGTTTTCTGAGACGAGCAGCTGCGTGTGCACCCATCGGGCTAAAATTAAGCCCACGGTTTCCACCTTGAGATGTACCTATGTACAATGTACGTACATACAGTCAGTCTTAGAAGTACCGCGCAACAGTGCAGGGGATCCATCAAGCCCGACCGTGGAAGGACTGCTTAATCTGAGTCACTGAAGCAATTGACATCCTCGTCCATTCCCCAGGTCAATTGGTTCGGTGACTTTCAAATTATAGCAGGCCCTTCCTCGGTCAGGCTTGATGGATCCAGGATAGATGTAGGATAGATCCACCGTCACTTTGCGCGGCATTTTTGTACAGACTGTACGCGGCGTTAGTGGCTTACTGTCCGGACCGTCGGAGCTCAGCTGAGACGCTCGGACGAGTCGCGATCTTCATCCATGGCCATCAGGACAGCGCTCCGGGGGTTACCGCCTCAATGTCAGCGACTTTGTTCAGCGGACGTTCAGCGTGTGCCGAGTGCAAGGTTAAGTCCTTCAGTGCACATGTTACGTGGCGTCGTGGCCCCCCGTGCTTCCGTGCGATAATGTCCCGGCCATTGTATTAGCTAACAGCTTCCATTCATAAATGGTCAGGCCAGTAGTGTCACGCTCTGTAGTATGTAAAATATACATGTATTCAGCAGACACGTGATCAACGCGTGCCTGGCCGGGTTAGTCGGATAAAACTGCGCGGACGGGTGAGGCCATCTCTCGCCGGCCGGCCGGCTGCCAGGAGTGAGATCCAGTTCTCGGCAGAGGTCCAGGCGTCGTCCGGACTGACCCTGAACGGTCTGTGCCGGTGCCCTGACGGCATTGCGCTGCAGAAATGTCTGATCTGTGCAGAAATGTCCCCGCGAGAGATCACGGTCATAGAATACTAGCGAGAGATGTATTGTCTCACGCCCGTCACCACGTGACCCGACAGGCGCTGTCATACGCACCTTTTTATAGACACGCGGACACTATACGGGCGCTTATAGCGGTATGATGATATCGCACCTATCATCTATAGGTCATTGAGAAATAATCGAAGCGAGGCAACTGTTACGAAAACTTTAAGTATGATATTAGCCCTTGATAACCTCGTTTAAACCTATAAAAACGTCGGCGCAAATTCACCAGTATTCAAGTGGCAGCGAGATTCTTGGTGTTCTGCGTGTTCTCGCTGATACGTTTCACCTTTTTTCTTCGCAAGCTCACATTTCTTGCATGGTGTTGCCCATTTTTTTTTCGGCCCCATGGTATAACTACAGGATAGCCATGCATCTTCATTTGGCAGCGTCTTTGTTATTTTAGCGTGACCATGGATGTTTACCTTAAATGAGTGTTTTTCCTTTGCATTGGATTTATGATTCCTTCGAAATGCATAGGACAAACGAAAATTCGCTCCTGCTCAAAACAGCGGCTAAAACAAAAGAACAACATTCAACTAATACTCAAACAAAAAACAACAACACCATTCACCATCACACGGTTCACAACACCGACCTTTGATAATCCTCCTCTGTTCACAACCGTTCGGCCCAGAAGAGCTCGGGGTGCTGCTGCCTCAGCAGATCATACTCTGGAATCTGAGCCGGCGCCACGGGCAGGTGGGACGCCTGCGGCTGGAAGCCGCCCTCGTCGGCCGTGTAGGATAGCTGGTAGGTTTGTCCGTCGTCCCCGACAAACTGGAACTCGCCCTGCTGGGTGAGCGAGCCTGTGGCCTTCTGAGGGCCTCTCTGCACCCTGCCGACCTCCCTCATAATCTGGCCGTTGCTCTGTTTGTAGGCGTACAGGTAGTTGCCTCTTTGGTCCATCTGAAACTTCTGGCTCAGTATGCGAATCGCCGGCACTGAGGCGGCCACGTTGTCCTGGGTGAATTGAGCGGTGGCTGAAGTCGAAGCCACGCTCAAAACAGCCAGGAACACCGCCTGGAACACAGCCGGATGCACTTTAGTTCAATTGCAACTGATATCTCGACTTCCTAATTATTCCGAACCTCTTCTGTGTTGGCAATTCGCTCCATCAACAAATCGTTTTGCTTATGAGGTATGCGGTTACGGCCACGCTCGATTGTAACTTACCGGTGTCATGCTGTCCTGTATAGTAGTGATGCTGGCCGTATGGCACTTATGGTGAAGACTGGGGACCCGGCTCGGTGGCGAGACGTTTTATAAAGCTGCAGAGTTAACAGGATGAACTAGTTAGTCGTACTGCAAACCAGTAGGATCGCATTATCATCTCAACTGAGGTCCTTCATTGAGCAAGCCTGTGACTGGCGAAACAGCTTTTTTAGTCTTAGAATGTGTTTCCACATCCTAATAATAGCTTACTTTAAATATAACAGTCGACCATGCATGTACGAGCAGTTTAGAGGACATATAATTCAGGCAATAACGTATGTAGTTGCTTTGTTTTTCTGTCAGTAGCCATATCAAGCAAGATACACAAGCCCTTAGGGTCAGACAGAAAAAGAAGGAAATATTTAAGTAGGTATAATTTGCTCTCGCGGAAAAATAAAATGCCGTGAAGCTAGACCCGTCTGCCCTAATGCCTAGGCGACTGCTTTGTTGTTTATACTTTATGCCAATATGTGTAAGTCACTCAGACCAATATACGGGCACAAAACACTAACACACACAGTAAATAGGAACATGGCCTGGCGCAGACCGAGTTGGAGTTGCCGCTTCACGTCGCGTCTGACACTGCAGAAGGAGGTGTAGATTGTGGGTCTGAAAGTTGTCTAGTTTCGGCGGACGGACGGGCAAGATATCGATGGACACCTGCCCTGCGTCAATTTTGCTGGTAGTTAGGTATTGAAGTTTCGACTTTTTAATGATGTGTTTGTTTTGAGGGTGAATCATTTTTATAGGTTGATAAAATGAAGCCTATGATCCATTAAATATCTCTGGTCAAATAGGTGAACCGAAGAAAGCGGAGAACAGCATGGTTTGCTGCAATGCAATTTCGAATATTTAATGGGATTTAAGTTACGTCAAATGCGATACAGGACCAGAGACCTTGCCTGGAATTTTTGCATTGAACCCTAAATATCAAACGCGCCATGGATGAGATAACACTTGTATCTCATCCATGAACGCGCTTTATTTTCCTTTCAATAGCTCGATAGCGGTAAAATATTCTCATAATCGTCTTTTTTTCGGTAAATCTGTTAAGTTCTTTAACAAGATAGCGTTAGCAATCGTTATCGCTTCGACAACAAGTTTTGCCGACGTTTGCCAACGTAGCGACTCGCGAGATGTCCAGGTCCTTGCATTCGGTTTATGAGTGTGTGTCTTGATGGATGAAAGTAATTATAAAAGGTCAACCGCTGCCTCGAATATCCGTTCCCGGTTCTTTTATCTAATCATCGATGCTTTTATCTGTGTCGATTTCGTCCGTTCCGAATGTAATTTCATGAAGTGCATCTCGTATTTGCATTTATTTGATTTATTTTGCAATCTTTTGCAAAATTATGAAGTAATTACTTAACGTAATTTAATCCTAGACTAAATACTTCTTCGATATTTTTTTGGGGGAAAGGGTCCCTCCCGAGAAACAGCTAAGATTTTACGCCGACCTTGTGATTCCGACATAGGTACTGCTCTAGATATAAGAAAGCAAAAGTTTGAAGTGCTCCCGCAGTTTTGTTTATACTCGTGGTGTTGGATGGAAGGTGACAAACGCTCTTTCTCGTTTGTAAGTTTAAAGTGAAACGGCATTGGCGTTTTGTTTTTAAGATCACACCGCATTCATATCACAAATCGTACACACGATTGACGCCGTGTGACAGCGATAATGCTTTAAACGCGCGATATGCTCATGCATTTAGTGCCCCGTTTCCATATGCTTCCCCGCAGCACACAGCTCCAACAGACAGCACGTGATCGTGTTTACTTACATGTATTATGTAAAACGGTCTTGGCACGGTAGTTCAGATCACAGTAAGTCATGCATGGCATTCGTTGAAAGCATTGAACACAGTTGTCCACAGTTTAGAAGAGCTGGGGGTACTGCTGCCTGAGCTGGTCGTACTCGGGGAGCTGAGCCGGCGCCACGGGCAGGTGGGACGCCTGCGGCTGGAAGCCACCCTGGTCGGCGATGTACGCCACCGTGTAGGTGACGCCGTCGTCGCCGACGTAGGTGTAGCTGCCCTGCTGGGTGAGGGAGCCCGTCTCTGGCTCGGGGCCCCGCTGCACGCGGCCCACCTGTTCGGCGGCCGTGCCGTCGTCCTGCTGGTAGCCGTACTCGTAGTTGCCCTGCTGGTCCATGTCGAACCTCTGGCTGATGATGCGGGCACCCTGCTGGGGAATGGCCACAGCCACGGCCAAGAGGGCGGCAAACACGATCTGAAACGAGGACGCGCCGTCAATGATTTGATGAACACATTAGGGCCCGAAGTTGTCATGAAATGATTTTCTACAATAATAATTAATTTTTCGCTAAGTTTCTTCACTTCTTATAGCCCTCTCACTTCTCCACATCCTTGAATAGTCCTGCAGCTATCTCAGATATCTCGGTTTTACTTACCGTCTTCATGTCTGCTGAGTTGGTCTGTGTGCGAGATGTGAGACGGTCGGGCTGAGCGGGCCGAGTGATGATCCCGTCCCCGAGGCCGGTTTTATACCTGACACGGGCAGAGGGCGCCGCACCGCCCCGCGCCGGCAGATCGGATGCTGACGTGGAGCGAGAGAGCATCTTAGACCAGGCGTGGCATTAAAGATCCGTTTCGTAATGCGCACGAAGCCCTGGAAGCTCGTATCAGTGCGGTCGAGTTTTTCCCTGACGGTTGCCGATCTTGAGATAACGGTGGGCACGCGTGGGCGTCCATACTGTGCAGAAGGTAGCTTGCAGGTGGACGACTGGGAGGAACACCAGTGGAGCTGCGTTCGTGGGACTGGCGAGGCGTGGATTCTTTATGGAATATGGTGACAAAGACCGGTGACACGCCGCCGGATCACCTTCGTTATGACTGGTATTGGAAATACCGGTGTCAGCGCGCTACCGGTCGGTGTCGAGGGAAGACTGATGCCCCTACTGTGGATTGGATGAGATTAATATTACCTGAGATGGATGCTGAGAGAATTATGGAGACAAGATAATATGCGCATTTTGCTTGGGGCCCCGACTGGAAGTTGAAACTATTCACCACCAATGCTATTAGATGAGTTGTTCGATGTTGGATAAATTTTGACAGAGATGACGTTAAGCCCTTCGTTCCGTTAGTGTTTGATTGATAATGTTAATCCAGCTTCGTTATGTCGGAACTACGGCAAGGCCGTATATCCAAGAAAATTCATGCGATCAGCGATGTAAATCCCACGACATCAAATAAAGGACATAAGATGTGCCATAAATCGACGATAAGTTTTGGCGATTGCTGAACCTAGGAGACGTCTAAATTGCACATTGCACAAGGTTGGTCCTTTCGTAGGTAGCTGCTAGTTACCTTGGGTCAGGCTACCAAAATGTAACGTTTCACGAGGTTTGCCACGTAACAGCATTCCTGACATATAGCAACAACTACTGCTTAGTGCTTTTACCACAAGGCGGTAAAATCCCTTGCCTGATGTACTTACCTAGGCTAATGCGCCACTTGAGATCACTGTAAGTTGTAACAGTGCATCCATAAAAGCGTTTCAACCTTTTCATCTGACTTCATGCACAAAAACGCCGTGAACTGTAACTCTGATGTCTAAGTTATTTAATTTTTATCGTAGAACACGGGAATTCAGGACATAGAAGTTCAGACTGCTGCATTTTTTCGTTTCCTCTTTTATACCTAAATTATGAACATATCGACGAGTTTTTCTCTTTCGGTTTCTAACAGCTAGTTAGTGCTACAATGCTACGATAAAAGATGGCATCCTATTGATTGAATTTCTCAAGTGCACGACTTTTAAGGGTCCTCTGACTGTCCTGCTGCTCACGTAGCCACTATGTCATGAGACCACATTTTCATGCATCGAACAATGCTATTGCCCAAACATGCGGCGATTTTCTTGGATTTCTGTAATTACTGATTTGGTTGTTTTGACATGGGCTTGAGTTTCAATGTATCAGAGATTAAACTTTTTTATGTGGCGATTATGCCTTGAAATGTGTAACCGACCGGTCTTCATAAAATGCACCGTATCTAATCACTTTCGTAACGTGGACTCAGCCCTTGCGTGCAATATCATTGACAAAACCACAATCCATCGCAGTCTATTATTTTAGGCGCAGCCTAATTAATAGCGTGAGGGGACTAGAGGTCTGATCCGAATTCCGATATGCAATTTTGATTCAAACCTAGGTGGTGGTCTTCAATGAAGAAACTGTGCCCATATAATATTTTCAGTCTTGTTTTTCTAATTCTTATTGGCACTCAGCTTCTTTTGAGGCAAGCACATATATGAGGGTGTCTAACCGTGCCTTGGCGACTTTCGCTGTCTGGTCTCCGTAAGGAAGTCAGTGTACCGCCCCCGCTGTCCGCCCCTCATCTTGCTGTTCGTGCGTCGCCTTTTTCAATATTTCTCTCTCTCTTCGCAGCCTCGACGTTGGTGCCTGACCGTGGCGACCTGTCTCTCTCGTTGTCTGTGCGCCGCCTCTCATAATACTCGTCTACCCTTAACAGCCTCGCTGCTGGTGTCTGGCGAGTGGCGTCCTGTCGGACTTCTCTCAGCTGCTTATGTGCCTACCCTCACCGTAATGCCCTCCATTTACAGCCTCTCCGCTGGTGTCTGGTGACCAGTCTGACCTCTCCCCGCTCTCTGTACGCCGCTGCTCACTATGTTCCCCTCTTTTTACAGCCTCACCGCTGGTGTCTGGCGACCTGTCTGAATTCTGCGCCGACTGTCCGGTGGTGAACCGCCGCGAGCCCGGTCAGACCCAGGTCACACTCAGCGTGCCCTTCTCCATCGGCTGCGCGGCCGTCTGCCAGTCGGACCTGAGCGTAACGGCCGCCATCGCCGGCGTCAGTGGCTCCACCTTCGTCATCGGCGAGTCCAACACCCTGAACCTGGATGTGAACGTGACGAACGCCGGCGAGCCGGCATCGCTGCCGCAGGTTCAGGTGAGTCCGGGTGACGTAGCGCTCAGTTCAGTCATGGCACTATGGGAACAGTGCGTCTCAGAGTTACAAGTCACAAGTTAGTACGAACACAATGTGCTACTCAGGTTAATCCAGGAAGCGTATCTCTCAAGTCAGCCCGAGGCATTTGTGGTGACCGCCGATGGCCCCCTCGGCCAGCGAAACCAAATGTATGCGAGCTCCCCCTCATAGTTTCCGCAGAGTCTACGTGTCACGCCGGTGAGCTGTCACGGGTCAATGTCTGCTAGGTGTGTTAAGAGGACATTCCCGCTCGCAACAGATGATGGGTAGCCTGACCAGTACGCAGCAATTGTATGACAGGTGCGTCAGGCAACCGCAAAGTGCGGCCGGAAGTTCGGAATTTCCCAGCCTCAGTGTGCTCCAGGGATCAGATCCCCACTCTGGATAGATGGCATACCTGTCATCTTTACTTAGCAGTAGTAGTGGTACTGATTAACGGAACAACCGCAAACTACCAGAAAGTCTGATCTCATTTACTCATTAGCTACCCAGCCGTAAATACCTACGACTTTGTTACGAATCGAAATCGAGAGCCGGCCGGCGCTCTCGATCCGGTACTTTGAACTGTCGGGATGGGACGTTCTTTGGTACGGTGAGCTGACCGGAGTACCTACGAGAAAAATACTAACCAGTACCGGAGACTGGCGGATGCAGGGTGTATGGATGCTCACCAGTCCTAACGAGGACTAGCCGAACATTGTTCTCTTCGATAGCTGTAGCCGGTCCTCCCGCTCCGACCAGCCCTGACCGCTAGGGTGTCCGTCTAGTTAGTTGTGGTTGGGTTGTTGACCGCTTAGCCTGGATTACATATAGCCTTGATAGTTGTCCGCCTCCCAGTGAATACTTCAGCTGATGTAAGTGGCGCTCGGAGGGTATTTCGCGTCGTGAAGAGGCATGGGAATAAATAATATGGCTGGATGTCGCGGGGTTATTTCATTCAAATTCCAGAGACGCCAGCTCTCATGTCATATGGAGATATTTATTTATACGATTAAGACATTTACGAGACTCGTACAAAACTCAAACAATGCCAATCACAGTTTTATCGATCACTTCCTTCGTGGCACATATGCGTAACTGTTCGGTGGTTTAGAAGAGCTGGGGGTACTGCTGCCTGAGCTGGTCGTACTCGGGGAGCTGAGCCGGCGCCACGGGCAGGTGGGACGCCTGCGGCTGGAAGCCACCCTGGTCGGCGATGTACGACACCGTGTAGGTGACGCCGTCGTCGCCGACGTAGGTGTAGCTGCCCTGCTGGGTGAGCGAGCCCGTCTCCGGCTCGGGGCCCCGCTGCACGCGGCCCACCTGTTCGGCGGCCGTGCCGTCGTCCTGCTGGTAGCCGTACTCGTAGTTGCCCTGCTGGTCCATGTCGAACCTCTGGCTGATGATGCGGGCACCCTGCTGGGGAATGGCCACAGCCACGGCCAAGAGGGCGGCGAACACAATCTGAAACGAGGACGTGTTGTTGGAACCAAGAAGGACTCGTGGTTGGCATATAACGATAAACTACCAATGGCCTAATAAAGTTGGTATTTTCGCGAAATGTTCTCGATTTCAATAGCTCCTTAGCATCCTTAACATTCCTCGTGCTACGAACTTACCGTCTTCATGATGGCTGAGTGGTTGGCTGGTGTGAGATGTGAGACGGTCGGGCTGAGCGGGCCGAGTGATGATCCCGTCTCCGAGGCCGGTTTTATACCTTGACGGCGATACGGCTAACGCTACCAACGGATCATTGAAAGTGTCTATGTGATGACGTCATCATCTGTATGAACCGGTTCTTAGTTGCACTCATCTAAAGCTTAACCTGCACTGCCAATTCTGTCATTCTCTGATTTATGTGAGGGAGGGTAATGCGACCACCCCTTGCGTTAGGGCGAATGTTTAGCCAAAGCTTCTCTTAAAAATGCTTGCACGCGATGAGGGAAACCTACAACATCCGATTTTGAGCTTACAGTAAATCAGTGACCGCTTTAGATGCATCTTATTTCCATATGTCAAAGAAAGTGAAAATGGGTTAAGGCCGTTGTAAACAATACTACCTCCCTCATCCCTCTGTAACTACCCCCCCCCCCCCCTCTGCGTCTCCAGGTGGAGCTGCCGCCGCCGGTCCGTCTGGTGCGCGTGCCACAGCTCTGCACCGAACGGGAGAGGTCCGGCCGCGTGGTCCTCACGTGTCACATTCGACCGCACCCGTTCCCGGCCGGCGCCGAGGGCCGGCTGAGGCTGGCGCTCGACGTCCAGGAGCTGGTACCCGGTACAGAGAGTCTCACCATCGGCCTGAATGTTACCTCGGCAGGAGAGGAGGTGGCGCCGGCGGATAACGTGCGCAACTTTACACTGGGACTGAGGACAGAGGCCGACATCGCCGTCATTGGGTGAGTTGGGTAGGGAGAGGCGGGCGCTGCTCCGGGAGGGGAGGAGGCTGGGTGTCGGACGGGGTTTTCTGAGTAATAGGGCGGCTGCTACGAAATGGGGCATGCTGGGGGTTTAGTAGGAGGAATTTGCGAGGTGGCGGGTGATCGGTATGAGGTGGGATTTTGAAGGAGGTTGAGGGGGAAACGTCGAGGAGAGGGATGTTGCCACAGGTAGGGTACCGTAAAGTGAGGCTATTTGAGACAGTATTTAAAATCGCTATAAAATGAAGAGCGTTTGATTTTTATGTGATATTTTTGCTCAGGAAGGTTTGGAATCGAGCAGTAAATCGCCTGAGCAAAAATTAAGCATAAATTTCAAATGTTTTTTTTTTTATTTTATAACAATTTTAAATACTGTCTCAAATAGCCCCACTGTCTCAAATAGCCCCACCTTACGGTAGGTATAAACAAACAGCACTACCGAGGTGGCGGAGGTGATTTGTGTGTGGACTCTGGTGATCATTAAACAGACAGAAAATACTTTGATGAGATCTGACCACATCAGTGATGACTGCTGCAGACGAACGTTAAGCAAAATACGCCTAAAACCTGGCTGCAAATGACCTAGTTTGAGAAGCTGTCTTTTTTAGAGACAATGCAGCATCTGCAAAAGCAACACCCTGAGAAAAATCGAGTTACACCACAGCTAATTGAGGGCAACATAAAGGTAGTTACTTTTACGTTCACTGTTTCATATATGTCTATCAACCAACCACAATTTATGCGACCATTTTGCTACTGCAGCTACTGCAAAAAGAACATGTTGTGGGCTTCCCAAATTTGCTGGGAGTTGAAGTTTATTGCATTATCGTAATCTATTCCGACGAAGATTAGGGTCAATTGGTGAACATCTCTCGGGACTATGGGCCGATTTCTGAAAATGAATGACCGCAGTTGGACAGTTTTTAGTCCCGCTCCAACCTATATTGACGGGATGAGTCTCACTCGATCCTGGGTTTGCATAAAGTGCCCGAAGACCGCCGATCTGATGCCGTTATCAGATTTTGTGCATTTGTCAGCTGTCGGACTGGACAATCACGTCTCGTCGCACGATAAGCCGCTCTTACTGAGTGGCTTTACGCAGAGTTAAACTGCCAGTTTTACTTTCGTTGTACCTACATGTGACGTCTGTTTGAACAGTTCTCAGTGTCACGGTTGGGGAATGATTATGCGTGAGATGATCATATCATCTCCCGAAATGGCCAAAGAGCTAAGTGTCATACTTATCTTCGTCAAACAGACTCGCACCGTTCATTTGATTGAATATCTGTGACACAATCTTCTTCCCTTTTTATAAAAAATTCCTGCTCACCGTTCATAAACGACGCCTAGGATTGAACAGGCTGTTGATAACCGTTCACGAAAACGGTAAGAGTGATGGTTTTATATAATTCAAAAGTACATGTATTCGTGTTGCCAAGGCTACTGCAGCATGCTGAGCCGGATCTTCGTCTAACTGCCGGTATATCTGCCCGCTATGCGCGTTGAGCGAGCTGACACGCGCGTGTTAAGTTCTGAGAAAAATTGCCTAAATTCGGCTTAAGTGCCCAAGATCTTCACATGCAGGGCCATGCCGTTAGCTGGCTTAACCGCATGAATACCTGCATGTCATTCTTAGCTGTGCATTCAGCCAAACCATCTCGGAACAAGCTCTCAATATACCGCATCATATGATGTCGCTAGTAATGTAGCCGATGTAGTTATGTACATACGTACTGAAGTCCTTTGATATATAAACTGATGACCAATCCATGCTAAGACCGGCATTGGTACTATTCAAAAAGGTTTTGTTTGAATTGATGTATTGAAGGGCTTTGCATAGCTAGCTAGTGTCAATATTAGCTAGCTAATTAGGGTATAAGCTAGTTTCGCTTTCGATGAAAGTGGCAGCCATTTCGAACTGTAGTGAAACCTTGAACCTTCGTTACACTCTGGTATCTCGAGGGTTCTTGGGGAATCCTATCTTATATCGTTTAAAAGGTCACTTGAATTGCGGCGAGATAAACTTGTCCAGTTTTGGTTCGATGGTGGAAGAGCAAGAAGCCTAAATGGCACACCGTTCGAGAGAAGGACAGATGACTACCGGGGTCGGCCCGAAGGCCGACTAGGATCGCGTTAACCGCAGATAGTTTCGAATGAAACTATCAGCCGTTTTTGTTTGCTGGATAATGATGACGGCAGACGACTCTTGAAAACGTGGTAAACCGTACGCACCAGCCGTGAGCCGCCAACCGTAAGCACGCAGCTCTTCGCCCGGCTAGTGGGAGTCTCAAACGGCAGCATTTGAACATTTTACCTGCCAGACGGACAGCGGGAGTGGCAGCCAGCGCGTGCAAAAGTGGCCCACCGAGCCGCCTCGGTGCGGTGAGCTAACGCGTGTTAGCCTGTCGGTGATGCTGTTCCCACGTGGTGCGGCAGGACCCAGCATTCATACCTGATCGAGGGCACCCCACCCACGCTAAGCCCGGCCTGGCGCCTGCGTGCTATAGGCTAATGGCGAGAGATAGCGGCCATACCATATCCATATCATATCCGCCGAGAACCGCGCTGGGTGCGGTGGAGGCGGTGGACTTCCCAGCTGCTGCATCCGCGTCGGAGCATACCTTCAGGAGATGCTCGGCTGGTGGGAGGAGCCGGATCATCCCACGTTTCCTTTTCGACTTTGCTCCGTTTTTTTTTTGCGGAGACTGAACAAACCGCATTTGATCAACTCTAGTTAGTAAGCTCAGAGGGTTAGATATCAGCTAATGACGCCCCAAATCCTTCGAAGTCAAGTCTTGTGAAGGTGGTCCTGCTTGAGGTACATCATCGCCAGTCGCCACTCATTGTTTTGCCCACCGGGTAATCGGTTCCAAAAAGTCTGAGTCTGTTTCGGGGTTACGGAAAAGCGTCTGTCTCCCAGGCGAACTTAACACCCTTACCCATCCCTCGGCTTGTGACCAACGTGACTACCCACCGCTGTAACCTGAGCCCCTTCCTGCTCAACTCCAGTGACCTGACCTCCCTGCTGCCCCGCTAGTCCCCGTGACCTGACCCCCGTCTCTCTCGCCCCACAGTCAACCGCTGGAGCAGGCGCGTCTCTACTACGACAAACAGGCCGACCGGGACGAGTCGGAGCGGAACGATCCCAACTACGTGATCGTCTCGCACCGGTACCAGGTGCTGCGCTACCTGCCCTCCCCCGTGCAGGCCGTCAACGTCAGCTTCCTCGTGCCGGTCAACATGACGAAGCGCAGCGGCGATCACGTCCGCTTCCTGGACCTGTACCGACCTGAGGCGACTATTGAGAACCGGCGGCTGACGTGCAGCATACAGACCGGCTACTAC
Organism: Amphibalanus amphitrite; assembly: GCF_019059575.1. Taxonomy (NCBI): domain Eukaryota; kingdom Metazoa; phylum Arthropoda; class Thecostraca; order Balanomorpha; family Balanidae; genus Amphibalanus; species Amphibalanus amphitrite. The sequence continues at coordinate 277,959 of NW_024881812.1, forward strand.
CTGGCCAAGGTGGGTGGTTAGCGGCTTTTATCTGGCCAGAGTTAGTGGGAGGGTGGCTGTTTGTAATTAGAGGATGATTGAGTATTAGAGCGCTGACAAGTGACAACTATGCATGCAACTGTGAGATTCGAGGATTCTTGCCTGGACCGTCAATTGAAAATAATTCCAGATTGTTCGTACAAATTTCTGACGTCCTTGTTCTTTTTGAATGTCATGCAATTCTCAGTCTTTATATGAGTCTTTTCAAACAATCCCGTCGCCTTCCAGCCACCCTGCGTAACCCTATCCATTTTTTTTTTTCTCACCAGGATGGCGACAGCTTCGAGGAGGCGCCTCGCACCTGGCGGCCAAATTACGAACTAAGTGCCGAGCAGCGCCGGCTGCTGTCCGCCGTCAAACTGCCGTACGACGGCTCTAACGGCACGACGGTGATGAACTGCACGGAGCCGGGCGTGTCATGTGTGCTACTGCAGTGTCCGACCGTGGCCTTCCCCCGTCAGCAGACCAGCATGGTCGTCACACTGTCGATGCGCGTCAAACTGCACGATCTCGGTGAGAAGGAGGGTCGGAGAGGGGGTGTGGGGAGGAGTGATTCCAATGGGAGCCAGGGTTGCTTGGTTGTAGTTTTATCCTTTGGTATGCTGATAGATACCATGCTACCAATGAGCACCCGATAGCTATGTACATTGTTACATCTTGAATCTGAATGATAATGATATGATGTTAATATCATCATTTTATTTGTCGAGTCCCGATTGATTGAAAATTGGCTGTCAAATTGCGGAACATTTTCAGTTACCTGGCATTCCCAACTTCTCCCTCCGCCTCAAAGACATGATACTTGCCCAGATTTCAAGACCTGTAATGGCATTCCTACATTGAAGATCCCTTTCTCTCAGCAATGACCTCTCCCCAGTGCTAAATGCTGACCAACCCGCCGCTCCCCTACCCCCAGAACCATTTGTCGGCGAGCGGGACAGCCTGGTGATCTCCACGATCGGCCTGGCTGAGGTGGGCGCCGTGCCGTACCGTCTGCAGCCGCTGGACGACCGGCCCGACCTGTACCAGGTGCACTCGGTGCTGCTGCCCTCGTCCCTGCAGCCGTTCCCCGTGTGGATCATCGTGGTGACGGTGATCGGGTCGCTCCTGCTGCTCGCCGCCATCACTTACGGACTGTACAAGGTCAGTATTATCACGTACGGACGGACTGTACAAAGCCAGCCAGGTCGAATCAGCGTGGGAGCTCTGTGGCATCATGGAAGAATGAGATTTTATACAACTTATTGCCAGCGAGGTGCTCGAATTAGTTTCAGGGCTTCTTTGTAAAAAAAAAACTGACGATGAATGGTACTTTTTGTTGATGAGATTGTATGTCTTGGTGTTGGGCGTTGACTTATTTGTTTGATTTCAGCTGGGCTTCTTCAACCGGAGGCGGCCGGAGGGCGCCGAGTGACGTCACCAGTCCGCTACGCCAATCGACACACTGCGATCTCGGCGGAGCGGTGACGTCAGAGCCGACCTGTGATGACGTCACACAGCTCCGCGGTGGCACACCACCCAGCTGGCCGCCAGTACCGTGCTTTCTAGTCCCGGCAATGGTCCGACGGCGGATCGGGCTGGCAGCTCAACAGACTGGGCGCGGCCGTGCTCGCCCCTCAGAGAGTGGCTGGGGCAGCCCGGCGATATCCAGGGCCCAGGGGCGGACAGACTGCGTAATTTGTACCGTGCACCGTGAACCGGTGGTGCGGAACTGAATGAGCTGGTCTATCCGAGACTACGGCGCGGGAGAGGCGACTCCAATCCGTCTACAGTGAATCCTCGAGCTCCTTGACAATGGCGCTCCCCGCCAGAGGGCAGGCAGGTCCCGATGCTCCCCAGTGCGAGGCTGCTTGCGCCGCCGAGTCGCCGGAGTCGGACGGGACTGAGTCTGAACTAGCCAACCAGGAGTGATTGTGCTCGAGTGGATGGTGCCTGTGATGGGACGTGAGGAGTTCGACAGAGTTGCCTCGGCGGATGCCTCGGGGGCCTTAGTTGCTGCCGCAGTCCTGATCGGACTCAACTGCGCCGATGTGGGCGCGTTTGCAGCAGAATGCGGCCGAGTGAGCGGGCTTCTCACATTCCAGCTCGCGCCTGGTGGAAGGAACTGATCCGGGGAGGGACGGACAACTGACTGTGAACTTGCCGTAGGGTTGTCAGCTAACGAAGGGACCGAATCGCGTGAAGGTACTGCTCCTCAAGAGTGCCTTTCGAGCTACCGAGAGTGCCTCTGGATGCTTTGAATTACCGAATGCTTCTCGGAGATGCTTTTTGAGTTACAGAGTGCCTCACGGAGGTGCTCTTTGAGCTTTCGGGTGCCTCTCGGAGGTGCTAGATGCCGTCGAATGCGTCTTTGAGATTTACGGTGTTATCATTTACCTGAAACTTTGCAAACATCATGCGTCGATTCACCAGTCATTTACAGCGATGGGGAGCCTGTCGAAATGTGCAGCACGTGGGTAAGAATCCCTCGGACCAATGTCGCGCTGATGTGAAGACCTTCATGTTCTAACGGCGCGATGTGATGAGATGAGAGAGTGTGATTTTGTACGTTTGTAACTGTGCGATGCAATGTTATGGCAGTCTGAGTGGTTTCTTTTTCGTCTGTCGGGCAGTGATTTATATATTTATTGTCATTCCACCCGGCGCTGGAGTGGCACGCCCGTCAGAAATGGAAAGAAAGCGTTATATTTGTCTTTTATTACAAAATATAAAACTAACAATTTACTTCATTGTGCATGAACTGAAATGAACTAGCCGCGAGTAATTCGAAACCGTGCGTAAAGGAGGTAAATGGTGCAAGACTCCAAGCGACATGCATCATGCTTTTCAACAACAGTGTAACAGGACGCATATTTCAGCATTTGCCAAATTGCCTAAAAAGGACCAAGATGGCACCAAACTCATAAATTTACCTTGCATGATCGGTTATTGACTCATACCAGGCTGACTTCAAAAGGTGCAGGGGAATATCCTGCAGTCACGGCGTTTCAAGATTAAATAAATGTACCCACAGGTCGTGCCTAACGTGCAGTCAACCTTCCACACCAGGGGCTGGGAAGTAAAACAGAATTATTGCACACTGATCAGCGTGGTTTTCTGTAATAAAAACCAAAGTGGAAGACCTCCACGCACCTGTCATTTGATGAAATTTATAATATACATCTATAGCGAAATGGCACCACGAACGCCGCAATTACTGTTTGATCGGTACAGTTCAGTTGATTCTGCTTTACTAGCCAGCCCCCGAGCTCCTAGTTGAGCAAAACATCGCGCTCGTCGTCGGTCGAATAGCCAACAGTCGGCTTCTGACACGGTCCGCGTCCACAGACCTGCGCCGACCCACGGGGAGAGGAACTCAGAACCTCTGCTAACTAGCCCCGGCGCCGCTGTCCCGGCCGGCCGGGGACAGAGCGTCGTGGGGCAGCACAGCCTGTCCATAGTCGGCCGCCCGGCCCTGTCCGCCCTCCCACCAACCCACCATCACACCCCAATCCCGTCAGTCGCACAAAACAAACGGTCCTTCGGTAACAAAGTCACACACATACCGACCCCGCACATCATACCTGTCACATCTAGGAGCCAACAACTTTCACCCACCACACATCCACACACATCACAACCGCGCAGAGGGCCGCTCGAGCGGCTACGCCACGCCGTGGTCGACCTTCCAGGCGGACACCCACTGGCAAATACGCTCCACGTTCTCCTCCATTTGGTCGGGAGTGTTGCTCGGCAGCTCGTGCACGATTTCGTTGGAGTAGGCGCCGCGGGCCTCGTCCAGCAGAGTCTGGAAGATCTCGCACTGCACGTTCTCCTCCAGCTTCTTGCCCGAGTAGCCGCTGTCGGAGGAGGCACGCTGTTAGCGGGAAATTTACCACTAAAGGGCGTGAAGAATACAAGTTGTTGGATCAGCACTCGGTATCACATAATACTTTGTCTAGATCGTGAAGTAGGGCTTAATATCCTCGAGTCATTGAATTCTGAGCATACGTCATTCATCGCTATCTATGAAAGTGCAACATAGTTTGACTTACAAACGCATTCAAATCAATGAGTCATGCCCACAGAAGTGTGCGGCAATGCCACACTGACCAGCCACGGGCCTGACGATATCCGTTCACATATCAGCAAATAAGCGCCGACCACCACTGACGTGTCCGTCAAACTCTGACAGCTGACCCCCTCTGCCCCCCCCCCCCGCCTACCCTCCCTTCCGTACCGTTTAGTAAGACGGTCGTAGAGCAGTTTGTTGTCGGTGCGCAGCACGAACACGATGTCAAACCACCGCTCCGGGAAGAAGTCACAGCCGTGGTACTCGACAATGTTGCCGCCCGTGGCCAGGCGCGGCTCCAGCTCGTCCAGAAGCTGGCGGCGGAGGAGCAGACGGTCACAGGGGACAGGGGTGGTGGGGCACCGGTGGGAAGAACAAACGGGCATGTGATTCTAACGACGTAAAGGCCGGTGACGGTCACAAGTAACATCGGAACGTATGACACTGGATATGCGTGATAAGTTAGAACACCCGAGAAAGAACATGTAAAAAGCCTAACAAACGTCTACCTGACCAGAAATGACCAAATCAAAGAAGTCAGAATATTTGAGGTTAATGCATCAATATTTCGTTTTAGTCTTAATTACTTGAGGGAAGTAGTAATCACGAGCAAATCTAAACAGTTCTCAGCCACCACCAAGGATCGTTGTACTTCCGACCGCCGCGTCGAGCCCACCTTGTCCTCGTTGAGCACGGGACAGCCGTACTGCGGATCAAACTCGTCCAGACAGTCGGTCTCGCGCGCGATCTCGCTAACGTTCAGCCAGCGCAGCCCGGTCGCCTCGGAGAGCTGTTCGCACGTGGTCGACTTGCCCACACCGGGTGTGCCTGGGAGAGTGGGCGGGACGTCACGAGGGAATTTACGAGTAGACACGGCTGGAAACATGAAAATGACACAACATGCTGTGGTCGATGCCGTTTCACTAAAGCGTAGGGACAATGGATTTACAGCAGAATAGACTGCAATCGGCGAAGATTCAGCAGAAACAGCAGTAAATCATTCACCGCAAAAACATCGCAACACCTACACTCATGAACCAAAACTGCAACCAACAATAACATCACAGCTCTCACTATTTTGAAATGCCACCCAGATGTGCTCTAATCAGCCCTTTCCCTGACATCTACATAGTGACTCCGGTGACCACTGCTACGGGTCAGCGTCCCCTGGCGGCGGCGCAGTGGACCGGCCCGAGCGAGCGGTGACGTAACGTTACCGGCCAGACGGGACCGGGCGCAAGGTCAACCCCCCGCCGAGCAAACCGGCAGACGAAATGACAACAACCTGGCGGAGAGTAATTTACCACTCCGCCAGTGGTATAACGGATTGACGTATAGTATAACGGATTGACGCACGCACAGCCACTATTTCGACATTTCCGCCGAGAATAACAAGGACCTCGTTCCGAGCAACAACTTCCGAATAATGCAATGTGTCCATTGAGCTCAGTTTCAATTAGGCAAAGAAACTCACCGGTGACCAGAATGTTTGGGAGAGTTCGGTTTTCCGACATATTTGACAACCTGCAAAATAGTAGAGAAATACGTGAATTGAAGAATCCCTGCTACACAATGGTACACCGTTGTCCGCACTCCGTTATCCTAAAAAAGCGTTGGGTGAATAAACACAAAAACACGTTCTCGGCAAATGCCAAACGGCATTAATGGGGAGGGTAATTTCTTATCCATAGAGAATGGTTCAAATATACAAAAGACAGCCATATGCGAAATAATTAATCATTTCTTATTGATAGAAGATCGACGTGGCATAGAAGCTGGATAGGTCAATGGATGCGAATTGCGTAGAATACAGCGCCAGTTTTCTATATTTGCTCTGCGCATATTGATATAAACACATCTGATCAGGTCGACACATTCGCCAGGATCCATACAGTGTCTGAATCCTGAATCTACTGTCACTCTGTCTCTGTAATGTTTGAACTTGAAGTCTGTGCCACCACCAACCAATCAGCATCGCGCGAGACAAGACGTGATGTGCTCTTTCAAAGCAGTGTAGTGCACCAGTCCATTCAAGCCCACACAGTCAACACAATTCATTACACTCACACTGACTGGTGAGGCACAAAACACCAACCGTAGCATCTTAAGGCTGCATTGTAGTCATTATAGATGTTGCTGGCTACGATGATTACTGCTATCACAGGACCTAAACTGCACTGTGCTGAAATTGGTCAAGCTATTAGTCATTTGAGATGTGCAGTGATAGAAGCATGTGTTAAGTTGTATGTAGTTAGGAGTTGGCATAGCAATCAGTGCATCACCCTCAGCAAGCCAGCATGCATCCCAACCCCTGCCTAAATAGAATCCAGATTCCAGATTGGAGCCTATCATGATTTGATGTGACCAACAGGGTGCGAAAGGGAAGTGGGAACCATCTAGGGTCGGCTTCCATTTGCTCGTTGCTGTTTATGTTAAGGCCTACCTGGCAAAAAATATTACCAATTAAGATGCTTACAGAGTGCAGACAGCATACAAATTTACTGAAGTGTGAGCCAGACATCAGATACCATGCTCAACCCCCAAGCTGACTTAAGTAAAAGATGCAGCCAAAGATGTCTCAAAGGCATCCCACATCTTATCTGTGATCCACTGAAACTTTGCCTTCCTAGACAAGACCACTCACCTCCTTACCTGAGGGCTGTTCACGGGCCCTGTGTGCTGTCAGACCGTACACAGCCTCCAAGCTATGCCCACTGCGTCCCTACGTCAGCCTTCTGTCACCGCACACAGCGGACCATCCACAGCACGCAGCCGTAACGTCAGAACCGCCTACCCATCCCCTACCCCCACGCCTGCTGCACACACCGCACACACCGCACGCAGCAGTGTGCGGTGCCCGTGAACACCCCTCAGGTCTTCTTCCCTGTTCCCTGTTGATGTTGTTCCTGTTAATGTTAGTGGTGCAGCCTTGAACACCAGCAGACTGGCAGCATGATAGTAACAAATGTGACCGAAGTTGAACAGCACCCATGACAATGAAAAGTACCTACTGTCTGTGGTTCCAATAGGCATAAGGCATATGTCAGAAAATATTTAAAAGCAAAATTAGAGTGAGTTGTATACATGGTACACTCGGGGGCAGATTGATGTTCCACCACTGCCTACCTATCGGGCTCCCATGGCTCAGCACTGGCTGCTGCCAGTCTTGCCTGCTCTCAGCACTGGTCAGCACTGCCTGCCAGCGCCAGTGCTGGCAGTGCTGCCACTGGCAGCAGCCAGTGCTGAGCCATGGGAGCCCGATGGGTAGGGAGTGGTGGAACATCAATCTGCCCCCGAGTGTACCTGACTCGTCACTGAGTCGAGTCAGAGTTCAGAACAGAACATATGAGTTCAATGAGAGCAGGACTTCCAGACTTAAGTGCCTTTGCAAATACCGATCACTGTAAGGTTCGGTTCCATCTTGAACTGCAACATCAACATATTGATATGGCTACAGATGGTGGGTTGCTTTCCACGGTGACATGAAGACGAGACGATGAAGTAGGTATTTGATTGCTATATTTTTGAATATTCATACAAAAACATCGAGCACAAAATATTTCACAAACCTGTCGCAGAGTGCAGAAGAAAATGAGCTGACTGATGAACTAAAATAGGTTTAATTCAAATAACTTGCACATAACCGCGCGGACATCCCACGTGCAATTGTGGCGATTTGCATGTTTGTCACTTTTGCGTTGTATATGAACTTTTGCTTCCATATTCATTTCTTGAAGGTTTCCTCCACAAAAGGACTTTAACTGCAAAGGCTTGCTTCCTTTTTATTGAAAAATATCAAAAGTTAAGTTTGAATTCAGAAATTGTATCATTCAAATAACATGATTTTGTCCACAAAAAGCTTTTGCTGATTTCCAGAGAAGAAATAAAATAAGTCATTTATTATATTTTGAAGTTATTTAATGCAAAATGAAGTAAAAATGGCAAGGAGAAGGCAACTGCGTCACCTACGTCGCCTTTGATTACAAGTGGCAGTGCAATGGACACTGAACTCTGCAATGCAAATGGTCGAAACATTTCTCTTAATTACCTACTTACCTATACCATTGCATATACCTATATAAGTATATACAGATACTGCCTTGTTATTTACCATAAATTATGATATTTTGTTGTCATGAATGGTGTCAAGTTATCAGCAGTATTCGTGATTTTACCTTTTCTATCTTATCTGTTTGCCATTTTTTTAATCACTAGATGCTAGGTATCAGTTGTGTTAGTGCCTGTGTTTCTTGAAATTTCACATTTCAGTTAGAGCTTGTAAAAATTGAGAGATGTACCTATGCGGGTACCAGTACTGACCTACTTTCCTACCTTCTTTCTCATTATTATGATTGATAATGAGGACATTTAATATCAATATCGTACCTAGTTAATTCAAATTGTCTTTTGTCTAATGCCCATAGAACAAGTTAAAATCAGGACATGGTAACTTCTTGGTAAGGAATTGTTTAACACCTGCGATACCTATATTGATATGGATGTGGTAAATATAGCGTTCCGGTGGAATGAAGGACAGCTACCATAACTATTGTATGTTTTCCACAAAAACAACTTAGGCAACGCCGTCCCAGCTCCGTGCTGTGTTCCTATGTTTCATATTTGCAAATATGTGCCAAAATTAACCAAGTAACATCTGATTTAGGAAGAAAATAAGTTAACTATTGGAAACTCATTGGGTCTGGTCTTCAGTTTTACAGAGCATGAATTGAACAGATTCTGACAATAAACTTAAGTCAGCATGTATCAGTTAAAGGTTAGGCAGCTAGGCCTGAATCAGGCAATTGGCATGCTAGAAATCACACCATTCTTCCAATCTAAGTCCAGTCATTCTGCAAAAGCTGCATATTTCTCTATCATAATACTTTTGGACTTTCTTTTGGCCAGATGGTGGTAACTGGTTTTAAATAGGTGTGAGTGTGCTTTGATATGATATTATATTTATTCATGTGTTTATGGATTTTACATCTGTTACCAGCAATATTGCTACTAGCATTCATGAACTCTGAGACATGACTGTTTTCATTTTATGGTCAAGTTGAAGGGAAATCTTTAAGCTCAACTGGTACTACAGGTTGTTTAATGGATTGCAATGATGTTGTCCCCATAGTTACAGTTCTCCCTCTTTTGATATATTCTTCTTTGATGTGGTGCATTTATTCATATTTCACATTCAGCATCACCATTTACTTTCTAATATTAAGTGAAAAACTTTGCAGAATTGCATGTGATTCTATAACAGCATGATTGTTAAATGCTAAGAACCTGTGAAATAAAGATATCATTTCCTATTAGAGAATCACCTACTGCCAGGTGCACTGCCAGTTGCCAGTATCTTGCTATACCTATCACAGCACAGCAACCACTCCAAAATTAGCTTTCCTTTGTCTTGTGAGTTGTGACTCACCCATTTAAAGAATTACTTGGGTTGCAGGCTGCACTTGGTCAACTTCTGAGTTTGTTTTTATTGACAACCTGCACAAACAAAGCCTTGGTAGCAATTAATGATGATCAAATACAAATTGCAATATTTGTTCAAGGTAAACCAAACTTCACGTTCAAGTCAATCTTCATTTAGCTCTCCAATCCTAGTCTTCCTGTTCTATTAGTTTCTCAGGTCAGTGGTTGATAGGTGTGCTGTGTATTTGGCATGACATGGATTAAATAAAATTGAGGTAGGGGTATTTGTAACAATTTCATGTTTTCAGATGCTTGTTTGAATGGATAAAAAGAAGCAAGCTTTTGTAGTTATTGACTGCTATTGTGGTGCCTAAGCTTTGAGGTTCCAAGTTTATATCACATCCCTGCAAATAATATATCAAGATGCCTCGTGTCTTCATCAAGGGAGGAATATGGAGGAATACAGAGGTAAGTATAAGGCTTTTTAGTATTATATCCAATCGATTTATATCTTATAACTATCTTGATTCCATGTGTTTGGTCTACTGATAATGGTACTTTTTGTCTCTCACTAATCCTTTTTGTATGATCATTTTTTTGCCATTCCTGCTAAAATGACTCAAGATCATGCTGACTTTTTCCCTGTCATTGTTTCTTGTGCAGTGCTGACATTTTGTTTAATTAGTGATTGAAGCTTGTTGTGAAGTATCTATGTCTCTTGAAGGATGTGACCTGTCATGCAGCACTTCAACTGACTCTCTCAATCTCAGGTTCTGACATCACACACTCCTCCCCACTTGATACGCCTCTCCTCAGGACGAGATCCTGAAGGCGGCCGTCATGAAGTACGGCAAGAACCAGTGGTCGCGGATCGCCTCGCTGCTGCACCGCAAGTCGGCCAAACAGTGCAAGGCGCGCTGGTACGAGTGGCTCGACCCGAGCATCAAGAAGACAGAGTGGAGCCGCGAGGAGGATGAGCGGCTTCTTCACCTGGCCAAGCTGATGCCGACCCAGTGGCGCACGATCGCGCCCATCATCGGCCGCACGGCCGCCCAGTGCCTGGAGCGATACGAGCTGCTGCTGTGAGTGCCCGAGGACGCCGGGGGGGGGGGGGGGTGGAGAGGGGAGAGAACTGGATCTGAACGAAACCAATCACGATCCAAGGAAACCAAAGAATGAGCAAAACCAACGTTTCGAGTGATATAACTTTACGAGGGATATAATTGTCATCTTCAGATGAACCAATGTAATGCCTTTTTATTTACTTGCAAGTGTTCATGTTATGTTGATCGAGTGCTCTATATACTATGTTCAGCTGACAACCCCACGCCACGCCCCAGTGACCAGGCGCAGAAGAAGGAGGACCTGGATGAGGCTGACGACCCGCGGAAGCTGAAACCGGGCGAGATCGACCCAAACCCGGAGACGAAGCCGGCCCGGCCCGATCCGCAGGACATGGACGAGGACGGTATGGATCCGAGACCCGGGCCGAACCCGCAGGGTCCCCGGGCTCCTCCTTATCACGTTTGGCAGGAATTCGATGCTGCGCCGGCCCACGAGCTTCGTTCTCTTCTTCTTCTTTTTTTTTGTCGTGATCGTTCAACGTTCTAATTTTTCTTCGGCGTCAAAGTAACACAAGAGTTTTTACAAACACTACCATTCCAGTTTACTATGTCCATCCATATGATCGCCTACTCACTGCCGCTATCCCTCCCATCTGATGACAGAGCTGGAGATGCTGTCGGAGGCACGCGCTCGTCTCGCCAACACACAGGGTAAGAAGGCCAAGCGGAAGGCGCGCGAGAAGCAACTAGAGGAAGCGCGTCGGCTCGCCTCGCTGCAGAAACGGCGCGAACTGTACGCCGCCGGTATCGAGCTCAATCCGCGCATCAAGAAAAAGAAGCGTGGTATCGACTATAACGCCGAGATTCCGTTTGAGAAGCGCCCTGCGAAGGGATTCTACGATTCTACGGAGGACGAGTACGACCCGCTGGCACCGGACTTCAAACGGCTGAGGCAGCAGCACCTGGACGGCGAGCAGCGCAGTGAGAAGGAGGAGGTGAGAGAGGGCAGAGAGGTAGACGAGAGAGCTGTGCCAAAACGGGAGGGGATGGTGAGAACTGGGGAAATGGGATACCATATAGGAATGGAACATTTTTTTTAAAGCAGGACAGAAGTAATGTTATGCTAATTCATACTAATTCATTACGGGATACATGTACATTAGAGCATACCTAATGGTCATAGTTCCTTACGTGTCTTTGGCGCTGGCAGTTCTTTGGACCGCACCTACGCCTTTAATGTTCATTAGTCTGGATCTTGACATTCAGCTGGTATTTTAGCCTTTATCTATATGTACTTTAGTCAGTTATTGCTGCCACTGACGCGCTGTGTGCACCTGTGCCCGCAGCGTGAGCGTCGCAAGGACAAGGAGAAGGTGAAGAAGCGGAAGGAGAACGACATTCCGGACGCGCTGCTGCAGAACCAGGAGCCGGCCAAGAAGCGCTCCAAGTTGGTGCTGCCCTCGCCGCAAATCACCGACCAGGTACACTGGATCAGATGGCTGGAAAGTTGGACGTGCGAGCGGAGAACCGGGCGGAGAGGGAGCTAACTCTTATTCTTAATGAACCTCTGAAATCAAGGATAATCCCCATGTGCTATCAGGAGGATCATACCTGGGACTCACCTGAATGTTTTGCCATAGTAAATATGGACAGTTAAAAAAGCATACATATGATTTAGCCAGCCAGTTTCTTCTGAGAGTTTCCCGTACCCAATCGGACCTGTTCTGACGTCCTGTGTTCGCCCTCTCAGGAGCTGGAGCAGGTAGTGAAGGTCGGGAAGGCGTCGGAGGCGGTCCGAGAGCTGGCCGAGGAGGGCACCGACCGTGCCACGGACGCCCTGCTGTCCGACTACACGGCCACGCCGGCCGGTGGAGCGCTGCGCACCGCCCGGACGCCCATGGCGCAGACGGACCGCGTGCTGCAGGTACGGTTACGGGGAGCTGATGGGGTACGGTAGGAAAGGTACGGTAACTGGAGGATGGGGTACAACATAGGCGGTGCGGTACTGATATGTGGTACCGAGATATAGGGTACCGGTCTTTTAAAAAGGAAGTATGTACTAAGCATGATGGTCGCTGAATGGGGAAGGGGATCTCGTTTTTTTTTTTGCCGCCATGCTAAAACATTATTTTTTTCCTAAAAAGTCATAAGACGGTGTTTGTCTCGCATGATGAGCTAGTAGTTATATGAGCTAGCGTCCATTGTTTCACCCAGATTAGCTGATGCGTCGCTCTGCTGCCCATCTGACCCTCTGCCCTCTCCCCTCACAGGAGGCTCAGAACATCATGGCTCTCACGCACACAGACACGCCTCTGAAGGGCGGCGTCAACGCGCCGCTGGTGGACGCCGATTTCGGCGGCATCACGCCCGCCAAGCCGGACGTCGCCACACCCAACACCATGCTGACCACGCCCTACCGCACGCCGCGAGACAACCCGGGTATGGACAGCGCACTGCTAGGAACGAAAGTGGTGCTGTGATCGTTATATGGTCACAGGTCATCAGCCGTCTTTGTCTCATTGTCCGCTCGCTTATTTGCTCTCTGTGACACTTCTCCAGATAAACGTTGTCTGAAGCTGATCATAACGTCTTTGGAGGATGCTTTATATTCTGGAATCACTTGGCTGACAATAGCAATGACCATAGCGCACAACGTATTTATAATGAATCGTTACTGTGTAGTGATGTGAGTGACTCTCATTCACCCTCACTTCCATCGCCTCCCACCACCCATCACCCTTCTCGGACCATTGTGTATCCCACCGTTACCCATCAGGTCAGACGCCCGGTGGGTTCAGCACCCCGGGCCTGTCCCGCACCGGCCGTACCCCGCTGGCCACCCCGCTGAGGGATAAGCTGGCCATTAACCCGGAGGATGCGCTGGAGGCGGAGGCCGGCGGGAAACATCTGCAGCTGCAGGTCAGAACTCAGAGCAGTTCGACGTCGGTCAGCCGTGGGCTGGGGGGGGGGGGGGGAGGGAATGGTGGACGGTGGATGACCACAGCTGAGAAACTTATGCCGGGCTGTACAAAGACTTTGGCTTCAACTGTCAGTTGTATGAGCAGAGTACTGTGTTTTGAGAGTTGATTAAAGATCACTAATTAGGTCATCCTCACCATGAAAGTATGTTGTTAGATTCTTGATCTCTGCCTGCCCTTGTTTGTGAGTTATCTGCAGCTCATGTATGATGTCTTCCTCTGACACTGTACCATTTCTCGTCCCAGATGAAGGAGCAGCTGCGTATGGGCCTGTCGTCGCTGCCGGCGCCGCGGAACGACTTTGAGATCGTGGTGCCGGACGACGAGCCGGCACCGGAGGAGGCGTCGGCCGGCAGCCACGCCGATCTGGTGCCCGACCAGGCGGACGTCGAGGCGCGCCGCGAGCAGGACGAGCGTGAGAGGCGCGAGCGAGAGCTGCGCGCCCGCTCCCAGACGCTGCAGCGCGGCCTTCCGCGCGCCACCGAGGTGAACGCGTCCGTGCTGCGGCCGACCAACGTGGAGCCGCCGCTCTCGGAGCTGCAGAAGGTAGGGCGAAAGGGAAGGGGTGTGGTAACTGACCTGAGTAACTAAATAGATGTACGGTACGAAGATGCGATATTTGCATACACCGGCCTGTTGACTCGCAGCTGTGTCTCACTTGATCTTCCACTCCCGTCACCTAACGCTTCCCTCATCCCGACAGGCGGAGGAGCTGATAAAGCGTGAGATGATCGTGATGCAGCGGTATGACGGTCTGCACGACCCGGTGCCGGGCACCTCTCAGCCGGCGCTCCAGCAGTACCAGTCCTACCTGGACACGCACCCGTACCAGCAAGTGCAGTCGCACGAGATGCAACAGGTACGTACTGTGCCAGTACTACACCGTACTGTACCAGTCTGCACTAAATTTAATGCAGCAGGTACGTATTGTACGTTAGTACCCAGTCCGCATGGGATGCAGCAGGTAGGTGCTAGAGCGGTGACGGCGTGGTAAGGCAGCGGCACCACAAGGAAATCCCTTGCAGAGGTGGTATTTTAATTATAATTTGTTTAACAATATACGTAGCTGCTTTTGAGTTTCCATCGTTTTGAATCGTCATGGTATCTGCTTTAGATATAAGAATTTTGCTCTTGAGGAATTGTGATTAACTTTTACAGGCAAGCATAGAGTAACAAGCTAGCCTTAGGTACGCCTCAAACCCCTGCGATATATGACGAGTGACCGCTGTTTTTCTGTCGGCAGGCCAAGGAGATTCTGCGCCGTGAGATGGAGGTGGTAAAGCAGGGTATGGGCCACGGAGACCTCACCAAGGAGGCCTACCGACAGGTCTGGCTCGAGTGCTTGTCACAGGTGAGTCTCGCGCGGTACTGGCGCAGTGGTCGGTCGGCCAGGAAATGAGGATAGGGTGCTGAGGTCATCAGTGCTGTTGAGCTGAAGCATACTCGAAAATCCTAGCTGTTTCTCATGGACGTGCGCACTGCCTATCGTTAAATATGCTAGAACAACTACAAATTTTTATCGCGCGTTGGATTTCGTTCAGTCGTTTTATGCCATCAACTCGGCCTCAGTTACGTTATCTCTTGTGACTGTGATGTGACGTTTTCTGTCGTCGGCAGGTGCTGTTCCTTCCCAGCCAGAGCCGCTACACGCGAGCCAACCTGGCCAGCAAGAAGGACCGCATCGAGTCGCTGGAGAAGCGACTCGAGCTGAACCGCACGCACATGACCCGAGAGGCCAAACGGGCTGCCAAGCTGGAGAAGAAACTGAAAATTCTCACAGGAGGGTACGTCAGGGATGGGGAATGGTAAAAGGGATCCATAGGCTTGATCTGTTGGGTGTTGGCATCCATCCATTGTCTCGAAAGTAGGAATATTCCGGTTGCCCCGTGTTGCACCAATGCCGTAAAGGTAGTCATAACATTGATAAACCCACATGACGAAAGTAGGACTTGTATGAAGGGACGCATGTTCCCCTTATTTCGTCCACCGTGTATCAACCATGTATCCGCCGCCTCTGCCGTCTCGTCGGGCTCCCTAGTGCCCGCCTCTCCACGGTCTGACCCACCCCTCCTCCGTCCCTCCAGGTACCAGTCCCGCAGCACTGCGCTCTCTAAGCAGCTACAGGACGCCACCGAACAGCTGGACCAGGCGCGCCTCGAGCTGGCCACCTTCTCGGCACTGATGGAGCACGAGCAGGCCGCCATCCCGCGACGACTGCAGGTCAGTCGGCGAATAATAAAATAAAAAAAGCAGCGGAATAGGGCGCGGTAGAGCGGCTGGCTTGGGTGGCGTGACGGGCATGCGTGTAACTGAGCCGCAACTGCATAGACATAAGGTCACTGGAGTAATCGTTCTGACATACTGAGGAGCAGTTCGCCTCATGTTTATCCTAGCGAACATGTTCACTTTTCACGCTCACGCTTATTTCACGCTTTATAACATCTTTGTTCAGTTGGAGATATTATGTCAGTTGCTTTTGCTAGTTATCAGGGGCTTGGAATTCATGCGAGTTGCATTGGCATTTTCGAATCAAGTCCTCGATGTTAGTCAGTGTGTGTTATCAGTGGGGCACGTTTAGGGTGAGCCAATGCTTTTAGGTGTGTGCAGTTTCTTTTCCGATGCTTTCCTTTCCCCGGTCTTCTCAGTCTCGGTTTGCCATCTCTCTCCTGTTCCCACCCCCACGCCCTCCCCGTTCTCACGCGGCCCGTGTCGTCTCCCCAGTCGCTATCGGAGGACGTCAGTCGACAGACGGAGCGGGAACAGCTGCTGCAGCGGCGCTACCAGCTGCTCAAACAACGGCTCGAGGAGCTGCAGCCGGCAGCTGCCACTGGACACGGCCAGGTCGACGGCTAAGGTGGGCCAGGGTGGGCTTTCGGCCGCGCAGAGACACTGCAGGGCTCGGAGTGGGCTGTGTAGGGTGTGATGTCGGCCTGGGCCCAGCCATACTGCGGCTAGCGGCTCCTGTGTGATGTCGGCCCGGACTAGCTATACAGTGGCTACTGGTTGAGAGTCCCGCCGACCAAGTGCTGGAGGCGGTGACAGACGTCAGGAGCGGCTCAGAGTCTCTAGACAGGCTCAGAGGCTCCGAGACTCCCGAGTCATCAGACAAGTTGAGGTCTGCAGACGTTAGTGTGTCCCCGACAATAACTGGGTGAGACGGAGCGCGACGCCGACAGCGTTTGTCGGACGGCCATCGCCGCTGTGAGTCCAGACTGAGGTGTGTCTGTATGTCTGTGTGTGTGTTTGGGGGACAGCGGTGCAGCGGCGTGAGACAGTGACTAGTGAAGTGATGCAGCGCATTGCGGTGCGGGACGGGGATAGTGCACTGACGCTGGGGCTGGCTGCAGATCACGTTTGAGACGCATCGGCCCACCGCGGCCAACAGTAGCGTTCAGAGCAGCGGGGAAGTGTCTGCGTGTACGGAGGGTGACCCGGTGTGCCCTCTGTCCCGAATTCGCTCTCCGTGATCAGTAGTCGTCCCGAGTTTCACTAGACGGCGCTGGCTGCGCCTGTCTCTGAGCGTCTCTGGTGCTACTTTCCGGTCTCCTACTCACCATCGGTCGTTCTCCGCCCGAATACCGGCTGCTCCGCGTCGGGCGCGGGCCGTTTCTTTTTTTTTTATAACAGATTGTTGATGTGAGTAGGTTGTATCTTTTTAGGCATTTTCTCATTTGGAAAGGACAGATTTGTTGGACCGTGGATATAATATCTGCATTGATTTAGCCAGGTTGTCATCATTTCTCAATACATCATAAATAACAGAGTTTATTTGTAATGGGACGATGAAACAACATATTGTGATATGCTGTAGGACCCCGCCACGAGCCGCGTCCAAACGCCGGCTTTCGGTCATTGACCCTAGCTGACGTCGGCTTCCAGATCCGGCCCCTGTGCGACGCACATCGCAAAACGACTATTCAATTTCCGCTTTTGGATTAAGTTCATTACCATTCATCAGCTGAAACTGCTCAGACCCGTGTGTGCTTGTGAGTAGTTCCCAGGCAAGCATAGTACCGTGACCCGTCTCTTGGCCCCGTGCGACTCCCCTCACCCCTCCCATGCGCTCCGCCCCGACTAAACGCAGCGCTGTATCAGTTTATCGATGTTGGTTTGGGTTTATGGCAGTTGGAGCTACTTCTGTTATATGAAGCACGTCATACCAACTCAAGGACCCAAAAACGCGCCGTCGTTTACGAACGTTAATTGCTGGAGGTCATCCACGTCCGGTTCACAACTATAAAACACACCGAACACGGCCACCCTACCAGGGCCACCGCTTTTGTCGTTTTATCGTCGGACAAAGGACTGCAAAGCGGAAACATGGCCCTCGCTATACCTTTCGTTGTCCATCGCGACGAACTGCGCAAGGGGAGCGGGATCAATGGTGGCCCTCTCGGGCCGGCGCGCCTGAATCGCGCGCGCGTTTTTGGCCGGCCCGCAGTGTCAGGGTCGGCGAGCCATCCCCCCCCCCCGCCCGGCCCGAGTACCCAGCCCTCTGTTTACGGACGGTGGATTATAACAGAAACCGGTGATGAGAGGATGCCGACGGAAAAACGATGTCGTTTGTCTCAGAGAACGGTGCAGCACGTGCCGACTACGCGGTGACGGAATGGCAAAACTGTGTCCGACTAAGAATGGAACTCTTGAGTCGGCGGCGAAAAAACGCAGCGGGTGGAGGGATTCTCGAGGGTCAGTTTTCAACGGTTTTTGGTCAGCGAATGCTAGTTATGTGTTCATGGCATGAGGCTTGATGGAAGACGGCCTGGTACAGGATACCCAGTTACCCACTATTACTTGTCACTCGTTTTAAGCGGAAAGTAATTCAGCCATGAAACAATTTTAGTTACACAAAAGGAACTCCGTTCTGCATATTATAATTACGTCCAATTGGCTTCCTGAATTGAACACACTTTTTGATGAACTCCTTTGTCGGAGTTCTAAATTCTTGCCGTTGACTTTCGCTAGACTGCAACGCCGGACAGCTGGTGACTTCGCTGGTGCACAAAGCAGCAACACCAGCAGCTGGAGACTGCAATAAGGAACACACGGTAGCACCGGCCACAATCAGCCAGCGGGCGCCACAGGCAATTTTCCGCTCGAGAGAACTGCAGCGCTGAACAAGACACTACCACCGATGTTTACAAGATTGCAACTGTATGAAGTGTAGGCACACAACTTATTTTATACATAAAAGACATGATTTCGTTAGGATATTACGGAAGTTACGAGCTTGCAGCTTTTTAGAAAATAGCAAAAATAGGTATAGCTGTAGCCAAGGCATAGCGAAACATTCATTATTCATGTAACTATATCAACATACCTATAGGTAGGTACTTGATTCCGGTAAGTGTAACTAAATGGAGAAAAAAATATAACGAAATGGTTAGTGTGTCTTGTGATCATTTTTGACGAGCCCTCAAACCCCGTTCGCCGTTTGCCAATGGGCCTTTGCACACATATTGACTATTTCGCGCAGGTGCACTGTCATGCTTTGATCCAGAGCTGTGAAGGGCTTGCGGATAATGGGATAAATGTCGTCTGTTCGGCTTAACCAGCAGACTACATGAGTTCTAGATAATGTTTCATGGGCTTGTATCCAGTTTTGGTTGTGTCGATTATCGATTTTAAAGTCAGCAATAGACATTTTCTGCTTCTTAAAATAGTATAAATTGAGCGGTGATACACCCCCTCCAGTCTTGGTTACAGAGCCTGTCGGCATTGGACAGGTTTTGTCACGAGTAAAAACCAGGTGCCGTGATCACACGATGATAGGGTGTCGTGACGCTTATAAGGAGGAAGTGCCTCGGGTTATTTGATATAGATGAATTGCCCCTTCATTGTCAGTTCAATGTTTTTCTCGCCGCCCGTGCAACTACGATTATTGGGATGAAATATATGGCGTTCTTCGTTATTGCGGTATCGAGTATCGTATTGCGGTTGGCAACTCGTTATTTGGCTGCTATCAGCAATGTATGGGCAGTGGGCTGCATAATGCATTTTATCACCCATTAGGTTGTCTTTAGTGGCTTTACGACAATTTTTTTTTTTGTCACACTGACACCTTTGTTTCAGCTAATAAGCTGCTGGTGGTCATTTGACCCATGTGATGAAATCGCATAATGTACCGAACGACCTATCTTTCACAGCTGTTCGTGATAAAACAACCGCAACTAGGCGCCTGGATTATCCCCACGGGCTTTTTGCAGTGATGTTAAAACATCAGCTCGGGATTTTTTTCTTCTTTTTTTATTATCAGTGTAACACAACTTTCGTTGACGTTAAGTAAATTTGCAATGGAGACGCGTATTGGATGCACTAGTTAAGTTTCCGTAGGCGCCAGCATTCCATGCAAAGTACAGCTTTACAGCCTAATTGCTGTATCACGTACTCGTATCCTAAGGTGTTCATCTACCCAATTCATTAGTGAAACCGTTTCCGACTCCTCAAGGCGGTCGCAGCCACACACACCTCTCTCGGTACCGAGGCTCGTTAGTCTCGTCATCTGACGGTCGAGGAGGAACCACTCTCTGTCTCTGACCAGCCGCCTCTGACCCCAGCGCGGCGCTCGACCCCGTCAATCAGCGCCGACACACGCTCGGTGACACGCGACGGCACTAGTGCATGGGTCAGCACGGAGTCACAGGGTCAGGGTCGCCGCCCGGCCGCTGCAATGACAGACCTGTTTGTGACCACCAGCTTTGGCGTTTTTCCACATCGCCATGCTCGCGTGCTTTCTGATTCCGTTTCTTATAAGGTACCACAGACATTGCAAGTGATAGTCTCATCTCATGGGTCAATGTCCCGTGTTTGATCAATTTTTTATTGACCATGCCATTCGTTCATGTCGTGTGCCTAAGTCTCTCCCGTTCGATAAGCGCCCCATCTGTCCCATGTTATTCAGTATATAAATGTTTTCTGTGCCGCATGGCCGGCACCCGTGCATTTCGGTAAGGATATTGTGCCTGCCGGTAAATGTCCTGCGTTTCTGTTAGTGTCCCATATCTTTCAATTAGCTTACCGTCCCGTTCGGTCAGCGTCCGTGCCCTGTGCTTATCATCCCATCCCTTACTCAGTCAATGCCGCCCCATGCCATCCTGTCCTGTGACCAGCTGTGCGGTTTTCTCGGCTCAGCCGTGCGGTCGTGAGAGCCGGTGCGAGGCTGACGAATCCGCTTAGTCCGGCGGTCACGCAGGCCGTGCATTGACGGTAGAGACCGGCCGGCGCCGTTCATCCGTACAGGAGGGACGGGCCCGCCGGCCGTCTGAATAGGAGGGATGACTTCCAAGCCGGTGCCGGCCGGTCGAACAGAAGGGATAGCTCCCCGGCTGTGCAGAGCCGCGCCGTGCTGGGTCGAGCTGGGAAGGTTTGGGCCGACCCAGGGCTTGGTCTCGCTGTGCCAGACCGAATCGAGTCGAGCCGTTCTGGGCCGGGCCCGCGCGGTAGATCGTGGAAGTGGTGAGACCAACCCGACCCCGATCAACCCGTATAGCCACCGCTGGAATCCAGTACTGGTGCTACTTCTGTGGCTGCTGGGGCTGATGAACCGAGCCGCCATATAAGGGACTAAGCCTAATAAGTCGGCTTTGAAACCCGTCTTTGTAAGACGGTTCACCTCTGTATATATCGTACGTATACATATTGCGCCGTGTGCATTTAGTGCAACCCGAAGTGATGATGGAGCTTGATCACAAGTTTGTTGCAATACCGATAAAGAATTTAGTTGGAATTCCATTGTGAATAACATGTCGTTCAATTAAACGACCTATGCAACCGCATATCCATCAAGGCATTTGACCTTTGTAAAATCTTCAGCTTCGATAATGGCACCACGGAGGGACTTGATGATTGTGGACGAAATTGAATGCAATGACAAAATAAAATGCCTCGAATAAGACAATGATACTACGTCGTGGAAAAAAATCAACCTTTATTCCTTCATTATTTTAGGTTCTGTTTGACACATAGCGTGACAATATCTTAAATAATGCTTTCCACGATTATGTACTTCAGAAACGGTGACAAATACAGGAGTTCAAGGCACGCGGTGCCCAGCTGAGTTTGTTTGCCAACGGTCCACTGCAGGACCCTGTAATGCCCACGGCTCCCCGCCGAGTCTATCGAGATGTGCCACCGAGAGTCGGCTAATCGATTCCTGGCCCCCGCGGTGATGTAGTCACGCATTCACGCCACGTCACGTCACGTCATATGCGATATCCTGTGTTAGAATCTGACGTCGGGGCCGCGGAAGATGGGTATGAAGCTGCAAAGTCTGCTTGAAAAATGAACATGCTGTCAACATGCCAACAAGCAGGAATTCGTTGTACTGTGTATGTACGAGTATTGTAGAAGAGTTCCGTTAAATCCGTTCCTATCGTGTAATGATGTGTCACAACATGCGGGTCTTTACAACAAACGTTGATCGCAATTTTTGCAGATCAGACTGAAATAAATCTGCTGCGGAGAATTCCAACGTAGGTATGCTATCTATTGTCTGGACGAGAGCCTGAAAGATGAACTTTTCGTGGCCTTCTGGTTTCGTCCCTCCAACTACAAACCCAATCCTATTGATTTATTGATTTATTGATTGATTGATTGATTGATTGATTTATTTATTTGTTTATTTATTTATTTATCTATCTATCTATTCATTGATGAACGTTGGCTTGTCAACCAACGAAGCACATCAATACATTGATTGTTCGAAGCATGTTACAATGAAACGCTTCAGAAGGAAGTTTCGAAAGTTTTCCTGGGAACGGTGTTTGCCCTCCTGATTCTTGTAGAAACGATCTCGGCACCGATGCGATGGTAGGCGGTTGATGCGATCGAATAATTATCTTCTTTACCTGGATCATCTCATGACATTGCACACTAAACAATTTGTTAAGGGATCTGTTTACTGCCGGGAAGCTTCACTTATGATTCCATATTTGCATAATCGGATCAATGTTGATGAATGTACAGGTTTCGCCCACCACTGATCAGCCAATGACTTCAGAGGAATGACACAATGCTACAGCGATGCTGCAGCTTAAATCATCTGCAGACCTGAAGCCAGGACGGAGTCGGTTCCGTGTTTTCCGGGCAGAAAGGTCACCGCTACCGCCAGGACAGACCACGTCGACCTCAACAAAATAGTTTGTCAAGACTAAATGGCATAAGCTGGCAGCTGAAACTTCTTAATAGATGCTGTTTGCAAATGACCATTATGGAGAATGGCCATTTTCTGCCTTTACCTTACCTAGGTACTTTTTGTTGACTTTGAATCATTTCGGACGATTTATATTTTGTTAAACAATATTAATTTTATGATAGATTAATACATTTTCTCCCTTCCCTGCGCTCTCCTTTCGTCCTGTTTCCCTCCCACCATCACCCCTCTGAAGGATTTCCTCTCTTCTATCATGCTGACATCACGCTGCACCTTCCGTCTGACCGGCTCATATATCGGCCAGCTGGCCATTTTGCACCGCTCGCCCCCGTCCCATCATTTTCCCGGTGACCGTGACTGTGGCCGTGAGTTAGCCGTGACTCAGACCGTGATGGTACGTTTGCTGTGAGTCGTGACGCAGGGAGCAACGCCGAGTGCCGTCTTTGTGCCACTTTACCTTGCCGCCCGCCCACGGATGGAGCAGAACCCCTTGGTGCGAGATGAACTAAAAACTTCCGAGGCTCAGCCAGGGCCGGTTCGCTGGATCATCTAAAAGACATGCCGGACATTACGTAATATGGGTGACGGTGTCGTTTATCATTTATTGTTTATAATTATTTATCACATTTTCCCATACCTACTACATTGCATGATTAAATCGAGACATCCAGGCATTTAAACGGCACGTGCACTGTACCACACTTTTCAAAGTTTAATGCAATGCTTTAATATTACAAGCCGTGTGGTTCAAGGGGTGTGGTTAAACACGTTGAACCACACGGCTGCTGACGTCACTATCCTATAGTTGTGAGCTTTTTGGCAGGTATGGGAAACACCTTCCAGCCCTAAGGCCGGGAATTCAATAAATGTCACCTCGCTTTTTTTAGCAAAATCACCTCGGGCCTAACGGCCCTCGGAGTTTTCGCTAAAAAACCTCGGTGACATTTATTGAATCATCCCGGCCCCGGGCAGGAATATATTATCCTCCACGTTATGCCGTGGAGGATATAGCCGACACTCCGCCCCCGTATGGCTGCCTGACTTCATGGTAGCGTTCCATCCCACCGCAACGACTTTACATACCTCAGGCTTATCGTTGATTATAGGTGGGCGTGATCTCTGCAATTGCAACCTCACGTCAGCTAGATGACCTAGCATAGGCCGTCATCGTTTCTGATTTCATCCCTCTTCAGTTTGGTGGGCTTTCTGATTGGAGGATCACTGTGCCTTTTGCTAATGAGAAGAAGCACTAGGTGGTCAGTCGGTCACGCTTATCCGAGCACTCTGAATGGCTTGGATGAACGGACGGCTTCTCTTTTGTGATCAGGGGCCAGCTTCTTAGGCGTGATTCACATGACGGGCTCCGTGACTCTAATTTTTTTTTACCCACGGCCGTGATGCGTGACCATGATTTGCGAATATTTATTCACCCCAATCACTTAACCTTTGTTTGGTAAACCATGAATTCAGTGTCCGTGCCTAATCATTGGCTGTTGACCCAAGCCAATAGGTCGACGGTGTGATCACTGACCTTGGTACTTACACGACGGCAGTTGTTCTAACAGTGGAATCCACAGCCGGCGTCTCCCTTGTGTGCTGATCGGACCGACTGGGTCATGTTACCAAGCGGCTCGGACAAGTTTCACGTAGCGCACATTTGCTGTTCGTTTCATTTGGTTTGGCTACCTCGCAATAATAGAAGTCTTAAACAAACTGCCACGAAAACGAATGTGTCACAGGTTTCTTGGCAACGCATTGTCACGCATGAGCTCAATGCTGGCTGCTGGCTAGCATCATGGCTGGAATATTATGCTGCTGAAGGCTATAGCTCAAGCCAGGATTCAGCTCTAACCGACCACACACTATAGCTTCTTCACGGAATATATAGTCTACCACACTTATAGTCGTAGACTATATATTCCGTGGCTTCTGTAAGGGTGGTTGGTGGTTACCGGCTGTGACCTCGATATGACCTGCGGCGACCAGAGCGACTCATTACAGCCGACCCCACTCACCTGAACCGCCCCACCGATCAGTATAGACCACCTGTGTGTCACTACACTGCCACCGGGGGCCGCGTTACCCACCGTAATAACTCTGCTCATCAGCCGGTACCCGCTGACCGAGCCGGGTCACACCATCCGACCTGACCCGGCCAGCGCAACGGATCCCCTCTCCTCCCCTCTCCACGGAGGGGAACTGAGGCCGGTCACACGACGGCGCAACAACTGACGACACGTGAAACCCGATCCGGCCGCCATTTCAATTACTGGCCTGAGAAACAGGTGCAAGACACGCCAAAGAACTGAGGGTGAGAAGGTTTAGCAAGTGGCGGATAATTTATGCCCGAGTCTGATAATGACTGGTGTGAACGAGGTAATGTTTCCCAGTAAGTCAACGATCTTTAACTGCATCTGCCTATGTGAGTAATGCGATGAATGAATTGCAGACTGATGAATGAATAAAGTGTATAGGGGCATGCATAGTGAGAAGGTAGAGCGGTTCTGCTTTTGTTAAGGTGTAAATGCAGCTACATACATGCAATATGCAGCATAGGGATTTCCGGATTTGATACTTTTTACGCTTCCGTGCCTCGGTAAGTATCGTGTCGTCACCGTAGCAATATAGATCGTGACAATTGACATCTGTCTTCAAAACCGGTAAGTCCAGCTGGAACTATAGCGTCTGCGCTATGAGTTACGATGCAGGCGAAAGAATTTGTTAAAAGTAGTTTGAAGAAGACGTAAGGATGACTCGTTGGTATCGCCGGAGCTGGTTGTCAAAGTCCTTATCGCCTGCTCTGGGTGAATCACCACTAGAATTAAGATCAAGATCGTTATCTAGGGTAATTGATATGGATTACCTACGATAGAAGGTATGTCATTGGTGTTCCTTATTTCTTGGTAGACATTCGTTTTTACTTTGGAGTGGTCTGAAATGGCATTTACAGCCAGCATCCAAACTATGTAGACACTTTTATTGTGTCAAAGGGATTTAGGACACATCTAACAGGGCATGACAGATGCGTGGCTGCACCTGCAATGTCCAGAATTTTCGTAAATTGATTGACACGTAACCACTTTTGAGTGCTTCTAACAATCCCTATGATAGCTGAAAATTTTCCAACTTCAGATGCATCGGTCGTTAACGTTCAATATCATCAAAGATATTATGCAAGCACCAATGATTTTGAGAAAAGAAACTGAAACGCTCTTTTACTTCGCTTGAAATAAATGAATTTTGAGAAAGGCAGGCCTTTTCAACAAATCAGCTATTCAACGATGCATGGTTTTCATCGTAAGCGTACCTGTCAATTATTCAGTGCTCGTGATTTTAACGAACCGATTCGCCTTCTTACCTGTTATCAGCATTCGAGCTTTTCCTCGTTAGGTGGTTACGCAAAATAATCGAGCCTATGAACTGCTAAAACTGGCCAAACCTGGCTTATTAACCCAACTCCAGCCTTATCTAGCCTATCCAGTCGATAAGTTAAGTCAATCATATCATTTTCGAACAAAGTTCACTGTCTTATTTACTCGCGGCGAAAATTTGACTGGATATGTTCGGCCTCCGGTCCGTCCGCCGGCAACATTCGCGGATCCGGCTCGGTTCCGGCGCCTCCAGCAGAGAGCGGCGCGTGTCTCAAGGCAAACAGCGCGCACCGACGACGTGTTTGGCGCACCTGAGATCGCGTGCGCCACGCGCCGCCTGTGCGCCACGCCAGCCGTCGGAAGTCGGAGGAGATGGGACGCCCTGCCGATAGCTGCGTTCCCACGGTCAGGGAGCGCCGCACGACTTCGTTTGGGAGGCGTCGGATGGCCGGTTAGCGGTCGGTGATGATGGTGATCCATTAAAATCTAGCGCAATATTTGTTCCGCGGAACATGTAATGTGTCGTTTGAAATAAGCTGAAGTTACCTAATGGTATCTTAAACTTAAATAGAAATGTCAATCGGGTCAATACGGATAAGTACACCATCCAAAGTGGAGATATAGGTAGTCATCTTTCCATGTGCAGTCATCTTTGCAAGTCATCTTTGCAGTGGCGCGTCGCCAGGAGGTGGACAGCTCAGTTGCAGATCCATCTTTTTAGATGCATACGGGGATTTATCAAAGCAGCCTTATTAGGCATGTTTGGAATTTGTGACGTGATTTCAGCACTTCACGTAGGCGTCTTGCGACTAGGCGCTCTAGTAAAAATTTCTGCAGGGTGCCGGAGAAAAGATTTTATGACTCAAGGATGGCAAGAAAGGATCAAAGGGCAGGAAGAGAAGAAATTGATAAGGAGGTATTACGTCTCAAGGCTGTCGAGCCGGACAGTATGAAGGACGTGGCGAGGGGAGCTGATTCCTTGCGTCGCAGCGCTTGTCGGACGGGTTGGCCGGCCGGTCAGTTCACGACACACCCGGCCGGGGGTCACGGGGTCACGCCACACACAATGGCGCTGCGCCATTTTCATCAGGGTGTGTGTGGAGGCCGCCGGGAGCAGTCGTCGGTCCGTCAGTCCGCGGGCGGGAGAAAGGCGGACGCGCCGCTCCCGGCAGAAAACCGGCGAAGGTTAACTTGGTCTAACGTGATGTGATGAGCAATTAGGTGACTGCTTAGGCGGATCTCCTAGTGCCTGCCTTGCGCCTTCTGCAGATGTTTAAGTGAATGCCTATATCCAAATACACATGACACGCATTTGCGTAGCTCAATGTCAGTGTTACGGCCGGGATGCGTTATCGCAGCGCGGTGACCGACATGCATAAAATGAATAATTGTAAGCAGTGAGCGTCGGTCTTCCATGCCCCGTGAGATGTCCTCTTCCAGGGCCACGGTCCAGTCACGGATGCTGGAAACTGCGAACGCCAGTAATGATCCCGGGCGGGCTATTTAAGACCGGGTGACCCGGTGCCCCTGCTAACGGCTGTATACGACACCGGTGCACAAAAGGCCACCACGGCCGGCCATGAAGCCGCACATTGTGCTGTTTTTAGCAGAGATTGATGTGTGGCAGTTCTGACGGCTCGGCATTTGTGCAGTCTTAGTTATGACATCATCCTTTTGCATATCTTTGTTATAATTGGGGGAACAGGCTCGGGGAAAATAATGAC
Source organism: Amphibalanus amphitrite (assembly GCF_019059575.1). Lineage (NCBI taxonomy): Eukaryota > Metazoa > Arthropoda > Thecostraca > Balanomorpha > Balanidae > Amphibalanus > Amphibalanus amphitrite. The sequence goes on from NW_024881812.1 coordinate 305,755, forward strand.
TCGAGCAGTTTAAATGCTGACTTCGGCGTGATAACAATGGCAGTTGCAGTGATAATGATAAGATAACAGGAAGTGGTGGCGCGTTCTTCTCCCCTGCAAGGACTATTTCACGCTCGCGGACGTCTTAAAAGACGGCAATCGCTTTGATTAATGGGGGCATCCGCGCATTCCTGTGAGACACTTGACCTTCGAAAAGTGGGTTGATCGCCGAAATCCGTGATTTTCCTGCTCAATGGCTTACTTTTATTGCTTTTTCGTCCGGTTCGTCTTTCCAGATAAAGGCACAGTTACGTAAGCTATACTCGTAAGCTTGGTAATTTGTTTTTCACTCTTGATCCTCTCTCCTTTTGTTTCTCCCTTTCTCTCCTTTTCTCCCTCTTCTCTCTTTTTTACCCCCCCCCCCTCTCTATCTCTCTCATCCTGACTTTTCTATCCATATAGCTCTATCTTCATGAACGTGTCAAGTAAACAACCCGTTGAGAAATACAACATTCGGCGAAATATCGCTGGATCTCACCGAGGACTGCGAAATGCGTAACACGAGTAAAGAGCAACAAGCAGTGACCGTGGGAATAGGAACACTCGATATGCGAGAAGCCATAAATTCGCCACGGTTTCCGTTTCGTTTGGCTTCGCGTTCCGCAGCAGCGAGCAGTGATCATGACGCAACAGCAGCTGAGTTATTGACGATGACTCCCCTGGCAATCATGTTCGGCGGGACAAGCTGGTGGCTCTCCCGCGTCCTGGGCCAAGTGACCCGACCTCTACCCCTAGCATCCGGCATGCGACATCACTTCATACGCAAAACCAACGCGGAAGGCCCGATAAAAACGATCACATCACACGATGAGTGACGCTCTGCTACGGCAATCTGGCGTTATGCTAATGATCCTGTCGCCTTCAAACGGCCACCGTCACTTGACTGTGTCTGAATGGACATTTGGCAGCAGCCGTCCACGCTTGCCACGTGACAGCACCCGTTAGGTGGCTGTATGAGTCACAGCGGTAGTAAGCTGCATGTATTTGGATTGCAATTCTACGTTTGTTGCACTTACTCATCTAACCCCCAACTGTTTTTACTTGTTTTTTTTATTCATCTTTCGACCGGTTATATCTGGCATTTGTCAGGAGAGCTCTGGCATTTCCGAATGAAGGAGCTCAGCTAATATGCAACGAGGGCAGTCGAGCCATTTAATCAACGCAGCCCATCGGTAAGCTTGAAATACGACAACTTTCCCACTAACCGAATGATAAGTCACTTGGCTCTGCTCTGAGGATAGACCTCATTCATTAATCAAATGTCGCCCCATCGCGCGAAAGAAGTCAGTTCTGAAAGAGAAACATTTTCATGGGTGGTGAAGCATTAACCCTCGCCCTGGCAGGGGGGGGGGTTGATGCAACCCCCCCCTAAGGTTTTTCGAAGATAGCGTAAAAACGGGCGCCAAATTTGGCACAGCCTATGGGGCAACCTTTTTACATATGACCTGAAAATTTCAAGTCCATGTGACCTTGGGTCAGGTCACCAGGTCAGAAAAACCGGTACAAGGTCATGGTCAAATTTCAATTTTCTTTTTGCACCTGTCCAACTCACAGTTTTGGGCTGATTTCCTTCAAACTTTCAGGATGTGCTAAGTTCACCGAGTTGTATAACACATAGTTTGGGTTTTTTGAGGTCACTGACCTGAGGTCAGTTAGAGGTCATTACGTCGTAATGTTAAAGGTAGTGTGCCAGCTTTCCTGGACCGTATGGAGTTAATGGCTCAGATAAGGAGAACCGGATTTGTAGAACTTATCCATACCTTCAAAACTCATGGAAACGTCTTAAATTCTTCAAATTTTGAGTACCCCAGTGCGAAATTCGCCCCGACGGGTTGTCGGTCGTACCCCAACCACATTTCACACCACTATGAACAATAAATGCACACACTGAAATCGCTATTACCGATATGCTCATCCAATCAAGTTTCGATAAACCCGTTCATCATCATCTCCTGCGGTTTCGAACACGCCTGTTAGGTGGTGCGGTAGACCGCGCCCAAAGCCAGGGCCCCGGTAACGTGAGGTAGCCGAGTCGGGACAGCGTGCGCTGACCCAAGCCGGGGCCGCGCGTCCTCCCGGTGTCATGTGATAGCCCGGGGCTGCCCGCGGGGATGCGGTAGACCGCGCCCAAAGCTGCGGCCCCGACTCGGCTACCTCACGTTACCGGGGCCCTGGCTTTGGGCGTGGCTTCTGCTCATACTTTGTGGTGCGGTGGTGGTGCGTCGGGCCGCGCGCTCTGACTTCGGCCAAGAAAAATGCGTCAGCTGATCATTGTCATTTCTGCCACTTGCGTGTGGTGAAATGGGGTCATAACTTAAGAGACGGCTTTTTCATATCAATTATTTTACATAAAATCATATTTCAAACCATAAATAATGTTCGACAGCCAAATAAAAGAAACAATACCAATACAGGCTTACAGTTTAAGGCTCGACATTGTGTTGTCTACGATTAGACAGCTGATAACTCATTCCCGTACGTCGTAACTCTATAATGACCTTTGCTTATTGTCACATGTGCGCCGCATTCGCGATTGTTGCCGACGCCTGTTTGCAGGTCAGCCCACTACAGTTGTTATACATATCGAAAAACCGATAAACTTTTAGGCGAAAAAGGCACTATTCCAGGCCCATTTTTTATTTTCTTTGCGATATTAGGTAAAAACAGAAGCTTCTTATCCTAGGAAAAATAAAATGGGAAATCTTTCAAAGGTGGCACACTACCTTTAAGCCTATGGGAAAATACTAAATTAGGAAAATACTAGAGATATCCGCTTCGTTCCATCACTTTTGTGCTTTGAAACCATAGTAGTTAACAGCAGGTCACTTGGTGCTTCTTTGTTTGGTGTACTTATCCATGGGTCAGGTCAAATGAGGTCAACTGAGGTCAAATGACGTTTTTGCCAATAACTTGGCACATAATGACGCTAGAGCTTAAAAAATGGTGTCATTGTGTTCCTGGTGATCAGCCGAATCGAATGATATGCAATATGATGCAATTTGGTTAACTTTAACTTAATTAGTTAATTAAAGTTTACTTAAAAATTAAGAAAAACTTTAAGTACGCTTTAGCAAACAAAAAAGTACATCATTCGACGCGCCTTGACGTGCTGAGTTTACTGGTGCTTTTCTTTTTTCTCTATCTTAATTAGATCAAAAGTTATACGCGAAAAACTTTTGACCTGTTTTTAGCGAAATTTTTACATCTATACCCCCCAAAACCCCCCTAAATATTGACCTAGAGCAACCAAATTTGCACAGGGGCGAGAACTCCAGGGGGCCCACCTACCTACCAAATTTGGTGTTTCTAGGTGCCATAGGAGCCAATCGCGAGGGGGGGTCGCATCAACCCCCCCCCCCCCCTGCTAGGCCGTGTTATGAAAAATGCCCTGCCAGGGCGAGGGTTAACTGTGGACTTGCAATATTTCATGTCTGTCGTCCAAGAAAAGTCAGAGTTTGTTTGTCTCCTGTTATTATTCATTCAGATATGTTTTATAAATAGCCACACTACAACAAACAATTTTCATTTGGTTTTATTGACTACCGAAATTTCAACTCACCTTGTTGGTCATTCATGTCTGGTGTCTCCACTTAAAGGTAGTGTGCCACCTTTGAAAGATTTCCCATTTTATTTTTCCTAGGATAAGAAGCTTCTGTTTTTACCTAATATCGCAAAGAAAATAAAAAATGGGCCTGGAATAGTGCCTTTTTCGCCTAAAAGTTTATCGGTTTTTCGATATGTATAACAACTGTAGTGGGCTGACCTGCAAACAGGCGTCGGCAGCAATCGCGAATGCGGCGCACATGTGACAATAAGCAAAGGTCATTATAGAGTTACGACGTACGGGAATGAGTTATCAGCTGTCTAATCGTAGACAACACAATGTCGAGCCTTTAACTGTAAGCCTGTATTGGTATTGTTTCTTTTATTTGGCTGTCGAACATTATTTATGGTTTGAAATATGATTTTATGTAAAATAATTGATATGAAAAAGCCGTCTCTTAAGTTATGACCCCATTTCACCACACGCAAGTGGCAGAAATGACAATGATCAGCTGACGCATTTTTCTTGGCCGAAGTCAGAGCGCGCGGCCCGACGCACCACCACCGCACCACAAAGTATGAGCAGAAGCCGCGCCCAAAGCCAGGGCCCCGGTAACGTGAGGTAGCCGAGTCGGGGCAGCGTGCGCTGACCCAAGCCGGGGCCGCAGCTTTGGGCGCGGTCTACCGCATCCCCGCGGGCAGCCCCGGGCTATCACATGACACCGCACATTGCCCCAACAGACGGTAAATAACTTTTGAAAATACCTATCTCCAATTTTAGTGTTTTCTGGACCAAAATTTTGCAAGGAATCCGATGGTGTGGTCCCCGAGATCCGAAAAATTTCCATTTTGGAGATAGCACCTATTTTTTGAAAAATAAATATTCGTCAGGCATAATAGTCAAATAAATTGAAAATATATTGAGTTAATTTTTGTAACAACACTAGAATGTGTCGAACAGGAATTAGAGATATATTTTAGCTGAGATGATACTATATCTGCGCATACATGTACATGAACTAGTACATTAAAGGGACAGTATCATCGAAAAAAAAATCCATGTATGGAGCTGATTTTTTTTTTACTAGCATTTCTTATTTTTCTGAATCAGAAAAACATAGTTTGAGGACCGAACTCGGTGAAAAATATTGCAACCACATTTCATTTTCATGATTCATTTTCATGAGCGAACCACCACTATACAAGCATGGCCGCCAGTTTGGAAGCATGCAAAATTACTACAGAACTGGCGCAGATAATACATTATTGACGCTACGCTTACGCGGTCGTTCTTCTGATTGAGTTGTCCTTAGGGAGAGGTAGCCTTAGGTATTGCCTATAAAAATATAACGTGACAATTGGATGGAGTGACAATTGGACGTGACAATTGACAATGGGAGAAAATATCACGTGACAATCACGTGATAAACGTCATACATTGGAGGGAGATTGTGATTCAAGCTGGAGGAATTCCTTTGTTGAGCCGCTAGAATCCGAAGGAAACAGCGGAAATTGCCTACGACTATTTAATGAATTTAACGGTGATGAATAAGTGCGAAAAACGTTTTGGCTTTATAAAATTTGATGAAATGACCAGGGTAAAAGTTTTATTACTGGCGGTCAATTCAAAACGGCGCAAACATTTAAACAGTGAAGATAGTGAAGCACGATTCAAAGTGTGGTACACCTTTCGTACTTTGAGCGGCGATAGCGGGATAACGGTGTGGAGCTTCGAGGATCGGTCTTCAGTTCCCGGACCAGAAAGGTGGGGCCTATGCAATGTCAAATTTCATCAAAATGGTGATACTGTCCCTTTAACCCTCGTCGGCCGAGAAGGGGTGGGGCGGGTGCCGCCTCATAGGGCTTTTCGCGATAGCTTAAAACTCGCTTAGGGTAGACAGCTGAAACTTGGTATACCTAATCTTTTATTCAAACTGGATCTTTTGACCTCAACTGCGTTTTCAGGTCAGGTCAGGTCACTGACCTATGACGTCATAAATAAACCTCTGCGAAGTCCTCAGATGTTGCAACTTTGCAACGCCCTCAGTGCCAGAGGAACTTTCACAGGAAGATGAAAGTTACAGGACGTAGTATCCTTCTGAGGTCTCACAACTTGTTTATCTCGGATTTAACCTAAATGTCACATGAGGTCAGGTCGGTCACGTGACCTCACCATTATAAGTCAATGGGGGAAATATTGAAACTGTTATTTTGGCGCCGGAAATGATCTAAAACTATCCCAAGCACATGAAATCGTTGTTTCATGATCGGACCTTACAAAGAGTGCATGAAACCACGATTTCATGCGCTTGGGACAGTTTTTAGACAATTTCCGGCGTCAAAATAACAGTTTTCATATTTCCCTCCATTGACTTATTATGGTGAGGTCACGTGACCGAACTGACCTCATGTGACATTTGGGAAAAATCTGAGATATACAATTTGTGAGACCTCTAAAGGATACTACGTCCTGTAAGTTTCATCTTCCTGTGAAAGTTCCTCTGGCACTGAGGGCGTTGCAAAGTTGCAACTTCTGAGGACCGTGCAGAGGTTCATTTATGACGTCATAGGTCAGTGACCTGACCTGACCTGAAAACGCAGTTGGTGTCAAAAGATTCAGCTTGAATAAAATATTAGGTATGCCAAGTTTCAGCTGTTTTCCCTCAGCGTGTTTTGAGCTATCGCGAAAAACCCCTATGAGGCGGCATCCGCCCCACCCTTTCTCGGCCGACGAGGGTTAATGTACTAATTCATGTACATGTATGAGCAGATATAGTATCATCTCAGCTAAAATATATCACTAATTCATGACCGATACATTCTAGTGTTAGTATAAATATTCACTCATTATATTTTCAATTTATTTGACTTTTGTGCATGACGAATATTTACTTTTCAAAAAATAGGTGCTATCTCCAAAATGGAAATTTTTCAGATTTCAGGGACCACACCATCGGATTCCTCGCAAAATTTTGGTTCAGAAAACACTAAAATTGGAGATAGGTATTTTCAAAAGTTATTTACCGTCTGTTGGAGCAATGTGACCGGGAGGACGCGCGGCCCCGGCTTGGGTCAGCGCACGCTGCCCCGACTCGGCTACCTCACGTTACCGGGGCCCTGGCTTTGGGCGCGGTCTACCGCACCACCTAACAGGCGTGTTCGAAACCGCAGGAGATGATGATGAACGGGTTTATCGAAACTTGATTGGATGAGCATATCGGTAATAGCGATTTCAGTGTGTGCATTTATTGTTCATAGTGGTGTGAAATGTGGTTGGGGTACGACCGACAACCCGTCGGGGCGAATTTCGCACTGGGGTACTCAAAATTTGAAGAATTTAAGACGTTTCCATGAGTTTTGAAGGTATGGATAAGTTCTAAAAATCCGGTTCTCCTTATCTGGGCCATTAACTCCATACGGTCCAGGAAAGCTGGCACACTACCTTTAAAACTGAATGGTTTTAGTACAAATGAATTGATAGCACAATTTTCAGGCTTTTTCCTCTGTTCTCACGGCCCACATCTTCAAATATCTTCGCTAGAATGTGACTAAACCAAGTGAATAATTTTAAGCCTATAATGGCTATTCACTATAGGGTATTTCGAAACTCACCTGCCTAGCATTCATATACCGAAATGAATTGGTATGCCAAAATGTATATGCCTAAACTCACTATCAATCTTTGAAACAAAATTAAATTGAGATCAGAATAATGTTAGCTGATTTGGGGACATCTAAAAAGTGAGATGTCAGTGAAGTGAGCCCGATCATCACAGAGAGTAACGCTCATATTTTGACTCTGCCCGAGCTATATGCGACTGCAGGCCTGGTAAGTAGCACAAAAACTAATACACCATTTTGTTTGCACTTCTAACCTTGTTTGTTGTTGGTAGACATAATGAATATATGTGAATGCTTTGCATACAAACAGGATGTTCTGAATGACATACTGGCGTTAATAAATTGACAGCGTGCCAATCGTGAATCTGATATCAATCTCAGTCAGTGCAATGCTTTTTATCTTGATAAGCTACTTCGAATTTATAAGACGAGCATCTCGGTCAGATTGGCATTATCCAGAATGGTTTGGGTGCATGTATTGTATCACAGAGCCGTGAAAGTTTTATTTTTGTTTAGCACATGATTGTTTAGCATGTACGAACCGAACGCTGCCATATTCAGTGATTTTTAGTTACGCAGTGATAATTCTGGACCTAAACTTGTTTAAAACTTCTGGACGGCGGACTCATGCAAGCGGTTTCATGGTGTCTGCATGTCCTCACGATTAGTTTGAACATTTTGAAGTATGCATCATCTCACCATTATTCACCGATCGGTCATGTTCTCACTCTTGCCATGCATTTTTAGATTTCCCGTCATTTCCAGTTATTTTTTTTAACCGTATGTCGTTCCCTCGTTATCCCCAGAGAATAATTAGCTCCATCCTTACCTCACGCCCTCCAGATTCTGGGACATCCCCATCCTCCCACCCCTCAGCCGCCGCCCCCGCCGCCGCCGCCCCCGCCCGTGCCCCAGAGGAGGAGGGGAGCCGGGGGAAGGTCGTCCAGCGAAATGGCATGTACCGGCGGAGCATCTCCGCCGCCAGCCACACCGTCCCGCCGCGCGCAGCCGGTGACACGTGAGCGGCAGCGCGCTGTGGCCTGTGGTAGTGTGACTCCTGCAAGGGGTGAGCACCGCAGGCACCGAGATAGGAGGAGGAGGACGGAGGCTGACGAGAGGAGAGGAAGGAGAGGAAGAGGAAAGCTCCTCGAGAAGGCGGGGAGGATTCATAAGCTGACACACCAGAGGTGAGTGGCGGTCGTTTTGTGATGGTTGTTGAAATGTTTTTGCGGTTAGCAGTTTTATAAACGGCTTAGATTAGGGTCTGTTCCCGTCGCTCCTCCAACCTCCTCCAAGCTCCTCTAACCTCCTCCCGTTTCAAAAAATCGTTCCCGTCGCTCCTCCAAGCTCCTCCAAGCTCATCTTGATTCCACATCTCACCACCACTATTTGCCTCCTCCCTCATCCCAAACGAAAGTTGGATTTTTGGAGGAGGTTCTGCGTAGACATATCTGGCGCACGTAATGCAAATGTGAATTGTTTATAAATAAGACTTGAGGGAAGTGGAAATGGTTTTAGTGATCGATGAGGATGGGATATCTTTTAATAGTAATGTTTGATATAAATCTATGGTTATTTTATTAGAAAGCGATTGTTAACTCTAAATTGCTGTTTGCGCGCCATAAATCGCCGACCGTTACAGCCCGCAAACAGCTGATTTCCTCGCAAAAATGTTCCCGTGGCTCCTCTGAAACGGCCCTCCTCCAAGCTCATCCATCCTCATCCGAGATTTTTTGGGAGGAGCGACGGGAACAGACCCTTATTAGATCCAATGACGATATATTTTTATAGTTGAAAATATTAACAGGTATACCTAAGAAGAAACAGTTTTTTTTTAAAGTTACCAATATTTACTTATTTAGCGTCTGTTCATGTTTTGAAATAAAATATTTTAAAGGAAATGATATGTAATTCCTACAGCTGACAAAGCCTGTATTTTTTTTTCTTGTCTCACAAATTTATTCAGGGTTTCTCATCAACTACCACATAGCAAACAATCATGAAAAATATATCTGTGAACATTTCAATCCAATAAGTTGGTGGGAGGATTTCACCGATTTTCATAATTTCAAGGGAAAATTTGTGTGTTTTTTATACATAATGCAATAAACGGGCAAATTTTTTAACACTTTTGCTCATGAACAGCACAAATCAACTAAGATAAAGAAATTGACGTATCGAAATTAAATGTAGAAAAGATGATCCAAAACGGTGAATCGGTGAAATTAATATTTATTAAGTCTATAGGTGCAGATGTAAGTTAATAAGTACAGCTTGATGTGTAAGCTTTTGAAGAGAATAAATAAACAAGGAATGAGTGCACTGACGGTAAAGTGATAAGATAAAAATATGTTCTAGGTACATATTCCAACATAAAAAGTACCAGAAAAAATCATTTGGTTGCTTAGGACCTCGATAGTTGTCCAACCACCCGATGTCATGCGAACGCTTGTGATAAAGTTTGGATAACGAAATCCTGATTGAAATTCGTTAGGAATGATGTGATGTATGTAACGTAAAAAAAACATAATGAAAATGCAATGTTAGATTTAGAACTAAGAATACTTACGTTATCGTCCACTGCTGAAGCTTCCTTCAACGTGCTGTGATAATTACAAACAAAATATATGTCATTTTTTCTTCATCTTATGATCAAAGATCAAGCCCCAGCTGCTAGGCTGTCGGTATTCGATCATTATTGGCTCTTAATGTTTTTTTTTGTCATTAAGTTGTCAGTGATTATGTCTCTTACACTATATGCTAACAGCTGTGTACCTACGAGTATACAACTTTTCAGGGTGGGTGTCCACATTCACATTGCCCAACTCTGTAAATTATGTGTGTTATAAGCTGAAGGAATTCCGAGCAAATCGGTTCAGCCACGCATGCCTTCTCTTTAGGGTTACAGAGGGTGACACCCTGAGCCGGTCACGAATTTCAACAGCCACTCGGTCAAAACAGGCTTATAACCGCAGACGCCGGAGTAAGTCGCCTGTCAATCCGACAAATGTTCAGTGTCCCGCAACAGCCTAACAGATGCATGTTTACGAGCGAATTACAAGCGCATCCAAGTTTGTAAGAATAAGAACTATTCATCAATCTTCTCAGATGCCGGCAGCATTTGGCGAATCGTCCAAAGCATGTCTATCATCTCAGTGAAAAATAGACACGAGCGCATGTATGCTTAGTGCGCTTAAAAACGCTCATCCAATGGTGAAGAAGGCATCTTTAGGCTACAGCCGCATGCGGCGAAGGCTGCATTTTCAGGACTGGGTATTTTAGTCATCCTCATTTTGTGGTGAGGGAGTACGGTGGAATCTAGATAGCACTCTAAGGAATTATACCAAACATTTTGAAAATTTGGGAATAAATGTTTCCCTGTTCTGTTTCCTTTCCTATAGGGCAGCTATTGCCTACCTACTTTTACATGTGCCCCATGTTTGTAAAAAGTATCTCAGGAAACTTTATGCTGTTCACATGGACGACGGCTATTCCGGTTACCTACGTATGTTGTCGTTTTTACATCTCAAAGCCCTACTTCAGTGGTGACTGGTGCAAAGCATTGTTGTTTTCCGAGAATCCTTGCAGCGGACAGGCATGTGTCGGTTGTCCATATCGCATCTCTATCCTCATGACATGCACTGAAAGCTCATCGGTCAATGCACTGCAGAATTGGGGCAGGTTGGAGAGGAAGGAAGTAGAGACGGAGATGGGATGGAGGCACTGATACCCACCTGCCATGAGGTCAAGGTCACGAGCACAGAACATCCGCGGTGAGTGGCGTGACGTGACAAGGCATGACATGACGCGACGTTACACCGCGTTTCCGTTAACGACGTGTCATCAGCACTGTGTGAGACGGATCAGAGAGGTCCCAACACAGGCCGCCACCCTTGTATAACAAGGAACAGCACGGTCCGCTGGTCGGCCTGGCGCGGTGAGGCGCCGAGGGGCCATGGAGTGGGTCCGGCCAGCCGACAACACGAGGTCGACAGAAGGGCAGTGAGTCGTCACTCCACTGCGAACGGCAACCGAGGGATAACCCGTGACTGCGTCATGATAGGTAACGGATAGATCGTTAACTGGCAGATTACAGAATTTTCATTCGTAGTTTAACAGCACAATTGACTAATTATGTGACGAAGCTGTCATGACTGCAACTTCCATGGTGTAGATGAATGATCGTTTGAAGATGATGTTTTTTTGCGTGACATTTAGTGTCGTGGCAAAAAGAAATAGAGATGAAGAGCTTCCTTCTTGGTCGGTGAATACGTTCCTTGGCCATCACAAAGTATACGTGTCCACAGCGTTTATGTTAGAAGTTAGGACATATACCTAGATAACATGATTCATGTTATCTATTAATTCATATAATAATCCTTACACATAGCAGAATGATATTTGTGACCAAAAGAAAACCAGAAAGGTGGACCACATTTTCCGGTGCCATTGAACGTTGGGTCAAGTTTCACTGGTAAATTCTTGGATAAGCATGCATTGCCGGAGAAATACCGGAACCAGATTCAACATGTTACAAACCTGATGTGGAATTTGTCACACCATGCGATTATAACTTCACATACGGCCGTAGGGCTTGTTAGAAAGCCATTATTTAAAAACTGTTTATGTGGGATTATATATTAAGACGTAGTTCAGCCGAAGGAAAAGTGTGAAAGGCCACGCTTTGTCGCACAATCACATTAAAACGGGAAGTCACTGATGAAAGTAGCTTATGTTATGTGTGACGTGTGTCCTTCATGCAACCCAAATTCCAATTTAGGTAACTCTGCGAATAAGTGATCTTTTTCGATACCGATAGGTACCTACTCCGATACTCGCACCAACATCCGAGGACGAATCAGATGCACCGCTCGCCCCTCCTTGTCTGATAAAAGGCTCACCCACTCCGCTCCACGAACACGCTCTGATCCCAGTCCCAGCTCCGTCTCCGCCCGGGGCAGTGACCGGACGGCCGGGCGGTTTGACCTCTGACCCGCACCCCCCCTCTCCCCCGCCCGTGCCGGCACGGTGGCAGTTTCTCAACAGCGCGAGTATACAGACGGCGCGGCGGTCGGCCGCCGGCGGCTCCGACCCGCGGCTTGCATAACCCACACCCCGAGAGGAGCCCACGCAAAACGGACGGCCGCTGCGTGCCGACGCACTTATCCCGCTTTTTATTCGCGTTCATGGCTGGGCCGTGACGAGAAGGTATGTCGGTGTTGGAGGTCTTACACTCTGGACGGGCGGTGCTGTGGGCTGTAGGAACTTGGAGCGGCAGATAAAAAAAAAACGTTCTCGGACGCTGCGGGGAGCATACCCTTAAAAAGTTTTTTTTCCAATTTCCAAATTCTCCACGGATTTCGATTCCTCACGCACTGCTGAGCGGTTTAAAACAAACGTTTCCCGATAAAAGTTGTTTTGTTTTCTTTTTATTAAAAAAAAACGCAAATTTGTATTTTTTGTCGATTTTGGGCGCCGCGGGGGGGGGGGAGCATGTGCCCCAAATGCCTTTGCCCTGCATATGCTATTGTGTGCTGGTATTTATAGATACGATGCAGCCTCATTCATATGTAGCCATTGCATTCAAGGTATACTAAAACCTTTTCTATTGACATATTTTGCAAAATATTGAAATGCAAATAGCAGAATACATACAGTAAACGCACATGGTATAAGGAACATTCACCGAAATTGTGAATTGACGCAGTTAAACCATTATCTTCAATGTCCTACCAACAGTAACATGCTACATCCTCTGCACAATGACGCGATAAAAGACAGCGACGCACTCCCACGAGCACTCAGAATGATCTAATCGCATTTTCATGGTCAATCGTCATGCATATTTGAGGGATCAATTATATCATACTTCTTTCAGATCGTCTGGAAAATTGCCGGCTGTGATACCGCGATGATATCACGGTTAATGTCTCTCGGAATGTCGCACAAGTCATCGGCGCCCCAAGAGTCGCTGCTGTAACTAATGGTCGGGCTCTTCCGTTTCAGGTGCTGGCCAGCTGATTAGCGAAGATGACGCACTATTCAGCTACGGCATGGTCAATCGGTAAGTTGCCTATTCGATCAATTAGAGTTTTCGTTCCTGTTACCAGTTATTTCTGATGCTCGATTGTTTACTCAGTGATGAAGGTGAGGGCTCCTCCTTTTCCGGTAAGCGTCGCGTGTGTGGTGGCTCATGCTATTACATCGCACCGTTCGCGGCTCGCGCCCGTTACGAGGGTGCCTGAGGTCATCAGGAACTGGCTTCCGACACAAAAACAAGACGTTTCAGCTTCGTTAACCGGAACCCGTTGTTGGACCGACCCCTCGACACTAGATTCGCTGAGGCGTGCCGCACTGGCGGTTGTAGCAGGCGTCGTGTGGATGTCATTGTCGACTGTCAATTGACAGAGTTCTAGATGTTCTATGAGAGTTAAATTTGGAGAGAAGGGAATGTCGGGCAATGCAGAGTGACCAGTGGTCTCCCTCACCAGACATGACACGGAGAATGGGGATGATCAGTATGGGCTATGGGCCACAGGATACCTCCTCTCACTGAGCGTGAGAGGAGGCTGAGAAGTGTTACGCGATAGCACAATTGTAACCTACTGGCTGACTCCTGGCTCGTTGGCCCGTCCACTTACACATGGCTAAAAGATGGTCGGGTCCAGAAATATAGACGTGTGAGTTCGATAATGACCCATCTAGCAGCTGGATGGCATTCTCGATCCTCCGCTGGTCTGTAGCGCAGTAGCCTGCATGGCCTTCCCAATGACTCGCGGAGGCTAGTGTTGAGGGTGGTGTCAATTCTTTAGCATAGGGTGGAGGGAGGAATGCCGTCCCGATTGATGACTATGGGGAGGGCTCTTTCTTGGCCGCTGATTGGAAACGTGTCATCACGTCTCCAGTCTCTAGCCGTAAAATTTGACCCAGCGATAGATGCCCTGTGACATGTTGCCCAATCGAGCCTTAAAAAATTGGTCCCCATCATCGATTCGATGGGCTTCTGGAATGCCATTGCTTCACGGAGCGGGGCTGTGAATGATCAGTGAGCTCTATAATCCAATCATCGGAAACCGTTAACCAGCATTATCAGTAAACAATGAGGCCACGGTCCAGAGAGAATTGTCATTTGACGCGCTTCCTTTGAGCTTCGAGTCATGAAACGTCACGCACTCTGCAGCTTTGACACGCTTGATCTGGACATTTGGCTCATGAGTCGCCACTATTCCAGACGTGGGCATCTTTCCCACCAACCCACCCCTCTTCCTTTTCCAACCAATGAAACACTCGCGTCCGCTATAATTCGACCCAACTGTGCCCAGCCGCCCCCATTTGCACCGCCCAGCCATTGCCCATCCATAACCTCCACACTCCACAGCGGATCCCGACTATCCGATCGCGTTCGTCGCCCCGCCCCAGCACGACCCATTAGCCCAGTTTAGGCCGCGATCGTGTGGGGTAACGCTCTCTGAGCCAGGTGGAGGTGTTCATTAGAGATACTATTAGTTAGTCGTGATGAACGATGGGTTAATCAGTCGGCTCTGTGTGCTGTGCAGCGCAGTTCGTCGTTGTTGCGTCAGGGTCCGCGATAGTTCATGCAGTGCGTTTTGGGATTAACCGCCCGGTGCACCTCCGAACTGCTGGGAAGAGGAAAGTTTGGATTGTCATAAAGTGGTTCCGCCGAATTATTGGTTTAGCACGTTTCATTTAACCCTCGCCTGGCCTATTGGTTTGGCGTTGCGAAGTTGCGACATCTGAGGACCATGCAGAGGTTATTTATGACGTCATAGGATAGTGACCTGACCTGACCTGAAAATACGACTGGTGTCCTAAGATCCAGCTTGAATCAAAGGTTGTGTTATGCTACGTTTCAGCTCTCTATCACCGGTGTGTTCCGAGCTATCGCGAAAAAATTCCTATGGGGGCGGCACACGTCCCCTTCTCGGCCGACGAGGGTTCAATATTTAATACACATTTGCGTTATAATATAATACGTTTCGTTTTCTGTTCACAGGAATCCTCCTGGCAGCATCAAGTATAATGCTGGTCATCGGTGAAG
Source organism: Amphibalanus amphitrite (assembly GCF_019059575.1). NCBI lineage: Eukaryota > Metazoa > Arthropoda > Thecostraca > Balanomorpha > Balanidae > Amphibalanus > Amphibalanus amphitrite. The sequence continues at coordinate 321,017 of NW_024881812.1, forward strand.
AAAAGGTGAGATACTGTGCCAGACTTCTCAATTACCTTTGTCTTTCTTATTTGATGTACGAAACATTTTGACTACGTTATTAATTACTCATAAGATATGCAAAATAATGTTGCTGTTTCGCTACTAACCTATACATTTGTGTAACAAATGTTCTCGCTATGTTACAAATGTGTATACAGAGTAGCGCAGTCGCAGTTCTTCGTCATAAAACTTATTATTATCATTTTTGTGGACGGAGGTATGCCTACTTCACGTTTCTGAGCCTTTCCCGATTTTGAATGTGTACCTATTGTGTACGTTTTTCAGTATTCATATGCCCAGCACTCAGGCTGATTTCGAGAGTTTCCAGCTTAATTATTTTTTAGATTTCAGTTTAGAGAAAAGCAAGCCTAAGCATTTTTGGAAAAGTAAGATAGGTATTTGACATGATCAATTTGAAAATATGCATATTGCTCTGGCTCTCATTATCTGTGATGGCTCTTGGCGAACCTCCAAGCGACTGACATTTCCCTTGAGCTAAGCCTATGATCGCTGTATTGTATCATTGATAAACAATCGCAACGCTCAATGCCGGATTTATTTATTTATGCCATGTATAGGAATTCAGTATATTCAATGCCACACCCATTCAACCTTGACAATGACCGTGACCATGATGGATTATGCGGCAGCATGTATTCAAACTGTCGCCCAGCTTCTTGCGGACTACCTACTCAATACTCATGCAAAGGCTATAATATTGACATATAGCTTAATATTGACACAGCAATGTTTTAGGAATTTGATGTAAATTTCAAATTTAAAGCGATTTTGCCAGTTTCACCACATCGTGAAACTGATTTCGTACATTTGTGTGATAACTACCGTCTTCTGAGCGTTATATTTGAATGATCATTGAGGAAAGCTAATGCTCCTGCACGGCCAAATTATAGTCGTAAACTCTAATGGATCAGGGCGGAGAATTGTCATAATTCCAGGGGTGCTTTTCAGCACCTGATAAATGGAAGCGTTGAATTTTTGCGTAGAAAAGCACATATAAGTACGCTTTCCCAACAGCATTACTCTTCTCACGACTCACGCAAAGCAGTTTGTGTCTCAAACGTAATTTAAGCAACAGCTGAAGCGCTATTATGTGGTGACCTTTGAATTTCAGGAGGTGCTCGAGCACCACCCAAACCCCTAATTCTCCACCCGTGGTATGGATTATGTTTTGTTGGAAACTCCTTGCCTAATTAGCTGGGCTTGTGCAAAATGCGTCTCCGGTGCTATCGGCAAGCGCACTACGCACGATGAATGTATATTGATAGACCATGACCGTTACTCTCAGTCGTATAAAACTGCGAGATTCTCACACTTCGTGACTTCAAATCGAACGGTGCCCGGCTTCCAGTGTCATGTTAACTGTAGTCGTGCCGGCCCGGCCCTGTTCGGAATCGCCCTAACGCTCCTTGGTGTATAGGTACATACTATACTTTGGCCGACATGTGCACAGCTGGAGTTTATTGTGTTTTCGAGGTTAAGTCCGTGTCAGAAATGCCGCTAATGGATTATGAGTCATACCGGTCTTAGTCTTAATCGATATTGATACTTACTCAAGCGGTAAGCTGTATTGAAACGTTATAATGGCACTGGCTGAATGAATGCCTGAAATTACAAACGCGCATGTGCCATTTGCAATGGCTTTAATGTTTTTTTTTTGTATGAGTAATGCCCATTTCATTTGTACATCTTCAACTAATTGTTGATTCTCAACGAAGCATAAGCACCCTTTCATGTTTCATGGTCCACATATTTTCGTATTATATTAATTTGGATGGATGATCCGTTGGCTGGTTAGTCTTGTTTCTTCCATTCTTCAAAATCCTGACACTGCTCTCGCACAAATTAGTGTTTTCATCATCCCTGTCTCGTCCTGTAACCTCGTGGCTGCCTTTAAAAAATTGTAACTTGCAACAGCCGAAACAAAATTGCAACTCACTGTAGAATCCTGTCGGACGAGTAGCATTGGTAACCTAACCCCGCGAAGACGCTGGCATTGGACTAAGCGGGCTCATCCCCTAATGGCTGGCTGGTGCTACTCCCTCATCCGTCAGTAATGTCCAGCGTTAACAGCTGCAGTGAGCCGCCTTTGTATGTCTCTCACCACAACATATTTCACTGAGGTGGTCAGGTGGTGACGAGTTGCGACATATACCCATGTAGTACTTGTATCTACAACCAGTAGCTCAACGAGTTTCAACGCCCCTCCGCGGGAGACGCGACCCCTGGTGACCCGTGGCACTACGCACGCGCCCCGTGACCGCGTGCACCAGCCGGCCTCACACGACAAGTGTCGTGAAGCGTGATGGCACTTCGGCACGCTCAGCAATGTCTGCACCATGACATGTGGCTACCTGCAGAAGACGTGCAAAGCACAACAACCGAGCTCATGCAGTGGGCTTGTGTTGGGCTCATCTAATAAGCAACGTCTAATGACCATTTTCAAAATAGGCGAACAAACGAGTTGTAAATTTGTTCCCGATATCAGTGGAATGCGCAAGGCAGTGATTTACTAGCATTGCTCAAGCCTTATTAAAATACATAGTTATGCTTCTACATGAAAATTCACTGGCCTGCCAACGTCAAGATGTCATCTTCCAGAGACTCTAATTGACAAGGGCAAGAGCAAACCATTATCTATAGATTTATTCCTGAATAAATTGGAGGCCTCGAGAGGATTTTCCGTGAATTTGGATAATCGTGTCATTTCTTTCATACCTAGGGCATTTCTTTTGTAGCACTATGCTGTAGCCCTGACCCTGTCGTTCAATCGTGTAGGTGTAGTCCTTCAATCGTGTATAAGCTCTCTGTCCATCCGGTAAGTCCCCGCTGAGGACAGTGATCGTTCTAGAGTGATGTCGCTATAACACCGCCCGATATTCGCAGTTTTCTCAATCCTCCATTATTATTGGAGCCGCATACGCACTAGATCCCCGTCGGCATCCTAAGCGCACTGAATTACGACCGGCGATGTCTGAAATGGTCACGCACCCTCTGCAGTTCCGACATCCACCCGTATCGAACGGTGCAGACGACCCGCCGAAACGACCCACCTCTGACCGGCGCACCGAGTTTTTCCAAATATTTTTGCACGTGCCTCGAACACGAACCGGTTGCGTTAGGCCCATAATCCGAGCGAAGTGCACGTGTGACTTATGACCGTATGGGGCAACGTTAATCCGTGCCCCCGCGGCGCCGGGCCATGTGTATTTTGTGTAACATGCTCCCGAATCGGGTGGGGAGAGTTTTAGTGCCATAAGGATAAGGCGGCAGGTGCTTGAGAAACAACCAGTGATTTAGTTGACTCCATAGGTACACTCCATGGGTCGTCGTGTCAGCTGGTTTGTGGCTGTTTTTTATGCCATTGTAATTTTCGCGAACAAAGAGTGTTAGCATGAAATGACCGTCATCCATCAGCGCCTGATTGATGGCGTGAGAGCTATGGGAGTGTCCTATGTTTATATGAACGAAGTGGTATCTTTTAGGCAGCTTGGTCTGGTAGTTCGATGACTACAATGTCTCATTGCATTAGCATCTGCTGTCTTATCTGATAGAGCCCTTTTAGCTGCTTGGTTAACCAATATTCTCGCAGGAAGCACCCGTCTCCGGTCTCCCCCAAGTTTACAAGTCAGCGAAAGGTCACAATGTTTTGCATAGTAAACGTTTGCAGAAAAGCATGCATGAGCCAGTGTCTGGCGACCCAAATCCTTGACCGAGGCAGCGAGCGTCGGTCAGGGGGCGGTGCTGGGCCGTCACTCACACTTGCCACACATGGAAAACGGCTTGGCAGCGCGGCTGAACCTGCCCATTTGCTGTCCCATTGTCCCCAGCGCGCTCCTAGCTCCCCGGAGAGATAAATACCACGAGTCCACGACATTATAGTCTGGTGACATTGGTTAGGTACGGTGAGTGCACTGCACATTTCCAAACACCTTTCTAAATATTAAAATCTAAATCTTTTGATAGAGTCGGTGTAACAACCCAAACCACAGGTGTTTGGAGTGCCGTCCCTTAATTGACCATCTCCATAGTCATAACACGCCGAATACCTCCGTTTAATCAGTCGATTAAAATGCACCTCCCTCGGCACCAGCCTGTCAATCTATCCGCCCGCGTCCTTTCGATCTAACGGTCTAATCCAAGTTCAAGACTAGCGACTATGTCTTCACCGGCATCCTTGTCCATCCCCCGCCAGTCGCCACCGCCTGTTATTCAGCATCTGCAACTGCCTGGGATGATCCCCTCGGAGAGCTCGGTGAGCCCGTCGCGCCTTACCCGACCGGGCCGGGCCGGGGTTGTCCGTCCCGCTACAACGTCGAGTTGCTGTTCTCGGCGTACGGATTACGAGAGCTGACGGACGGACTCAGACTGAGTTATGAACGGACACCGGGGCAGTCTGACAGCTCAGTCTGACAGCGCACGCGAATAACATCATCAATAGTCACGATTTGGGAGGAACGGGAGATGCAGACGGATTCTGCATCCCGCCACCGGCCACCAGATGTCTGTGTTTGTCTGACTGTCTGTCTGTCTGTCTGTCTGTCTGTCTGTCTGTCTGTCTGTCTGTCTGTCTGTCTGTCTGTCTGTCTGTCTGTCTGTCTGTCTGTCTGTCTGTCTGTCTGTCTGTCTGTTTGTCTGTCTGTCTATCTGTCTTTCTATCTGCCTGTCTGTCTGTCTGTCTGTCTGTCTGTCTGTCTGTCTGTCTGTCCGTTGTTTGTCTGCCTGTTTGCCCGTCAGCCAGTCTGTCTGTCTCCGTTTTCCTGGGCGCGGCGGCAGTTTGCCTAATGACCGTTGATTATGGCCGTCCGTGGTGACCTGTGCCCTGTCGCACGCGCGCCGCTATTGTCACAATGGCGCATTGTGCACCCCGCCCGACCGTGGAGCTACCCTGCCAGCGGTCCTGAGTTAGCTGTTTGCGAAACTGGTGACGGTGGCTGGTCTTGACCTCCAGCGACCGACGCTGGCACTGAGCTGAGACTTCGCGGCCGCCGCGCCGGTGGCAGGCGAGGGGCCCTCTGAATTCAGGGGACGGATTGAACACAAATAAACGGTGGACATGATCATGGTTCATATGCTAGGAGTGTTACAGAAATAGCGTGCAGAATGTTCAATCGCTCATTTTGAAAAAAGCGGTTTTATGTATTTTGCAAGCCCTATCTTGATGCAGCTGAGTTGCGTTTTCCACTGTTTTCCCAAAGCATGATCCATTCTGCATTGCTATTGCAGTTCACACGGCTCCTCCAGATCACTCCAAGCGCAATTCTACAGCACTGACTGAATGTATATCATAAATTATATTACATCCACAGTCTAACCGCTTGACTGCCGGAGCTGGCACACACTAAACTGCGCGATGAGAGGTAAAAACTGAGGTCACAAGTTTATGGTCATCAGCCCGGGCCGCAGTCGAACACGCAGAGACGCCAGTGGAGTGCCTTTAGTGACTGAGGCTCTCACGTGACCGATGTTTTGTCATCTATCTACACACAGGGCTTGTTTTGTGCTGTTTGGTTGAGGCACGTACGAGTGTGACGACAAAACCGTCGTATCGCTTATTGCGATCATTCTTCATATAACCGAAGCCCGCGCATGTTGATGGAAGTCAAATTTGACAGGTCGCACATTCCGTACATAGCTAGATATGTTAGCGCTCCGAGTCTTGTAAGACGATGGATGGTGTATGTGGTGTTGATTCCACTGGGTTATCCAATGCCGTGCTCTCATGACGTTTAAGACTAAAAGTTAACAGATCATTATTGACACTAGCCTTATGAACCTTAATGCCAATTTCAATAAATCCAATGAGGTGGTATGCTAATGCTTTTATCTAACCATTGCTAAGCACCCCTATGCATCCCTGCTGCCTGATGCCACCTAACTACGGCATGGTGCCGGTGTGTCAAAGGCTTAACGTTATCCTACCAGGTTAATGGCATCGATAAACTGTCCACGTCATTGACACAAGCCCCTTTGTTAAATCCAAATAGGAATGTTAATGTGGTGACTGATGATGATGCATCACAATTTGTTTTCAATTCTTAAAATCAATTCAGGTATCTGTTGGCAATGGGTAAGCTTGTCAGTTCCTTCTGCTGCTGACCTCTGCCACAGCCCCTCGTGTCCCAACTGCCGCCCGTGCAGCTGACTTCTGCACCGTGTCCGTGTCCACAGTCCCGTCTTCAGTCCCGAGTCCACAGTCCCCGTATCCACAGTCCCTGTCCACAGTCCCTGCATCCACAGTCCCGTGTCCATAGTCCCGTGTCCACTGTCCTACGCCCACAGTCCACAATCCTGTGTCCATAGTCCACAGTCCTGTGACCAGTCCTGTGTCCAATAGGCTGGTATCCACAGTCCCATGTCCACAGTCCCGTATCCATCTCCATTCCCCCCTGACCACAATCCCTTTCCACATTTTCCTGTCCACAGTCCCGCGTCCACAGTCGTCAGCCTTCCACCCGGTGCATCGGGTCTCGCTCGGCCGGTCCTTGGCGCTGTTGACCGAGCCACCGCGGCCCGCTGACCGGGGCACACTGGGCCGATCGCCAGGTCTAGCACGACATGGGTAAAAAAAAATCGAACTTTGTGGATGTGCAATGAAACCTATACAAATATGTTCAAAAATGATCATACTACATTCAGTGGCGTAGCCAGAAATCAGCGAAAGGGGGGGCCATGGTGCTCGAGGGGGCGACTTTTTCCCTTGAGAGGGGCGCCATTGTCAGCTAGTGAAAGGGGCTGTTTTTGCCAGTCTTGCCTTCCATGGGGCATCAGTCTAAAATACAACGTCATTGTTAATGCATGATTTACTAGTTGCAAAATACGAGTATGAAAAACAGGTTTCGCTGATTTTTCATATCCAATTAATCCAATTTGCAGCCTAGTGTTTTTTTATCAAAACACCTTGATCTTGATAAATATTTAGCACGAAATAGGAAACGATCTAAGTCTTCGGACATTTTATTCCCAAAAATAAGCATCCATGCCAATCCGAAACGGTAAAATATACGTTGCTCGATAGACACAACCTTTATTGTATGCAAAAAAAAAAATATATACAAGTTCACTCACTGATCCAAAGTAAAAACGGTGGCGCTGCGCGACGCCGTTTTTGAAATATTCGTGAAAAACCTAGCGGGGGGGGGGGGGGTGGCGTAAAAACGCCCCCTTGCACGGCGCGGGTTTATGGGAGAAAATTGAAATGCTCTTCCTCTGAAGAACAAAAACACCCTTAAACATCGGGATACAGATAAACATGGCACATTTACTCGGAAAATTTCACTCGTGATGTGACCTTTTTTATGCTACTGAGGTCATCTCAGGTCATAAAAGGACTCCGGTAGGATTTGGACAATAACTTTTGATAGAGATATGGTAGAGCAATGAAACACCTTATATAATTATTTTCCTTCTCGAAAATACGGATCAACTAATATGCAATATTACCTTTCCCGGTTAGGTGATGACCTTCACCTTAGGTCAAATTCTCAAAATGCCCTTTTAATGTCAAATTCTAGTTCATTTGACTGGTCTCGAAAAATGGAACACGATGCCGGTTCACCCACGCCTTGCTGGGGAGGTTGAACATCCCTCCTGCAGTTTTTCGCGAATGTCCCAAACACGACGGCGCAAAGCCCCGCCGTTTTTGGCACACCTTATTATACATTTGTTCTACATATGTTGTGAAAATTTCAGACCCAGGTCGCTTAAGGTCAGTGTCAGTTCAAGTGACCTCACTACATCAAAAGTTTCAATGTCTGCTAAAGCTACACCGAGGGACCGATCGCTTTGAAACTTTCAGAGAATAATAAGAGCAACATCATGTACAAAATGTATATCATCGAATTTTGATATCAATGACCTAAGGTCAGGTCAATTTTGCGACCTCCCCATTGGGAGTCAATGGGAGAAATTTGAAAGTCGTCCTATTTAGACGGAAGGCATCATAAACACTCTAAAACACTGAATTACTAGTATCTTTGACACACTGAACATGAAAATGGCTCCCTTGACCCCTTTTTATGCCCCTGAGGTCATCTCAGGTCACCAATGGTATCTGACTGTTTTCCGCGAATAACTTTTGATAAGGGCATACTAGAGCGGTGAATCATCTTAATTGTGTTTGGCTCGACAATACGGATCGACTGATATGCAGCTTGACCCTTACCGGTCAGGTCATGACCTTGACCTGAGGTCAAATTTTCAAGTTGATCTTTCAAGGTAAAGTGATAGTCGACACGTCTTGACGAGAGGAACACGATGCTAGTAAAAGAACGTTCGTGCAAGGTTTGAGTCAAAAGTTATTGCAGAAAAAACCTGTTTCAAAAAAAATTGGCTATTTTGTTACTTTTAGTCCCCTGCAGGCAAAACCGTTGACGGTAGGTCAAATCCGAGAAAATTACTCAGAAAGAGCGTCAATAGGGCTATCAAATGCGCTTTTCCGCGGCTCTGCAGCTTTATTAGCTTCCGAGCTGTGCGTCAAGTTGTTTAAAATTGTCGACATCTGACTTACAAATCGGCGAATTTTGGCCTTCAATGACCTCTGGTGACCTGACCTTTGACCTGACCAAAAAAATGACCGAAGTGATTTCTTCCTTATTTTCCACACTCTTTCGAACGCCGCCTTTTCCGTATCGCTACGTGGCCCAGGAGCCGAGTTAGAGAGGGTTGGGTGTTCAACCCCCCCCCCCCCAGCAGGGCGTGGAATTCCAGGACCCCAGCAGGGCGCGGGTTAAACTTATCTCGTGCAGGTCTGAGCCAAAAGGTATTACAGATAAACGTCCTCCACGAAAACGTATATTTTGAGGGTAAAACGTTTATCTTAGGTCAAATCTGAGATAATTAATCAGAAAGAGCATAAAAAGAGCTATCGAATGCACTTTGCTGCGGCGCTGTAGGTCAATCTGTTTCTGAATCCTGACTTTTGCGCCGTTTTGTCGAAAAAAATGTCAGATCGGCGAAGTTTGATTTTCGGTTGTCTCTGGGGACCTGACAACCGAAAATCAAACTCTTCGACCAGTTCGACCTAACCTTAAAAATGATCTAAGTAGTTTTGTAATAGTTTTTGACGCTCTTTCGAACGCCGCCTACTGCGTGTCTCCACGTGGCCCACAAGCTGAGTTAGAAGTGGGTGTTCAAACACCCCCAGCAGGTTCAATTAAAAAAACGCGTACGCTGGGGGCGGCACCGCACTGCTAGGCGGGGGCAGCATCGCAATGGGCGGCACTGCGCTGAGGGGCACCACTTGCATTGAGGGGTAGCATTGTACGGTGAAGGGGCGGCGTCGTCCCATTGAGGGGCGGTATCGCAACGAGTGGCGGTGGCACAAACGAGGCTGCCTCATAAGAAACGCTTGGCACATCCTAGCCCAGCTCGGCGACCCCTGGCTGCTGCATCTTGAAAAGGGCCCTTGGTGTCGATGAGAAAGCCCCATTGTCAAATAATTACCTAGCGTCAGTGGTTTCGGGGGGGGGGGGGCGCAATTGATCTTGAATGGGGCGGGGCGACTGAAGTCTCCATTCAGATGGGCGTCCGTGACTACTGGAGGGCGCCAACGACCTCGGATAGGGCGAATGTGATCTTAAGAAGGGCACCGGGTGCTCTAGATGGGTGCGATGCTTGGATGGGGTCTCTGCTGCATTCAGTAGGGCGTCGGACGCTCTGGAGGGGCGCCATTGATCTCGGATGGTTCGACTGGGATTTTCAGAGGGGCACCAGTAGTTTCAGAGGGGCGCCATTGATCTAGGATGGGCCGACTGAAGTCCCATTTCAGGTGGGCGCCAATGGCTCTTGAGGGGCGCCAGCGACCTCGGATTGATGGTGCGACTGTGATGTTTAGAAGAGCGTTGAAGGCGCCATTGGGCATGGATGGGGCCACTGTTGCCTTCAGCAGGGCGCCGGACGCTCTTGATGGGCGCCTTGAGCTTGCGTGGGGCGACTGTAGTCTCAGGGGCGTTGTCTTGGATGGGGCGAATGTGAGTCTCAGATGGGCGCCGGGTGGTCTAGAGGGGCGCCATCAACCTTTAATGGGGCGACTGCTCCGTTCAGGTGGGTGCCAGCGACTCTACAGGGGCGCCATCGACCCTGGGGGTTCGGAATTTCTGGTTTCCGGAGGGGCGCCCTTCATAATTGGGGGCTCAGGTCCTATTTCGGGGTGCCCTGGAGACCATTGGGGTGTCCAGGCACCCCCAAAGAGATATTGAGTTCGATCCCTGTCTGCACATCACTTTTTAATTCATGTTCCCTCTGTAAAACGGCATCAGCCTATTCGGCGCTAATTGGGGCGCCATCTGGGCGGCTGGGCGGAAAGGGGGGGCCATGGCCCTTTAACTTTTTTGGACTTTTAAAAAAAGTACCGCAAAGTACCGCTTCGAAAATCTCGCTACATGTCAATGAGTCATTGCACTACAAGATCCAACAGTCATTTCTTGCGACTTTTTGCGACTTTGGATGAAGCAGCCAAACATCAACCCGCGCCGGACCGGTGCTCGGCGTCAAACGCGCCGGGCCGGGAGGCGTTGATTGAACACTCCCCTTCTAACTCGGCTCCTGGGCCACGTAGAGACACGTAGTAAGTGGCATTCGAAAGAGCGCCCGAAATTCCAGATAACATAATTAGTCATTTCTAGGTCAGGTCAAAGGTCACTTCACCAGAGGTCATCAAAGGTAAAATGTTGTATATAACAACATTTCTCGAAACACCGGCCCTTACCTCGGGGACCAATAGAGCTACATCGTCGCGGAAAAGTGCATTCAATTGCTCTTTTGGCGGTCTTTCTGAAATAAGCCCTCAGATTTGGCTTAACCCTTGCCCCTAGTGGTGTTTTTCCAGCCGCGAACGTATAGAAGGGGTCCGTTGGACCCCCTGCCGTTTCGCCCCTGGTCGAGCTAGAGCTTCCCGGAAAAGACGAGCGTGTTGCCCGTGACAAGAGAAAGCTGATGAATGATACCCATTTGTAAGGCCCTAGGTCATCGGTTGATCTTCCAGGTCAGGTTAATGACCCAAAAGTCGGGAAAATCGGGACCAGTTAGAACGTCGTAAAGGGTGGCTGCTATGGGTTTTTTGGGTGCTGATCACGAATATAATGTTATTTATGATCATAGATGATGTCTTCATACATTTAGGCCAGGTCGGGTCAGGTCAGGTCAGGTCAACCAGTAAGGGTTTTGCCGGGTATTTGAAGTAGGTGGCAACCGCCTCTGACAGCTTCGGAACATGTTACGAAGGCACCAAAGCTACATAGCAAATGTTCAAATGGTTGCTAGATTCGAATTCAGCTCCAAAAACTAGCCTAGAAACATGTAAAACTAAAAAAATTGACCCAAGGTCATCAAAGGTCAATGGCCTTACCTGACCTTCCGGTGACCTTGACACCCACCCTAATGCATGGGAGCAACATAATACTCCATGCTCGAACGCTTTAAACCACGAAAAGACTGCAAACTCGCGGCTAATGCGAGCCGACATACGCTGAATCGCGATTCCGGCCAAACATGGTCTCGAAAGAAGGTCAGAGGTCAAAGATCATTAAGGTCAGGGTCATGAAATTTTCAGGTTAGCTGTGAAATTAATCATCGCGAGGGTACTGAAAGTTTCGTTGCGATCGGCCGCTTTTTACGCGAATTACTCGGGAAAAACCGAGGGTTCCGTTCGAAGATTCAGGCCCTGTCGCGCTAGAATGGCATATCGGCCCACTGTGCGGGGGCCACCGCGGCCCGGCCCGCTGACCCACCGACCGAGATGGCCCGGCGACGTTTGACGAGCGCCCGACCTTGGGGCGGGGAGGGGGAGAGTCACCTTTCTACCTCATCCTCCGGTGGTATTAGTCATCCTTTACCGGAATGATGTTCCCATGCAGATGAGGTGTCAGACTGTCGGTGCATTCATACAATCTTGTCGAATGGTATTGGTCGGACATTAAAGCATTGGAAAAGGGGTATTATGTAGATGAGAAACTGGTAAGCACAACTTCAGGAGATACCAAGGTTGGCAGTAGTTTGTTTTAATAAGCTTAGAAAAAGTGCATCATCAAAGTGCGGTTCATTGATCATTTTTTTTTTATAGAAATCTGTAGCGTTATATGCCAAAAATAATACCTACCGATGATTTTATATAAGAACACATAATTATCTTCTTCATCATATTTCTAATTCTATTTATTTATTGTTATTTCACCAATACCTAACGATTAAATTCTTCTGTCAATTGATATATAGGAACCTATCCAAGGCATGAAAATGCCTATGATTTAATTGATCACGACATCCATTTTGAAGTTCAAGAAACCGTTCTATCTCGAGCTACGAAAAAAATCACACTTATCTGATACGATCATATACGATCTTCGAAGCAGATGTTCCTCAAACGTTAGAACGAGATTAGGTACTGCCATGCTGCTCGGTGGTCAGAAAACAATACCGCACATATTTCCCACAGGTGGTGGAATTTACGGGACTGGGCGAAAGATTCATTTTTCTTGGTGCTGTTGCTGGTTGTTTAAAGCATGCGTTTGCAGCGCATTTGTCAGCCTATACGACGGACGTCAGATAAACTTAGCACACCAACCGGATGGCTGTAACATCTGTGTAAATAAGTGAGCGTAAGCGAATGCAGGAATGGTAAGCCCTTGCAAATGTATAGGTTTTCTCCAAAGATGGAAAACACATTTTTCAAATACCTTTCTATCCCCATTTATCCAACATCTTCACTCAACAATAGTCGATCTAAGTCATAAAATGACAAACAGGATATGTGCGAAGTTTATATTTTGTAACAATCTGTTATTCGCATGCCCCGCTAACTGCACCTGTCCCTCCCCAATGCCGCCGGTTCCTGGCCGATGATCACACGTCACCTATGACCTCTGACCTGAGCTCCTCTGTTCCAGGTGAAACGCCAGCTGAGCAGTCAAGGTGAGTGTTGACCCGGGGATCCCCTCCGAGTGGCCGGGGTGGGTGTGTCTCGGCTCCAATTCGTCTATCGCTGACGACAGTCGCGGGAGGAGATGTGAGGGTGACAGAGGACGCGGGGTGACACCGCGGGGCTCCTGGCGACTGACACGGCGGGGAGATGGCTGGATGAGTGGGCGGGGATGTCGTCGTCACCGCCCCCGGCGAGAGGCAGATTCCCATGGCTCCGGGTCTCGGCAGCTCGGGCGGTTATTCGAAACGAGCGCCAGACAGACAGAAGAGTTTTCGTAAGGATCCTCCAGACGCAGGCCCAGTTTTCGTTTCGCAATAGGTGAACAAGTGGTGAGCTTTTCGCCAGAGCCAGTCGTGTTCTGCTTAGAGAACGTCTTTTCGATGGAAAGCGGCCAGAAAAAAATATATACACCGAAATATAAATACAGATCAGGTACAAGAAAACAGAGGTCAAGGCCGAACTACTGCTAAAGAGCGTACTTCGGAATCTCCATAAGTCGACGATGTGAATGTAACTCGGCTCGACAGTCGACCTGACAAAATATATGTGTTACAGGCCGTATGAAAACTCAGTCCGTTTGCAAACGGCCTGGCCCGATTCAGGCCGTTTGGAAACGGCCTGGACAGCCCAGTCAGTATGCAAACGGACTGAAAAGTCAGGCCGTTTGAATACGGGCTGAAATTCCAGGCTGTATGCAAACCGCCTGAAATTTCAGGCCGTTTGCAAACCGTCTAGGCCGTATGACAACTTTCCAGACACCAGGCCGTTTGCAAACGGTCTAGGCATTTTGAAAACAATCTGGTCTGCATAAAGTTACAGCTGGGCAATGTTGAGTTTGTTGAAGCACGACCGTTTCATGACATTACACGGCACCATGAAATCCTGAGGTGCATTCGGCATCCGGAAAAATATTGTCACTCGGATATTCTCCGCCGGAAAATTATTGTTGAGCGCCTATCTTCAGCATGCCTCGTTATCGCGATACCGTTCGTGATCCCCGATGATTCTCGCTAGTTCCGGAAAATTCTCCCTGATTTTCCCGATGACGAATGCAGGCCTGGTCAGGAAGAGATTAGCAGAACTGAGACCCGGCCCGTATAGCGCCCGGTCCACCCGGGCTTCCCCCGGACTTCAAAGTTTCGCCTTCCACCGCAATGGTCAAGTATTGCCGGCGTATGTACGCCACCGGCCAGCCGCCGGCGGTCGACCGGGCGCGGTGAGGACTCTAATGTGAACCAGTGGCGCGGGAACTTCTTCCAGACTGGGGGGGGGGGGGGGGGGCTGAACCACAATAGAGATCAACCTAGGGTACCCCCAAATGTAGTTTTCTCACCGGTTTTAGGCCACTTATTTTTCAGACCTTGGCCTTTTCAACAAAAAAAAAAAACGAAAATATTTGCAAAGAAGTCAGGTATTCCGTCTCAGCTGAGTGAAGAAACTACCGTTTTGGCAGCCTGGAATAAAGGTTTTAATCTGCCAAATGAGTTGCCGAGCCAGTGGAAGAGGTGGATTTTTCACTTGCATGCTTTCTTCCTTTGTGACCCACAACCCCTAATTAGGGGAGGACAAGCTGCCCCAACGGTTCCTGACCTCATGAAAAGTTGTGGGACACCCCCCCCCCCACGGCCCCAGAGCTGTGGGAGCAAGCTTTCCCCACTGCCCCCTCCCCCGGTTCCCGCGCCTATGTATGAATCTATGAAATTGTGTTGGTAGATTTCCGATTTCGATTCCTCCAGCTGGGGGAGGGGGGGGGGGGCTCAAATACATTACGAGCCCCCCCCCCCCAGCCGAAAAGTTGGAGGGGCTCAGCCCCCGCTAGCCCCCCCCCCCCCGGTTTCCGCGCCACTGATGTGAACTCTGATGTCCATTGCGCGCTCCGGCGTTTTATGCCGCAAAATAAGCGGTGAGTCTTGTAGTGATACGTTTCACCAGACCTCACCAGTAGTGGCTTCACCAGGCTCCATCAACTGGATGGCCGTACACAGGCGGACCGTGAACTTGTATAATTAGTAATATTGTCGAAAAACGGCCGGGCCGAGCACCAGCACAGTAAGAAAATGTTCGACGTATGTAGACGAGTCATTCGGCATGGAATGCGCAAGCATTCACATGGATGCAGCCTGATCATCGACCGACCTGGATACATTAAGTTCAATCTTCAGAGGCTGTTGTACTTCGCCAGACCGTTTGAAAACTGACTAGGCCGTTTTCAAACTGTCTAGGCCGCTTCAAACTGCCTAGGCCGTTTTCATACGGCCTGATATTTCAGGCGGTTTGCAAACGGCCGGCTTTTTCAGGCCGTTTTCAAACGGCCTGACTGAGCCAGGCCGTTTGCAAACGGACTGGGTTTTCATACGGTCTGTAACATATGCATGAAAAGGGTTGATATTTTAGAAAACCCTTTGCTTGGATGTTTTGTCAAGATTTCATTGAAGCTTGATCGCGATTGTGATATTCGGACTATTTGCTTAAAATAGGTATTCAACCGTCAATCAATATTGCCAAGTAAAGAAGATTGCACAAGGCCCACGAAGGTTTGGATTTAAACGCATTGCCAACTCTAAACTGGAGTGGCTTGAATTTATAGCCCTATCAAGTATCAGGAGATAGGATGCTACGCCTTTTAGCTCCTAGCAGCATAAATGTAGGCATATCATTAGGGATTATGCATTTCACAATGGCAAGGATTAAGTAATGCTCGCAGTTGCCTCTTGAGTTCCTTTTCTTAGAGATGCTGAAGCCTGAATCCAAGTCAGTTACACATAGAGGTTTGCCATGCCGATGCCTGCCTGCAATTTTACTAGGTGTTGGAATTTTTTGAAAAGAAAATCCCGTGAGACGACTAACAAGCGCCGTGGCTAAGTGTGGATGTATAGGGAAAATGAGGTGAACCATCGAGACCCAACGATCGGCGACAGTCCAGTCCTGACAGCAACAGCCAACCTTGACCTGTCCCTCCCGATTATGTAGTCGTTTCTGATCAGTTCATCTTGGTGCGGCTGAGGTGTAAGTGTCGGTCGCTAAAAACGCATTAACATAGACGAAACCACGCTCCTCAGACAGCCTAGAGAAGTTTCGACACTACAGTTTTTCATGCGCCGTGGATTACTTTCGATCGTGTAGCTTCGTTGCCGGTCGCCCTGTAATTCATTATATTACTAAAGTGAGGCTTAGAATGGATGCAAAATTAGGGACAAATCTTGAATATAAAATTCTATTTCATGTTACCTACCATTGTTTTTCAATCTATAAACTCCCATTCCATCAGAGCCGACGAGATGCGTGTATAATTGGGGTAACGTTTGCCTTCTTACCTACATCTACATGATGTTAAAGTGACCATCCCACCTTAACATTAGTTTTGAGTTGAGATAGCCAAATTGGTGGCCATGGCCTGAAAATATCGGTTTGGGCACTCACAACATCGAAAAATGCTTTAATTCGGAGATATGGAATTTCAAACTTGCAGTTTTCGGATTCTAAGGGGCTAATGCATTGGGATGCCCCCTTAGAATTTGTGACGTCAGCGCAGATTTAACGATTTTAAATCTTTTACTAAAACGTTTGGTAGCACGCGGTGGTATATGCCGCTTTGCGCGCAACAAGTGCCGCACTTTCAAATAAAATCGCTAGGAACAGCGGAGATTCCAAAAAGTAAACAAAAGTAAAAGTCTAATATCTTGAAAACCGGTGAACATTTTTCGATGAAATTTGGTAGATAATCGTTTTCGCTCTTTCTGAACCGAGCGACATCACTTTCATGCCAATTCATTAACTTTTTTGAAGGTGGGAGGGTCCCTTTAAACAACGCTTGTCGCTTCATTATTACAATCGTTCAAAGCTTATTCGCCTCTGCCTCAGGCCTAGATGAACTCCATGATTCGTTGAATAAATTCGACTCGGGTGCGCCTGCATGCGAACATATGATGAATAACCCTTGAAGGTTAGCCTTTTATAGAGCATTTTTGAAGCCCTTTACTGCACTTTTTGAGACAGACGACTGAATAGTGACTTCCAATGGGTACTCTTCGGGTACTCTTCAATCTTCAATCTCTTCGGGTACTCTTCAATCTGCGGCACAAACACGGCATCCAAATTTTGTCTCCGGTAATAATTCAGCCGGCAATATTCCGTTTTCCTTTTTCATCGCCTCCCGCCGCAAGTGCTGACAAACATGCAATGGCGTAAAGGAATGACATTACGAGTATGTGCATTTCGAGACGGCTCCTCTACCGGCGCTGCACATCTGAACATTCTCGTCCTTATTTCACGTCACAAGTGCCACTTCTCGGTCCTGTCAGTTGTCAAGTAAACACTCGGGTAGAGTGGACAATCAGAGTGATTGGGGGGTCGATTTGTGCTCATCCATGGTCACGATTGTGGCGTAGGTGTTAAATTGTTTACATACAAACAAAGGCATTTAGCCCGTCGTTCGGCTTCAATATAACTGCTATGGCTGGCATGGTCAAGCTTTGTGGTAATAAGAGACCTTTAAACGGTTACGTTCGGTTTTCGGACAATAGTATTAGTCTCTCAGGCAGACCGCAAGCCATAAACAGCAAACGATCAGTGTTCGAACAAAACACTGCATCGGACCAAAACGATGACAAGACCATTCACCAAGGACTTCCTGATTTGTTTACCACAGTGGCGATGCATCTTCAAGTGCGAAGAGGCTGCGCATTCCAGGCCTAATTGGCGTGAGCAGCGATTTTATCGCCGTAATAGCCGTTCATCTCTCGTCATCGGTGGGGCCGGCGCCTGATAAAAACACCTCCCCATTTGGCTGTTTTCCGGTGGGTGGCGAACAGGGCCCGGGCGGGAGGGGGGGGGGGGATGCCTGCGGCACCGTTAGCACGCTCTTTGTGGGTCAAAGGTCGAGGGCACAGGTCACGGGTCAGAGCCTTGACAATGGTGTCCCTCTGTCGCTTACCTCTGCGCAGTCATTTAGCGATTGATAAACCATCGACTTCACTGAGATGACCTCTCGTATTGACTATCAATTCGATCCCCCACAGCATACCCTAGATTTGTTTATGTTCCTTTCATTGTTTCTGGCAATACATTAGTTGTAAAAACAATTCAACTGCAACGACACCAACGGCAACTGACCTCACTTCTTGAGGTCAGTTATTCAGCTAGTCAATTTAGACAGCCTGCTCCTGTGATTGCTGACTCTAAAACCACCAGTCACCACTCGTCGGCCTGACTGTCTCCCTCTGTGACCTCAGAGCCGCTGGTGACCTACCAGTCGGTGCCGAAGACGTCATTCTCCTGTGACCTGGTCGGCCCGGGATACTACGCCGATATGGAGACACAGTGTCAGGTGAGTGAGGCGAGCTGTTTGTAGACAGGATCGAGATCAAAGCACGGATATTTCCGCGGGGAATATTATTTGTCTTGACAGATCAGCAACAGGTCTCGCTCGCTCTCCCTCTCCGCTTCTCCCTCGCTCTCTTTCTTTTTCCATGCCTCGGTTCTCTTTCTTCCTCCGCTGCTCTCTCTCTCTCTTTCTCTCTCTCTCTCTCTTTCTTTCTCTCTCTCTCTCTCTCTCTCTCTCTCTCTCTCTCTCTCTCTCTCTCTCTCTCTCTCTCTCTCTCTCTCTCTCTCTCTCTCTCTCTCTATTGATCTCTCTGTCTCGGTGGCTGCATCCCAATGACTGTATTGGCAGCCTCTTCTCAGCAGGAGTTCGCTAAACAGCCCGGCGACCGTGACACCGACCAAGATATTAGCTGTTAGCTCGGTCGCAGACTCTCTGACCGGCCTTCCAACGGACCTGTACTCGTATGCCCACGGCGCGATTTGAGTGTTATTGAACCGTTAATGCGCGTATAAATGTCGTGTTGTGATTAGTGATTACCCCCTTGCAGTTCCCCGTTGAACGACATGCTAAGCAGTGAATGGGACGCTTCAGATGCTATGTCATTGTAACTAAAATTGGTTTTACTCTGAGTTCAGAAGTGACCGATGACGATGAGCAGCGGTTGGTCGTTTAAACAGAAGTATAACAAATGTCGTTGTGTTTCAGATTTTCCACGTCTGCCAGGGCAGCCGGAAGGACTCATTCATCTGTCCTGGCGGAACGGCCTTCAACCAAAGGGTGGGTACATTTGGGTAACATCGTACTCATCTACTTGAAAAAATCGTGCACTTGCATTCGTAATCGATCTCAACTCCAACAGAGCTGGGTGCCGTTCAAAGTTACGCATGGATCGCCACACTCGCACCATTTGTGACCCTTTGTGTTCATTTATGACCACACATTTGGCATATGCTACAAACTCCCCATTTTCTGTGTGCAGGTATTTGTCTGCGACTGGAGCACCAACGTCGACTGTCCGTCCTCTCGGGACTTCTACTCGCTCAACAGTCGGATCGGCAGCGACGAGCCGTTCCACACGGACGTCTTCATCGGCGGCCGGCTAGGTGGCAGCACCAACCGCCGGCCAGGTGGCAGCACTGACCGTCTGGCCCGTATCGGCTCAATCCCGGACGGTCAGCTCGGCAGTCAGTCGCAGGCCCGACTGAAGGCCGTCAAGCCGGACGGCGCCAAGCAGAGCGGCAAGTTTGATACATCATCGAATATCCGAGTAGGAAACACGCTTTTACTTAACACTCTCTTCGTGGAGGTGCCCCGATTTGTGGCCAAGGAGACGGAGCCGAGCGAACGACCGGCGACTGAAGACAGACCTTCGGTGGAGCCTGCCGTAAAACCGCCTACCTTCACCAGCAGTCGTCAGGACGTTCTCTCGAAGAGGAGAGAGGGCGATAAGAGAAAGAACCAAGCATACGGATCCCGGCTTAGAGAGGAAGGCTATTTGCCCGAGTCAAAGCAGCAGTCTAACAAGGATGAGGGAAAAGGACGAAGGGTGTCCCTGGAGGGATCCGGAGAGAATCTTTCAGAGAAGGATGCATATCTTCCCACAGATACGTCCGATGCTGCTCGTCCTGCTGACAGAGGTAGCTATCTGCCGGAGCCAGCGCAAGAGGATAGTCCTCCGTCCTCAGCGAGAAAAAGCTACCTCCCAGAGGAGGAACCCGACAGCTCCAACTATCTCTCCGAGGAGCCACCTCAGTCCACCGCCGACACCTCCTTCCTCCAGCCTCCTCTGTCATCACCAGAGCTCCCAAACAGCATCCTTGACGCGTTCTCACTGCCGGAGGTAGACGAGTACGGTCCGGAGTCCCCCACCACGGCGCCGCCGCGCCTGCCGCCGATGAACCTGCTGCCCCTTTCCGACGAGCCGCCTCCGCCGACCACTGAGAGCCGCCTGCCCTCCACCACAGAAAGCTACGGCGTGCTGGATGAGGGGGAGGACAGGGAGAGCTCTGCGCCTCCGGCCGATCGCAGGGAGCTCGGCCTGACGCGGAGGCTGAACATCGGAGGGGGCGAAAACGAGATAGAGGTAGAAAGAAAAACAAACCAAAGGCCATCTGAGGAGCCAAAAACATCAGAAACCGATAGATTCCAGTATGACTTCGACAGTGTGCGAAACACACTGCAAGATCGGTTGAAAAACGTCGAGCCGTTTGACGTTCCTGCTGATACACTAGCGAAATCTGATAGGACGACAGTAACTCCCCAGAGAGGGTCGTCAGGGGACAGCGTGGCACTGCTAGCACCGTGGCTATTTTCACTCGCTGAAGTCCCCATGTAGATACCGGGTAGTTGTGTGAATACTCCGTCGCACACGTTGGGCCAATGTTCAGAAGACGCGACAGAAAGGGGCATGCAGTTACGGGACGTGCAAAAGCATGTGATATCTGGCGACACTACCCATGTAAGTCGCAAGCAGCCAACGCCCGGAATATTGTAGGCGGAGGGTAGGCCAACTTGCGTGTTTTGTACCCATAAGCATCGCCACTGAACCCCACAATCGCGATCAAATCGCGACCGAGAAACTAGCGAGTGAACTCTATAAAATAGTCATGTCCACTCATTCCACAGGGTCATTGAACGCAAACATCAAATCACCGCCTACTGACCATACACCGCTCACGCCTGCATTGGGTACCTCGTGCTCCATCCACCGCCCCACATGGCCCCACAGCGTCCCCGCCCACCAGTACCGCGTGTAAGACGACCTGTACTGCCTGTGCCAATGACCAGCTGCGAGTAAAGACAACGCAGTGCCACGCAGAGGTGCGCGACTGCGCACTGCCCAGAGCGCACCATTGTCGTTTCACTCTGCCGTGTGCGCACTACACTGTGATTCATCAATAAATACATGCTTTGTAGACTTTTTTGTGATGTTGGCGTTTCTACGATTTTATGTTCGAAATATCACTAATTGAAGATAGAAAACTGACGGCGAAGAAACGTCTGGCTGGATAGGTACTAATTCGAAAATACAACCGCAAATACAAGTTCACGACACAGGTTCACGTTTCTGAGACCATCATACACCTTTGAACTCATTTACATTCAGTGGTATATATTTACTGAAGTAATATTCACGTACATATATGTGTTCCTAAATCTTCAATACTCGCAGCTAACAAGTCATTCGGTGTATCATTACTAGCGTGTCGTGCCAAATATCGTCTCCAATTCTTGCATCTACACCATTCCACATAAGACATCAACCGGAGACCACACGCCACAGAATCTATAGCACACACTATTTACATATATCGCCATCAGCCAGCGGCAGCTCAAATTTACTAAAGACGTGTTCTGGAATGATGCGAACGACAAAACCGGCGATCAGCGCAATCTCTCACACACATTCACGCGCGGACACCAGCGACGGAGGGCTGACGAGAGTGCCATCGGTACGCGTCCAATGCACGCTCCATATTGACTTATCTGAAATCCTCGGCGCTGAACATACCCTGCGAACAGAACAACTCGTTAGAGCGACTCCTTAACGTGAGAACATTCGAGCCACTTGATATCAAAGGGCCTGATGTTAATATCACTTGCCAATGTAAATCTTAAATGCACATATACATATTAATAAAGAAAAGGACTTATGTATGGGTAAAAAAGACAAAGCTCTAGGCAACAAAGGTTAAAAAGTCGCAGGGTTTTCTTTTCGTATTCAACCATAAACCTCTGTATACAGAGGTCTATGATTCAACCGAATCCACATGTTACAAAACCACATGGGTGTTCACGGGCACCGCAAACTGCTGAGTGCGGTGTGTGCAGCAGGCGGTGGGGGTAGGCCGGGATGGGTAGGCGGTTCTGACGTCACGGCTGCGTGCGATGGACGGTCCCCTGTGGCTGGTCCCGACCGACCACAGCGGTCGCTGTGTGCGGTGACGGAAGGATGATGTGGGGACACAGTGGGCAGAGCTTACAGCCTGTGTAGTGTGTACGGTCCGACCGCACACAGGGCCCGTGAACAGCCCTCACATCTCTCTGCTATCTAACAGTGCCCCACCGCAGTCCAGCGGGCGACTGTCCGGGTCACTGACCTTAGCCCGTCGCAGGATCGAGTCCTTGGTCGGGTCGTACGGCGAGTCCTTCGAGGGGATCTCCAGCACCGCCGGCAGCGCGCTGCTGTGACCGTCGATCACGTGACGGATCTGCTCGGCAATCTGTGGGGTCACGTGACACAGCGAACGAGTCAGGTAAAGCACGGAGCAACAACGATGGAGAAAGGCGAGAGCTCCAGCACCTCATCCACGGTCATTGGAACTAGTTGTGGGTCATCGCCACTGATGAGAAGGGACAGCAAAAAACCTACTGCACTATCGATGCGCCGCAACGTATGCAGGATAAAAGGACGCAGCGTTGAAATTTTAACGCTTTTCAAGCACACTCCTAATTACAATAAAAACACACACCCATCTCCAAGGAACAAGTTCGTGAGCGAGGAGAGCGTCCGTCCGCACTTACAATCTGGTTGATCAGAATAATGTCGATGTCGTCACGGGTGACAAACTTCTTGAATGCATCCTCAATCTCGTTGAGAGGGGTTTCTGAAAAAAGCGGACCACACTGAATTGAAGGGCACTGGGCAACAGACTACATCTAATAACCTAAACTTATATACCTGGCGTTGATAAACGTAATAAGAATTACAAAACATGTTAACAGATGCATAGGTACATCAACCACAATACCTAGCATCTGTTCAATAAATGTCTTGGTCTTAGTTCCTTGGCTTACTTGTGTAAAGGTGAAAATATTATCCATAGACTTTGACTCACCTTTGTTGACCACCATAAAATTTGGTTTTCTTGACTTGTTCATTTCTCCAATGCCACCAAGAAGAAAACCAACGCAGGTATCCTGAGAACACAAACATACCGTTACGTATAAAGTTCTTGCACCATGCAGTATGCACTACCAAATATGGGGTCCTGGTAAACCATCATAACTACCGCGATGCTTCCATAATCGCGATGAAAACTCAGCTGAAAGAAGCCGTTTCTAGACACCCACTTCCAAAATAACTAGCCACTTGTCAACCGAGCCAACCTTTGACATCCAGTCTCCCGATTCAATCCAGAATGGCGCGATCGATTCAAGCCAGAATTGCGCGATCGGACAGTAGAGGTCGGGGAAAATTCAATATTCGAGCTGGCAACTGTCGGGAGAAAGTCGCGGTGCACCCGGGAAGACCATGCCCGCATCTACTTGAGTGTTGCAATGTTATCAAAACTGGACTTTGTCCCATGGACTGAAAGAAGGCGAGGTCGGGTGGTAGGTCCGCGGTGTCATCAGCAATGCATTACCTACCGGTACTACCCGGCCCTTCCACCCATCAGCTTGGGCCAGGGGCGTAGCCAGGATTTCCTCCAGGAGGGGGCCCAAGGTAAACCCCCTCAAAATCCAAAAAGTCATCGGATTTCATCCACTATTTTTTTTGGAGGGGGCCCAAATAATGTGCCCCTTACCGTACTTATGACACCGCGATGGGGCCCTTTTGGGCTCCAGGGGGGGGGGGGGGGCGGGCCATGGCCCCTATGCCCTCCCCTTGGCTACGCCCCTGGCTTGGGCCATATTTCTATCAGTAAAAAATGAGCCAGTTGGAGACTTTTGTAAACTGTGTGGTTAATGCAAGGTCATGCTCGAGTCAACACAGAAAAAGCAAGAGCGTGGTGTGGGCCCACTCCCTGACTGCTGAGCAAGTGCATACCCCCCCTCTGTTCTAACCAGTAACCACTCAATGCTCATACACTTCCTATAGTTGTCAGGACTCAGGGGTGACTTGGGAGCAAAAGCCCCTTCTGCCTGTTGTAGGAAACCTAGAAGGTAATTAGGTACACATTGCTAAGTGTTTTGCTTCCAAATTTATGTACGTAATCCACAATAGTCATTTCCTAATTTGCTTAGGAACATTTTTTGCATTCTTTGGAGTAAGACTGACCATGAAGTTACCATTCCAACTAATTAGTATTTCTAGCAAGGACTAATCTAGCAGGGACAATATGATATGTAGATCACAAACATGAGACAAACATTCAAATTCAAATGGCATGGTGTGGCCATGCTTATACAAACTTCCTCTTGACTTATAAAAAACTTATCACTCACTTCATCGCCAATAACTGCCATCAGCTTTCCTTTAACAGCTGCAATAGCCATTGTTGCTTCTAGTTTGTCTTTTCAGCTGAAAATAAATCATTAGGTTAAGTAATTCCAATACAAAATCACAATCCTGGTCTTAATAAGGTTCAGAATCAGGCATTGGGAATGTTTTTTGTATGTATTCAAAATCAAACACTCATTGTATTTGCATGCTTCTCAACTATTGGCAGGTAGCTAAGTAAAACAAGTTTAAGTAATTTGCTCGAAAATTAATGTAGGCAATCTACAAAAATCCACCAATTAGGTATCTGCCATAGCTGATAGGTATAAAAAATAGCTCAATGGATTTGATAGGACAGGTACGGGGACCCGCAGTTGCTACTGTACACGAACCCCAACTTTAGAGGTCTGTCCTGTCCAGTAACAACCGATAACATTGATATCTACTGCCGGTCCCTGTACAAGAGCAGCTGAGGTTTTCTGTGCATGCCCTCTAACAGCTTATCGTTGTTCCCTGTGAGGGTGCTGGGACAATTTACTCAGGGTCGCTGTACAGTAGCAACTGCGGGTCCCCATACCTAAGCTATAAAAATTAGGGACATTCAACACATAATAAACATAAGGTGAGCACAACCTACCACAGTTTTTCTAAATAAGTTTTGCCTGAATGGATGATTGGGTGGTTTTGGAATTTGGGCAACCCATTCAACCATTACACGATAAGGTGCCACAAGTGGAGCTCATTGCGATTGACACCACAGAACCACCACAAGACCTTGTCAGCACATGGTTCACCATTTCTAATGTTAATTTCAGTTTAACGTATCACAGATAAATGATGACACTGTTCTCCCAGGTCTAGCGTGGCCCTTTCTCGTCAATTGCCAACTGGCTGAACAAAGATGCGAGTCATAGGACTGGAGCTCCCTGGCCGCAAACTTTTCAAATCAGTTGAAAGGTTACTCGGTACTCTCTTAGCAGACGTCACCCGAGCTGCCATATCTGCGTCTCACGTGCGCAACAATTGTCTTTTCACGGTTAACAAAACATAATCTAACCTGATCTAACCTTACCTACAACCTAACCTACCAACCTTCAACCTAAAACCTTTAACCTAACCTACCAACCTACAACCTAACCTACCAACCTAGGTACCTAACTGGATATGGCAGCTCGGGTGACGTCTGCTAAGAGAATACCGGTTACTCTTCTCAAGTTTCAAATCAGACACCTTATCCACTAGGCCGAACAAGGCCACAATGAGGACAAATTTTATACCTTTCCATTCAAATTTCAATGACTCAGCACAAATTAATGCTATTCTTTTTCTTTTTTGTAACTAGTCATGTCACAGTCATGAAAGGACTTTAAGTTAGCTGCACGTATGTAAATTAACTAGAGACCAGGTAGGCATCTACGGTTGTCAGTATGATACATCAATGGCTGCAGTTTAATATTCAGAAGCGAAAATTTGTTTATAATATAAATGAGCAACAAAATTGCAAGGGAACGAGCATACGAACCTAACACACAAGTGTCAGTGTGGAACTTGCCAGTGTATTTATTTGCGCAGATTATGAAACATTTGCGTGACAAAAGCCGCATAAAACTGTGTAAGAAATTTACCATTCTCAAATCGTGTGACTTCTACTGGCAGCTAGCAGGCAAAATTTCTGCTCTGATTGGTCGAAGCTTCCTTCTACCGATCTCCATTGAAGTAGAGTGAGTTTTAGAGGCTCTCAAACTTTTGTATTTACAGGGGCTTTCACAATACTTTGTTCTTTTATTTCCTCTAATTTTCCTAATTTATTATTATTTTTAGTGAAAATTATCATTTCTGTTACTAATTGCGTTTTTAAATGAAACTCGATGGAAACATACTTAAGCTTATTGAACCATATAACACGGTTGAGAACTACTGAATGCTGACAATCAGCTGGGATTTCGCCATATTTGTTTTGATTGCGTATGCGTGTGGTCGTGTTTCGGTGGTCTTCGGATGTGAGTGTATTCGTCGGTGCTGCGCGAATGAAGAGTGCTGTTTGGCTCTCAGTTCACTTGCTTCTCTTGTCCTGCTTGGTCGGTTTAGCCTGGCATTGTCATTTTGGAAGCCGAAACTGTTAGGTTTGTGCCCTGACAAAAGTGATCAGGAACTCGAGATCCGGATTCCAATTCACATTACAGTTGGCCTTTTAGGCCACAAATTCCAAATTAATTGAAAAGCGTATTAATTTGTGCATTTGAAAATAACCTAGCTGCACAGATATGTTCTCCAATGTAACAAATCAGATGAGCAGCTGGTTGGGCGGGCTGTCAAAGAAGGTGCCTGACAATCAAGAAAATGCTGCCAATGAGCAGCATTCAGAGCACTCGGACAAGGAGAAAGAAACACAGGAGTCTAAGACGGACACCCCAACATCCCAAAAGTCTGTAAAGGGGTCTCTGGATGAACAGGATGATGGATCAAGGTGAGTTATAGATGGTTTGGTTCGATATATAGACCATTTATATTTGAACTTAGATTTAATTACATTGGTATGCCCAACATTATCAAGTCATTTAATTAATCATAGCTGATTGATGTATTAATTATGAATATATGTGAATTTCATTTAAGCTTAAATACAAGTGAATATTTTTCCTAAAATTTTATCTTTGCCATTGCTAATTTTGTCACCTTGTAGTAACATATGCAACTGCATGTTTGATATGTGTATTGATGCTTAGGTATCTATATTGCTGTGCTTCTCAAGTGTTCACAAAGTTTTTTTTTAGGGGGATAACTGTTCACCCCTTTGATGCCACCACACTTGCCTGAACAAGAGCTGTCCAATGATCACACATTTTATAGTGATACTTACCTGTTAAAAATGCTAGATTCTAAAGTACTTTTAAAGCATCATTTCACAGTTGTTAAGGGGTCACAAACCACTGCTGGATATGTGAGGGACAATAGGGCTGACAGCTGGCCCTAAGCCACAGTTTTCTTTTTTGCTTCCATATCAAAAGGAGCTGTCTGAAAGTAAAGTGGTCTGATCTGTGATCTGAGTTTTCATTTTTTTTTTTGTTACCTCTCATTGATGTTTTTGCCTTCACCACATAATTGCTGATTTAATCCTATAAGGGGAATAATATCAACCATAATGGACTGATTCCCACACTGTGACAAAAAGCTCCCCTGGGTTTCTGTCAAAGGGCCTCTGAGGTACCAAGGGACCATTGGGCATGCAGCAATGCCTCCTGAGCCACAAGTGGCCCCTAAGCTATTGAGGGGTCCCTACAACACTTGAAATATGACCTATGGATGAGTGGCTGATGCTGAGCCTCATGAGCCTCTGGTAAGGAAAAAAATAATAGGGACCATCTGAGGTAGTGAGCTAACTGTACCTGTTGCTCTCCTGAGCTACTGGTGGCCCAGCTGAGCTGCTTGAGGTGTTTTCAAGAATTTGAGGTGCCCCCTAAGCTACCATCAGACTATCTTAGATATTGAAAGCCTCCTGAGCTTTCAAGGCCAGTGGTATCTGAACTATTGAGTCAAGGGTCCCTTGAGCCCTTGACAGCAGACCCCTGAGCATGTGGCAGAGCCTTCTGAGCACTTGACAGAGACCATCTGAGCGACCGAGACGCCCTCGAGCGCGTACTGGGTCCTCTGAGCAACTGAGGGCTCTCAGCTGTCGATTGCCTTCTGAGCTACGGAGGGCTCTCTGAGGGCTCTCTACCAAGGACCCTCTGAGCTAATGAGGGCTCTGTGAGCTACCGGCGGCATTCTGAGCTCTCAGCGGTCCTTGAGCGCGTGATGAAGAGCCCTGAGCTGCCGATGTGCCTCGCGATTTATCGAGTTACTCCCTTAATCTGCCGAGGGACATTCCGCTCGTGAGGGCATTAGGGGACCCTGAACTATCAAGGGGCTCACTGAGCACTCAATAGAGACCGTATGAGTACGTGTTCGAGCCTTTTGAGAACGAAGCAGAGGCGTAGTGACGTGGCAGAGGCTCTTGAGTGCCGCACTGATGGGCCATCTGAGTGCTCGACGGAGGCCTTCGGAATTCGCCTCCCAATGTCTAGCTCTGGGGTCTCGTCAATTGTAGGAAATGCTCACTGTTTAGTGCGCATCAATGTGATTTCGATTGTAAACCTAGCCCTAATTGATGCTTTTTAATTGAATGGCGGTATTTTTTTTTGTCTCTCATTTGCCATCTGCCATCCTCCCTCTTGCACCCTAATAAACATTGGACAAGTCGACCTTGAGGAATGTTGTTCAGAAATCACGAACGAAATCCAAAACTGTCTACTTTCCGTCCCAATTCACTGGTAACTGGCGTTACCGGGGATATAGGCTGCGCCGCAATGTCTGTAGGTTTTGCGGGCTAGTCTACCTAACGTTAGCTGTTGGCGACTCTGTATCACCGTTCATCCTCTCCCACCGTCCACTGCGTAGTGCGAGTTGGATCCAAACCCCCGAATGAAGGGAACGATGGGCCTTATCTCTCAAAATTTTCTGTCTTTTATATTGTGTTTCAGCGTTTAACCCGTCTAACCCAGCTGATGTCTTGATAGTGGTACAGTGAAGGAACTGCTAGTCGTCTTGAACAGAACTGTTCCATGCCAAAGGTCGAGGCAGATATTCCTGCAGAGTCGAAAGCCATTTTACAAGGCTACCGAAGAGTACTGAAGAACTTACCGTGCTCATGGCAGGATCCTCCAAGCTACTAAACGGTTAATAAGCGCGCAACGGAGGCTTCTGAGCGAGTGTGGATCATTTGATCAGCGTTTAGCGGGGCCTTCTGAGAGGGTGTCTGCCGTCGAGGCGCTCCTGAGCAATGGTGGTAACTGGTAGCCTGTGTGTATATTCTGCTCTCATATGACCGGTGTCTGTTTCTGTCCTGTGTCTCCTTGTTGTTACCTGTGTGTCCTGCGTCTATTCGCGTTTTTGGGCCTGCGTGGCCCCCCGGCTCTCCTTGAGAACTCTTCTCTGCGACGATTCCCCTTTGCTTGATTCCTCTAGTCTTTTTTCGTTCATCACGGCCTCCGGGCTTCAGGTGATTTTTAACCCCCGACTTTGAGGAGGAATGGTTGGTTATGGGCGCCATATACGAGTAACCTCGTTGCTGGTGCACCCTAAAACACCAAATCATCATCATCATCGCTGTTACCTGTGTTACTTTTGTGTGACCCTGTGTGCTGTGTGTGCCGTGACCCTGTGTGCCGTGACCCTGTGTGCTGTGTGTGCCGCCAGCACCACCGAGGGCGCCGACAGCAACGTCAGCTCGCCGGGGGCCTCGCCAACGCACGACGGAAACGCAATCGGTAAGCACTAATGACTATATGAATAAACATCGTCGGCACATGACGGGCTGTCGGTATGGACTAAGCGGACGTTGCCGGTGACTTGGTGACCTTGATCAATGGTGAAATTGGTGATCGTGGTGACACGAATGGTATGTCTGACACACTGGTGATCCTGGTTAATGGGAACATAGTGGTCAGTGACACGGTCGATATTCTGCGCGAAATTTTGACCCCACTTAACTACACTCAGTTATTACGGAGCGAGCGAAGCGAGCGTAGTCTTTCCTTAGATTAACGGAAATTTCTGAGTATGAGCGGCCGGCCGGCCGGCCGGCCGTGCGGACGCTTTTGCGAGGCTTATATCTCAGCAACCACTTGACCAATTTACATGCGGTAATTTTTGTAGGGTAGCTTCATTCATTCTACCAAGTATTGGACTATTCCTGATGCATGTGGGTGACCCCTTATGCACGTGCCACGTGCAAAACGAAGACGTGTCAGTTCTGGAATTGTTCCAATATCTCGGTAACTACTTGGCCGATTGCGCTGAAAATTGGCATGTAGGTAGGCACCCACTAGGCACTGCATATCCATGTGCCAGAATTGGGGTGCTGCTGCACGTGCGCACGTGCAGGGGTCGTTTCCAGATCTCGAGAACGGCTCGGCCGATTGCGCTCAAATTTGGTACACAGTTAGGGACCGGTTAGTAGGGTGCCGTGCACAAGTCAGTTGGGACCCATTTTG
Source organism: Amphibalanus amphitrite (assembly GCF_019059575.1). Lineage (NCBI taxonomy): Eukaryota > Metazoa > Arthropoda > Thecostraca > Balanomorpha > Balanidae > Amphibalanus > Amphibalanus amphitrite. Next base: position 351,493 of record NW_024881812.1, read on the forward strand.
CACGTGCGCACGTGCAGGGTGCCGCTTCCAGATCTCGAGAACGGCTGGGCCGATTGTGCCCAAATTTGGCACAACGCTAGAGACCGGTTAGTAGGGTGCCGTGCACAAGTCAGTTGGAGGTACCCCCTCGTAGTGTAGTTGTAGTGTAGTCGAAACTCAACTACAATATAGTTGAGTTTCTGCTTCCCTTCTTGGACTTGAAGCAGTGCACACAATGCAAAAATGCAGACATTTATGGCATTGAATTTATTTAAACCTCGAAGCATACCGACACGTCTATCGGAATCTCGATTAATAGTGCTAACCGCTCTAGGGTAATTGCCAGAGGATAGCATGCATTTAGGCTCGGCAGTTTCCGTAATGTATGAAATTAAATGCGATTGACAGGCAATTACGCGAGCTCTTCTCGACTTTATGTGGCAAATGACCGTAATTCGGTCCGTTCTGTGATAAATTGCCGTCTACAATTACATCTGAAGCGAAAATTTGCGTATTAATCAGCGAATGTCAGTTTCACCATTTAATCGCTTATTTGAAGCCGCGATTTGAAGGGTGTGCAGCTCCCGTATTTGATGTCAAAATTTGAAACTTCTTTTCTATGTAGATCGTTTTTTTTTTCTTGGAATGCTTACAATTCACGTGCTATTTTTGTGTGAAACATATTTGAATTGTTTGAATGGAAAGTTCACGTTGAAGATATACTTCAAGATGTGGAATCCAAAGTTGCGCTGGAGTATACTTTGGTAATTTAGATACATACATTTTCCACACATTTTTCGTTACAATACAGAGTTCGACAACTACTGCCATTGTGTGTTCTTAGGCATTATCACCTCTAGCAACCACAGATCATGCACCAGTACACTCTATTAGGTACAGGTTAACCCTCGCCGGCCGAGGGGGAGGCGGGTGCCGCCCCCCATAGGTTTTTTTTCGCGATAGCTCCGAACACGCTGGCGATAGAGAGCTGAAACTTGGCATACCTGACCTTTGATTCAAGCCGGATCTTTTGACACCAACCGTATTTTCAGGTCAGGTCAGGTCACTGACCTATGACGTCATAAGTGAACCTCTGCACGGTCTTCAGATGTCGCAACTTCGCAACGCCCTCACTGCCAGAGGAGCTTTCACAGGGAAATGAAAGTTGCAGGATCTATAAGTATCCATTACGAGTCTCACAACTTGTATATCTCGGATTTTTCCTAAAGGTCATATGAGGTCAGGTCATTTTCGTGATCTCACCATTATGTCAATGGGGAAAATTGAAAACTGCTATTCTGGCGCCGGGAACGATCTCCAACTATCTCAAGCACACAGAATCGTGATTTGATGCACTCCTTGCAAGGAAAGATGCGTCACTTTTGCAATGTTGACCTTGCGTGACGTCATTTATGACGTCATCAAGGTCATATTAGTTTTTCGTCAATAACTCCCGATCAAATTGAGCTAGCGAGTCGGGAAAGCCACCAATGGACTCAGGAAGACCTGCCGAATCGAATGATATGCGACATGACCTACTTCGACCAACTTTGTGACCTGGGGGCGCTGACCTGACCGTGACCTGAGGTCAACACCCTAAGTTGACCTGACCCAAACAAAAAGTATATCATTCGACGCGCCTGAGCAAGGCAAACACGATGCTGCCAAAATCGCGGCTCTGCGGCCGTTTTTTGCGAAGTTATTCACCAAAAACTGAACCGTACCTTGGGGCACTTGACCTGACCTCAGAGGTCACCGGTTGACCTAGGACCTTAAAATCGGGTACCAATCTCTGCGTCTCGTAACGGCGCACACGCTCGTTTTTTCCGCGACGCGCTAGCTCCACCAGGGGCGAAACGGCGAGGGGGGGGGGGGTCGTACCCCCCGTCGGCCGGCGCGTACCGTAAACGGGGGTGACTGCCATGTTTTCAACTTTAGACGCTGGTATTCTTTAAACTTGTTAACTTATTGGGATGACTCTATGTTCAAAACACGGATGAAGTTTAGCTCTTTGGGTTTTGCTATTATCGTATTTATATCTTGCCTAAAAATATAAATTTTTAAGGAAAATGAGTCGTGGCAAAGTTAAACTTTTTATAATACATTATATTTTTTGAAAATAATTGATATTTGATAGTAAATAGAAACTGAAAAATGGTTCAGAATAGATAAATAAGCAAAGATATTATTGTATCGGTACTCTAGGACCTTGCCGCTTTTTTCCAGCGGCATTAAGAGGAACAGAAAGAGGACGTTCTTGCGGGAACTTACGGACATCCTTATCAGCGTTTTGATCTATAAGATGATACAGATTTCTTCAGCCAGTCTTACTGGCAAACTCAGGAGTTGTAGGTGATCATGGCTGTGCTGAAAAGTTGGGCCCAGCTTTATCCATTTTTTTATTTTGGTAATTTTTGCCTTTCTATACTCCCACTGTGCATTCCTGTGTTAATTTTCAACATATAAACTTTTACTTTTTAAAAACCTGTTTGGAGATCATTCAAAATGATGCCACATTTAAAACTTATTTTGAATTGCATCGGATAAGTATTTCATTTTTGCACTGATAACATGGTGGCAAAGTCACCCCATGTGGCCTGCAATTCACTTGGAAGAATCGCCACCCAAAATTTTAGCTAAATGAAGTGACAAATGCCAGTTTTGTTGGATATGCTAACTTAACAGCCTTGTCATGATCAACCATACCAAGTTTCAGTATCGCGGTTGGTCTAGAACATGGTTAGATAATAAAAAGTTCGGACCTCTTCATATTTGACCATTTCAATGACTCCAATAAAATGGAGCCCAGTTAGGTATTTAGTGGTAACTTATCTCTCAGTGTTGGTTATGTTGGAAGGCCCATCAATTATCTTTCATTTGTGTATAAAAAATATTACATTCATCGTTAACTATCACTGGAGATCACCCTATAAAAGCATTTTTTGAGAAGCATGGCAAAGTCACCCAGCAAGGCAAAGTCACCCCCGTTTACGGTATGTAGAAAACCAATAGGTCCGGCGAGGGTTAAACCGTGAGCAGCCTCCAGTATCTGCTCGTAAAGATATTTCCACTATCAATTCCATTTTCCATCAATACTTTCAAAGCATTAAAAGCTAACCTTCACATCCAAATCAAATCTTCAAACGCCGCCACGTTTGAGGTTTTGATTCGCTGACCTTTGTGTATGCATGATAAATATGAGAAGGCAGGATATGGTTGTGATTCAAGCGTACTTCGACCCATTCGCTGCAGCAGTTGTATCCATTTATGTATTAGTACACTGCGAGGTTTCCGCTGTGCTATCCCTCAGCAAACATCTAGCATAGCATGCATTCGGGTCTGATCCAGCACACGATGCCAGACGCCAGCCGAAACTGTGGGATCGATTTTCATGGTCGGCGGCTGACTTTTCGAGGCCGGGCCCCGTCCATTTACCCCGCCCCACTCGGCGCGGCACACGTGACTGCTTCCGCCCGAGGGCCGTGGTCGGACGGCGGCCGTGCCGACATTCCCGGGTCAATAGAGGCCGGCCGCGCCGCGGTAGGCTTCCGAGTGCGGATGCTCAGCGCGAGTGGCCGCCGGACTGAAGTGGGTGCCCGGCTCGGTGAGGAGGGCGTGGGGCACGGAGAAGGACTAATAACGGCGCTGACGGATGTCCGTGTGGGTCGGTGTTCGCCGGAGGACGGGTCGGGTGGCCGGATGTCTGCGCTCGTGTCAGGCTATATGAAAGGATAGGGGAGCGATACGAGTAACTGGAGGATATGGGATTGCAGGTGTAATTGTTTTGTAGTGTTATTTTGTTAATCTTATTGTCTCTCTGCAAACGCTGTGTTGTTCCCATTTGCCCAGTTATATCCCTACAAAGCACAAAGCCAGTTTTCCGGAGGCCCACACGCCAGCCAAAGCTGGTCACACGCGATGCATCCATTTGGACGATGGCGCCGTTGTCCGTTGTGTATTAACCCGGCAGTTGCTGGGGTATTTCGCCACCCACCGTTTGCTGGGGGGGGGGCGTTAAACGCCCCCAGCCGATAACTCGAGAACCAATAGGCGCAGCGAAACGCACGAGGCGGCAAACGAAAGAACGCGACGAGACGCTTCAGATGAGTATTTCAAAGTTGAATTTTGAGGTCACAGGTCGGGTCAAGGTCAGGTCAAACACCTGAAATCGGGCTTTCAGTGGCATTGACTTCAGGACTTCGCAATGGGCGCCTCTAGTCATAAACTCTGTCAAAACGGTGCACAATCCATCATATAAGGCCTACAAGAGTGTCAGCTCCATGTAGGGGTCAGTCAGGCATAGGTCAGGGTCAAGGTCAGGTCAACCGGGAAAGCACATATCCCCGAAAATGAAAACTGATATTCGCAGCCTGTGACACATGTTTTATGGGTAATTTGGGGCGTAGAACACGATGGTGACATTCATTTTATCATATGTGTACGTGTTTGGCCCAAAAAGTTCAATTTAAGAAATCCATGTATCATGGTCGTGAAGTAGTCATGAGAAATTGCCAAGATTCAGTTCAAGATTTTGGAAAATGCAGAACGATAATCAATAATCGAAGATAGCCATTTGATTGTTCATAGCATTGGCAGTCTAATGGCGTTTACGGCATGTCTGTATGTCTATTCTGTGATTTTATATGATTTTTTGAACATATGCCGTTTTTGGTCGAAAACTCAGAAATCATGACGTCACTAAAACCTCGATATCTCAAAAATTTTCCGACCGATTTTTTTGAAACTTTGTCACAATAATCTTCAATCAATTCCCTACAGGTACCCAAAATTTGGCGCGCCTGCGGCGCGCCGTTTTTATGCTATGGCCCGGCGAAAAAAGTGGGGGCGTTTAACGCCCCCCTCCCAGCAACTCGCGGGTTATGTTGGCTGGCAGTGTCGAGATTCGGCGCTGAACCCGGCTCAGCCAGGCTTATTTATTAAACTGGACAGTAAACACAGTGCCACGGATTGATTGCAGGCAATATCATTAGCCACAGCGGCGCTGCCATGGCCTGCGGAAGTGGACCGTTTGCCATGGATCACCGCCATGTGTATTGAGGGATCTTTACAATGTTTACTTGTTCCTTAGCGGTCCATAAACTCCAACTAGCAGCATCGTGAAGCCGGAAGGGCCATATTAAACTGCATGCTTTGAGAATCATAGGTCAATGTCCACGGATGATCGCTTATCTGAACATAGAATATTGCGTGTTCTGTCACGAGTGCGATTCCGAGAAAAAAGTTGTTGCCTTGTCGACATCTGGCGCCTGCAGCTCCACAGCTGTGTTTCCGAGGTAACGTTCGGCCAAGTTTTACCGTCAATATCAGAGTCTGACGGCGTCTCGGACCATTATAGTCGGTCGTCCGCGGCTCCATCAGCGGTTAACGACGTCCGTCTGGTAATTGACGCCCTCCGGGCGCCGTGTATTTGTGGCACGTCTGCGGCTGTACATATTGACGCCGTCAGGGGGGAGCTGACGGCCACACGAGCCGCGCGCTCCCTCGGGGTGTAATCACGATCGGCCCGTGCCGCTCGCCGGCCCGTTTCGGGCGCGGAGTTCCAAGTTGGCGACGCCCACGGACGGCGAGAAGGCTTTGACGGCGCCGTCCGGTGGCTGTAGTGATGTCGGCGCGCTGTAGCGCTTATTGCGCGTCCCGGGGCTCGATACGGGGCTGTGTCGGCTCGTATCCACTGGTGATGGAGCTGGAGAGGTAGTGATAGACTGCCTCTTCACTGTGAGGGCCCCTGAATTGGCGCCGAGCTGGACTGATGACATTTAGGGAGACGGCCGACGCCGACGGTTTTACGGGATAATCGTCATTGATGTTGTTCGGCCTTTTGGCTTTTTGTGACACCTCCTTTATGAATTGCGTTCGTGATGCAGTCTAAATTAAACATGCCATAACTCATATGTTTTTTAAACATTAAACTAAACTCTTCCTTTACTGGTAAATTGATTGATTGATTGATTGATTGATTGATTGATTGATTGATTGATTGATTGATTCATAATTCATTGAACACCGAATCACGAATGATGATTACGAGCGAGGGAGCGCAGCGAGCGAAGTGAGTCTTTTCAATATAACGGAAAAATCTCAGTATGAGCGGCCCGGCCCGGCCCGGCCCGGCCTGTAACGCTTTTGAGAGGCTTATATCTCAGCAACCGCTGGACCGATTGGCCTGCGGTCTTTTTTGCTGGGTAGCCCAATCCCTTCTACCCCGTAATTGACTACTTTTGATACATCTCAGTGACCGCCGTGGCACGTGCCACGTGAAAAGTCAAGGGTGTTCAAGCAGTTTTGCAAAAGTAATGATTTTGAGAGACCCATATCTCAGCAGCGGCTTGAGCGATTGTCTTGCGGTCATTTTTATAGGGTAGCTGCATCCCTTCTACCAAAGGTCGGATACTCTTCATCTATGTGAGTGACCCCCACTGCACGTGCAAAATACAACAATAAGAGGTGCCAAATTTGTTCCCATTTCAGTAACTCGGTAATTACTGGTGCGATTTCGCTGAAACTTGGCATACAGGTAGGCACCCACCAGGCAATGCATTCCCATGTGTTGCGGTTAGGGTGCTACTGCACGTGCGCACGTGCAGGGGGCGTTTCCAGATCTCGAGAACGGCTGGGCCGATTGCGCTCAAATTTGGTACACGGTTGGGGACCGGTTAGTAGGGTGCCGTGCAAAAGTCATTTTGGACCCCGTTTGCACGTGCGCACGTGCAGAATGCCGCTTCCAGATCTCAGGAACGGCTGGGCCGATTGCGTTCAAATTTGTTCTATATTCTACAGCGACCGGTTAGAAGGGTGCTTTGCACAAGCCCGTTGAAAGTACCCTCTCGCCCTTCTGCACGTGCAGGGCTCACTATCTCGCTCGCTCGTTCTTCGCCGAAAAGACGTTTTACTGGTTTTAAAGCAATCGTCTACCTATGGCATCAGCATCTACCTGCTTCCCAGCATCTGTCACCCATTTGCAATTTGGGTCTCGCGTTCGTTAGTGTCCACTGTCCCACTCCCGACTGGCAGTTACACTCCATGATGATGACTTTTCAGTTCCAGCCAGGCAGTCATTCTGTGCCGGCGTAGAACTAGTCGCGGGAGGATGCAGTGCCCCGGTATCCGTTACGCCCTCTGCTCACGCCATACCCGCTGTCGGATTAGCTGTACTTATTGCACTGAATGTTAGGCATGCAGCGCTGCCCAGGATTGCATATGTAATGTGTATCGCGGTACCCAATACTGCTGACTCATGTCACTGCACTGACGCTCGAGTTGTCCCTCCCCCGCTGCCCAACCCACCCGACTGGGGACGGTATCGGCTCTGGTGGCAGCGGCACCCCAGCCCTCCTCCCGCCTCGGTGGGAACTTGTAGACTCGTACTGAACTGCCAACTACAGTCAAACTGACCGCTACTCAGTGGCAGCTTGAGAACATTGGTGCTTGTTTCGGGGTGGTGTCCGGTAATATTGCGGCCGAATTGCTGCCGCCGGGGACGGTGACGATTCATCGCCAGAGCAAGCAGTTGCAGGGCTTTGATCTAATATCTACGTCTGATTGAAACAATAGCCGATCAACGCGTCATCAGCTCTTTCTTTGGTCTCCCTTGACTGAGCAATGAGCCTCATTTATTTAGAGTTCCATCGTAGTTATATTGGCCTCTGTATACGGTGTGACTAAATGTGACACCAAGTTTCCGCACACCTGCGCCGTTCGTCGTGTTTTGCAGCGGCGATCTACCGGTCTTTGTGTGACGGTGAATGTCATATGGCAGCCTCTGAACGATATATGGCTGCAGAAATGAAGGGGAAGATTACCTACTAACAGCGGCGTAACGGCTTTTGATGTACTTCAACTGTGTCCTAATGGGAATAAACATGTTTGCCACCTATCGAGTAGGGCAATATGATCGCCAATTCTTTTCATCTCTGCATTTATCGAATGACTCTGAAGTGTTTCGTGTGTTCATTTATGAAAATATCATTGGTAATGATAAATGCTCGGCTCCATATTGCTGTATTTTATGGCTAGTCTTTCCATGCTGAGATATTGGCTTACAAAATGTCCAATTGCCGCCGACTCCTAATTACAAACTGACGACCCTTTGTCCCAAATAGTGGTACTCATCTTTCGGCGATGACTTTATGACCTTTCCTTATGAACACTGCTGCGCTTCATTATGCTGGCTTGTTGCATTTGACCCTCATTCCAGTATCTGTCTCTAACGAGCCCGTCTGCCGCTACGGTCCGCCGCACCGGACTCGAACCCGGAGCATTGTCGACCGCCGCTAATGGGAACTCCTACAGTGATCCCGCCTGTGCTGACACACGCCCCGAGGGCCACTCTCCGCCGGACAGACCAACCGAGGCGTAGTCCGGTTTTTCTGCTGTCGTCTGCTGCAGAATTGTGGGACTCGTTTCCTGGTAATTTATGACGGTGAACCGCTCGGTTATATATTTGGGTCCGGACTTGTGGAACCCTGTGGCCCTAACTATATTTCAGGCCGCGAGGCCGGCACACGGCTGGTTTGCATAAAATTGCTAATAAAATAGCTAAATTCTCTTGTTGATGCGACTCTAAACATGGAAAACTTTGGAGCAAAACTTTTAGAGGGAATTTAAAGCATGCTATTGTTCAACTCTGAAGACGCGAGATTTGGTTTGGTTGCCATCTGTCGGCAACTATGGATTTTCTTGAAATGTGCCTAATTGTAAGCTAAGTCGGTAACACCCTCGGTCAGTGGGCTCGGTCAGTGAGTTGAGTTTGTGTTCTGGGAGATGAATTAGTCAGTGGAAAGGTGATACCGGGGGAGTTCAGCTCATAAAAGCGCGATGCAAAATCCTCAGCCCTCTGATTGCTAGTCTGTCGCGTCGCAAAGTGCAACTTTGCTAGATGCTCGCCTTGCTGAAATGCAGCCCCACAAATAAAATTCAATTTTCGCCGCTCTGCTGCCAGCTCAATTGTATGTATTGTTACTGAGGCAGACGTCTCAACCCCCAACGGACACCATTGAAGCTGACAGCGCTCTTGGGAAGCCAGAAACAATTTACGCTCTCGCTAGTCTTCCAGGAAAATGCAGTATAACATAAGCTTTTATTGTGTTTGTTTATAGCTATAGTCACCTTCGCCATAAATTTTAAGTTTTATAGTTATCATAACCTCAATAATCGCTGTGTATTGGGTCATTTTCTTCAAAAATGAATTTTTGGTCATTGCATATTTGACAAAATGTATTTGATCGGGGACTGCTTTCATTCTGAGCAATTGTTTGCCGATCAATTATACTTTTTTTGTTAGCGTCTGTCTCTTCGAGGGGGCCAGGTGCCTATTGATGGCCTTCAAATAAATGCGAACGTGTAATGTTTCTCTGAATGATTTTAAGTTACAATGATATGACTGTATTTCTTCCTCATGTTTTCCACAATGAGCCAACATGCGTCGAAGTTGCTTAGTTTTGTACATTTTAGCGTGGGCATTAGAGTTCAATGTTATTGGACCGCACATGCCAATCTACAGGACAACACCGTTTCTTCCCCCATCCTTATACTAAGACTCGGTCGGTGGTTGACTTTCATGTTTCTTTTTCTTTTTCATGCTCGATCGGTGCACATTTGTGCCCTATGGATGTGTCCCGTCATGTCATAACGGCTCGCTTTTATAAGACAAGTGCTTCGTTGTTAACGGTTGTCACTGACAGTACCTAACCACATCAATAAGAAATGAGTAATGCTAGGCTCACCAAGCATATTGAGCATTATATGTCATTACACAGTGCACTTAATCGACCGTGCATCAGTGATTAAGCGTTATTAGGTCTTGCTTCAGTGGCCTTAAATTACTATCGAAAATGAATATACCGGAGTAAGAAATATTAGAAGAGAGAATTTTACTGAAGGTAATACGTTTTTCCTAGAAGTGAACCGATTTAGTTGATACCTCCGGGATCCTGTTCACTCGCACCCCTGCCCACTAAGTCCGGTATCTGCCGGTGCCGAGGATCATTGGATCAATAACCGACGGACGCGAGCATATTATTTCGACGAAGCCTTTATGAGCCCCCGAGCCTGCTCAAGTGTGAGTTCCACAAATCCACATCATTGGAGCATCCGTTTTCCACAGTTATTCAATTCCATGGTCGAGCGGCGTTTCCAGTTGGGATTGCGTCCTGTCGCCTGCGAGACAGACAGCTGCGACTGGCTGATGGCACTGCAGGAATTCGGACGGTAAAGGCCGCCCCAGTCACTGCCGTGGATCCGAAGGAGCCATGTGGAACGGAAATATGCAGGGCGAAGCTCTGAAGATCGGGGCTATGTGAGAGCTGAGTTGAGAACGCTGCATCAGAGCGCATCGAGACATAGTTGTTCATCAAATTGAGAGATAAATACCTAATAGGGGGACCAAAAGACGATGCAAGCGAGTGACGTTAACAGGATGCAGTGAAATTCGCAGCTTCATGGCCTTTAATATGGTTTTAAATTAAGATGTTCCAGTACCCTAACGAGCACAGCCTAAGCGTTTATCAATATTCGCCAAGCTAGTAGATCACATTTTCTTCAAACCCGGCCGGTGTATGGGCGCAGTCGTAGTGAGCGCTGTGGGTACGATTGTGCCGTAGATTGTCATTAGGAGGCCGGTGGATAGGTGAACCGGACTGTGTAATCGATGGGCGATCAGTGAACCGCGGCCGCGGCGCGGTGCAGCGGGGTTGTGTCGAGGAGGAGGGGAGTGGGCGTGTCCAAGGGTTAGGTGGGCGTGTCGAGGGGTGGTGGGCGTGCCCAGAACTTTGGTGGGTGTGTGGTGGGACGATGGGCGTGTGGTGAGATGTGTTGGTGGTGGGATATGTGGATGTTGTCGAGGGGGTATGTGGGCGTGCGGAGGGGTCGTGTGGGTGATGAACTTGTCGAGAGGCCGGGCGGGGTTGTATGGGGTCGACTGGTGGGTGGGCCAGTTACCGTCATCGGCACTGTTTTATTGTCTCGGTCGGGCACGGCTCCGTCGTAAAGAAGCCATCTCGCCACGTAAACAGCCACTTGTGAAGGGCAGTGGCCGGTGCGGGGAAAACGTACAGACGGGGGTGTTTGTGCGCCGCGGTCGGGAGGTCAGAGAAATATGGCGACAGACGGGCGGTGCGAAACGATTTGTTGACCGCAGTACTCTGCTGATGCTGATTGATGGGCTGTTCGTTTGTTGATGGGCAAATAAGGATAAAGACATGTGGAAGCAGGAGCATGTAGCTAAATCTTAAGTTCTAGCAGTAATTACATTGGGTGCATTTTATCTACGTTCAGTTTTCGCCTTTGCCAAATCAAGATCAATGACTTTCCATGGGAAATCTTACTGTGAGCAGCAATTATCAATTATTTATTTTGTCCGCTCGACCTATGCCTACCTGAGTCGTCCACCTACTCCATCCGTCACGCTCGGGTGATGAGCGATGGGTGGAGCAGCTCCCACTGCTCTTTCACTAATCACTGGGGACGGCTGACGGTCGGTCCAGTAGAGGGATTGGCAGTTGGCGAAGTCGGCGGATCAGCTGGCCTAGGCGGATGGATAGGATAAAGTACCTCCCGTACCGGCTACATTTGCCCCGCAGATTGGCGGCTTTTCCAATGCCGTGCCGTTGGTGTGGGTGGAAGAGCGATGGGCTGACTCTATTCCTGATTGGGTGCGGGATCACGGTGCATTGCTTTCTGTGAATGTGGGCACGCTCCAAGGGATTGGTTCACCCACGCATCATTTATCTATAAGACGCTGCTTAATGTTTTTATTTATTTATTAAATATTTGTTTTTGTGCTTTTGTTTTACTTACATTTTTTATTTGATGAATGATTGATAAGGAAGATGATTGCTTCCTTAGATCTCAAGAGTATTTGTTTCAAGATGTCTCATGTCTGTGCCACCTTAACCCTCGCCCGTATAGGGGGGGGGGGGGGGGGTCGAACGGACCCCCCTCGGTTTGCGCGAATAACTCGCGTAAAAAGCGGCCGATCGCGACGAAACTTTCAGTACCCTCGCGTTAATCAATTTTACACCTACCCTGAAATTGTCATGACCCTGACCCTAATGACCTTTGACCTGTGACCTACTTTTCGAGACCATGTTTGGCCGGAATCGCGATTCGGCGTATGTCGGCTCGCATTAGCCGCGCGTTTGCAGTCTTTTCGTGGTTTTAAGCGTTCAAACATGGGATATGATGTTGCTCCCATGCATTAGGGTGGGTGTCAAGGTCACCGGAAGGTCAGGTCAGGTCATTGACCTTTGATGACCTCGGTTCACTTTTTCGAGTTTTACATGTTTCTAGGCCAGTTTTTGGAGCTGAATTCGAATTTAGCAACCATGTGAACATTTACGAAGTAGTTTTGGCACCTTCGTAACATGTTACGAAGCTGTCAGAGGCGGTTGCCACCTACTACGAATACCCTTACTGGTTGACCTGACCTGACCTGACCCGACCTGGCCTAAATGCATGAAGACATCATCTGTGATCAAAACTAACATGATATTTGTGATCAGCACCCCGAAAACCCCATAGCAGCCACGCTTTACGACTTTCTAACAGGTCCCGATTTTCCCGACTTTTGGGTCATTGACCTGACCTGGAAGGTCAACCGATGACCTAGGACCTTAAAATTGGGTATCATCGGCTTCCTCTCGTCACGGGCAACACGCTCGTTTTTTCCGCGAAGCTCTAGCTCGATCACGGGCGAAACGGCAAGGGGGGGGTCCAACGGACCCCCCCTCCCTTATACGTTCGCGGCTGGAAAAACACCAATACGGGCGAGGGTTAATTGTCCGATTTCCTCAGCTCCTGTATCCGTCTGTGGCTTAGCGGCACTGCCTTGGCCTGCCGTTGGCCATCAGACTCGGGTGGACCCGTCCACTTGCCCGGTGTCCCTTGTCTGCCGTGCGCCCCGGCCTGCCGTTTTCCTTCCATTCTTAGTCCTGCGTGTCTGTCAGTTGCCCCTCCCCACTCTCTTCCCATCCATTCCGAACCCCAATGCTCTCCGTCCGCCCACACCCCGTCACTGCTCTGGTGTCTAGGTATTTGTGGTCCGGAAATGAGGGAGTAGTCGACACGCGCCGAACCAATCTGGGACGCGGCCATGGGTCCTTCTGTTACTCTGTGGCTGCCAATTACCTCAGCTCAGCCAGTATTCCAAACGGTGTAACAAATAACAACTTTAGTTGCATACTTATGTGCTATTGCTGACTTTTTGCAAACTTCCGTTTCATTTTGGGCTGAGAATGCGATTATTGTCAAAGAAATTAGTTTCGCCTAGTTTTAATTCCGTTTTGGTTGCTAAGAAGATTCAATCATGTTGCTAAAAGTCACTATTTGCATGCTCAGGCTGTCGCTTTTAGTCCTCGTTTGGTCACGTTTCTAAGATCTCCTTAGTTAAAATCGACTATTTTTGCACGGGCTCTCTTTGACATAAACTTTGTTATTGTCATCGCTAGTCTTCTGAGAGCCATTATTTCCTATAATATCACAAGAATAACCTTGGAAGAACCTCAAACCGATTTAACAGATTCCTCTTCTCGCATGAGATAACCCACCAGTCTCGGAGAGACCATGCGGTCTCTGATGGCCCTTTGCTAGCCATAAGAGGACCTCCCGCAGGATTGCCAGGTTTTCCAGCCTGACAGCATCGTCAGCTAGTTGCCTTTCTATCTTTTTCCTCATGTATCTTGGCGCGGTAAACTGATCGGCATATTTTTCCAACCGTGTTTTTATCGCTTGCATTTTCTGCGGCAAACAACTCTTCTGCATCATGCTCGCATATCATCAGGGAATGTAACGTCTCTTGGCTCTTCTTCTACCTTTAAATTGGTGTTGTCAGTTTCCACGACGTTTATGGCTGCTTATATCAACCAGACCACTCCCTGGGCAACGTGAAAAGCGTTGGTCGCAGTCCCTCAGCTGAGTATTTTACAACCGTGCCGCTAGATGGCAGTGGTAGTAGTGGCCTGGAAGGTATGCTGTACCGCACGGTCTTATTCGAGCGCAGTCAGCGAAATATCTCTGGGAATCATAAATGAACCACAGTTTTACGGGAGCGGTAGTCGATAACCATACTTGCCCAACCGAAAACTGTTTGCCATTGAAAGTTATATCAGCCGCAGTGATTCTTGTTCAATGCTGGGAACCGTGCGCTGCGTCCATTGAGTCAGTGTTTGCTGTTGCATAAGTGCCTCTGACATGTTTCTCCTTTTATGCACAGGTGCGGGGATGCCCGACATGTCGGGAGTTTCTGAGAAGTTGAATCAGAGCGCCAAAACATTCGGAAGTTTCCTCTCCTCTGCTTTCAATAAAGCCGGCAAAACTGTCTCAGAAGCCGGCAGCAAGATCAAAAAGTCGGTGGCCGAAAATGTGAGTATATTTCGTTTTTTCTGTTCTATTGATCGCTGACTACGGGGCAGGTAAGTGCAGTTGATAAGGGTTCATTTTAGCTGTGCTCCCGATTACAACGATATGACGCAGCTAGCACGCGGCATCGTTCATCGTCACGGATCGGGGCGACGTTGCCAAATTCCTAAGCATCGCAACATGTGCAACATTTCCACCGACGATAAAGTGATAGCACTGCTTTCTCTCTTGTGTGCTCAATAAATCGCGTGTCCATGCAAGGATGTGCCATCTTATTCCCATTTCAAACCCATCTCCATCTCATCACCTTTTTCCGTGTCATTTTCATCCCTCCCGCCCGCCTCTCTCCCGTCCATTTATGCGCCCGTCGCCACCTTTTGCTGCGTTTCCGCTCGATGGTGTTCGCGCTCCGTGCCAGCGCCCGCCCCGCTATAGTGATGTTCCGCGCGGACCGTGTGCGGAATATCGCCCCGCCCGGGGCTGATGTCGTTCGATTCCGGCCGTACGTGGTCTGATTGGGGCAGTAGGGCAGTGACTCCAGACGGGGGGAGGGGAGATGGTTCTGGCAGTTTGAAAGGCCGGTCGGGGAAAACGAGAAGATGGCGAGGAGTGGCAGCGAAGTGCGCCCCGGCGCGATAGAAGCGAGTGCGAGAGGTAGAGTTCGATGAGAGTAGCGTTTGGTTGTAGTGGGGTGGGGCTGCTGTTTTGTCGAGAGCGCTTTTATTTAAGTGAGATAAATTAAATTGTTATTATGTTAAGCAGGATGAAGAGCGTCGCGCTCAACGGTGGATTACTGCTAGGGGCAGTGGCGTAGCCAGAAATCAACGAAAGGGGGGGCCATGGTGCTCGAGGGGGCGACTTTTTCCCTTGAGAGGGGCGCCATTGTCAGCTAGTGACAAAAAGCTAGTACCTGTCTAAAATGTAACTGTCTAAAATGATAGTTTTGCAAAAAATAGGCATTGATTCGATGCAGCTCGTCACGGGGAGTCTAATGGTGGTCTTTGTTTTGCGCTACGAGGTCTATAATTGCCAAAAATCGAGTTTGAAAAATGTTACGTCATCAATTTTGAACAGTTTTTTTCGCTATAACTTGGCCAAGAAAAGAGGTATCGATCTCAAATTTGGTATGTAGATAGAAGGCGGTAGGGACTATCACATATATTCCGTTTTTTATATTTAAAAAATTTGTTGGATTTTTCGGCTATTATATTTAAAAAAACCTATTTTTGATTTTTAGGGGTCAAAATCCAAAAATCCAAAACGTCACTCTGACGTCATTAGCGGCCAACCTATCATAGCCTTTGGAGAAATTGTTGGTCACAATGTGCAATAGCTATTTACGGGAGGGTACTGAAAGTTTGGTGACGATCGGCGCAGCGGTTCTGGAGATACATCGAAAAAACTAAAGGGGGGGGGGGGGCAAAAAATGCCCCCCCCCCACCGCCTGGAAGGTTAATGCCAAATTCCGGTTCATTTGCCTTGTCTCGAAAAATAGAACACGATGCCAGTTAAACTGATCTCGTGCAGGTCTAAGCCAAAAGTTATTACAGATAAACACCCTCCGCGAAAACGTATATTTTGAGGCTAAGACGTTTTTCTTAGGTAAAATCTGAGATAACGTATAAGAAAGAGCATAAAAAGAGCTATCGAATGCGCTTTGCTGCGGCGCTGTAGCTCAATCTCTTTGATCCTGACTTATGCGCCGCCATGTCGAAAAATGTCAAAATCGGCGAAACTTGATTTTCGGTTGTCTCCGGTGACCTGACCTTCGACCAGTTCGACCTAACCTTAAAAATGATCTAAGTAGTTTTGTAATAGTTTTCGACGCTCTTTCGAACGCCGCCTTCTGCGTGTCTCGACGTGACCCACAAGATGAGTTAGAAAAGGGTGTTCAAACACCCCCAACACGTTCAATAAAAAAACGCGTGAGCTAGGGGCGGCACCGCATTGCTTGGCGGGGGCGGCATCGCAATAATGGGTGGCACTGCGCTGAGGCACACCACTTGAATTGAGGGGTGGCATTGTACGGTGAAGGGGCGGTATCGCAACGAGGGGTGGCACTAACGAGGCTGCCTTATAAGAAACGCTTGGCACATCCTAGCCCAGCTCGGCGCCGCCTGGCTGCTGCATCTTGAAAAGGGCCTTTGATGTCGATGAGAAAGCCCCATTGTCAAATAATTACCTAGTGTCAGTGGTTTCAGGGGGCGGGGCTCTATCGATCTTGAATGGGGCGGGGCGACTGAAGTCTCCATTCAGATGGGCGTCAGCGTCTACTGGAGGGCGCCAACGACCTCGAATACGGCGAATGTGATCTTCAGAAGGGCACCGGGTGCTCTAGATGGGTGCAGTGCTTGGATGGGGTCACTGCTGCCTTCAGTAGGGCGTCGGACGGTCTGGATGGGCGCCATTCATCTCGGATGGTCCGACTGGGATTTTCAGAGGGGCACCAGTGTTTCAGAGGGGCGCCATTGATCTAGGATGGGCCAACTGAAATTCCGGTTCTGGTGGACGCCAGTGGCTCTTGAGGGGCGCCAGCGAACTCGGATTGATGGGGGCGACTGTGATCTTTAGAAGGACGTTGAAGGCGCCATTGGGCATGGATGGGGCCACTGTTGCCTTCAGCAGGGCGCCGGACGCTCTGGAGGGGCGCCTTAAGCTTGGGTGGGGCGATTGTAGTCTCAAGGAGCGTTGTCTCGGATGGGGCGAATGTGATTTTCAGAGGGACGCCGGGTACCTACTCTAGAAGGGCGCCATTGGTTTCAGAGGGTTGCCATCGATCGTAAGATGGGGCAGCTGTAATCTCCGTTTAGATGGGCGCCAGTGACTTTTGAGGGGCGCCAACGACCTCGGATGAGGACGACTGTGATCTTCAGAGGCGCGCCGGACGCTCTGGAGGGGCGTCATTGGGCTGGAATGGGGCGACTTTAGTCTCAAGCGGGTCGACTTCGGTCTCGGGGGGGGGGGGGGCGCTAGTGGCTCTTGAGGGCGCTATTGATTTCGGATAGGGCGACTGTGATCTTGAGAATAGTGCGGGTGCTTTAGAGGGGCGCCAGTGGTTTCATGGGGCGCTATCGATCTTAAGGATGGGCCGATTGGGGGAAGCTGTGAACTTCAGAGGGGCGCCGGGTGCTCTGGAGGGGCGCCATCAACCTTTAATGGGGCGACTGTTCCGTTCAGATGGGTGCCAGCGGCTCTTCAGGGGCGCCATCGACCCTGGGGATTCGGAATATTCTGGTTTCCGGAGGGGCGCCCTTCAACATTGAGGGGCTCAGGTCCTATTTAGGGGTGCCCTGGAGAACATTGGGGTGTCCAGGCACCCCCCAAAGAGATATTGAGCTCGATCCCTGCCTGCACATCACTTTTTAATTCATGTTCCCTCTGTAAAACGGCATCAGCCTAGTCGGCGCTAATTGGGGCGCCATCTGGGCGGCTGGGCGGAAAGGGGGGGGCCATGGCCCCCATGGCCCCCCCCTAAATACGCCACTGGCTAGGGGTAGTTAAAAGTCAGACTGGGATTTCTTTTGAATTTGATCCTGTTGACTGGCGAAAGATCGTCAGAGTGAGGCTATTTTCCGTTTACGAGTATGCTATCTGTCTTTTGTGCATTATATACAATGTGACCTTTCTGAGGGTTTGTCGCAATGCACTTCTGCTTACTGCTTATCCATAGTTATTTTATTTGGACAGTCATCAGTATTTACGGCCTTCTCTCGGCCGGACTTTCGGTTTCGTCTCTCAGTGGGTCGACCCCGTAACTTCCCGCAACTTGCCCAGTGGGTCTGTGGTTGGGGTAGGCCGCCTCGCGTCGCGTCCCATGGGGCCGGCTTGTGCGTGACCGCGGTTCAAACCAGATTATCCCGGCCTCGACTTATCACGTCTGGGCCAGCTGGTGCTTCCTGGCTGGCTGCGACCAGCCATTGGCGTCTGTTGGTCTCCATCTGCACCAGACTCAATTCCGAATCTGTCCCACATCTCTTCATCTCATCCCATGATATCCTATCATATCATATCCTGTCTCATCTCATCTCATCCCATCCAGATCCAAACGAGCCGACTGCTCGGTGGGATTGGCTGGCCATGTTGCTATTTACCGTTCCATGTGTCCTCCCCGCGAGAGAGAACATTGAACCCGATCGTCCCTTCCCAAGCCTACCGAAGGCTTTAAGGTTCCACCAGAGTGCTGCGCTGTAAGTGTAAGGAGAATTGCCAGCTGCCAGTGCTGATGAGCGAGATAAATCTTCCGACCACTAACGTTTCAAGCCGTTTGACATGACGGCCAGACGTGGTCTCACAAGGGTCAGAGACTCATTACTCAGAGCTCCCGACCAGCGTCGTGTCATGAGGAACGGAGCAGTTCGGTCACAGTTGGCCCGACTGGCCGTCGGAGGTAATTACTGAACAGTTTGGCACGTGACCGCGCGTTGGACGGTTCTTTTGACGGCCGCTGTAACTCTCCGTAATTACGGGTAGCGGTGACGGCTGGTTCTCGGGAGAGTGGATATAACTGGCTGAGACGCAGATGGGTGCGCCCGACGCGGGGTAATGAGATGGACAGTGCTGTGGTTGGAAGGGCTCTGGACTGGCGTAGCTGAGAGCAGCCGCAATGGATGGAAGGGATCTCCGTGACTGGGAGAAGTCGTTTGAAGTGCTAGTTTTGGGTGTTGGGACTGTGTCTTGATCTTTTTCTTCGACGCGCAAGCCGTTTACCCGGCTAGTAAACATGCGCTTTTTTAACAGCACATGGCTTTCGTAATAGTTATTTTTAATTAAAGGGACCCTCCCACCTTAAAAAAGTTAATGAATTTGCATGAAAGTGATGTCGCTCAGTTCAGAAAGAGCAAAAACGAATATCTACCAAACTTCACCGAAAAATATTCACCGGTTTTTAAGATATTAGACTTTTACTTTTGTTTACTTTTTTGGGATCTCCGCTGTTCCTAGCGACTTCATTTTGGAAGTGCGGCGTTTGCGGCAGATGTTGCGCGCAAATAGCATATACCACCACTGCTTCACAAAGATCTTAGTAAAAATTTTAAAATCGTTAGATCACCGCTGACGTCACAAATTCTAAGGGGGCATCTCAATGCATTAGCCCATTAGAATCCGAAAACTGCAAGTTTGAAATTCCATATCTCCGATTTAAAGCATTTTTCGATGTTGTGAGTGCCCAAACCGGTATTTGCGGGCCATGGCCACCAATTTGGCTATCTCAGCTCAAAACTAATGTTAAGGTGGGATGGTCACTTTAAGCAATAGATACGTCAAAGCTATAACAGTAGCGGAAGCCATTCCATCAAAAGAGCAGAATCGCTCCATTTTTCACAGGCTCAGCCGCCGGAGACCCCCACACATTTCATTCAATGTGCCACATGAGCCGACAAGGTGGATCTCTAATGAAATTAGACTGTTGCGGGCTTCATTCCTTGTCGGAACAGATTTGCTTTTGCGCTTTTAAGAAAATTGCTTCTTGACTCCGCCAGTCACATTGCTTTCCAGGTGAAAATTGTTGTACCAATGCATGTATGTAAACGTTTCAGACCTGCAACGTTGCTAAAGACTTCAAGCTGTAAGTGGACGGGTGGAGCGGACTCGTGCACAGTGGAGCTTAAACAAACGCGTGATGAATTGTAAGGAAAATACAATAATGTATCAGTTCATGGTGTCAGAAGGCTGACCGTGAAGAAAGGATCCTTTGAGCTAGTGTTAAGAACTGTTCAATAATATGACTGATACCTACTTTGCATACCTGTAAGCCCGAATGCGTACATATTTGCTTATCATAGGTCGCATGAAGACCGAACAATTAGCTGAACTTGGGCTGATCAAACACCAGACAGGTCAATTGTGTGAGAGTTTACACAGCCGCACACACCCGCTGCTGTACATCCTTTGACCGGTGACACCTCCATTCACAGAGCATGTTGACTGAGTTCAACAAGGAGAACGAGGCTTTCATCAACAGCAAGAAGTCGCCGTCGGAGACGGTGGCCCCCTGGGTCGGGTACGCTGACGAGGAGACCCTGAAGGAGCAGATCCTCGCCCTCTCTACGGTAAGTGACGGCCAGATCATCGCCTACAGGCGCCTGCCGGATTAACCCTGGACAGGTGATTAGGAGCCTATGTGAGCGGTCGTGTCGCGCGGCTAAGTGGAATTTCCGGGAGTCGGAAATGTCACGTTCGTGCAGCGGACGGCACGAGACTGGAAGTCCGCCGGACGCTGCACTGGTACACTCGGGGGCAGATTGATGTTCTACAACTCTTTATCCACCGGGTTCCTATGGCTCAGCATTGGCAGCAGCCGCCTGGTACCGGTAGACTGTGCCGCTTCACTTACTTGTCAAGCGGCACAGCCTACCCACACCGTATGCCACCGGTCTGGGTCGGTGGCTGGAAGGCGATGTGGGCCGCCTGTGACGTCAGCGCAGCGGTGAGGGCCGAGCCCGGAGGCATGGCTCGGGTCGGCGCGGCGCGGCGGCTGGCGAGGGCCGGGGAGTGAGGTGGGGTGGGAGCACGGACATCGCGCGGCTGAGCGTGTAGTTAACTTTCGCGTCTCAAGGCGCCAATTATTCTACCTAACAATTGTGCTAAAGCAGCTGTTAAAATGTCCTATCCCCAAGGCAACGCCTATCATCATACTTGCCATGCATATTACGACACACTTAAACGTGGCATTGGGACAGCCGATATAATTTATATCACACGTGCATCGAGTTGCGGAGCTACATTGTTTTTAACAGATAAGTATTAAGGCCTTGATTGAGCTCATTGGTGTCTATTATTTCGCACAGCAATCGTCCAGAGACGTGGGAACTGGGGTTTTTGGATAGCGCGGCGTCCCAACTTCAAGCAACTCTTACTGTTCCTCTAATGTGTGGTCGCAGCCACCAATAGCAAACCGTTCCATCTAGGAACAATTAAGTCGCGCACCTGGGACGGTTCGAACCGGGTTTCTCCAACCGGCCACCCTACGACGCTAGCGTGTATCCACTGAGCTGCCGAAACCAGCGACCAGCCGCCGCGGTCAAACGCGATCAAATGTCACAGTACTGTCATTGGCGGTCAGCGGGTGAATGTCATTTTGTTTTGTGCAGACGAGGACCATTCTCGGTAGATGAACGCTCGTGTCGTGAATTGGCCGGTGAGATAAGTCCGGTTCGAACTCCCCTGAGTGGCCGACTTTTTGGCTCCTAGTTGGAACGGTTTGCTATTGGGCACTGCGACCACATATTAGAGCAACAGTAATAATCGCTTTAAATTGGGGCGTTGGCTGCGGCACTATGTATACTCATAACCCCCAGTTCCCTCGTCTCTGGACGATTGCCGTGCGAAATAATAGACACCAATCTGCTCAATCAAGGCCTTAATACTAATATGTTATACAAAATATAGCTCCGCACTTCGATGCACGAGTGACACAAGTTCTATCGGCTGTCCCATTGCCACGCTTAAGTGTGTCGTAATGTGCATTGCAAGTATGATGATAGGCGCTGTCTTGGGGATAGGACATTTTAAAGGGACTATCCCACCTTCAAAAAAGTACCATTTAGGATTCGGAAATGTTACTCATGATATTGTGACGAATTCTGCAAGTTTTTACGCGTTTTCATTGTATACTTTTTGAGATATTGCGACTTTTATATTTCATTGTGACGTCATTTAGATCGGATCTGTGACGTAATGAAGAATTTACTTCATGTCAATGTGGGGGAAATTTGGCAGCAAATATAGGTATTTGCTCTCAAATATGGCGCGGCTCATACATACAAGTGTCTCTGATTAGCTTATTCGTAAATCAAGTGAATCTTCACTTAATGCGTGACAGGCGTTCAAAATGCAAATGACGTCATCAAAGGACCGTTAATAGTTAAGAGATAGGGCCTTAGCTAAGGCCCAATTTTCAAATGAAGGGAACGAATTTCTTTAACACCACGAAACTGAGGATATTGCGACCAGGATATATAGTGGTTTCTGAACCTGGCCGCCAACTTGGCTATCTCAACTCAGAATTAATGCAAAGGTGGGACAGTCCCTTTAACAACTGCTTTAGCACAATTGTTAGGTAGAATAATTGGTGCCTTGAGATGCGAAAGTTAAGTACACTCGCTCAGCCGCGCGATGTCCGTGCCCCCACCCCACCTCACTCCCCAGCCCTCGCCAGCCGCCGCGCCGCGCCGACCCGAGCCAAGCCTCCGGGCTCGGCCCTTACCGCTGCGCTGACGTCACAGCCGGCCCACATCACCTTCCAGCCACCGACCCAGACCGGTGTCATACGGGTGGGTAGGCTGTGCCGCTTGACAAGTAAGTGAAGCGGCACAGTCTACCGGTACCAGGCGGCTGCTGCCAATGCTGAGCCATAGGAACCCGGTGGATAAAGAGTTGTAGAACATCAATCTGCCCCCGAGTGTACTATGAGGCTTCTGCCGAGCAACGAAAGATGGGATGTTATCCTCATTTCAATTACATATTGCATATAAGTTCGTTTTATATTATCATTTATTCCTTGACAGTTTTAAACCATTCTTCATTCAATTAGATGTCTGTATATCGTTAGCATTTTGATTACATGCGCAATAACATGGCATCTGGCTAGCCCACGGGCAGGGTCCTCTCCTTCAAGAATGGAATGACTTAGAATTACCCTATGTTTGTCTCTTGTGTTGACTGCTTACTCTCTCTGCAAAACTCGGATCCTTACATTAAATACATTTGATGCGTCGTTCTAGGAATTGTTATTGCTTCCTTCTGGTACTGTAGAAGAGTATCAACATTTCATTGTTTTCCTAATCGCTGTTTCGTTAAAGTTTTGAGATGCAGTAGCAAGAGAACTGATGCAGTTCCAACTTTTGAGACGCACACACTCTCCTGGGGCCTTAAGGCCGTTAGCTTGTTTTTCTTTGCCCACTCTCCCCTAACTTCTAGCCTGTTATGATAACCGGATAACAAGTAGATGCCATATTTCGCCGGAAAACATTGTTGCCTTATCCGTGACTGCACATTCCCACCTCACCATTTGCTACCTGTTGCCGGGTCGCGGTGTGACCAGCTGTCCCCTCCCCATGGACCCTCCTCTGCCGATCGCCCCCCCCCCCCGCCCACTTCCCCCGGTCCAGTGACCGGCATTCATCTCTGACGTCACCAGTCAATAGCCATTGTCGTCGGGGGTCTCAGGGCGGCGGCCGGCCAGGCCGGGTGAGTCAGACGGGACCATGAGCGAATGTGGCGCGATGTTCCACTGGGCCAGACAGTGGACACGGCCCAGTGTTATGCTGAGATGGCAGCGCACATAGCGTGATGTCCGTCCGGGCGAACAGATCTCCGACCCAGTGACTTTTTGTTCCATTTATTTTGCGTCTTTTCTTATTTTTCAGTTTTTTTTCTACGGCCTTCCTCGCACATCCTACTTCGACTGTCTTCCTTTGTGTTACGCTACTTTGCATAAAATGGGCCGATCGTTTTGTCAGCATGACATTTCTGTTATTTCCCTTGTGTTTTCCGCGTTCGGACGGCAATACATCGGCGGTGTAGTGGATATCCCGTGGGACTCCTGAGCGGCGATGTCTGCCCCTAATAGGCCGCTGGCAACTGTGGCTGCCTCTGTTCCCGGCTGTGGTGCGGACACTCGGTGGCCAGTGGCCGTGTCATTACCGACCACAGCGGCGGACGCGGTCACTGCTCGCCGCGACCGCGGGGCGGTCCGCTGGCCGCCGCCGGGTCGGGGTGGCTTCGAGTGGGAGAATGCGCCGCCGCTCCTCGCGGGGTGCCGTATTGATCCCGACTCGGCCCGGCGGCTGCTTCTGCCAGCACCCTCCGGCGCGGCCCGACGCGGCCCACGCGGTCGGCCTGCCTCTGGGCGCTGGGACCGGAGCGGGGCTGCCCAGAGTGGTCAGATGGCCCACAGACCGCCATATGACCAGTGAGTGCTGAGCGCGGCTGGTGCCGGCCTAACCGTATTGGCCACCCGCCTTTATCGGCTGCCGGGACGCTGACTGGCCGCGGCTGGTGTCCGGCTCCGCGGCGAGACGGCCGCTGTCGTGAGCCGTCCTGTGCCGTCGTATTGTGCCTGCTCAGCAGTGTTCCGGCGCGCTCAGCACACGACCGGCTGGCACCGCGCTGACTGCGACCGCTGCGGTCGGCCGCTGGGGCGGTGCCGCCCAGCCGTATCGATCAGGGACGATGGCCCGCCACCCGGGTGCCCCTGTGACGATTGCGACTTCCGGTCGACCCGCCCCCTCCCCACGGGCGTCTCAGCTCCCGGATGGTGTTTTCGGCTCTCCATTGGCAAATTATCCGGGCCAGATATCGTGCCCTTTCTTCAGGCGGCTCTTTGTGTTCGGCAGACGGAAGTCGGTCAGTGGCGGCGAGCAGGGTGTGGTGGCGAGCCGGCCACTGGCAGCGCGGCGCTGTGCCAACAATGGTGCTGTTATCGCCACCCGGAGCTCCTCCCTCCCCTCCTCTCTCCCACTCTCTCCTTTCCCCGGGGGCTGTGTTTGCGCCTCTGATGGACGCCGGGCTGTTACTGCAGTCGTCTGACCGAGACGCGAGCCCCAGTGACGCTCTGTTTGCTCGGGACAGCTCTGAGCGTGAGGAATGTGTATTGCGTGTGCCTGCTCTGCCCGCGGTCAATGCGTGGGAATCGCCGACCTGGCTTTGATGATCAAAGTTGTACTGGTAGATGTTTGCTTCCCGGGAGCTTCTATACTTCGCAGGTCGACTTCCTGGTTCTATTGAAAGCGATCAGTGTGGCGTCGCAGTTGTAAAATGAAACGGAATTTATCGGTACACCGCCAACCAGGGCTGCGGAGTCGGAGTCGGAGTCGGAGTTGGAGTCGGTCAGAGTCGACAGTTCTGCTTGGAGTCGGAGTCGGAGTCGGAGTCGCCAAAATCTTTTCGACTCCGACTCCGGAGTTGGAGTTAACGCTGCATGTCTCAACGTAATGCACTGCACCTGTCTGATTGACGATACTGCGCTCGAAATGAGATTTTGTCGAAAAAAGGCCATGTTGCTGTTTTGGACGAACGTTTTCAGTGAAAGTAGCAGAAGACTGTAAATTCCCCAGAGCCTGCTTTTTAATTCTGCATGTTATTTGTAAAGCATATTTGCAACGCAAAGCCTTGGAACGCGCAAGGGATCGTTTCAGGTAAGATAAAAACGTTTCCGTTATGAACTTCAATATCATGATATGGATTTTAACCCGCGCCCTGCTGGGGGGGTGTTTGAACACCCCCCCTTGTGGTTTTTCGCGAATATCTCAAAAACGGCGGCGCTCCCGTTTTTGGTACACCTTATCATGCATCAATTCTACACATGTTGTGAAAATTTCAGACCAAGGTCATTCAAGGTCAGGTCACCAGGTCACTTGAAGTGACCTCACCTCATAAAAAGTTTCAATGTCTGTCATAGCTACACCGAGTGACCGATCGCTTTGAAACTTTCAGCGATTGCTAAGAGCAATAGCATGTACAAAATGTATATCTCAGAATTTTGATATCGATGACCTAAGGTCAGGTCAATTTTGCGACCTCCCCATTATAAGTCAATGGGAGAAAATTGAAATGCGTCTCTTTTGGACGAAAGACATTATAAACACTCCCAAACACTGAATTACAAGTGGTTTAGACACACTGAACATGAAAATGGTGTCCGTGACCCCTGTTTATGCCCTGAGGTCATCTTAGGTCACGAATGGTATCTAACAGTTTTTCGCAAATAACTTTTGATAGAGGCATGCTAGAGCGATGAAAACACCTTAGATGTGTTCAGCTCGACGATACGGATCGACTGATATGCAACATGACCCTTTCCGGTCAGGTCATGACCTTGACCTGAGGTCAAATTTTCAAGTTGACCTTTCAAGGTCAAGTTATAGTTCATTCGATGCGTCTTGACGAGAGGAACACGATGCCGGTAAAAGTAAGCTCGTACAAGGCTTGGGTCAAAAGTTATTGCAGAAAAACTGTTTCCGAAAAAATCGGCTTTTTTTGCAGTTTTTGCCCCCTGCAGGCAAAACCGTTGACGTTAGGTCAAATCTGAGAGTATTACTCAGAAAGGGCGTTAATAGGGCTATCGAATGCGCTTTTCCGCGGTGCTGTAGCTCTATTGGTTCCCGAGTTATGCGTTGGCTTTTTGGAAATTTTCGACATTCGACCTGGAAATCGGCGAAATTTTGCCTTCAATGACCTCTGGTGACCTGACCTTTGACCTGACCAAAAAATTGACTGAAGTGATTTCGTCATTATTTTTGACGCTCTTTCGAACGCCGCCTTCCGCGTATCGCTACGTGGCCCAGGAGCCGAGTTAGAAGGGGGGTGTTCAAACACCCCCCCCCCCCCCCAGCAGGGCGTGGAAATCCAGGACCCCCAGCCGGGCGCGGGTTAATACAACCGTCCGGAGTCGGAGTCGGAGTTGGAGTCGGAGTCGGAGTTGGAGTCGGAGTCGGAGTCGGAGTCGATTTTTGAAGTCGGAGTCGGAGTCGGAATCACCCTAAAATCCATCGACTCCGCAGCCCTGCCGCCAACCATATTCAGATGGCATGTCCGGAACTCATTTATAGGTAGCAATCGCCGTCCCGTCTACCCGGTCTGTGTCTCGTGGATGGGATGCAGCCTCCACCCCGGACGGCATTCATCAGGCCGGACACGGGCTGGTGGGCACCTCGGTCCCACCGCCAACCCGAGCCCGAACCCAGCGACGGCGAACTGACGTCGGAATAGGGCGCTCCATCATAGACGAGGCCGGCCACCGGGCGGCCATTTGCGTCCAATGGCCCCAGATTTGGGCAATATATTCTCTCGCCGTGTTGCTAAGGGGAGTCACCGCTAGTGCTGAGCGCCGAGACATTTTTTATGTGTGGATGATGACGTCGGGAACATATGTCAGTGGTAAATTTCGCATGGGTCATTGCTTCTGACTCATCTTTGCTTGAGTATGATAAAGATTCAGTATAACATATTTTCACATTTATGGTGCGAGTGTGAATCGTCAATTCTGATTTGATGGGCGCAAAATGACCTCGTAGTCGGCGCGCCCCTAAACCCCAACAAACAAACAACAAACAATTCTGATTTGACTGGGTGTCAAGCCGTCCCGCACGCTCAGCCTTGGCTGTGTGCTATGCGGTACAGCGTCATTTCAGGCGCCATACACTAACGCCATCTATGAACAAGTCCGACACGTAAGACGCGGGCGGTAAGCCTTCGCGTGACTGGCGCAGAGTAAGAAGGCGTGAATAAGCGAATTGATATTTAGCGACAAGGACATTGTTATGATATTGAAGCGGTGAATTGAACTGTTGCAACATGTTTTTTTTTATCGCGCAGACCTAGTCGCAGCCACGTTCCATCCTCTCCCGTAATCGTTGCCATTTCGCTTACTTTCTGTTACCACTTGGATGGTCTTGGCATGGTCTTAAGCTCTGTTTGGTCCAATTGAGGACGCAGAGGCGTGTTCGGTTCATCCGGATGGTCTACTTTTCTACCGGCGGTGACGGGTGATCGTAATGCCTCTCCCATACCGTGTCACTCACCGTCTCCATCTTCATTTCGATCCCCGTCTCCCACCCCTTTTCCTTCTTGTCTCCATCCCTGCCCTGCCTCCCAAACCATCTCCCAACCGTCTCCGATCTCTCCTAGCTCTTCGTCCGCCATTCTTACATCATTGCTGAATATCATACTCTGTCCATTCACTCGGGCTGTGCTCGTCTTCCACCCTGAGACCTTACAGTCCGTCCGTCCTCCGGCCTCTGGTCTGCGCTCATCCACCGCCTGCCGGTGTATCGCTGTGTGGCGCCGCCCGAGATGGCGCCGCTGATGACGTCCGTGATGACGTCATGATGTCGTCATTAGCCGGAATGGCCAGTGATGCATCGCCTCTCGTTGGATGTGATATTATAATAACAATAAGTGCAGTTTTGTGGTGAGCAGCAGTGTTATATAAGATCGCCAGATTAGAGACTCGATGCAGAGAGGCTAAAATCTGAGGCTGACTCTTTGATCTGAGTATTTATTAACCACAGATGCGGAGCTTTGATCGGTAAGCCGTCACCTGATCTGTCCGTTATGCGTGCGAACGCAGGTCAGTACAGGTCACCCCCGGGCGGCAAATGCGTGTGGCGTGAAGCCGGACAATCAGTGCGCGGCGGTGATCGATCTGAGAGGCGGTGCGGAGCCGGGTGACAGCGCACTTCGCCACGGGGAGGGGTGCGGTGCCTCTGCGGCGCATTGGACGGGACTCCCCGGTCAGCGCGGGAACCGACCGACCGGCGGAGTCGGTCTTCAAATGCTCACTGATTGCAGCCACTGAGCTTTCCAACTTGTCAAACCTCTCAAGAAGGTTGTTGAACCGTTCCTCCATGAGGAAACAAGCCGCCTCGAAATACCGGCGGCTCGCGCAACACGGAGCGTCGCGGCTCGTGCGGAGCACCAACGCAGACTGACCCCGCCCGCGACCTCGGTCACGGGCCGGGGTCAGCCCCTGGCGGCGAATGTCGTAACTACGGGTCGGTGAAATATGGCGGAACGGTGTTGTTACTTTTTGGATTGGATGGTAATGCACGAATTATTGCTTCGAATTGTTGTTTTGTATTACGGATTCGTGCGATCAGCCGCCCCGTGCTGGCAGTTAACTGATATTAACTTGGTTACCTGGCATTTTGCGTGAAGGGGTTTCATGTCACTAGCTGATGTGACATTGTAATGTTACATGGAGTATGTCAACTGACCGACATTGTTAGCTGATTAGTCGGTGTGATGAGTTATTGACAGGGGTCTATTGAGTATTGACCGTGATAAAGAAAGTCTGGTATGTACACGATGGGTCGATCGTGCGCCTTCTCCGAACCAGCTAGTCCCTAGGTCGTCTCACGGGAAATGGATAATTTCATATGGCTTCGAAGAATTGATTAGGATGCGTCGAGACGCCATCGAATATCGCATTTATCGCAGTGGCAGGGCGCAATGGTATCTTGATTTGACGGGCAGCATGGTCCATGTATCTCCACTGAGCACCATTAGCGCAGAGCGCTGTCTGTTTAGCTCCATTGGCGCATGCCTTACGTCCGTTTGCTGTTGCGTGTTTCGTTTTGTGTGCGTATTGATCGGCTTTGTGTGAACCTTGCCTGCCGGTCTTCCGACGCCGCCTGTCCCCTCCCTCACTCGGTCAGGGGCGCATTAAATCGGTCAACGGCCACCGTGCCCCTGTGGGGGTTCATGCGTCAGGCCACACTATTGAGAGCGGCAGTGTCTACCGCCCAGTCACCAGCCCTTCTCTGGAGTCTGGACGGACACAGGACACAGCTGACAGCACGGCGACGATCCCTTGATATCGTGTAGTCTTTGGTGTTGGAGCTCATCTTGAAACAGATAAAATCATTTTTTCATTGAAAGGGGAATGCTAATCGCATCAATCAGTCATATCATGCAACTTTTGCACTTTACTTTATTGGCGTTGTATGCAGTGCAGGCAGAGCATACTAGGCTGGTCCAACTACCGTTCCCCTGCCAAGATGCATCATTTAAATCCACAGGAGTTTTCGTTTTCTGTCCTCTTTTCGTCGTCCTGAAGTGATGCATGTGCATGTGTCAGTCCGAGGCGACATTCCCTGCGACCCAAAGCTGTGGAAGCTGTGTAGTGGCTCTGCCGGTACAGTGGCGGATCCAGGATTTTCACTGGGGAGGGGCTGCAGGTCATAATTGGGCGCCACGCCCCGGATGGGCGCCATAGTCGCATCGTGGATCTTTTTTGTTAGTTGCGTAGGGTTGCGTCAGTTGGAGTCGGCAGTTTTGATCAGAGTCTGAGTTGGAGTCGGTTCATTGGCATCCCTCGACTCCGATACCGGCTCGGAGTCAGAGTCTGTTAAAATTATCTCTACCTACCTCCCTTTTTATTCAGGGAGCCGTGTGCAGTGTGGTCTCACAGGGAGCCGTGTGCAGTGTGGTCTCACAGGGAGCCGTGTGCGGGGTGGTCTCACAGGGAGCCGTGTGCAGTGTGGTCTCACAGGGACCGGCATCGACTGACGGCACCTCACCGCTCTGTGACGGCTGTCAGCTGCCATCCCGGGTCGGCCTGGCCTCTAATTCAGTATGTACAGTGACACCACACGATTGGAAATATCGGTGCGGAGCGTACTGAAACGACGTTATTCGACTGATTTTTGCATCCTAGTCCTAGTATGCGGCACTCCGATGAGTTGCGAATTGAAAATTGGCGCCACTGCGCCTTCGGCGCAGTGGCGCCAGTTTTCCTTGGGTGGGGGCTGCCAGCCCCCGCAGCCCCCCCCTGGATCCGCCACTGTGCCGGTACACGTGTGCTACGACCCCAGACTCGCTGTCATTCGCGTGACTTAGTGTCGCGTGATGGCCACCTTTGTTTGCTTGTTCGGATCGCCGTTTTCCTATGCTATTCGTGTATCGAAGTCTCTCACTGGAATGGTATCAATATTAGCTAGCATGCCACCGTATTGATTTCGATTTTATAAACGCTGCTATAATTATACCGTTATTTACTCTGGTGTCATCCCATGTTCAATCAAAGCGTCAGTTTCTTCCGCGAAACTGGCAGCGAACTTTACCTCCTCTGCTGCCGCTGCGTATATTGTGAGCTGCACACACCATTCGGGTTGGCATTCATCCGCCAAGTTGTCTCTGTCAGGTGGGTGGAGTTCTGTTCA
The DNA here is from genome assembly GCF_019059575.1 of Amphibalanus amphitrite. Taxonomy (NCBI): domain Eukaryota; kingdom Metazoa; phylum Arthropoda; class Thecostraca; order Balanomorpha; family Balanidae; genus Amphibalanus; species Amphibalanus amphitrite. The sequence goes on from NW_024881812.1 coordinate 382,509, forward strand.
AGTTGAAACACTGGTCGGGATACCTGGGCAAGTTTGCGGCGTCCTATTCACCTTGAGTCGGCCCCACCCGACCTAAGAGCCCGTGGAGACCGGCGAGCTCCTGCGAAATCAATGCGCGCACAAGTTAGCGCGGCGCTTGCGACTGCAGTATTCAGCCGAGTTGTTTGCGCTGTCTGAGTGGCCCTAGTTGTGTGGGAGTTTAGGAGAGCAGTTCGGACCCTAGGGACGACAATTACGCCGCCTGAACGGATGTCGCAAACTCGAGAGGTATTGGCTGTGTGTTTCTGTCATTTCTTTTACAAGGAACGATTGTTAAACTTAGCGCGTCAATTTTGGTTCGAGACGCGTGCTACAATTGTTCATTAAAACTGTACTCAAACTTGCAGACGTTTCTTAAACTTAAAAACAAACTCTGGCTAAATACTGCTTTTCATATTGGACATCTTGTACGTATGTCTAGAATACTCGATGAAGAAATTTAAACACATATCTGGCATGACAGCAAATGACTAAAACGTATGCATGAAAACAAACTTAATTATGAAGTTTCATGAGCAAGAAGCGTCTGTCGAAAAAAAAACATTCATCGTGCACACGCTTTTCAAGTGTGTAGCTTAGACGTCACGATTCCACCGTATTGCCTGTCGCCGTCTTGAGGTACAGCAACTCCAAATCTGTTCTCCTCTCCTGCACACTGTCGGCTGATCTATGTATGTAATTAGTTTAATGGGCCTTTTGTGGTATATGACTTGCGTGCATCCAATCGATGTCGTCCTACTCAAGATCATAATGGTGTAGATAATCTGCTGCGAGGACATATGCGGTTTGTCAAGCCATGTATATGTGCTTTGAATACAAGCGTAACTCGAAAAAAAGATCTATGTATGTAACGCGTCTTCCGGACGGCGTTACAGCGTCCCACCCCACTGACATTGCTGTGTTTTGCCGGGCCCTGGTGGCGTGTCAGTCCGTCCGATGTTTATCACACGCGGCCAATATCTCACCCTGCCGGATGAGAATGATCGCCGGCGGTTTTTGTGGGTGGTTTATTGCGTCGTTATCACGCCAGAGCTGGCGTCTGATGGGGGCTCTGGTGTGCGCCGCCGACCGGAACGGTCCGATCTCAGTCGCCGAGCTCTGAGGCTGCTTGACGGGCAAGTTGAGTGCTGACTTTAGTGATGTTATGAATTATAGTCAAGCTACCGAAGGTGGTTGATGACCTGTGACGTCTTTCTTATCTCCAGTTAGGTGCAGTTAAGTCCAGGGGTTACGTTACAAAACACGATGTGATATTCTTTGCTTCTAAGCTAGTTCAAGCGTTACAGCGATGACCTCATGGTAGTGCTCGAATACGGCCCACGTTGACAGTTAATCAGTCAGTACAGACGTTAATTAGAATCTGCCACGTCCCGGCGTCTCTCCAGTGACGTCCGACTGCGGTCGGTACCGACGCGTCGCTCCCCTGTCGGTACCGACGCGTCGCTCCCCTGTCGGCGCCGACTCTGGTCGTCGACGGAGCCGTATTGGACGAGACCGGGACGTGACCCGAGTGCTGAGCTGAGTAGCACACCCCAGAGCGTCAGCGCTGTCCGCATGGACAGGATGGACGGAGACTCCATTCCAGGACACTCGGACATGGCTCCTGTCTCGCCGCCCATGTCCCGTCTCCCGTCCGGCTCTTCTGTCTCTGTCTGCCGTCCCGGGCCGTGTCCCCGGGTCGGCCGCTCAGAGCGACCCTACGCCGAACTCCCCGGGGATGAGACGGCGCCGATCTTGCTGGATTACCAGCTGAGCTTCCGCTGATAACATGGTGCCCGGCCCGGCGGACCCGCAGCAGACGCGGCGCTCTGTGAGCGGTTCAATGCTTACGAAGAAAGTTTATATGTAACTTGAAATTCGTAAGCTTCAATAAATTCATTGCTTTTCGCTTAGTTGCTACTAGTGTTTGAATAATTTAGGAGCCGTCGAATAATATGGCACCATCAGCTAACTTATTATATTTTTCAATCGAGATATCAAGATTTGCCACAGGGAATGCTTCTCGTGGAGCATAATGGTAAACACATTTCCGAATTCGCACTGCATCGACAACGTTACCGTCGTTCCCTTGTGATCAAGGACGTGAAAATTTGAACACCAATCAATCGAAGTTTGCATAAGTAACTGCCCTCCTTTCTGGTGATTGAAGTGTAAATCTACTCGTGGGAATTCAAACTTCTGAAAATGCTTGGGGCGTATTCCAAAGAACCCAATGAACTGCGAGAAGCGCCAATCGTAACTTCAGCCCGGCTGTCTGCCACTAATTCCCGGCGGCCACCAATTTCGCCGGTGAGCGCTCAGCCGTACCGGGGACCGGCCAAGTTCGGGGTCTGGCCGTGTGTCAGCCGCGTCGGAAGCTGCTCCATCAACGGCGGGCTCGATACGTAGCTCATCGTGAGTTGCGCCATCAATCTCCATGGGTGTCGCAGGAGAGCGTGGCGGTGCCCACCTTACGACCCACCCGGGCGGAGCTGTCCCCGTGCATCATATTAGCAGAGTTTATGCGCCGCCGTGCAGCGGAGGTCAGAATCCATCTTACTGGGCTGAGCCTTGGTAATGGTGACAGTGGCAGTGGTGGTGATGATGGCGCTGGTGGTGATGGTGATTGCGATAACGACAATCCTATGACCCTTTGGTAGCTGACTCGGCAGCACTCGGAGCTGGCGTGAAACATTCGTCCATCGATCCCCGTAATGATATCCCGTCCACCACACCGGGTCGTAGTGACGACCAGCTTCAGGGAATATTTGAAAGGCATCACCATGGAGCTACTACACTGCTAGCCTGCCTTCAGCTTCTTTTCCTCTCCTGTTGGCGTAACTAACGCTTTCGTCCATTGCTCTCTTATTTATCTTATGTGTCTGACAGGAAAGTCATCCTTGTCGTATTGATGCGTCGGCGCCTGGTCCCATCGGTTATTGACTGTCAGCCCGAGCCCATTGAGCCTCGCGACCTTTCTGTGCACCCCTCCGCCCCTCGCCTCACCCACCGCTCTAAACACTATCATTAGGCTGCATTACGAATCGATGTTTACGCAACGACAGTGAGTAACGCGCCCACCCGTTACACATTCATGCCGTTTTGGTCTGTGCGTATGACCGCCAAGCATGTCATTCTGGTGGTCCGCGGCCTCGCTGCAGCCGTGTCGGCCATGGAGGGTGTTTGGCCTGGTGCTGGCTCGTTCCATGCCAATTAGCGCGCTTGTCGCCGGTACTGTGCGGGCGGCTGTACGCGGAGCGGGGCGTTGACAGTGGACACGGTCCCACTGACTGACTGAGGTAGTACACAGGCACCGTGTGAAGTTACCTACTCACGTGGGGCTGCACACAGCTGGGGCAGGGAAGTCCCGCAATGGCGCGGAGTCCTAACCCGAGCTACCGAGGTAATTGTGATGCTGCGCTGGCTGTTTACACTACCGCGGGCCCATTTGATTTGCGTTTTATTCTACGACGTACAGCTATGCCTGCAAGCATATATCAGTCGAGCAATAACACAGCTGATGTTTTCCCACCAAGCCCCAATCTGATTTCAATAAATTTGTTTCGAATGCGCTTGGGGTATTTTACGTACAGAGTTTTACCATGAAGAGGTTTTCATACATTCACAATCTTTTAGACAATTCGTAACCGCCCGGTCTTTGTTTTTTTCCGAATCATCAACGGGTGATTAGCCCAGTTAAATGATTGGGTTGATTGCATTTGGATCACTGTACTTATGTCCATAATGTTTTAACCCGCGCCCGGCTGGGGGTCCTGGATTTCCACGCCCTGCTGGGGGGGGGGGGGGTGTTTGAACACCCCCCCCCCTTGTAACTCGGCTCCTGGGCCACGTAGCGATACGCAGAAGGCGGCGTTCGAAAGAGAGTCAAAAATAATGACGAAATTACTTCGGTCAATTTTTTGGTCAGGTCAAAGGTCAGGTCACCAGAGGTCATTGAAGGCAAAATTTCGCCAATTTCCAGGTCGAATGTCGAAAACTTCCAAGAAGCCAATGCATAACTCGGGAACCAATAGAGCTACAGCGCCGCGGAAAAGCGCATTCGATAGCCCTATTAACGCCCTTTCTGAGTAATTCTCTCAGATTTGACCTAACGTCAACGGTTTTGCCTGCAGGGGGCAAAAAGTGCAAAAATAGCCGATTTTTTCGGAAACAGTTTTTCTGCAATAACTTTTGACCCAAGCCTTGTACGAGCTTACTTTCACCGGCATCGTGTTCCTCTCGTCAAGACGCATCAAATGAACTATAACTTGACCTTGAAAGGTCAACTTGAAAATTTGACCTCAGGTCAAGGTCATGACCTGACCGGAAAGGGTCATGTTGCATATCAGTCGATCCGTATCGTCGAGCTGAACACATCTAAGGCGTTTTCATCGCTCTAGCATGCCTCTATCAAAAGTTATTTGCGAAAAACTGTTAGATACCATTCGTGACCTAAGATGACCTCAGGGCATAAACAAGGGTCACAGACACCATTTTCATGTTCAGTGTGTCTAAACCACTTGTAATTCGGTGTTTGGGAGTGTTTATAATGTCTTTCGTCCAAAAGAGGCGCATTTCAATTTTCTCCCATTGACTTATAATGGGGAGGTCGCAAAATTGACCTGACCTTAGGTCATGGATATCAAAATTCTGAGATATACATTTTGTACATGCTATTGCTCTTAGCAATCGCTGAAAGTTTTAAAGCGATCGGTCACTCGGTGTAGCTATGACAGACATTGAAACTTTTTATGAGGTGAGGTCACTTCAAGTGACCTGGTGACCTGACCTTGAATGACCTTGGTCTGAAATTTTCACAACATGTGTAGAATTGATGTATGATAAGGTGTACCAAAAACCACAAGGGGGGGGTGTTCAAACACCCCCCCCCCCCAGCAGGGCGCGGGTTAAGGAAAGCTTTTTGAGCTTTTAGTTCTACATTTCACAACACTGAGCTACTTGCATTATGGCGGTTCACTCTATTGAAGCCGAATGCAATGCAATAAAAATGAACACTTAGTGCCGGTCTGACATCGATCGGCTCCGTCTGCTGGCCCCAAGTTGTCCCGTGCCACATGCCTTGGGACCATGTCCGAGCCTAGTGCCTGGAAACTACCAGCTGCTATGGCTCCACTGTGACACTGGGTAGTGGCTGCAGGGTTGTGCTATCTGCACGGAACCGGTGATGAAGCTGCTGTGTGGCCTCCGTGAGTTGAGAGGCAGGAGACAACCGATACGGCGGAAATATCCACTTCTGGAGCGGTGGTAAAAAGTTAATGTTTTAGAGGCTGTAAATCGTTGGGTTTACGGCAGACGTCGTTACCGTTAAACACTGTGAAGTTCGCGGAACCAATTTTCTTGGATGGCTGTTCGGTAGCTTTGTGAAATTGATCACCTGGAAATGTCGTTATGCTAGGAGCCATCGTGACTTATAGGTGTTCTGTTTAGACCGATAGTTGTACAATTAACGTGGCTGTACAAAGAGCAATGTTTTTATCGTATGCTGCCAAATAACCGTTCGTCACTCGCGGTCTTTGTCTTCGCATTTACGAGTCACATTCCAGTGGGCTGCCTTACCAATGTCATGTTTCCGCGTCCATCACCTGTTATTGATTACCCCTATTGTGTTGCAGTGTCGCAGTTGTCATAACATTGAATATCACATAACCTTAGTGCAATATGGCGAAATTAACACATGGCTGCCATATGGCTTGTGCACTGTATATACATACAGTGTACAGTGTCACAACATGGACACGTGTCGGTCATTTGACCTCAATAGCCAGGCAGGACCTTGGCCGTAAATTTACACCACGTAAAGCCTTCGTCTGCAGAGTTACCACCAAGTCCAACATCATCAGCTGTCTTGTCTGACCTTCACCTTGACCCGAGTGAACCGAGTGCCCTGGACTACCAATACTGACCCCTTGAGTGTCCTTAGTTACCGCCGTATTGCCCTGAGTGACCCCTTTGTCTACTGTGTGCCGGCAGGACAACCGTAACTTTGTGCGGAGCCCGCCGTCGGGCGTACAGTTCCAGTTCGACATGGACACCTACATGCCGATGGCGGCGGCCGTACTCAGAGAGGACCCTGAGCTGGAGAAGCGCCGCTACGAGCTGGTGCCAAAGGCGTGAGTGAGACACAGACGTCTAACCTCTTATACAGAAACCTTTACCGGATACTTTTTCCTTTGTCGTCGTTCAGTCCACATGCGGAACTTTATATACCGTGGCGGTTGTAGCTACAACCCCAATTTTTAAAAGTACAACCCCAATGGCAAAACTACAACCCCAACATTGGAAAATTAAGAATTAGCCTGAAACACATGAAAATGAACAAAATATGTATCCCTACAGAAGCAGATAATTGAGATATATCAAGAAAGTGAAGATATCAATAAATTAGGACATCTTTTTGAATTCCAGATGCTAAAAACATTGAAAGTGCTCTGTTAAGAACATATTATTCCGCTGAGACAGTGAGCAGAGCATGATATGAAAGTCAATCACTTCACACTTCTTAAGCATACTAAGTGAATCATATTGAAAGTGTTCCAAAAAATCTTAACATGTAACATGGAAGTGTGAAGCAAAAAAAAAATCATAACATTCATCATACTTTTGCAGTGGCGAATCCAGCTCAGAGTTTGGGGGGGGGGGGGGCAAACCATAACAATTTATCGATTCTTTCCATGCCTCGTCCGTAGGCGTAATATTAAAATTATGCCGTTTGGGAGGGGCAAATGCCCATTTTGCCCCCCCCCCCTGGATCCTGATCCGCCACTGTACTTTTGGGTTTTCTCACTAAATATTTCATACCTGTGGGCTGTGCTTATCAAAGAGATAAGCATAGATGAAAAGTTTGACACAAAACAGTAAGCTTCAGAAATAAATTAACCTAACCTAAGCCTCCATCCTATGTAGCATTCAATCACCATAATCATAATATCAAATGCATTTCTTAAGTGAAATATCACTCTGTTCGCAATTTTGTCAGTTGGCACAATACCACCAATCAGCACGAATATTTGGCTAAAATGACGACACTTGAAATCAACGTTGACGACCATAAAAAGTAAAAACCAATCCTGTGCGATAATTAGTGCTGATAATCTTACTGACAGGTTCGCGAACAGAATGCAAAGGATGCAAACTTAGTCACATGTAAGCCAGCATGACGCATTTGATACAAATGCAAGGTTTTGGCGACGTCTGTCAAATCAGCAGCAACGAATATCAGCCTCACAGCAGCATATTTCGGGGTCTTTCGATTTGGCTGAAAATCGGTATCCAGGGCCTCCTCGATGCGCTGATTCCGAAAATATGCCTCTTTGGGGTGGTATTTTGCACCGTTAACGAGTTAATGACCAATTAACATTTTAACGGGAAACGGCGGGGTCTTTCGATTTAGCTGAAAATCGGTGTACAGGGCCTCCTCGATGCGCTGATTCCGAAAATGTACCTCTTTGGGGTGGTATTTTGCACCGTTAACGAGTTAATGACCAATTAACATTTTAACGGGAAACGGCGGGGTCTTTCGATTTAGCTGAAAATCGGTGTACAGGGCCTCCTCGATGCGCTGATTCCGAAAATGTACCTTTTTGGGGTGGTATTTTGCACCGTAACCGAGTTAACGACCAATTAACATTTTAATGGGAAACGGCGGGTTCTTTCGATTTAGCTGAAAATCGGTATACAGGGCCTCCTTGATGCGCTGATTCCGAAAATGTACCTCTTTGGGGAAGTATTTTGCACCGTTAACGAGTTAACGGCTAATTAACATTTTAACCGGAACGGCGGGGTCTTTCGATTTAGCTGAAAATTGGTATACAGGGCCTGTTTGATGCGCTGATTCCGAAAATGTACTTCTTTGAGGTAGTATTTTGCACCGTTAACGAGTTAACGACCAATTAACATTTTAACGGGAAACGGCGGCGTCTTTCGATTTGGCTGAAAATCGGTATACAGGGCCTCCTCGATGCGCTGATTCCGAAAATGTACCTCTTTGTGGTGGTATTTTGCACGTTAACGACCAATTAACATTTTAATGGGAAACGGCGGGGTCTTTCGATTTAGCTGAAAATCGGTATACAGGGCCTCCTCGATGCGCTGATTCCGAAAATGTACCTCTTTGGGGTGGTATTTTGCACCGTTAACGAGTAAACGGCCAATCAACATTTTAACGGGAAACGACGGGGTCTTTCGATTTGGCTGAAAATCGGTGTACAGGGCCTCCTCGATGCGCTTATTCCGAAAATGTACCTCTTTGGGGTGGTATTTTGCACCGTTAACGAATTAACGGCCAACTAACATTTTAACGGTAAACGGCGGGGTCTTTCGATTTAGCTGAAAATCGGTGTACAGGGCCTCCTCGATGCGCTTATTCCGAAAATGTACCTCTTTGGGGTGGTATTTTGCACCGTTAACGAATTAACGGCCAACTAACATTTTAACGGTAAACGGCGGGGTCTTTCGATTTAGCTGAAAATCGGTGTACGTTCAGTGTCTCAGGGGCAGACAGACAAGCCGTTGTGTGTTCCTAGCCATCGTGGCTGTGAAGAGTATGCGTTTTGTTTACGATTCGCCAAACAATGCATAGTACATTTGCTCGTTGAAAAAAAGAAGATCATCTAGTTAATTGAAGTATTCGGTGATATGAAAAGGCTGTGGCATTTATTATTTAGTTTCCTCAGGTTGAGATAATTTAGATCCAGTGTTATGTTCCTTTGCGGCATTGTGTTCGGTATGTTGTCCTCGTTTGCAAAATATCTCATGTCTGATCAGTCACTATTCCGGTTTATACTACCCGTTTCCGTAATAGACGTATTCCAGACGACAGTGGCATTAATATACAAAGATGGACTCGTTTTAAGTTTTTTAGTCTAAAAATAACGTATTCCTGTTTAGGTCTTCGTTGTCAGCCACGAGTGGCTTAAATTGTTACTCGTAGGGAAAGAGCCCTGCTCCAATACTGAGTAATGTTTGTGTCAAATGTGGAAAGAAACAAGTATTCATAGGGACTGTGATTTTGGGCGTTTACCTACCGTTTCCGAATCGCCACGACCAGTACCTAGCGGCGGAACACCCTCAATTAAGGGGGGCACTGTCGACTTTTGATCCCATTCTTTCCATGCAACGCCCATAGGGCTAATGTTAAAATGCCAAAATCAAAGGGGGCACGGTTCCCCGGTGCCCTCCCCGTTCCGCCGCCTATCGCCACGACCATGGTGGCGACTGGCGATACCCGAGTGCCTACAACCAGGCACATAGCCAATGGAGGGACGACAGGGTCAGCCGTCTCTCCCTGGAGATGGACCACTTTTATTTTATTTTATATATTTTTTTTTGTAAATGAAAATGTGGGCCCCTCCCGAAAAATAGTGGGCCGAATCCGGGGACTTTTCGGGTTTTGGTGGGGGTATACCCTGGGCTCCGGCAAACTACAACCCCAATGAAAAACAAAAAGTTCCACCTCTGGTTCAGTCAGGCTAGTTCAAATCATTGTTATCGGAACGACAGGTGGTACCAATAATATGACAAGCTAGAATGCGATACACCTCAATGCATATCTTGTTTAAGCCCATAGTCACTTCAATAAAGTGTGTTTCTTCGCACTCTTCCAGCTGTTTTTAGGGCGCGCCGGCTGGCGGGAACCATTGCTTCATATCCTTGTTCATAGATGGCGCTAGTTGTACTGACGCCTGAATGCAGGCTGTGCCGCAATGACCTACTACGGTAAATTCGCTCGATGCTCGCTCAAACCTGTACAGCATTGCGCAAAGTCGTAGTAACAAATTAGTTTTTTTATGACGTTTCATGTTAGTGTGGGGGGGGGGGGGGCACACCTGACACCAACACCTGTGACTCTGTGGGTTAGCATTCAGCTCTCCTCTTCTCTGAGAACTTCAACTGTAGCGTCATCCTCTCGGTCCATCGGGCTCGGCCGTCAGCCGACTCACTGGTGCTCAGAAAACACATCACCGTGTTTGCACTTGGCTCTCAGCTACCTTCAGAGCTATCAGCTTCCACCCATCTGCCTGCAGTATATAAATGTTCGCTGTTGTCGACTTCTTTGTTCCAAGCGCCTGGCAAAGTTTATGCCAAGCCTGCTTTCTGGGATGAAAAATAGCCGCAAAAATAACTCAGTCTAATATGAAATTATTGGTATCCTCTGCAACTGTGCTATTAGGCTGTTATTTGCGGTGTGACTGGATTTGATGTCACAAATCAAAATGAGTCTCGCTTATTTCGTCATGCCGTGCACAGTGATTTATATATAAAGCGCTGCAAGCTGGCGCCATCGCTGTAAAATGCGGTCGTACCACTGAATCTGATTCCATCTCTGAACTGTCCCGCCCGTCTCCATGAGCTCAGGAATCTCGTCTGATGGAGGTCTATGCCATCATTTCCGGGCTGGCTGGCCGCGCTATATGTCGTACCTGGTCACACGGGATCGCCGAGTGCCGCCGTGACCCGCCCCCGGAAGAGCGACCCGTCCGTGCGCGGCGGTCGCACTCGTCAGGCCCGGATATTGAAGGAGGTGGCCGGTGCCGCGGCGCTGATTGCTCCCTTCTATCTCGGCGTGCCGCGCCCGCCAGTCGCGCCAGATCGGCCCGAGCGCGCACCAATCGCCCAGCTCCCCGCACCCGGAAATTGATTCGTCAAACGGAATCACTTGGCAAAATGTCGGATTTCCGAGGAAGTGGCTCGGTGGAATAGAGAGTTGGGAGTTCATTTGGCGAGGTGAGTGCAGAGAGCGCTGAACTAGGAGGAGCGTTCTCCAAATCCGGCCACGTGTTGATGAAGTGGAGTTGGGTGCTGGGTGTCTGGCTCCCGGAATCGTCACACTCCCTCGGGTGTGTGATGGATACCCCGGCTAGACAGCCAGGTCTCGGAGCCGGCAGACTGCGCTCTTATCGCCTGAAGGTCGGGGTGACAGCGGTGGCTGGAAAGCAGACGGTATTGATCAGCACAAATACCTGCCTGAATGGTTGCATAATGTCTTCATGGACCGAAAAGAAATCATCTCAGAGTCCAGAGAGTTCATGTCACGCTCACCAACAGCTTCAATCGTGGTACGGCAAGAAAAATATTATTTAACTGTCCTAGATTATGAAACATCAAGCTGGTTTTCTGATGAATCATGCTTGTTCGAGACTTCAGTATCTGGGTTATTTTCACTCTATGTGAAACTACAGGGCCGAATCCGCTACCCAAGCTTGAAACTCGAAGCACCAACTTTTCGTAACGCACTGCTGAAGTTCCCGAGAAGTCATCTGTGGCATGTGTCGTGGTGGAAATGTCACCGTTCCACTAAATCCCGAGCACTGATGGCTAGGCGGTCGTTGAGTTGTCTGCAGCCATGCTCTCTCATGAGAAGCCGGTCACCTGTTGTGAGCTAGATGGAGGACGACGGAGACCTCATGGTAGCGATGTCAAAAATCTCCTGCAACCAATTCCACATTATGGCTCAGAATCCCGCTTATGCATACCAAAGACACACGAACCGACCGACACGCTCGTGATAACTGGAACGGGCTGACAGAGGTTGGCAGTCGCCCAGAGTGACGCCCACATACACACAAGACGAACAGGCTGACGTCACCACCCAAACACACATACAAATAGCCTGGTGAGTCAGACTAGGCGGTGGCCCCGCCCTCCCCTCCCCCGCCCTCCGCCCTGGATTGATACAGTCATCCCACGACTCTGCCAGGCGGTTTTGGCAGCGGGCTGCGACGATCCCCTGGCGCTCGTCTCGATGCGGTCTCTCTCGTTCGAAAAAGTGGTCTAGCCTTGTTGAACATTTGTTGTCCGTCCTATTCGCAAAGCCAGCTCATCCTCATCCTCAACCACATTCCCCTGTTCTGAGCTGACGGTCACCCTACTAGACAACCGGTGGAGGGCTGTTCCAAGTGTTGTATACCTCCGGGGGGACAGTTTGAGCGGCTGCATAACCTATCCCCCGGAGCATTCGTCCTGGATAGTCCCAGCCGCCGCGGTCCACCAATCTGTGGTCGAATGAGCCCAATGTTTCCCCCTTATCCTCTCATCCCAAGGCCCTGAAACGGTCCCTATGGACCCAAAGCGCCCACCCGAACAAAAGAACTGAAACTGCCCGGCGGCGGGACCTCGCGCTGCCCAGCCCCGGCCGGGTTCGGCGGGGTCACTGCCGGCGGCGGCCGCGACACTGATTGATTTTCAGAGGGAGCTGGCCGGCCGGCGGGACTCGGGGTGCCGGGTCGGGTCGGGCCGACGGGTCGATGAGACGGCGCCGGCCCCCGGTGTCACTGCAACTGACGGAGACACGACACCGCGGGGCGGCTGACGGACGGAGACGCTGCACGAACGATCAGGGACGCTGACTGGGACATGACACACAGAGCAGGACAGGAAAGTGGGGTGGGAGATACTGACTGTCCGAGCTCACTAGGGGGTCAAATCAGGGTGACACGGGACGCCGCTGAGGGGTGGAACTATGTCGGCATGCCTACTGAAAGACCACGACACTGGTTGGGGCGGCGACAAAGCACAGTGTGATGTGGCATATATGCAGATAACAGCGGGTGGGAGGAGGCGCAGCTAATACTGAATCGACGAGAGACGGACTGTTATCCAAGACCGACACATGTCTGTGAATTCTAACGAACCAGGAGACACTGCTTTAAAATTCAGTGCTATAATTCACCGGCATGTGTCAGTTTCAGCTCGCATGGGGCAGAATCAGACCGGCAAATATCAAGCTGGTGACTGGGCTGCCGCCGCCCACAGGCCGGCTCAGTCGGTGTCAATATCCCAGCTCGGTGCTGTCGCCCCGGGGGCTGCTTTGATGTCGGCGTATTTGATCGGGATTAATTAGAGTGTCCGGCGCCAACGCGGCCGCCGTTTCACACAATGGTTCTGTGATGGTGGAGGGCTACAATTACATGGGCAGTTTGCGGGGGTCCCTGCGGTGTCGGAAAGAAGGGGCTGGAATAGAGCATGAAGGATGAAGTCGTCGGTGTATGAATGTCGTCCAAAAGTTAAATTTCGGGAGTATTGGTTCGTTCAAGCTAGCGCTGATAAGTAATGCAAGTTAAGATCACCAGGGTAACCGAAACATCATTGTTGAAGCTGGCCGGGAAGTACAGTTGCACGTTTACATATTTTGTATTATTCTAATTGTGCTACTCTGCTTGTTTATGCAGATGGGCCCAATTAGCTTAATTGCTATTTCAACTTGTTTTATGTTCTGGAAACGTCACGATAAAGGTCACAACAAAAGTCAGAGTTGTTTTCGACTTGTCGCGGATTTTCTTTCCGATCTGCTTACCAGAATTTCCTGAACGACCATCTCTTTTGCCCATTGTTCTGTGAACGTCTGATCCGTTTTCAGCTGAACGATTTTGTCCCTCTCACCGATTGTGTGCTGTCCTCTTCTGAACGGCTTCCAGTCGATGGCGTTTAGAGTCGCCCTAAATGCCCGACCACCGTTCTGCTCCCTCTCACAGGATCAACGAGGAGACGTTCTGGCGCAACTACTTCTACCGCGTCTCACTGATCCGGCAGTCGTCTGAGCTGAGCTCGCTGGCGCAGGAGGGACACGACTCCAAGGACTCGTCACACACCTCGTCTGTCGAGGCCGCCGAGCCCGCCAAAGGTCAGACTCGGCGTCCCGTGGGAGTCGGGCCAGTCAGTCAAATTAGCAGCAGCAGCCGCGGCAGACCTGACTCTCCCCTGGGCGGCCTGCACCGGTGCGGTAGGTGCGGCCGGAATGGAAGGGCTGTGTTATTAATGGCCGCCGGGTTTCCGTTCAGAGCCCCAATGAACCGGTCGAAGTACGCTGTATGTCATCCACAATGGCCCAATAACGGTGGGTGGGAGCGTGCTCGTCATTTGGTGGAGTAGCGCTGGCCTGCCGACTTTGTTGTGACTTCGTAGTCGAACTGTGCAGAGGATACCAAGTCGGACTTTGGTTTGGCTGTGAACGCGTGTCTTATGGCGACAATTCGTTTTGTTGACCGTTGCGATCAAGACTAGCAATCACGACTCCTTGATTTTGGAAAGCCAGCGACAAAGCCATTGTTCTAAGTGATCCGGAGCCCGTGGACGCTATAAACAGAAACGACTGGTCATTTTACTCCCATTACTCCAAAGCGGTATGTGGCGCTAACTGTTAAAACAGCCGAGGTTCATGGCCCGGCCGCCCGGTCCTTGATACCGACTCGGAGGAGCTCTAGCGGAGCTCGTTAGCTCAGTTTAATCAACGGAAATGAGCGCGGCGCCGGCGGGAGATGAGCCCCGTCAGGCGCTGTTGCCGCCATTGTCTCACGGGAAGAGACCATCAGAACAGGATGGCGGGCGGACCAAGTGGAGGGCGCCCTCAGAGATAAGGAACGGACCTATACCGTCGGGCTGTCGGCTTAGCTAGGACGGTTAGATCGTGCTGCCGCGGATTTACTGCTTCGGTTTAATGAAATTCCAGTGCTAATTCTATAATTGTGTACCTTCATTATTAATGCATGAGTAGGGCATAGTTCCCACATGTGGCCTGCTTCAGAAATGACGCCTTGTTTTGGTTTATTCTCATTTTAATTACCTGATTGTTGAGTGTTCGGGACAGGGCACACTGCACGGCAAGCTTTTACAGTATATTCATGTGAAACTTCTTCGTGTTGATGATTATCCTTGTCCACTATTGTCTATTGATTCGGCAGGTATGTTTTGTGGTATGTCTTACTTTCTGCACGCGCCTATTGCGGCCGCACCCTGGGTGGTCTATCAGCCTTGGTTTCCCTGACAACGGCTCCTGGCGGGGGTCGGCGAATGTGTCCAGGATACTGAACGGCACGCCACAGTCTATAGCAGCTGGCCTAAGCCCCATCCCCTTAGACTATATGCGGCGCCTCACGGAGCTGTTCCTGAACACGCGCCGGTGTCTGTTCTATTCTATCTGGCGCTCACTCCGCGACAGCTCGTCAACGCGACGGCACGACCCGAACAAAGCCCTGCCGAGGCGCACAGAGTCGCTGGGACCCTTCATCAGTGTCGGCCGGGCACGACGGCGCTTTAATGGCGGCCCGCCTATTGATTGGTCGAGCTAGTGGCGGCTTCTCGGCGCCCCCTGAGATAAGAGCCGGCCGATGGGAGGTCGTCAAAAGGCCGCGCCAGATGGAGTGCCGATGGCGCCTTATCGCGACGCCACTGCCAGCGGTAAAAACAGCGGCGGCCGCTAGGCAGCGCGCGGTGAATGTAAAATGTTAGAGGTCTACGTTTCTGTATCGTGTTGTCTAAAATGTATTCTATGAAAGGGAGTAGTTATACAGGATGGCCTAAAAGAAATTAGCTTTCAGCCTTTAGTTTGAAATTTGTATCTCACAATTTTATGCAGAAAATTGATAGTAATGCTATTCTTCGTCTAATAATTTTTTTCAAGAGACGTTTCCTTTATCTTCTGGCATAAGAGCCTCTCTGTTTGACTTTCGCTCAAATCCGTTGATCAATTCCATTTGGTCCATTTGAAACCCGGCAGCGGAATCTCCGCAGAAGTGCGCGCCCCACGGTTCTGGTGGGCTGGCCGTTGCCATCGACGGTCGATCTGTGCGGCCCGGTCCGCCTGTCACTCCCTGATAGGGTAACGGGGCGGCTCAGCCGCCGGCCTTCGGTCATACGCGGATTGATGGCCCGCTGGCGGTGGCGTCTGCAGCTCCTGGGTCCTTCCAGCTGACTCCTGTACTCTGTCCTACTCGCAGCTAGCTCCTGAACTCTGCCCCACTCGTAGTCGATATATGTCCCTGATCGGACCCTTCACAGATATCTCCTCATCTCCGTCCAATCCTGAATTTAGTGGTGTCAATCCGAACTTGAATCTTTGGAATTCCGATTTTGTCCAAAGCCCATATCGGAATTTGGTTGGACAATGACAGCAGGCTTTGGACAACATTGGACAATCACTTGCTACACATCAGCACTTAAATAAAGTAATCGTGTGTAGCATTAATTGGGGAATAGAAAGCTCAGCTTTCGATACGATAAACTCTTATGAGCTGGTGACAGTACAAGGAAATGAAATAACAATGTTGACTGCTGAGTGTTAACTATTGCGTAGGTTTCGGACATCTTTGGACAAATGGCTGGCTTGGGCATTTTTGGACGGGCAGTCGCCGTATGTATTGGACTCTGGACGGACATTGGACATACATTTTCTGAAACTGACACCAACACCACTACCCTCTCCGGCCGGTTACTCTCTCCTACCCTGACCCGTCACAGCCGATTTCTGCCCCCTGCCCTTACCTTCCACAGCCGACTTATGTATGCACTCTACCCTGACCCCCTTCAGCCAGCCACTCTCCTCTGCTCGGCCCGACCACTTGCCGCCGGTAGCAACAGTCGCCTTCTTCCCCCTCGTCCTCGACTCCTCCCGCAGAAGGTCGTTACCCAGCCCTCCCCATCCGTATGTATGGGACGGGTTCTGCTCTTGGGATGGGACTGGTGTTAGACGGACGGCATTGAGTCCGATCACCGCTCCTTTGTGCTTTAGTGATCAGCTGGCAACAGTGGGGTCATTGGCCACTCCTACGGCCCTGAGTTCATTGTGCTGTATTATTCAACAGGTGCCATTAGGTGTCTTGCAGATCTGCTGGTCGTATGGCAAGCTAGTTTTGCGGGTAGTCGTCTTTTTCATCGTGCTACTGCGGAGCGGAGACGTGCTTTCATCCCGGTGTCCTGTGATTGAGGCATCTCCAAGGGATTGGCGGGCTCACAGAGTTGAGCAGTCTGTCACAACTCCAACCGTCAATGACGCCGCCCTCCAACATAGATGCCCGTCACTGGCGCCGCTCTCAAACATAGCTGCCCTTCTGACATAGCTGCCCGTCACTGCACTGGCGCCGCCATCGGATATAGCTGCCCTTCACAGACGCCGCCTTTTGACGGAGTGGCCGTTTCTGGCGCCGCCTAACGACAACGCCCACCGGAGGCTATTTTGGCGCGCCGCGGCCAGCCGTTTGTCGATTCAGTTTCGCGGTTGGCTGAAACTTCTGCGCTGAATATGCTAATTTCAGCTCAGACCATTGGTTTCTCGAGTCATATATTTGCATGTAATAACTCGTCATGGCGGCACCGTTTCCTCTTGGCGTCACAGTTTCGGCTTATGCTAGGCGGTGGTGTATCGCTGATGGCTACTGGCTGAATGTTGTTTTTCCATCCTGACAACTTTGAATTTGGGTATAACATTATTCGCGTTCAGGGCAAATTTTCTGGACCGGCCTGAACGTTGAATTGCCTGGTTTGCGTGCTTATTTTTCATGCAGTATCAAACCATTCGCTGTTTTCGATGTATCGGCATCATACCTCGATCGCTATAGAAACGCAATGTAAAAATACATTACATAGCTTGGCACTTCAGAGGGCCAGGATTCGGATATCGCTAGTTTAACTCATAGTAGTTTCAGTCTTGTCGAGAACATCAGATTCATCGCTTTTCATGTGGTTACGAAGACCTGGGAATCAGAAAAAAAAACACACGTAACCACCGTTCGAGAATGGTAGATCTTAGCAAAAGTGACAGCAAGGGGCGAGTGGGGCTACATATAGGCGATGGGTCGGTCAATGGAAGACGAGTGGGTCGACTAGTGTGGGCGGGTGGGCCGGCCAGTAGGTATAGTAAGTGGTTTGGCCCGTGTGGGCGTGCCGGGGTAAGCGCAGACAAAAACACGCCGGGCGGCGACTGGTCGCCCTTGTTCCCGACAGATTGGGTTAGTAAGGGAAAGGTCAGCTCGGATGGACGGCGCGGCGGACGAGGCCGGTCCGCCCGATAGCATCGGTAGAAGACTGGGTCAGTGTTTGTCTTGGCGTTCAGTCCTTCGCTCCGGTCGGTGTACGGGTGACGTGAGCTGGTGACAATCAATTACAATAGCATGGAAAACTAATGACGCAGCACTGAGAGCTGAAGAAGTGATTGAAGGTTTGCTTTTTCGGAAACAAACCGTTTGAAGACGATATGTAAAAGTAGACGTGACGTGAGACATGTGATTGTTTCATTGCCGTTGTCCCAGTAATCATTCGCCCCTTCGTTAGTGCCCTCCGACAATATTAGCTCTTTCATCTGCGTCCTCGGAACAAGTCCTCCCATCCTCTCTTCCCGCGAAGTAACATCCTCCCCAGCGCCCTTAGAACGAGTCCCCCGTTCTCTACCCACGCACGTTCCCCGTGTCATCAGAAGAGACCCCAATTCTCTGCTCACGGAGTAACAGCCGACCTCTGTGTCCTCAGAATGAGTTCTCCTGTCCTCTAACCATGAAGTAACGACTACCCCTGTGTCCTCAGACTGAATCCTCCCTCCCCTGCCCACCGACTAACGACTACCCCTGTGTCCTCAGACTGAATCCTCCCTTCCCTACCCACTGACTAACGACTACCCCTGTGTCCTCAGACTGAATCCTCCCTTCCCTACCCACCGACTAACGACTACCCCTGTGTCCTCAGACGAAATCCTCCCTCCCCTGCCCACCGACTAGCGACTACCCCTGTGTCCTCAGACTGAATCCTCCCTCCCCTACCCACCGACTAACAACTACCCCTGTGTCCTCAGAGTCTCGTGAGGAGGAGGAGGCGGCCGAGCGGCCCGACAGTCCTCACGAGTTCGTCTCGGACAGCATACAGCCGAGCTCGCAGGACCTGGAGGAGGTCCGCGCCGGCATCCGACAGCTGGGCATGAATAAAAAAGGTGCGCCGCCGCCGCCGCCGCCGCCGCCGTCGGACGCGCCCTGAGCAGGGACGCGTCGTATGACCGGGCAGGGTGGGGGAGCAGGAGGGGTGGGGGCGTAACGTATAGGGTGGGGTACGTGGTAGGATCATTGGTAGGAGGAGGGGTTCATATCATTTTGTGATCAGTTTTTAACATTTATTTTCCTTGCTTTCTGTCTTAAATAGTTTGTCACAGACCTTCTGTTTTAGGTGGCAGTCGGGCTAGATACGCGAATTATGTGATAGTTGCAATACCTATAACCAAAGAGCAGGGTTCCACTCACATTTATTGTTAGCGTGATGCTTGTGGTCCAATGACTGTGTATATAGTCCTTAGGTGACTTGGTCAAGGTCAAGTTTTGTAAAAGTAACATACAGTTTACTGTACTCGTTAAAATTTTATTAAATTAACGTTAAATTAGAGTATATGAGGCCGCTGGAAAATGGACAAGCAAAAACTGTAACCGTAATTATAGCTCAGTGAGTATACCTAGGTACAAGGGTCATGTAGTTATTCTATGACGTTCCGTCTTAAGGATTCCTTTTCCTTCGTTTTTCGTTTTATTTCTTTGTTTTCAATCTCTGGGTTTCACTAAACGTATTTCTTCACCGTTTTTATCCCTGTAGATGTTTCGTAGAGTGTAGTGTTTTGTTGATTTGCTGGCTACTGGCAGTAAAAGTCGCAGGCACCACAACGGCACTCACACATGCCCCGATCCTTCTTTCAGTTTCATTTTCCTTGACGCACTCCTAGCTGAACCCTGCGAGAGCGGTTTTGATTCGTCTGTGTGCATTGTGAATAAACATTTTGCTAAAAATACTTTGTTTGCCATGAAAGCAGCTTAAAATAATCTTCATTTGCTTCCTGCGTTAAGAACAGAGCTTCTCCAATCATCATGTTTGGCAGAAATTCAGCTGGTTCATCCATTTTGAGGAGAATCTGCTTTGGAGCGCTCTGCCGCCGGGTGCTGCAGTTGCGCGTCTGTCCGTTGGGCGGCGCTGCCGTCGCTGTGTTTGGGCGGCAGCCCGCCGGGCGGCGCTGCTGTGCTGAGACTGCGCTGGTCTGTTTCAGCATCGGCCGCCCGCTAGAGCGCCAGCCGGCCGCCGGCACACGCCCCTCTCCCGCCCGCCGCCTCCGCCTCTCTGTCTGTCTTCACCCTTATCTATCTATCTGCCTGTCTGTCTCTCTGTTTCCGTGTGCGTGCGTTGTGGTGCATGCGCCTGCTAGCTAGCCAGTCGGTCGGTGGGTAGCGCGTGCGGCGAGGCGCGCGGCCGGTGGTCAGAGCGCGCCGTGTGCCCTCTCTGTCGGCCAGATGAGGACTGGGAGCGAGAGCTGAACGCCGAGCTCGGCGAGTACGAGCTTGTCCAGGAGGACAGCAACGGTGACTGGGAAAAGGACATTGAACAGATGCTGGAGGACGAGGAGCCGGAGGCGGACCTCAAGTGATCCCGCCGCCGGCCACTGTCGTCCTCGCTCGCTGCCGCGCGCTCCGGCGGCCGGCCCGCCGCCACAGCCGTCGCTTGTGCCGCCGCCGCCGCCCGCACGCAGCCTGTCACCCTGCCTCCCTCCCCCTCCCTCGTCGCTCCGTCTCGCTGTAGCAGGTAGCTAGCAGCATGCCCGTCCCGCTTGGCTCCTGTCTCACCGCACCTGTTGGTTGGAGAGCCGCACCCTGCGGCAGAGGCGGCGCGCCACAGCCAGAAGCGGCGCACCTGCAGGCTTTCGGGCGCCAGCTAATGAAGCATTCCTCCAGGGCGGCCGCCGCCGGGAGGCCGCGAGTCGGTAACGTGGGCACTCCGCGGCCAGCGCGGCCGCGCGGACAATGTGTTTACCAGGATTTATCGATATATCACTGTGTACTTGTGTATGGCCGGGGCACCTGTGTGCAGACTGTTGATGTTTTGTAGTGAGTTGCTGCGCGCCGCTGTATTTATCGAGGGCGCTCGGTGCGTCGTTTCAGTGTTTTTCTCGCCGTGCGTGTGTGAATGTTTGATGTTCAATCCCCGGGTAGGGCGACCCCGGGAGACGACCGCGGCGCTGTCCGCGGCCGGATCGCTGAGACGTATTACACGCCAGAAGGGGAACTATAGACACTGTGTTTGGTGGCCGGAGGTGTGGAGAACGAGTTAGTCGAGACTAAGACACGTTATAATTATTTGAAAAGAAGAGCAGATGTTGTACGCCATCTATTCATCCCGTATCGCTCATGATCACAGACAAGTCTTTACATGATCTTCGATGCCTGAGATACGACAAAAATCGTAAAATTTCCGAATCAAATAATAAAATGTTCAGGGCAAGTCTGCTGGCCGACTAGCTCTGAGGTACAGGTCAGTAGCTTCGAGTCGAGCTCAGTGGCAAGTTTCCAACAAAACGCACCCCATATATAAGAACTCTGGCACACTGAGACAGCACGGGCGCCGCACGGCCCGGTCCGTCCGCGGCGGCCGTCCCCCAGTCACGCATCACAGTATAGTTCGGGCACGCAGCGGCCGGTCGGCGCCGATACCCGTGACGCCGTCTGGTCCCTAAATGCGACTAGTTTGCCATTAGGAGGCGGCTTTCAGCGCCCGCTGCTCGCGGTGGTACCTGAAACAGACCGGGAGGTGGGTCAACGTTCTAACTTCTAACGCGCAGTGGCCCCAATCTGTCTTTCAAGGGCACAATTTGGACCGTTGAAGGAACTGGTTATTGCAGGCAAAAACGTTTCCAAAGTGAAGTAAACTTACTTGAAAATTTTTCCTAGCTGGAAAAGGCCCGTGGCAGCCACAAAGATGTTCACGCTGAACAGACTGTAGTTCTTCGGTTTAATGACCATGGAATATCTGAAAAAGAAGAAACAAATGTGCTACACAATTATGAAAATGTGTCACTTAGCAGTGCGCATTTAATATCGTAAGTCCCGTCTCATTACAAACACGAGTATCTACCAGGCAGTCGCACAGCTGAGAGCTACAAGTCTGCGCCTCAAAACCGAGTGCACGTATCCGACGGAGCGACAACACAGCCGTAACAGCCGTCATTCAAATGGAAATTCACGGGCCTAATTGGGACATACAGCTGTAGCTACATTCAAGGGAAACGGAAAATAACACAAAGTGTAGTACACAATACGTCTATAGACAATGAAACACAAATAGCATGTGTCCTTGCATGATGCGGCAGATAGTGTGGCACATGCCATAGGGTTCTCTTATCACCGCTCGTGCTGTTTTGGACAAGTCGTGAAAGCCACACGCCGTGAAGTTCACGTTTCGCAACAGTGTGGTACACCGTGACCTGCGTGACCTCTGCTCTGCACAGGTCCAGTATCAGTAGGCAGTTATACCGGGGTAGCTAGTCAGGTGACCTGTGCACGCTTACGAAACTTCACCGACTTCTGTCTGCCAACGACCACACAACGACCACAGACCGAATTTCCAGATCACATCCTTATCGACTCCGTTCACCAATGCAACTGAGCATGACTACAACCGTCACTCATCTTTCCATCTTTCAAGGTCAATGACCAGACGCCAGACGGGCCCGCACCAGACATTCGTCAATGAGTCGTGGTTAGCAACGACCCCCCTCCCCCCCCCCCCCACACACACGGACACGGCAGTTCATCTACTGTGTGCTGGCGTCTCACCTGGACCAGATGAGGCCGGTGGCGGCCAGCGCGCCGGCCTGACCCACGCTCAGCTTCTCCGCCGGTCGGTTCACATCGCCCAGGCCGGCGATCACCAGACACTGGGGAGAGAGGGGGCACGGTCACAACGGGCAGGGGAAGCGCGAGAGGTGAACGGGCGTCGGTCACATCGGCTCAAACGGGCTAGGGGTGACTGAAACTGGCTACATTCTTAGAACGGCAAGGTTCATATAGAATTGTCTCAGTATTGACGCGATAGCAGGTATAAACGTTAAATTATTGTGTTATACGAGTTTCGAAAAGTTGACTGACGGGCTCAAAAGCCTACAAAGAGTAAAGAATAAAGATTGCAATGGATGATGCCTCTTGGAAGATTTGTAAAGACCGAATACGTTTGCAGTAATTCAAAATGCCTACTACTTACCCATTTGAAAGCAGGAGCCCAGAAGAACACAGTTTTGGGACCTGAAAAAGTGGATGGGAAAGTGAGATACCGAAAAAATGAAAACGCCAACTATTCCTTCTGTTTACATATTTTCGTTGTAAGACATCCCCACAAGATTGGTGTAATTCATAAGACTTCGAATACCAAAAAAAAAAAATGTGGTTGACACAATATAACATGTCAAGTGAACAAGTGAGCACCAAAACGCTTTTCTGACAGCACTCTCGGCCGGCGTACTATAACGGTAATGACTGGCAGGTGTACGTCCGTAACACCTGTACCACCGACAGGTGCCGCCTGTATCGGTGTCACAGGTGGTCGTACCCGGGTACGGCCTCCAGGCGCGGTCTAAGCACCGGTGACATCCGCACCGTGACATGCTGAACCGTCTACGCTGGTCGGCGATATTAGTAAAGTAATCTTGCTTCGGCAATACTCACCGGCCGGGTGTTCCCACAGCGGCCGTAGCTTGTTCGGAACGTATACGTCGGCCGCCCGAACCACACTGCGGTAGGCGGCGGAGAGCACCATGGTCGGGCTGTCTCACACAGCTGTCAGAAGAGACAGAACAGGTTAATGTATGGTGCATAATGACTGAGTCATTGCTGATTGACAATGCTGGAGACAGAGCAGGTCATATCTTCCCTCAATAGTCAATATACACTGGGTCAGACCAGGGGTGCATTGTGATTCTACGCTGGCTGAAAAACACCAAACATCTGCTAGAAAGGAGGCAAGTGGGTTTGGGGTGCATGATGCTGCTGTCAGCTGTGGCATGCAATTTTGTGCAGGGACAGCCAAAAGGATTGCCAGAATGGGTACTGGCTGAAAAAGCAAATGTCACTTGCCAGCACATTTTGTTTTTGTGCTAGAGATCACGATACATCCAAAGAAAAGATCAACAATGTAACAATCAAACCTTGCTTTTCATGGAGTGTTGTATTCCAAAAAGTTTTTTTTGTATAAAACAAAACTCAACTGAAAGTAAAGTGGAACAAAATGAGGCAACTCTTCTCACCCAAACAAATCATAGGATGTTGAGAATGAAAGGTGGGTGAGGAGCAAGAAAAAAAAACGCATTTTTCTGTCTTAGCCAAGATTCTTACAGATAGTCTTAGCAAGTAGCAACACAGGCAATGCATTCATTACAGTGTCCATGAGGAATTACCATGAATCATTTAGAAGCATCCATATGTGTCAATGATGTGAGTGGTTGGTGTTAGGCAGCCTTGTACACCCAAATCTGTCAGCTGCCAAATAGTTCTTTATTGTACAAAATACTTGTTTTTTTTTCTATGCACAACACCTTTACTTTGATTTGAACTTGAAGCTCAAAATGTGGAATTAATGGGAAAATAATGTATTCTGATTGATTGTGACATTTGATATTTTGGACTCATGACAGGGTTGATCTACAGTTGGTGGGAACAGCTGCAGCCAGTTGAAGTCAAATAAGTGGGACAGGCTGCATCTCAATCTGGCTTTGAATGGCTGTTAAACTTAAGCATCTAAATTATTCCTTTACCCAGAAACCAGAATCATATGATCAGACGGTAGGCATCGGGGCTCAGGGTCTACGCAACAAGCTCTGCGTAGCATGGGCTCTGGCTCTGTCAATCCATCTATTCAAACATTCGAGCTAAGTTTAATTGAAAAACTGCAGTGACACGCTACGACATTGGGATTAATCAAACACCAACATGTAACTAGATAAACCAAACCTTAAATTACAGGCTGGAAAATAGAACTTGGAAGTCTTTGGAAACTACAGCTAAATAGAGCTTATGATTTGGAACCACCTGTAAACAAAAAAGGCCGAATGAAACACTCAACAGTATGGTGAAGTAGGGGAGAGTGGGGCACATTCGTGCATGGGGCACATTCGTTTTCAGCAGTTTATGGGAACACGAGTGACTGCACGAGCTCAAGGTAAATTATGGAAATATGTCTATCATTGCCGCCCTTCGTTCACCGTAGAAGACAACACTGTACCTGCTGTCATGCTTGATAAAAACGCAAATTTGTAATATTCGTGAGCTTTCCAAACTTTTCTCATATCATCCATTTTCGTGATCCTGACTCGGAAATGTGGTTCAGCTTTTCAAAATTGGGGGTGAAGAAGCTCACTCTATTCACGGAACTGCTGCAAACTTGTTTGTTGAAAAAGTGTCATTTTTTCAAAAAGAAATTTTGAAATATATTACTAATAACGTTGTGGGGCAGGTTCGTGTACGCACTGCCTGGGGGCACATTCGTGCATATTTTTTTTAGTTTTTGCGATTTATGACTTTATCTGTAGTAGGTTTCTCTAATGACGCTCGCCTGACTCAGTCTCGACTGCTTGCGACGTCGTGACGAGCAATTCACGCGAACTTGTCGAGGTCACGGAGGCCGGCAGTTGGCACATTCTTGTTGGCCAGCCCATTCTTTCTACATATGTTGTGCAATGCATTCTTGTCGAAAGGAATCGAGTGAAATGACCCCCTGCCAATTTCCTTTGGTAAATTTCTGGTAATGCCCGGTAATTTCTCGAACTTTGCAGGGTGAACGGAAGTGCCCCACCTCTTGAACGAATGTGCCCCATAGGTGGGGCAGTTTCGTGCAAATGTTCAGAGTTATTAAAAGTCATTTTTTCTAATGGAAGCAATAATTTTAGAGGATAACTTTTAAAGAGGAAAACTATCTGCAATAGTTCCTTTCCATACTACAATCAACAATTTTGCCATTGCACTAACCAAAGAACAGATGTATGGGTTTATCCATTTTTTGCACGAATGTGCCCCACTCTCCCCTATATAGGGCCTTGCACTCAACTCAACACTGATCAGCAATAGGTTCTTCAGAGGGTTCTACGATATTCACAATGAAATTAATTGCACAAGTACATTTGGAAGATGACGAATTCATAAAAATAAATACAAAGCGAGGAAACTCACCTCGACCTTTAATTAAATAAATAGATAATTTTTTCGATTTTTTCTTTCCCCGCTAAGCTCGAGATCGTCGAAACACCGCACCGCTTTTGCAACATCAGCGCCACTTAAAGTTTCTATCAGCTGATAATGTGAGCATTCCTATTCCTATTTCACTGCTAATCCTGCAATTATCGTATCATTCAAGAACTACCGAGTCGATAGGTTCGAAAATGGCACCTTTCTAATGCTTTTTAACCTAAAATGCTTTTTTTCTAATTGCACAAAATATGACTAACTTGAGTGACCTTGAAAAGGTCAACTTCAAGTTGCACTTGACGTCAACGTAACAAAGCGACCACCCGACTGACAAGGGACGAAACAGCACCAAACGATTCGCCAGACCAGACTGGTGTTTGATTCATCTGTGATTGAATCGATTGGATTGAATCAAACAAAATTTGTTGAATCAAAAAGGTTTGATTCACCGTCATAATTGTTTGATTCACAAGCCATGATTGAGTCAAATGCATTGGGAATCAGGGTTGATTGAATCAAAAAAATTAATGATTCATGAACTTTAGAAAAATGAAGTGAATGAACATAGTTTATTATCAACAAATATTAACACTACTGCCATTACATGACAACAAAAAGAACACAACAAATACAATACTATCCCTGATATTTTGTACATTTTATTTTTTAATTGAATAAAAAAAGAATCATTCAAAAAAAAAATTTGGCTGAATCAAACGTGAATCATTCCTTTTATTGTTTTTTGATTCTCTGAATCAAAAGGAATCGATTCACCAAATTTTTTGAAGGAATCAAACGGTGATTGAATCAAACAAAATCAAATGAATCAATGATTGAATTGAATCGATCCAAAAAAGGTGAATAAAAAACCAGTCTGCGATTCGCCATATATAATGCCGCCGGCCGCCCGTCTCAATTCTTTTTCGCTAGCTGCATCGAATGGTTAAATTCGGGTCGGTGACCTCGGCATTGGACTGGTGGATCCGGAAAGGGCTTTGAGACGCTGCGGGGGGCTTTCGTAGATACTTTCCGT
This sequence comes from Amphibalanus amphitrite, assembly GCF_019059575.1. Classification (NCBI taxonomy): domain Eukaryota; kingdom Metazoa; phylum Arthropoda; class Thecostraca; order Balanomorpha; family Balanidae; genus Amphibalanus; species Amphibalanus amphitrite. The sequence continues at coordinate 409,314 of NW_024881812.1, forward strand.
GCTCCAATGGGAGACGTCCCGGCCAGGGCCTACTACCACTGCTCCTGCTCCTGTAGAGTCAAGTAGTAATCTGGAGCGGCGGTCGTTAACGAAGGGCGTACACGACCGGCCGAAGCCCCCTCACACTCCCTCCTGGTTTGCTGTGTACCTAACATAATGCATTTTTTCCAGCCAAATTTGTTCAGTTTTCTTTCTATGCGAGGAAATCTTCGAGACTTTGTCAATAGGTATCGGACAGGCTAATTCAGCGTACCTATCTATTCTCTTATTGCGGCCATTGCCCATTGGCCATTACCCATCTTCAGCGACAGCAACTATGAGACTGAATACTGATCGAGACCGAAAAAGCACAACCCGATTCGCCATATGCGATTTTGCGTAGGTAACGTAACGACTTTAACGAGGATGGTGACATAAGGTGACCTTAAAGGGACCCTCCCATCTTAACATTAGTTTTGAGTTGAGATAGCCAAGTTTGCGGCCAGGCTCAGAAACCACCATTTATCCTGGTCGCAACCCCCGCAGCTTTATAGTGTTCAAGAAATTTCTTCCCTTTACTTGCAGGGTGGGACCAGCGTCAGGGGCGTAACTTTATATCTCTTTGGGGGGGCTTGAGCCCCCCCCTGTGCTGAACTGAGCCCCCCTTGGGAAGCTTAGAGCCCCCCTTGATTAATTTTTAATTCTTGACAAAACACACAAATAGCAAAACACTAACATCCAATTTCCCCATTTTCCACCATATAGGTACATGAGTTTCCAGGTTGGGGGATGATCATGCACTTGTAAACACCCTCGCCCGTATAGGGGGGAGAGGGTCGATTCGAACGGACCCCCCTCAGTTTTTCGCGAATAACTCGCGTAAAAAGCGTCTGATCGCAACGAAACTTTGAGTACCCTCGCGTTATTCAATTTTACACCTACCCTGAAAATTTCATGACCCTGACTCAAATGACCTTTGACCTGTGACCTACTTTTCGAGACCATGCTTGGTCGGAAATCGGAATCGCGATTCGGCGTATGTCGGCTCTCATTAGCCGCGCGTTTGCAGTCTTTTCGTGGTTTTAAGCGTTCAAACATGTGATATGATGTTGCTCCCAATGCATTAAGGTGGGTTTGAAGGTCACCTGAAGTTCAGGTCAGGTCACTGACCTTTGATGAACTTGGTTCACTTTTTCGAGTTTTACATGTTTTTAGGCTAGTTTTTGGAGCTGAATTGGAATTTGGCAACCATATGAACATTTACGAAGTAGTTTTGGTGCCTTCCTAATATGTTACGAAACTGTCAGAGGCGGTTGACAGTGACACCTACTACGAATTCCTGGCAGGACCGCTACTGGTTGACTTCACTTGACCTGACCTGACCCCGCGACCCGAACTGGCCTAAATGCATCTAGTCTAGAACCATGTACCTAAAACTCGAAAAAGTGAACCGAGGTCATTAAACGTCAATGACCTGACTTGACCTTCCGGTGACCTTGACACCCACCCTAATGCATGGGAGCCACATTATATCCCATGTTGAACGCTTAAAACCACGAAAAGACTGCAAACGCGCGGCTAATGCGAGTCGACATGCGCCGAATCGCGATTCCGGCCAAACATGGTCTCGAAAAGTAGGTCACAGGTCAAAGGTTATTTGGACAAGGGTCACTCAATTTTCAGGGTAGGTGTAAAATTGATTAACGCGAGGGTGCTAAAAGTTTCGTCGCGATCGGCCGCTGTTTACGCGAGTATTCGCAAAAAAACCGAAGGGTTCGTTTCGTCCGTTCGACCCCCCCCCCCCATACGGGCGAGGGTTAACATGAGCCCCATGGGCGTTGCATGGAAAGAATGGGACCAAAAGTCGGCAGTGCCCCCCCCCCCTTAAATGAAAGTGTTCCGCCGCTACTGGCCGACTGGCCGTAGATGTGGATCGGTGGTTAAACCTGCGCCTGGGTTGAGTTTCAGTCAGCTTCACCGTCGTGAGGGCGTCCCATTATTTCAGAGGCTGAGATAAAAAGATTCGTAAAAAGCGATCGACTGCTCCGAACAAATGGGTCCCTCCAACAATGCCTAGGCCAATTTTTGTATTTCCTGCTTACTTCTCCATTGTCCTTTCGTGAGATCACAGATATAAAATCCGAATTACATGAATTGCTTGCGCCGCTACCTTTACATTACTGTGCAGTGCTGCAGAGTCGATTGATCGACTCTTACTGTACCATTGACAACAGGTATGCCTCCTAAAACCCACAGCACGGTAAAACTGACTTGTGGTATGAGCCTTTTTCTTTTGACTGAATGTTTCTTGACCAGTGGCGGATTCAGAAAGCGGTCCTGGACGCTACAGATTAGGGATATCCATAAAAAGTTTCTTCAATTTCCAAAAACTCGCCGGATTTCGATTCCTTACGCACTGCTGAGTGCTGAGCAGTTTAAAGGAAAAGTGCCACCTTCGTGAAATATGAAGATATCGTTGCTTTTCATTTTGACATTATTATTTTTCATGTTCTTTTTAAATCTGGTGCCAGAAGTGCATAATTCGCAAAAAAGGATGTCAAACTATTTAACATATTGGTACTATGTTTGTACTCTCTACCGCACCTTCTGTATGATGTCATAGCGATGACATCACACTCAAGCCAATCAGCCTTCAGAAGACAGACTCGTCGGCTTGTGTCAGATTAGCTGATTGGTTAAAGCTGAGCTGATTGGAGCTGATTGGTTAAAAACCAAAGCCTCGCCGCGGGTGGCTGTATTACAGGATAAGAACGCATTCCTGGGATAAGGACGCATTCCTGGCATATTTTCTTTTAAAATTGCCGATACCTACGAATGGAGGCCGAAATCGGCCGTAAGGTGGGACACTCTCGGGGTTTTCGGACACGGGCTACAAGATGGCCATCTCAGTTTCAAACCCCATGTTAAAGGTGACCCTTTTCCTTTAAAACAAACTCAAACTTCTAGGATATAAGCTATACGGTTGAAAGGGCATAAGTTTTTTTATATATGCAAGGCCACTTGACTTGGTGCAGATCAGACCTTAGGTGCTCTGGCATTAAACTTGTTACACAGGCTGCAAAAGTCATGTTTTAGAGCTGTTTTGCCAAGTGATTTTGCCAATTTTCGCGGCGCTTCGCGCCGCCAATTCATACTCGAGTCAAAAACAGATCGTGAGTTGTGACCCTCGTTAAGCACCCTCATCAAGCATGTGATTAAGCACCCTCACACGCAGACGCAGGCATGTATATGCATTACCATAGACGACCACTATATATCGTATATAGGTATATAGTGGTCTATGGCATTACCTATCAGACTGGTGGCACATGTAATTGTAAACATTTATACCTCGTAGAAGACAAAAAGCTTTATAGTTAACGGTGTCAAATGGAAACGGACTTCAGACTGTACTGTGTAGGCATTTGGCCCATACCATTAGACATATAGTGCATCGGCCTGAAAAAGTACAGGAACAATATCTATAGGTTTCAGTTTTTAGCCGGCCGATCCGTCCCCCTGTCGAAAACCCGTAGGTAGGTACGTACAGACATCCCAAATATGGAAAATTTTGCTGCTGACTGCTGAGCCCCCCCTGACAATATCATAAAGTTACACCCCTGACCAGCGTAGTCCCTATCTCTTAACACTAACGGACTCTGATGACGTCATCAAGCCCATTGACCGCGCGTTATAAAATATAAGTCTTATATTTCAAAAACGGGTGAATATTTTTCGGTGAAATTTGGTAGATGTTCATTTCCGCTCTTTCTGATTGCCAATTCATTAACTTTTTTTAAGGTGGGAGGGTCCCTTTAATGGCCTTGAAAAGTCAGCTTGATGTTTTTGCCCATCGCAATATTCTTCAACTACGGCCTGGTAGGTAGGTATGTACCGAGCCGATCGAAGTAAACTGTAAAAACGTCGCTATTCGATCCACCGTACCTATACGATTACATCAGCCGTTTCAAATTGATGACTTGGGTGACCTCGGTGACCTCATAGGCGTTCATCAAAAACATGATGCCGCTTCTGTTGTAATGTGTCAAGATATTGATTAAATTTACAAAAATGTAATTGTCAAAAAGGTCAAAGAGGTCAAAAACGTTAAAAAAGACTTAGTTCATCAAGGTATGCCTACTGCCTACTGGCAACTTAGCCATGGCAACACGTTCACGGTTCAACACTTTTGGATTTATCGTAAAGATCAATGATCATGACCATTTAGCAATGGAGTGGACAGTGGGGTCGGGGTGGAATCTTTCCTCGTCCCAGCCGGGCGCATGCCGAGGCCAGCTAGTTTCTTAGGTAAGGTGCTGCATATTGCATGCATCCCTATGAATATATTGACAGATCTACGCTCTGCATATGCGATGGGTGTGCGGTTTCATGCTCGAATCCAGGCTCTGTCATATTATACCGTATTATACCAAATGTAATGCCGTTAAGACATGACCCATACTTCGACACGAACTGGCCGTGGCCCCGCACGAGCCGTCGTCGCTCATGACAGTCGGCCCCAGCCCCGCTCAAGGCCAGGTCGGCTCGGGACATGCGCCGCGCGCGGCCTCGGCGACCGGTTGCCACACGGCACTGTTGTCCGTGCTGGGTCATTGTACCGTGCGCCGACCACGGCGGGCCCGCGTGACCCGCTCAAGGACACCCAGACCCGCGACAGAGTGCAGAGTGCACACTCACGCCACGGCACAACAGTGGCCGTTACATCTGAAAGAACAGGCGCGGGGAACGGTCATTCAGAGGATAGATATCATTATTGCCGACGTTTCGTATGGAAAAGATTGTGAAAAATAATTAAATAAATGCATAGATGTGCATTTTTACTGAACCGGCGCCCGAGTGCGCGTATGTGCAACACTGTAAGCGAGTGCATGCAAACGAGTGTTTACTTTCAGAGAGCTTGGCCATTCTTCGTCCAGGACTGGACAACGGAGGCAATAAAAGTTTACATTTTCCGGATTTCAACATTGTCCGATGCATAGGTAGTAGGTACTCGGTACCTAAGCCGTCGCAGAAAAGCGCAACCGATGGCTCAACAAAACCATTTCTGTAAGTTGTCCTCGGATCGCGACCATATACCTATAGGTACAGGTCTCGCGAGATTAAGCGGTAGGTTTTGCACTATTACATTTCCGGTTATATCTCAGAAACTAATCGATCTACGATGAAGCCATTTTGCACAATCATGGCCGGCTTGCTACCCAACAAGTCGATCGCATCTTCAACACTTAAAAGCTTAAGACGACGAAGATATATCCTGAAGTACACTAAATTTTCTAGGTGCAAAACCTACCGCTAAAACCCGCGAGACCTGTACATGGCTCAGAGGACGAAATCCGTCGAATTACCTTATTGCGGTTCTGAGAGTGAGCGAGACCATGATAAGATAGCCGCAATTTATGCCACAGGCGTAAATCTGCACTTGTTAGGTAGTTGTTCTACAAAATTAATTTTATCTTAAGATAAAATGGTAAGTACCATATATACCATACCATTATACCATACCATAAATGGTAAGTACCATATGGGAGAATTGTATACCTAGTGTATGCTATTAGCATAAGTTGGATAGAAATAGGCATTTCTATATTTAGCTTTTTTAGGAGGTGTACCATGTTTAGGTATTTGTCGGTAGGTACTCGGTGCAAATACGAATGAAATGTGCAAAACTAGCATCCAATTCGAAAGCCAGACCTTTTAGTCGTCCGACAAACTTGTTCTCCCAACACGGAAGCACAAGACAGATGGCTTAAGCTGAGTTGCGCCAGCGGCGTATTTAGAAAATCCCGAAGGGGGGGGGGGCAAGGGTTTGGAGGGCGCCACCTCACCCCAGGAGGGCGCCATACGGTCGCGAGATAAAAATCCGCTCAGCGGGGGGGGGGGGGGGGGTGGAGGCGTTTTTTTACCACGCCACCAGTTTTTTTTTGCGTGACTTGGTATATAGGTTATGCTGCATTGATTTGGCATCGTGTGTATTTTGTTTTTACTCCAGGTCAAAAAAGGTCAATTCACCCGCTCAGCTTAAGTGACAATGCTTAAAACTTTTTTTAAGTTAGATCAATTGACATGACCTGATGACCTTGCTTTTAGCGACTATGGTTTGCATTTTTAGAGCACGTGTAAGAGCAATGTACCAAAAAGTGTGCCCCTCTCGCTCACCCACTTCCCTCTCTCCCCCAGGAAAAAAAAACGGAAGCTCGTAACGTAGTGGCACCTTTTTCGGATCTTTTTTAACCGCATGTCTGAAGAAACCTCCTGGCGCGGGTTCATCTCACACGTGACAAAAAGGTTGCAAGTTATTGGCATAGGTACTAAGTTCCTAGTAAAGAAGAGTTTGTGAAATGCTGCGCCGAAGGCGCGCGAAATTTTTGAAAACAACCTTTTCCTCCGCTTTTCAGGCACATCTTTTGCGTGCTCACTGTTCAAAGCTCTTCCCGCTCTTTTACCAAATTTGAAGGTGTAAAAAATACCTAAGGTTTGGTGGGGCCGGTGCCACACAAGCTGTATAGAAAGCTTCGCCCATGGGTGACGATGTAGAAAAGTTTATTGGCGGTGGCATATACACACCAGATCACCATATCGGATTGATACCGGAGCGCGAGGTGCGTAAACACAAGCGCACAACGAGAAGGCGGCAACAACAGAAAGAGAAACCATAACAGGGCTGTTCCTCATGAGATCGATTACGGATTAGCCTTCTCGGGCTTCTCATCCAAATTACCTCGACCAGCCCTCATGACCTTCTCACAGATGCATACAGTGTTGAGCACCTTCAATCACCGAAGCTTGGACGCCAATGGGTAGAAGGGCGGCGATCAAAAGGGGGGGGGGGGCGCCAATAGGTAAGAAGGCTCCGATCAACAATCAACAGGAGGGTGCCACCATGGGTGAGATGGCGGCAAGGAACAGGAGAGCACCAATAGATAGGAAGGTGGCGATCAACAAGAGGTCGCCAATGGGGAGGAGGGCGGTCATCAACAGGAAGTCGCCAATGAGTGGAAGGTTGACGATTAACAGGAGGGTGGCAATGGTGAGGAGGGCGCCTTTGCCCAAGAGGATGACATTGAACAGGAGGGCGTCTGTGAGGAGGGCGCCGATTTAACAGGAAGGTGCCAGTGGATAGGAGGGCGGCGATCAACACGAGGGCGCCAATAGGTAGAAGGGCCCCGATTAGCATTCAACAGGAGGGACTAGGAAACCGATAGGTAGGAGGGCGCCAATGGCTAGAAGGGCGGCACTCAACAAGAGGGTGCCAAAAGGGAGGAGGGCGGCCATCAAAATTTCACATGAGGGCGCAATAGATAGGAGGGCGCCAATAATTATGAGGGCGCCGACCAGCAGAAGGGTAGCAATGTGTAGCAGGGTGGCGACCTACAGGAGGGCGCCTTCGGGACTCGGGTGAGAGGGCGCCTATTTACAGGAGAGCACCAATAGGTAGGAGTACACCGATCAAATGAGGGCACCAGTGGGCAGGAAGGCAGCGATCCTATAGGCTTACGTATCCAGTCGCGATTGTTTTTCGATTCGATTCTATCACAATTGCATTCGCGATTGGAGGGCGCCGAAGGCGCCCTCCAATCGCAAAGGGCGCCTTCGGCGCCCAAGGGGGGGGGGGCCATGGCCCAGTGGCCCCCCCCCTGCCTACGCCCCTGAGTTGCGCCCTTTAGCTTGGGAGAGCCTGATAGGACGCACCGCGACATATCGCAAGAGTGGGGGCTCCGCCAGAACGCTTCGGGGTAGTAGTACCGAATAATATCGGCTAACTTTTGTAATGTATCTCGTCTTTCACGTTGATTGTGTCGTATTTTGTGTCTTTAGTGTCTGATGTAGTGCATTGCGTCATATTAGCCGTTTTCACGACGAGGTATCCGGCGAATGCACCTAATTTGACCAAATCTGCACCTAATCTCTTTTACAGCAAATATCTTTATTTTATGAATTTATCTCAGTGTTTTAATCGGTGATACACTCTGATAATATGACAAAGGAGGCATATAAGCGATTAGTGCAGACCTAGCTGATAGCTTCTAAGAGATACACTGAACCTAATTTGACCAAATCTGCACCTAATCTGCACCAAATGTGCACCAAATGTGTACCAGCTGGCCGTCGTGAAATCGGCTATTGCGTGTGTACGTGGAGACGTGTGATCTTTGAGATAGGGGGACGTGTAGTTTATAGTCATGTGTAGCTCTGTGTGACCGGCTGAGACGCCGCGTGGCCTGCAGACGCGCCTGGGGGACGCCGTCTAGCCGACACTGACAAATGTGTCTAGAGGGGGTGTCACATTACATATGTGGTGGCGGCGGCGCCGAGTCGCGCGAGAGGGTGGGCACTGGGCAGTGTGGTTGGAACGGTCGCAGGAGAAGCACCGAATACACTCATCTAGGTACACGATATTTACACATGCCACAGCTCAATCGCAGCCAGCAGTCCAGGATGAACAAACGTCAAAACTCTCGAAGCGTCCCATATAATAATAGGCGGTAATTCGCTCCCATTGACATGCCACAGCCGGGAAGTAAAGCAAGTATGTACTTACCTATTTATATTATGTTATAAGTATAAGTATATTATAGTATATTACACTGTAAAAAATATTGACGAGCTATGTGTCAAAACAAGGGTCTCGAAACAGTCACCAGGTTGTTAATGCTTCCGGTACCTACCACTTGACTAGTTACCGCTTAGTTAGCTTACAGGCTGAGAACTATCCAGATCGTTATGATCCGGTATTGTAATGATACCCTAGGTGTACCTTTGTTTTGAAGTGCTGAATTAACTATCAAGGCTGTTTGACGTTTGTTTTCGCCTCAATCCGAAACGAGGAAGACCCTCATCAAATTATTAGGTGAAAGCCAGGCTCAGGATGATCAAAATACTAGGGGTAGTTTTGTCATAGTAATCTGTGAAGGGTGAGGAACAAGCCGTAGCAATGCACTCGTCACTAAACCAGCCTGAGATTATTCGCCAGGTAGCTGCTGCGTTTCCCTACTTGCTGAATCATGTTTGCAACTTTCCATTTCCAGACACTTTTTACGGCAAATAAATTGTTGGGTTATTTGGAAGGTGAATGACAATTTTATTTCTATAAGTCAATACATTTGTATTTCCGATTGCCCTAAAGCTTTTTTTTTAATCGTTTGCGGTAGGTTTTTATTGTTCGCAATAAAGTTGCGCACCTGTGAATCCTTCACTTAATGCGTTCCCGGCTTCCCGGCGCCAGTTGCGCTGTGCCGTGCCGCGTTCGGTCGGGGGTGTGCAGTGCAGTGCGAGTGTTTATCACTGGGCAAACCTGTATCGTTTCCATTTGTGCAGTGTCTAGTTATGAATAATTGCTTGCCGATATATGACCTGCAGTGATCGACGTTCTGATTCAATAACTTGCCATTAGCCATTATTCTCAACCAAATCGCGCAGAGACGTTTGCAAAGTTGTCGAGGGGGGGGGGGGGAACAAGAGCGATTTTAAATGAATTGCTCTCCATGCAGTGCAATAGGACTTAGGTTTAATTTTTCGAAAGTTGTGGAGCCGCCCCCGGTGTCCGGCCTGGCCAACTCTCTCAAGAACCGACAGCTAACGGAACACTGAAGTCTCACTACGACGATTTCCGCCAAAGTTATGAAGAAAAGGCAAGTGCAAGAAGCAAAACTTCTCTTGGTAATCAAAACTTAGGTTTGGCAAATTCCAAACCCTAAGTCACTACAACTGTGGATATAAATAAGTATGTTACATTATAGTATATTATAAGTATATTATATTATGTTATAGGTATGTACCTATATATATATTTATCCGTCGCTCTCGTGCTCGCAAAAACCGGACTGTGATTTTGGGACTGTATTCAGCTAGACCGGTTTTTGGTGAGGTGACACATGCCCACATATGCGTTACAGTCCGACAAGAACGTATGCACATATACACTGGAAGAACAGCACAACACGTATCTGTGACTACACAATTTTAAGTGGTCATACAGGTGCAAAGATATCAACACTAATCACGTGACGCGGTGGTGACTGGGGTTGGCGGTGGGATTTGACAGATGTGTGCGCCTCGGTCGACGGCTGCACACTGCGGTACTTGGGCCCATGAGGCACCCGATACCGAGCTGATGACGTCATCTCGTTCGCTGACGTCACACCTACCCTCCTTTGTTCCTCTATAGCCTGGTGTAGGTCAAAGACCGCGTGTGTGCGTGGCCGAGGCGACCGATAAAGGACTTCAGACAACGTGGTCGTCTGAATTGTCATTTATCCGTCGCTCTCGTGCTCGCAAAAACCGGACTGTGATTTTGGGACTGTATTCAGCTAGACCGGTTTTTGGTGAGGTGACACATGCCCACCACCCCACCGAACCACGAGACGACGGAGCTGTGGCGCGAGCGGGAGAAGTAAACGGACGCCATCCGTTAGCAGAGAATTGCGGTGTGGGCGCCTGAACCCACTCTGGCGGCCACGCTGGGGTTTGATGCAGTCGATATGTACAGGGTGTCCGGAAAGTCCTGACGCCTCTTTTGGACGTCGTCTAACGCGCGCTGTGGTTATTGGACTTTCAACCAATCACCACAGATATGACCCCTCGTTCACCGCTCAGCTAGGGGTCGCGTGAATATGACTTTGCAACCGTTTTCAGTGATAGGTATATGGGCGAAGATGCGCCTTGTCGCTGAGAGCCCGCGCGCGGGGGCCCGGTGCGGCTTGAACGAGGCGCAAGTTGCAGCGCGATGCGGCGTTTCCCGGCGAACAGTTGAGCAGGCAAAGGTGCATTCCTGCTCGGAAATTTCCTAGAAAATATTCTCCCTCAGTTACGACCACGGTATGCCAAAGCTGCGGAGACTGAAGCAGCACTTCAGCGGCAATCGAAGAAAATCTGGGGTCTGATGGACACAAATGTTCCATCGTCTTCGTCAAGGTCATGTAAATGAATGACAGGCTGGTCCACGAGGGGCTCCTGGACACGAGGATCAAGGCGACTTGCCCTAAGAGTCATTTCGCATTTCAACAGCACGGAGCGCCCTCCAACAACGCCGCTGCCGTCCAAACCAAACTGACAGAGGAGCTCGGCGGACCAGATCACCGTGGTGAAATGAGATTAGGCCACCTTATTCTCCCAGCCTTAACCCGCTCGACTAAGGCATGCTACGCGTTTTGCAGAATAAGCTCTAGGCCACCTCTCATCACAGCCTGCAGTCGCTGAAGACTCGTATCTTGACAGCATGGGAGGACAGGAAATACCCTGCATCATCAAAAACCGCAGGAGTTTCCGCCCTTGCGTCGAGGCCGTCATCGGCACAGACAGTGGTTACAATGAATGGGCACTTAGCAGAAGCATGTGGCTTTGTGTTCGTGGTCATTGTTTTGTTCTATTGTTGAGTATCTATGGACCAAAGGCATTTATTTTAAAAATATTGAAAAGCGCCAGGACTTTCCGGACACCCTGTATAATAGTGCAGTTTGCGCGTTGTCCGGTGGTATCGCAGCCCCGCGGCCCGGAGCTACATGGCACCGGCCGTGTCGGAGCTGCGCTGCAGCATGAAACACACTGTGCATAACCCTTTGCCACACAAACGCTACCTTGGCTGAATAAATAGTGGTTGCGTGACCCTGACATTGCGACATGACACAAAGCATGACGCCGCGGCCAAGAGGCGATCCCCTTGCCGTGTCGACGTCATGTTCGGGAAGCCGCAGTAGCGCCACTGTTGTAGGAAATACGCCCGGAGCAACGGCAACGCAGCGCAGCAAAAACACCTAATCGAGAATAAACACTTAATCGAGAACAGTGAACACTCGTAACCCCACCGCATTCTTGGCTAATTATTATAGTACATTCGCGCTGACCCGCGACGAGAGGCGTCCCGCACCCTCATCGTGTCAGGATTAGCGCAGTGGGCCATGCCGGGCTGGCTGTCATGGCGCATGGCGCCGCGGCCAAGAGTTGATCCCCTTGCCGTGTCGACGCCATGGGCTGGACGCGCAGCACATGCTGTAGCTAGCGGGAAGCACCGGCAGCTGCTGGGCCGGCATTGGGTCGGGGAATACGTGCGCGTGTTTGCGCGAGCTGTGACGCACAGCGGGTGGCCGGGTGATCGCCGCGGCATGTACGGCACGCATGTTGGTAGCGGCATGATCGGGCAGGGCAGCCCCGAGCTGTGTTGTACGCGAAACAGGGCCGAAAACGCATAGGGGTCTCAACAGGCCGCACCGGGGGATTGCCGACTCTCGCTGCGGTGCCGATGCCCCTGGCGACGGCCTGTAGCCAAAGCGGGGAGGAGCTGGCGGTTGTGCCCCACTCATGGCACTGGGGCGCCACCTCACGCGCCTTGCGGAAGGCTTCGTCATATTCGCGCCAGGCGAGCCCTAGCCCCGCGCCTGTCAGCTGGCCCACTTGTCTCATATGAGCCATGAGGCCCGCCGCCGCGGCAGGACGCGATTGTATGATAACTCCCGCATAGCGGAGGAACGCGATGCACCACGTGCCAAACGAAGTGATGGCGCGCGGAGCTCGTGAAGCCGGGCGGAGTTGCCCGTCCACCAACTGGAGCGCCTGATTCGTCTCCGCCCGTGTTCCGTCGGCATGGTCCAGCAGTAGGCCGAGGTCAACAAAGCGGCCCTCCACGATTTTTTGGCGGAGGGCGGCCGATACCGTTTCGGTACCATCGCAGACCGCTTGTGCGTTACCGAGCGGACTGCTCTCCGGGGACTCGAGTGGGTCGTACGGCGCTGAACCGGTGGATGCCGGGACGCTGTGGCTGTAGGACGGCGCCGGAGCGGCCGCGGGTCTCGATGCGGCGGAGGCGTCCAGCGCCTCCTGCACCACGTCCTGGATGATGTTCCGAAGCTGTGTCGGGTCGACACAGACCTGAGGCTGACTCTGTGCGGCGGCAGCGGGAACACCACGGCTGCGCCGACCCGAGACACCGACGTTCGACGGCGTTGATGCAGCGGTGGCGGCTCGACCGCGGGATGGGGCCCGCGCCTTCGGCATCTCTCGTTGGCGACATGAAAATGAAAAGAGAACACTCCGTCAGAGCATTGGCGTTTAACCACCATCCGACTGCAATGCACATAGCGGCAGTGACAGGCTAATATCATAGCTCTGGAAACATTCCCACCAGGTTAGCTCAGAGTATCCACAATCTTTATCAAACCTCACAACCAAACCTCAGTTTATCCACAACCTGACTGCGGTGCACATTGCGGTAAGCGATAGTCTAATCCAATTGCTCGGGAAACATGGACCTAATGAGTATGGGTCCTTACACAGAATGCATAGGCGGCGCCACGGGCCACGACGGTGGAGCACACCAGATGCACCTTATGGGGGGAGAACGGCCAGCGCGTTGATAACGTGAGTAAGGGATCGCCACCCTACCGCCGAGGGATGGACGCCATCCGAGCCAATAAACTCCTCCGTCGCTGAAAATGACAAACGCAGACGTCTCATCGGCGGTTGACCGCGCAAAGCGCCGTCGGAAGAGGAGGGTGGCGAGACGCCTCCGCCGCCGGTGCGCAGTCACAGACGCCGAGCCACGCCGGGAGGAAGAACGGGGCGGCACCTGGAACCCGTGAACCTCGGCCCCTGTGGCGCAAAGGCCGAGGACTGGCTCCATGAACCGCTGCATTATCAGCTGCGTGCTGAAACTGACCTGAGCAAGGTCATTCCCACCGATCATCAATAGGATGCGATCTGGCCGGAGCCGGATAGCTCCGCTGGCCCATGAGCGAAACCGATCGTCTGACAACCGACCGCCACTTCTGCCGACCGATTGTACGGCTGCCTGCAGCTCGCAGCGGCGACTGGCCCAAGAGGCGAAGCTATCGCCGAACACCAGGAGCATCGTGCTGGAACAAACGGGTCCGTAGTATTAGCAAAGCGCCCCCAAACACCAGTCGGAATGCTACAAGTACACAATGATCATCGCCCCTGGGGTAACATATGACGTTGTTCTAGTCCCACTCTCCGAGCCGATAAAGGCCCGTTGCAGAGTCGCGCCGACATGGCGGGAGGACAGAGAATTAATTTCTCCCTGCAGGCATAAGTCAGCCCCCTTTGCTGGCGGAAACAATCGCCCTGTCAGAGTCGCGCCCGATTGGCGATAAGACACCAAACTAGTCCCACTCTGCCTGCTGACAACTGTCCATGGCAGAGTCGCGCCCGAGCGGCGAGAGGACATACCATAATAATTAATATCATTGGTCCCACTCTGCGCATCATGTTTTGTCCCACTCTGCTGGCTGAAACAAACGCTCACGTCAGAGTCGCGCCCGATGGGCGATAGGACACAAAACTAGTCCCACTATGCAAGCTGACAACTGTCCATGGCAGAGTCGCGCCCGAGCGGCGAGAGGACATACCATAATATCATTGGTCCCACTCTGCGCATCATGTTTTGTCCCACTCTGCTGGCTGAAACAAACGCTCACGTCAGAGTCGCGCCCGATGGGCGATAGGACACAAAACTAGTCCCACTCTGCCAGCTGACAACTGTCCATGGCAGAGTCGCGCCCGAGCGGCGAGAGGACATACCATAATATCATTGGTCCCACTCTGCGCATCATGTTTTGTCCCACTCTGCTGGCTGAAACAAACGCTCACGTCAGAGTCGCGCCCGATGGGCGATAGCACACCAAACTAGTCCCACTCTGCATGCTGACGACTGTCCATGGCAGAGTCGCGCCCGAGCGGCGAGAGGACATACCATAATATCATTGGTCCCACTCTGCATGCTGACAACCGTCCATGGCAGAGTCGCGCCCGAGTGGCGAGAGGACATATCATATAATATCACTGATTTTACCCTGCGCGGCATGTCGTTTGTCCCACTCTGCTGGCTGAAACAAACGCTCACGTCAGAGTCGCGCCCGAATGGCGATAGGACACCAAACTAATCCCACTCTGCAAGCTGACAAGTGTCCGTGTGCAAGTGTCCATGGCGGAGTCGCGCCCGAGCGGCGAGAGGAATATCATTGGTCCCACCCTGCGTATCATTTAGTGTCACACTCCGCTGACTGAAACAAACGCTGTCAGAGTCGCGCCCAATTTGCGGGAGGACATAAATTAGCAAAAACTAGTCCCACTCTGCATGCTGACAGATGTCCGTGGCAGAGTCGCGCCTAATGGCGGGAAGACATATTAATATACCACCGGTCCCAGATGCGGGCTACAGCAGTCGCCCTGGTGGAGTTGCACTAGAATGGCGGGAGGACGTCATTACACAATCAGGAAAAAACCGCCACGGTAGGAGCCGAACCACTGGCCTTTCGCGCCCCAGACCGAGACTCTAACCACTCGGCTACGGCGGCATTACTATCACCCGCGCCACGGGCCTTGGCAAACAGCTACGCCGAGCGCCCATGCTATCGTCCATGGGCGGACGACGTCACCTATGACGTCAGCTGGAGGCGGAGCATGAACGGCGCAACGCCAATACCGCCCCCCTAGGAATGGGGACAGCCGCAAGGTGACGTCACGCCGACCGGCGAGGCGAAGCCAACCAAAGCACGGGACAAACCAAACACGGGACCTCTGGCTCTCCGCACCGGCCACGTGAGCCGACCCAAGGCGACGAGCGAGAGATAACAACGGTGAGATAACGGCGGCGACGTCAGTGGCGGAACCAGGGGAGGGCAAGGAGGGCATTACCCCGCCCAACCAGCAAAATCATTAGATTACGCGTAAACCTGGCACCGTGCATGTATACAGTGCCTGCTACCATAAATGTAACCAGTGCATGGAAATAACCATTTCATTGTTATTGTTTGCCCCTCCCAAGACACTGAACTGGAGCCGCCAGTGTGTGACGGCAACCCGACGCCTGAACTAAGGCGATGGTCGTTCAGGGGCCTGACATTTCACAATCTCGGGACAGCTCGAGGCGTAGCGTACGGCGACCCGGTGCACTTGAATTAATTAGCTGGGGTTGCACTGGGGAGAAGAGAGCACGCTGACCCGCCTTGCTCCTGCGTAATTGTCCTGCATTGACCGTCCCGCGGACAACGGCTTCCCCTTTCTGCTCCCAGTCTCTATCGTGGGAAAATTCCCTGAAACTATCCAACAGCCGATGGGGCTTATTGCACGCCATGCGCGTGTGCCCTGCAACCCTTACTGGTAAACGGTCCGAAGCTGTAGAAACCGGCTGGTCCTTCGGTGCACCTCGAGGTAAACAGAGGGAACAGATTTGACAGATGTGTGCGCCTCGGTCGACGGCTGCACACTGCGGTACTTGGGCCCATGAGGCACCCGATACCGAGCTGATGACGTCATCTCGTTCGCTGACGTCACACCTACCCTCCTTTGTTCCTCTATAGCCTGGTGTAGGTCAAAGACCGCGTGTGTGCGTGGCCGAGGCGACCGATAAAGGACTTCAGACAACGTGGTCGTCTGAATTGTCATTTATACACATAGGTTCACGTAGATATCGATAGCTTAAATGTCATTTTCACGACAGAATCAAAAAGCCTTGTTATCCCTAAGGCCCTATATAATATACGGTTATCCCAGAGTCCAGCTCGGCCAAACCGAGTTAGCTGAGGTCACAGTAGATATTTTGTTCGGCATGTCCGGCGTTTGTTGCAATTCGTAATTATCCCGTATCTCAGCGCCCAATAGCTTTTCGGTAATATTATTACAGCCGTCAACAGCGCCGCTCCAGCGAGGGACGGCGATGACGCAGCACAAACCGCATCCACATCAATGCATCGGTCCGGATGATAGGGGTTTAGTCAGTTTTCACCTGCTATGACAGGTGTAAAATGTCATACTCACGGTAAGACAGGAGATAAGAGATTACAGTTTCTCGTCTGGCTTTTCCATTACCCAATGTACGAGTGCTTTGTCGTGCAGCCTAGACATGAGAAGAAGTTCGCAACAGGAAAACAATCATGTTCCTATATTTATGTTAAGGTTCTGCTAATGCATAACTAACTAATGCATAACTAATGCATAACTCATGCATAATGCAGGGGTGAGGGACAAATAAGGCACATATAACTTTGACGATTAGGCAAGTAATTTCCGTCACGTTTATGCTGATTGAAAAATTGAGCATACAGGTTTTATCTAATGTTTACGCATATTTTTACCGTCAGTGAAATCCATTGACCAATGAAATCACCATGGTGTAGATCACTGATCAGTTTAACTCGACAGCTTTTATTCTATCAGATTATAACTATGCCGAATGACGCCACACAAATTTGAATGCGCACACACCCCGTTCCCAAGCAAGATTTCGTGAACGATAAGCCACTGAATGGAAAGCCCACTGCATCGGAAAGTCTGCATCTTGGACTGCATTGTGGGGTCCATGTGTACCGTCACACAGTCGTGTTTCGCTCTTCAACCGACTTGCTACCTTCGCTGCCGCTGCCTTCGTCTCGACACCAACCACGTTTGTAAGTCACACTTTGTTGCACCTCACCACTACCAACACAACACAAGACAACACCCACTTACGCTCATACAACACCACCACTACCCAACACCACCCCCTCAACACCCACGCACTCCCACACCCACCTCACTTTCCTACCTCCACCATGTCCCGTAACCCTGCCTCATCCTCCTTCCAATTCTCCTCTACTCCTGTCCCATCCTTTGTCCGCATCCGCCGTATGGACGGCTCTCCCCTTTCCGACCTTTCCCCCTGGGCGGTGGGGGACGCACTCTCGTCGGCGATCGGGCGCTGTCCCCGTGCCCGGCCGCTGCGAGGGGGCGACCTCCTCGTCGCCTGCGAGGCGTCGGAGAAACGAGTTTTGCTCGGTCTCCGGCGAATCGCCGGTGCTGAGGTGAAGGTGTGGGCTCCGCCCCACCTGAACCAAAGCCAGGGCTCCATCTACGCTCCATCCCTCCAGCACCTATCCTTGTCCGAACTGGAGGAGGGCTTCTCCCGGGTGGGCGTTACCGCCGTGTATCGCCCGCCCCGCTCTCCAAAAGTTCTTATCCTAACCTTCTCCACCGCTGAACCTCCCCCCTACATCCTGGCCGCCTACCTATCCTTCCTCGTCCGTGCAGTCCCTCCTAAACCTCTCCACTGCCGGCGGTGCCAGCGCTATGGACACCGCCAGCAGCACTGCCGATCCGACTCCCCCACGTGCTCCAACTGCGCCGAGGCGGGGCACGAATCCTCCCAGTGTCCTGCCGAAGATCCTCTGTGCGCAGGCTGTGGCGGCGCCCACACCGCGAACGACCCATCCTGTCCCCGCTGGATCTCTGAGACCCAGGTCACCCTCCTCATCCGTAGGGGCTGGGACCCCCGCGACGCTCGCGCGTACGTGGATTCCCACCCCTCATCCAATCCTGTTCCTCCCCCTTCGACCTCAGTCAGACCCTCCCACCCTCCTCCGCTGACTGAGGCGGAGTACCCTCATCTCCCTAAGTCCCACTCCTCCTCTGGCCGGTCCCCTGCACCTCCTCCCTCTCACTACCGCCCAACCCCTCCCCCCCGACCGGCCAGCGTGCAGAGCGGTGCTGCCCGCTCCGCGCAGCGGCTCGAGGTGGCCGCCCAGACCCCACCCGGGGTCTCTGACCGGGACCCGCGACGACGCCCGGCCATCCCACCACCGTCTGAGGAACCGACTCCCAGGCCGGGCGCCAGTGTGGGACCCGAACCCGAACCTGTGCCCAAGAACCGACCGCCACCACCACCTCGGTCCTCGGACGAGTCTAACGACTCATCCCAGTCGGCCTCGACCTCAAACTCCACGAGTCCCACCTCGCCACCGAAGACCCGCCGCACACGCCTCCAGTCGGCTCCCTCCGACTTTCACTTCACACTCCGACACAAACAGTAAACACAGTACACAGCAGTAATGCCTCACCACTCCACCACACATAGCACACCCACCCACAACAAAAATATAACACTCTTGCAGTGGAATGTGAGGGGAGTCCCTGAAAATTGGTCCGAACTAAAACAAGCATTAATTTCTTCTTCAAAATCGGTCATTTGTCTTCAAGAGTCTCATTTAAAACCATCTGATCCGTATAATTTCGAAATTGCAACCTATTCTCTCATTCGGAAAGATGCACTTTTTCAACCTCTCAAAAGAAGAGGAGGTGTATGCACATACATTAAAAGTAATATAGCCTTCCGAGAAATCCAAATCACTACAACTTTTGACATCCAAGCATTCGAAATCAGCACCAATCAAAATTTTCTAACCGTTATAAACACTTACGCCCCGCCGGACATTAATTTTTCAGAATTTATCCAAGACTTAGAAACCCTAGTAACCTCTCTGACATCCCCTTTTATTTTATGTGGAGACTTTAACGCCCACCACCCACTATGGGATAGAAGTAGAAGACTTCCGGACTCCAAAGGCAAAATTCTGTTAGAATTCGTAGATAACCTTCAGCTAGTCATCAACAATGACGGCTCCCCTACACTCCCTGCAAGAACCACAACAAACTCTGACACCACACCAGATATCACAGCCACCTCATCAACACTCGCACTTTCAACAACATGGGAAACTTCACCAGACCCTTACTTCAGCGACCACTTACCAATCCATATCACACTAGGACACACTACCACACAACACCGTTCTTACACACGATTTAACCTTAAAAAAGCAGACTGGTATTCCTTTACAAACACTCTAGAAAACGTGATCGAAAGACAACCCACACCCGAACAATTCATTGAAAGTATTACAGAAACAGCAAAACTACACATACCACAAACAAAACCAAACAACAATGCCAAACCAAAATCTGTACCATGGTGGAACTACGATTGCCAACGAGCTATAACGTTCCGGAACACGGCTAGGCACAGATATGAAAAATCCCGCTCAGAAGAAGACTTTATTAATTACAAAAAAGCAAAAGCAAAATGTAGAAAAGTAATCAAACAAGCCAAAAGAACATCTTTCGAAGAGCTCGCAAACTCCTTTAATAGATTCACTCCTCTCTCAAAAATTTGGGGTATACTTAAAGCATTTAAAGGACTGAAAACATCAACACAAAAAGCAACATACATTATTCATAATAACAACACATTAACAAACCCACAAGAAATTTCAGAACAATTTTCAAACTTCTATAAATCAATCTCCTCGAGTATTCCCCCTCCATTACCCTTAATCATCCCAGAAGAAACCACCACCGAAGTTTATAACCTCCCATTTACTTTATACGAATTAGATAACGCCATCAACAGAACCGGAAACTCATGTCCTGGCCCAGATCAAATTCACTATCACCTATTCAAGAACCTGGGACAAACCGCTAAATTAGCTCTCCTCTACTCATTAAACTACGCCTTCTCCTCGCACTCCTATCCTGAAAACTGGTTCCACGCCCATATCATTCCTATAAACAAACCAAACAAAGACCCCACCAAACTAAGTAGCTACCGACCTATCTCCCTTACAAACACCATTCACAAAATTTTTGAACGGATTATTAAAAACAGACTCCTCTATATTATTGAAAAACAAAACCTCATATCCCCAAATCAGTGTGGTTTTCTACCCGGCAGATCAACTTTCGATAATTTAGTCAAAATAACAGCCGATATTAGAAATGCCTTCCACTCCAAACAATATACAGCAGCACTCTTTCTTGACCTAAAAAATGCCTATGATACCCTTAATATCCAGCCTCTCCTTGACTACCTTAAAAACAAAATCAACGGACACCTTCTCCATTATCTTAATACATACCTAACAAAGAGATCCTTCCAAGTTAAATTCCTCAACCATATATCCGATCCCAAAACTCCAACTTCCGGACTCATGCAAGGCTCCGTTCTCAGTCCTCTCCTCTTTATCCTGGCCTTAAACATTACTGTCAAATCCGTTCCTGCCCCATCCAAAATCGCAATATACGCTGACGACATAGCTATCTGGTCCTCACATAAAAGTTCCAACACAGCACTTAGTAACCTAGACCGTGCCCTAAAAACTGTACAGAACAACCTCCGACCTCTTAATCTCTATATATCACCCGACAAAACTCAATGCGTCATATTTGGCAGCAGAAAACCAATTAATCCATTGCCCCTCCAAATTGACAATAGCGATATCGAAATTCGAAACGACGCAAAATTTTTAGGAATCATATTAGATCGAGGTCTCACTTTCAGGTTACACATTGAACAAATTTCAACTAGAGCAAGAAAACGAATCAACATTCTCAAAGCACTCTCTGGTACAGATTTTGGCGGCGACCGAAAAACCCTACTTAACATTTATAAATCCATCATTAGGCCTATCCTCGAGTACGCATCTATCATATTTGAAAATATAGCTAAAACACACTTGCAGAAATTAGACAATATCCAAAACACATGCCTACGAATTATCACATCCGCCTATCGAACCACCTCAACTCAATCCCTCCATATTTACAACAACATTTCAACTCTCACCGATAGACGCACCGAATCTCTACTCAGATACTTCCACAGAATACAAAAAACAAATAATCACCCCTGCATCCCATACATAAAATACAGATCACACCGAAGATACGCAAACAACATACACCAGAAAACATCATACGGCAGCAGAATCACTACACTAACAGACACAGTCAACATAACACTACACTCACCACCACACACGAACACACCGGTGGCGTGGTGGGCCTCAAAAAGCCCGCAAGTTATCCTTCTCATCGACCAACCAAAACATATGTACACCGACATCGAAATTCAGGCACTTCATCACCAAATTATCTCTGAACATCTAGAATACACTTTCTTCTATACTGACGGATCAAAAAACACACAAGAAAACAAAACAGCGGCAGCGGTGGTGAGTCGGTTTAAACAGGAGCAAACCACGGTTCTTAAAACAAGGCTGCCAGGATGGGCGTCCATTTTCTCCGCAGAACTATACGCCATCCTGGCGGCCTATGCCCAAATAAAACTAAAAAATATCTCTAAATCTATGATTCTATCTGACTCCCTTTCGGCTATTACTTCCATTCACGAAAAACATTTAAACAGTCATCCCCTTATCAAAGAAATTATCAAATTACAAAGACAAATCGTAAGCCCCCCAAAATTAGTATGGATCCCCTCTCACACGGGCATTCATCTAAATGAGAAGGCTGACGAACTCGCTAAAGATGCCTTGAATCAAACCAATATTGGCAAAATCCCCTACTCATCTCAAGACTTCCTTTCCCTTCTCAAAAATAAACTAAACATTAAATCACAATTAGAATGGGATAAGTCCAAGTGTTTCCTGAGAAAAATCCAACCTGAAATAGCAATAAAAACTAAAAATCAGAACTCGAAATTACAGGAAAAGTGTTTAGCCCGCCTCCGTCTAGGACATTCATACATCACCCATTCCTACCTCCTTCTTAAATCAGATCCCCCAAACTGCCCAACCTGTAACTCGCAAATCACGGTCAAACATATATTAATTGAATGCCAAAACTACAACCAACAGCGACAAGAGCTTCAAAACTATTGTTTCCGAAACAACCTATCCTTCAACATCACAACCCTTCTAAACGACCAAAATCCAGACATCACAAAGCTCCTCCTTAAATTTATTTTTGATTCAGGCATCTTTAGAAACTTATGATCACTTCTAATTACATGATCTTACCTCCAAGTGAGGTAAGGTATGATATTAAAATTTCCGTTCACCGGTGCGCATTTTCAGCGATGCGCACATTTGTGAATGGGAATTCAACACCTCTCCTCTATGATTTAGAGGAGACAAAAAAAAAAAAAAAAAAAAAAAGAGAAAAAGAGAGAAAAAAAAGGAAAAAAAAAGAAAAAGAAAGAAAAAAAAAGGAAAAGAAAGAGAAAAAAAAGAGAGAGAGAAAAAAAATAATAAAATAAAGGAAAAGAAAGAAAGAAAAAAAAAGAAAAAAAAAGAGGAAAAGAAAGGAAAGAAAGACAAAGTATATGTTCTGAACCTGTATGCATGCCTGTGTATTAACATGTACGTATATGCTATCAAAAAAAAAAAAAAAGTGGCAAAAGAATTAAAAAAAAAAATGAAATGACAAAAAAAAATAAAAAAAATAAAAAAAAATAAATAAAAAAAAATAAAAAAAAACCAAAAAAGAAAAAGAAAGAAAGACAAAAAAATAAAAAAAGAGAAAAAAAGCAGTAAAACAATCAACAGCAGCAGCAAGCAGCAGCCGAGCCGGCCTGGGGGGCGGTGGCAGCACCAACTTCAACTTCGAGACCTGCCGCTCGCCTCCCGGGCCGGCAGAAAAAGCAACAGGGGGCGGGTCGGCCTGGGGGCGGAGGTGACATCAACTCCAACTTCGAGACCTCCGCTCACCTCCCGGGCCGCCCCCCCCCCCCCAACCACGCATCAACAAGAGGAGCCGCAGGCCGGCCGGGGGGGGGGGGGCGGGGGCGGCACCGTGTCCAACCCGGAACTGCCGCTCGCCTCCCGGGCCGGCAGGAAAGCACAAAGGGGGGTGGGCCGGCCTGGGGGCGGAAGTGGCCCCAACTCCAACTTCAAGATCTGCCGCTCGCCTCCCGGGCCGCCCCCCCCCCCCCACCACCACGCATCAACAAAGAGGAGCTGCGGGCCGGCCTGGGGGGCGGGAGCGGCATCGTCTCCAACTTCGAGACCTGCTGCTCGCCTCCCGGGCCGGCAGAAAAGCACGAGGGAGGACGGGTCGGCCTGGGGGCGGGAGTAGCACCAACTCCAACTTCAAGACTGCTGCTCGCCTCCCGGGCCGCCCCCCCCAACGCATCAACAAAAGAGGAGCTGCGAGCCGGCCTGGGGGGCGGGGGCGGCATCGTCTCCAACCTCGAGACCTGCTGCTCGCCTCCCGGGCCGGCAGAAAAGCACAGAGGGGGGAAACGGGTCGGCCTGGGGGCGGGAGCGGCGCCAACTTCGAGACCTGCCGCTCGCATCCCGGGCCGCCCCCCCCCCCCACCACGACGCATCAACAAAAAGAGGAGCCGCGGGCCGGCCTGGGGGGCGGGGGCGGCATCGTCTCCAACTTCGAGACCTGCTGCTCGCCTCCCGGGCCGGCAGGAACGCACAAACAAAGAAGGAACCACGGGGCGGACGGGGGGCGGGGGCGGCACCGTCTCCAAGCGACCACGACCTCATCACTGCAACAGTATCTGTGACCAGGGTGAAGCACGTGGTGAATACTATCACTACAAGGGCCACGCGACGAGTCAACACCGATGCCCTGTGCCTGGACCTGCTGCAATCTGATTGGTCATCAATCTATGATGCTGACTCAGCTTCCAACAAGTGGAACAATTTTCTCCAGATCTGGGACCCCATCATCAACTCGCACATGCCAGTCCGGACCATCAGGCTGAAACACAGACCGTACCCCTGGCTAGATGATGAGGACGTCAGGGCGGCTATAGAGGCACGGGACAAGGCGCGAATCGATCGTGAGCTCACCCCTTGTGACGCCACGAGAGCGGAGTTCCGATTACGACGGAACGCAGTCAAGATGGCGCTAAATCGGGCTTGTGCATCCCACTTCGAGACGTCATACAGGAACTCGAGGTCCAAGACGTGGAGAGACATCCGTCAGTTTCTGGTTTCGTCCAGCAAAGCGACTCCCAGACCCAACACCTCACCGGAGCACGACCCCGGGTGGACGGACCGGCTGAATGCGTTCTTCGCGTCGGTGGGAGGTGAGGTGGCGTCCTCTCTGGCGACTGGCGACAGCGGCGAGCCGCTCCCGCCACGCCCTCCACGCGTATGCAGCGGTGCGTTCTCGCCGCGACCTGCCACGCTGCCGGAACTGTCGGCAGCCCTGCAGAGGATGGGATCTTCCCGAGCCTGCGGTCCAGACGGCATCACCATCGAGATGCTGAGGCTGACGTTTGCTGTAACTGGTCCCCATATCTTACATTTGATAAACACGTGCATCACAAAGTGTGACATGCCTAGCGAATGGAAGTGTGCTGCTGTTGTGCCCCTGCATAAGAAAGGTGACATATTGGACCCTAGTAATTACAGACCAATCTCCATCATTCCGGTTGTAGCAAAACTGTGTGAACGAGTAGTTTGCTCCCAGCTGATGGAATATCTTGTGAGCCACCATGTATTATGCCCACAGCAGTACGGTTTCCGACCCGGCATGTCGACGGAGGCGGCTATGCTCGACGCGGTCACATTCGCCACTCACAACATCGACAGAGGATTCGTGACGTCACTGGTGACAGCTGACACATCCAAAGCCTTCGACAGCGTCGAGCATGGCCGTCTCCTCGACAAGCTGGGTTGGTATGGTATCCGACCGGATTGGTTCGCTGAGTGGTTACGGGGCCGCGCACAAACTATAGGGTCCTCAAGCGCGGTGAAGGTGACGCACGGCGTCATTCAGGGATCCGTATTGGGTCCTGTCTTGTTCCTCCTCTTCACTAACGACTTTGTACAGCATATGACCCACGGCAGGGTAGTTATGTACGCTGATGACGTTCAGTTCCTTGACGCTGACTCTCCTATCAACGTTCAGGCCCTTAAATCCCGAGTCGAATGCAATCTCTCTCTGGCAATGAAATGGTTTACTCAAAACAGGCTGAAAATAAACCCATCAAAAACTGAAATGATCATTCTCAAATCCATCCGCCAGGGTATGGATACCAGTTTTTCGGCCTACTTTGGTAATGACGAAATTTCACCGTCTTCAAGCGTCAAGGTCCTGGGCGTCACCGTCGACTCCCACCTGACCTGGGAGAAACATGTCACCGCCATCGTCCAACGCTGCAACCTGATATTGATCAGTCTCGCTCGGCTGCGCAACAGAGTCCCTAAATCCACGAAGCGCATGCTCATAGAAGCGCTTGTATTCCCGCATATACAATACTGTATCAGTGTTTGGGGAAGCTGCAACGTTACCCAGAAAAAGCGCATTCAGAAAATAATCAACTTCGGTGCTCGCATAGCGTGTGGCCTGAGCCGGCGCGAACATGTAACCCCAGCACTGCAGGAGCTAGCCTGGAAATGTGTTGACGACCTGATTTGCGATCATGATCTCACCATTGTACGACATCTGCTGACCTCAGCTAACGCCCCTGAGATCTTGCGTAATAAGCTGGTCTTAAGATCTGACGAGTCTACCAGATGTACTCGTGCGACCGAGAATGGACTATTGAATCTGCCTCGTGTTAGAACCGAGCTCGCACGCCGTGGCTTCCTTTTTCGTGCTAGTAAGGAATGGAATGGTGTTTAGTGGTTTTTAGTGTGCTTGTACTTTTGCTATGTGGTTTTAACTAGATATTTTATATTTTATTTCGCATTGTATATGACGTGGAAGTCACAAAACCCATTGTATGGAGACTCCGAATAAACGTCTGTCTGTCTGTCTGTCTGTCTGTCTGTCTGTCTGTCCAACCCCGAGATCTGCCGCTCGCCTCCCGGGCTGCCCCCCACGCATCAACAAAGAAGGAGCACGGGCTGGCCTGGGGGGCGGGGGCGGCGCCACCTCCAACTTCGAGACGTGCCGCTCGCCTCCCGGGTCAGCCACCCCCCCACGCATCAACAAAGAAAGAGAGAGAAAAGAAAAGAAAAAAAAATAATAAATAAAAAAAAATAAAAAAAATAAAAAAAAAGAAAAGAAAAGAAAAATAATTTCAAGAAAAAAAAAATAATAATAAAAAAAAGAAAAATTAAAAAAAAAGAAAAAGAAACAGAAAAAGAGAGTGAAAAAAAGATAAAATAAAAATGATATTTTTTATTTTTATCACTGAAGTGTCATTTTGTGCATGTTCCTTGTATGTGTGTGACTGTTGACTGTGTGTGAAAATATGTGTCTAAGATATCAAAAGAGGCAAAAGAGGCAACAAAAAAAAAAACAAAAAAAAACAATATATTTAAAATAAAGCCCACAAAAAAAAAAATATATATATATATATTATTTAAAAAAGGAAAAAAAACAAAAAAAAAAATAAAAATAAAAAAAATAAAAAAATTATCATAATAAATGTGGGGTGAGACTAAATGCTTACTTCGAAATCTAAGCTGCGTTGCGGCATTGGCGGTTATGTGCGGCGTGTATGCCGCATGATTAGTAAGCGGCGACCACTAAATTAAAAACTCAATAGCTTTGACCTGTTTTCAATGGATAACACTGCATACCAAAAATGTCCATCGCTCTCGTCATAGGATATTTAGATTTAAATAACTAACTTCTCTACATCATCGTTTTGAACCAAATTAATACTTTCAACTTGACCCTCGCCCGTATTGGTGTTTTTCCAGCCGCGAACGTATAAGGCATAACCCCTTGCCGTTTCGCTCCTGATCAAGCTAGAGCTTCGCGGAAAAAACGAGCGTGTTGCCCGTGACGAGAGGAAGCCGATGATACCCAATTTTAAGGTCCTAGGTCATCGGTTGACCTTCCAGGTCAGGTCAATGACCCAAAAGGCGGGAAAATTGGGACCTGTTAGAACGTCGTAGTGTGGCTGCTATGGGGTTTTTCGGGGTGCTGATCACGAATATCATGCTAGTTTTGATCACAGATGATGTCTTCATTCATTTAGGCCAGGTCGGGTCAGGTCAGGTCAGGTCAACCAGTAGAGGTCCTGCCGGGTATTTGTAGTAGGTGTCAACCGCCTCTGACAGCCTCGTAACATGTTACGAAGGCACCAAAACTACTTTGTAAACGTTCATGTGGTTGCTAAATTCGAATTCAGCTCGAAAAACTGGCCTATAAACATGTCAAACTCGAAAAAGTGAACCGAGGTCACCAAAGGTCAATGACCTGACCTGACCTTCAGGTGACCTTGACACCCACCCTAATGCATGGGGGCAACATCATATCACATGTTTGAACGCTTGAAACCACGAAAAGACTGCAAACGCGCTGCTAATGCGAGCCGACATACGCTGAATCGCGGTTCCGGCCAAACATGGTCTCGAAAAGTAGGTCACAGGTCAAAGGTTATTTGCGTCAGGGTCATAAAATTTTCAGGGTAGGTGTAAAATTGATCAACGCGAGGGTACTAAACGTTACGTCGTGATCGGCCGCTTTTTACGCGAGTTATTCGCGAAAAACCGAGGGGAGTCCGTTCGACCCCCCCCCCCCCCTAAAGGGCGAGGGTTAACTCACAGTCCGAACTCCGAACAAGTTCGGTCTTGTTTGTGAATTTGTCGGAGCATCACCTAAATCTAGTAGAGATGATGGAGAGAAACTAGGCTTTTAAGGAGGGAAGGGAGTCGGTGACGGTCAGGGGCACTACAAGTAGAGCAGTCATAAGCTGGTGACAGGGCTGACATACCATGTTTTGATAGCATGACTGAAACAGACTTTTTGGGTAGCCAGGAAATCGCATGCGAGAGCCTATTGAAATTCTTACATCGGCCTTTATATGCACCAGTCGTATACAGGTGCGGGATTTGGCATACGATTTCCAGACAATCGAAAGACTGTTTGGAGCCAACGAAGGAAGGAATGAGTGAGTACCTACTAAGTTGAAGGCATTAATTTGGTTCAAAATGATGATGCAGATAACTTAGTTATTTAAATCTAAATATCTTATGACGAGAGCGATTGGCATTTTTGGTATGCAGTGTTATTCATTGAAAACAGGTTGGAGCGTTTAAGTCTTTAATTTAGTGGTCGCCGCTTACTAATCATGCGGCATACACGCCGCACATAACCGCCAATGCCGCAACACAGCTTAGATTTCGAAGTAAGCATTTAGTCTCACCCTAAATGTGTGTGTGACTGCCCAGGAAACAACAAAGAAGAAAAGAAGAAGAAGCGCTGCAAGGCACCTGCGCTTCCAGAGCAGTGCCGTTGCGGCTCGGCAAAAGGCCGGCGAGGCCTATCTGACCGGCCTCTCTGAGGACACCAACCTGTTCGCTGCCCACGCCAAGCACGCCAAGAACCACAGCTGGCGTATCGCTAACCGCAGGAGGCCTGCCTCCTAGGACAAGTCAACCCAAAAGGACAGCACGGCCGAAATCGCCCCTGGCGGCAGGCCGACCACACAGAGACGAGACGAGACGATGTGTACCGTGGTATGGCGGTATATGATAACATATGGACTGGTCAATGACCAGTTCATATGACCAGTGGTCATATTTGTGGGATTGGGAATGTCCAGAACCTTTCTTTGGAAAAAGAACAGTAACAATGAGTCGCGTTTACATAGCATTTTTGACGAGGCTCTATCTCACTTAATTTGCGACAATTTCGATGCAGTATTCTTTGCATATTTAGAGGGGATACCTAATTTTGCAAATTGTAAAGCACCACTGGCATCTCTTGCAACATAACGGGCGGAAATATAAGCTTGCAACAGTCCCTATGTAAACGGGGGTAAGGCCTATCTAGCTTTTATGTTTTCAGCCTGAAGCTTTCGATTAGCTGGCGGAAAAGCGTCCTTATTGAGATAAAAATATTTCTTACTGAAATCTTATTAGATTTATCGAAAGTTCAGGAGGCTGATTGTCGAAAGGGCCTGGTTACCTTCGGCCCAAGGAACGCTACAGGTAATAGGTATGTAATAGGTATAACTGGTCTGCGAATGTCGGACGCTCTGTCCGACGTTCCGTTCGCGGCCGGTAGCACTAAAAATTCGAAACGCGCTTTCTCCTGATGGCGCAGTCTGTCCAAGGACTAGCTTTTCACTACGTGACACAGGAGAACCCATATAACTTTTCACAACCATGGGCAATCCATTTATTAGGACCGTCATTTCCAAAAGCGAGTGTAGTATTGCCAATCACCGCTATGCTGTGGCTGGCTAATAGACCTAATAAACGGTAGCTGTTGATGTCATGGAGTGTCCGGCCTTCTAACCGAGTGCTTCAAGATTCCATCCGGTCCATATAAAACAGGCTGCCGACCATAATTGAATGATTGATGACCTAAAGATTTTGGAAAAAAAACGTTATTTTTATTTACTAAGCAGCCATATTGTTTATCATCAACGTGATAGTAACATACCCCTTATTACCCCATATAATCAGCAGTAGTGGCGAAACACCTTCAATTAGGGGGGGGGGGCACTGTCGACTTTTGATCCCATTCTTTCCATGCAACGCCCATAGGGCTAATGTTAAAATGCCAAAAGCAAAGGGGGGCACGGTGCTCTGTTGCCCTCCCCGTTCCGCTGCCTATGATAATCAGCAAGTAAATGAGCGTTGCAAAGGCACTGACCGTCGACCACCGGTCCGTTGATTATTCGTCGACTTTATTCATGCATCGTCGGGGTTACATGTGGACGTGTAGTTCGCAAGTAGGTATGCCCACTATAGGTATACCAAATGTCCGAGCGATCCCGATAGCTCTGAGCGATAGCTTGTTCCAGCTACGACAACACGGATATTTGTTTATTTTTGTGCATTTGCCAAATAACCCGTCGTGAAAGCGGCCCTGTTGTTAGCGCTGCTGGCCGCTAATTCTGGCTCCGCCACGACCGGTAACTTAGAGCATTTAGTGATCAGATAACCTCTCATAATCAGCTTTAGTGCACTGTCTCACGGATAACACCAGTTAGTTATTTCCGGCACAGCGACTATGTGCGGCGATTAAGCCCTGCACATCTTATGAGTGTCGGATTTCTCGGATTTCAAAGACGCGGAGTCGTCATTTCGAGGCGGGGGACACGTGGCCTGTTAGGCGGCTGGCGACAGGCGCCGCGTTCCGCTAACAGGCGCACTGCCGAGCCCGTCTGGTCGACCGACGTATAGCATGCCACCAGCGCGCTAGTCCGCACGGTCATTCAGAACCCGCATTTTCTTTGGCTGAACATAGTCAAGGAGGATTTGTATTCAACAATAAATCATTGTTCTAAGTGCTTTTAAGAAACTCAATACCTATGGCGCCCTAGAGGGCGAGCTCCCGGATTCTAAGAAGATGCAAGGTGAGCATTGATGACGCTGTTCACCGCGTCAAGAATGGTTTTCCCTTAGACAATACCAACCCCCGGCTAACCACAATCATCTCCGGCGCTGGAAATACCTACCGGCGCTGGAGCGGGCGGCGGCGTCGACTGGCTGCGCCCTGCTCCCGCTGCGCGCGGGGAGGCGGGTGGCTGGCGCACCCCAGGTAGCGCACGGGTATAGGTCCAGGGCGGGCGGGCCGGCCGGTCGCCAGCTCCGTGTCTGTTCCTTGGCACGCCACCCGGCACTCACCAAGGTCAGGCCGCTCGCGGCGGCCACGCCGGGGCGTGTTAGTGCCGGGCCGCGCCGCCGCGCGCCGTCCCGGCCAGTTGGTCGGCCGCCGGCGAGCCCGAGGGTTGTGCACGCGCGGCTGTCGCGGGGTGGATCTGACAGGTGATAGACATCGTGGTGCCGTGGGACGGAGCCGCAGCTGGGAGGCGGCGCGTGTGACGGGTGTCGAGCGCCGCACTGCCGGCGCGCAGGTGACGTCACGGCCGCCGCCATGGCGGACTCGGTGCTCATCACCAAGATCGTGGTGCTGGTGCTGTTCTTTACAGTCACCCTGCTGTGCGGCCTGCTGCCACTGATGCTGTTGCGGCTCGCGCGTTTTGGCACCAAGCGGTTCCAGACGGGCCGGATGGGCGCGCTGCTGTCCGCGCTGCGCCGGCGCGGTGACCTACTAGTGTCGTGTGTCATGTGTCTGGGCGCCGGCGTGCTGCTGGCAACCATCTTCACACACATGATCGCTGAGTCGCGCGAGGTATTCGCCGAGATCGAGAAGGCGGGCCTGCTTCCCGAGCTGGACCTTCCTCTGGGCGAGCTGTTCCTCTGCGCGGGATTCTTCCTGGTGTTCTTTATCGAAGAAATGGCGCACACCTTCATGAAGCACGGCCGTCGCAGGAAGCACCGCCGCGCCGCAGCCGCCGCCGAGGCCGCCGAGGCCGGTGAGAAGGCCAATGACGACCCGTCGACGGGCTCCGAGGAGGAAGAGCACGCTCATGGCGCTGCGGGCCACAGTCACGTGGTGGACATCGGCGGACAGCACGCGTTCCGCGCCTACCTGATCGTGATCGCGCTGTCGGTGCACTCAGTGTTCGAGGGCTTCGCCGCCGCCTTCGAGGACTCGGCGCGCGAGGTGTGGCTCTTCTTCGCGGCCATCATGGCGCACAAGGCGATTGTGTCGTTCTGCATTGGCGAGCAGCTGCTAACCGCAAAGCGCTCGATGTGTTTCGTGATAACCAACCTGTGCATCTTCTCTATGGCGACGCCGCTGGGCGTCCTGCTCGGTCTGCTGGTGGCCAGCCCCGAGCTGCAGGGCGGCGCTAGTCTGCTGGCCACCGGTATCCTGCAAGGACTCGCCGCCGGCACCATCCTGTACGTCACCTTCTTCGAGCTGCTCGGCCCCGAGCAGCACAAGCCGGGCTCGGGCCTGATCAAGTTCTTCGCGATGCTGCTGGGCTTTGCGCTGATGCTGGTGATCCACCACAGTGCTGGCCACTCGCACTCTCACGGAGGACACGCGCACGCAGTGGGGGCTCACGGTCACGGCCATCACGGTCATGGCGCGATGGCCCACGGTCACGGCCACGGAGCGAGCGGAGACCAGCACGGCGACGTCAACAAGCGTGTGCAGGACGCCATTCACGCCTACGATCACGACTATCAAGGCGACCAGCCTGATCACTCCGAGCACCATGATCATGACCATGATCATGACCATGATCACCGCGATCATTCTAAGGAATCTCAGCACAGCGGACATAAGCATAAATCAGGTCACGATCATGATCATGACCATGACCATTCCCAAAAAGCAACTCCCTCTGGTGCTAGTGAGGCTTCTGTCGTTCCGTCTACTGATCGCAAGCATACGGGCAATTCTGGCCATGATCACAGTGATCATTCTAATCATGATCATTCCAGCCATGATTTAAACGACCATAGCCATAACCAAAACAATCCCAGCTCCAATAACAATCACTCAAACAATGGACATGATCATTCCCATCACGATCATGACCACTCTAGCCCAGTAAATGATCACTCAATTAGCGAAAATTCCGGTCATTCCGACCATCATGACCATTCCGCTGATCATGCTCATTCCGATCAACCCAGCCAGTCAGGCGAAGGTGAAGAGGAACAGTATGACACCACTTACGAGCTGTTCGACTCAGATGGAGCCACGGAGAGTCCCGTAGACGTCCGGACGGTTCCCGACGGGGCAGCAAAAGATCACCCTAAAGACGAACAGCATCATTTCCATGCAGACGGTCACGACCATCTGGGTCCGCTGTCAAATGACACTGTTGGCCAAATGGCCGATCACGATCACAGTGATCACACTGGTCACGATCATTTCGACCACGCCCCTAAAAATGTTGATCAAAATCACCCCAAACATGACGGTCACGATCATACAGAGCTCGGCGGTAAAAATGGCACCAGTCACAGCGACAGTGACCAGGCCGGGCACGCCGCACATGATCACAGTGACCACAGCGGTCACGAGCACCCCGGTACGGCTGATCAGCACCCCGGGCACGCCGCACATGATCACAGTGACCACAGCGGTCACGAGCACTCCGGTCCCGCTGATCAACACCCCGGGCACGCCGCACATGATCACAGTGACCACAGCGGTAACGAGCACTCCGGTCCGGCTGATCAGCACCCTGGGCCGCCTTCAGAGGCCACCGACCGGCCCACGTCCGCTGACCTCGCCTGAAGATCCGCCGCGGAATCCGCGAGTCCAAAAAATCCACTGCGGTGGTAACTGTGACGTCGTCCGTCCAAACTGGACAGGGTGAAAAAACTGAGGAAGGTGGAGGTGCAGCTGACAGTCGTGGGCATAAAGTCACGACTGGACATGGACTGACGTGACAGTGTATCAGCGCGTGTCGCGATGCTGAGGGGAGGTTTGAGGTGGTGATCACGGAGTGATGTGCCGCCAGGCAGTGCTTCCTTTTTCGACGCTGAGCTGCAGGGACGTCGAAGGCAAACAGCGCAAGGCGCAGAGTGGTGGCTATGGGCCTTACTCGGTGAATGTTTGTGGTAGTCAGCGGTTCACCCGAAAAAGGCTGGAGTAGACATCCTTCACCGGAGTTGTTGAGGGCATGCAAGTTTGGTTCGGGTTCTACATGTTCCTACTTATTATGACCACGAAGCTGTGGAATAATGTCACTTGAAGTCATAGCTGGGAAGAAAAACTTGCCCATTTCTACAGCTGAAGGACAACAAAGATAACTAAAAATCGAAAGGAAAAAAGTAAACGTTTCATAAGCAAACATGCTATGTCCCATGTTACCAAACTCGACCACAATAAGCACATGCGGATAGCTTAGTTCCAAGTATGTGTGGTAATCTCTGTCACAGATCACGGTTTAGTGTTTCGGCTCGGTGCGCCGTTGCAGCTCAGGAAAAGTGCGGTTAGTACATCAACAAAACAAGGCTCGTTCCGAGAAACGATCGAGCGTCGTTGTGCGATCAAACCTGTTTTTGGTGCCCTTGATAGTTTGTAAGTCACACATAAATGTGATCTACCTGAACCATGGGTGATGACTGATGAGCGCTTCGTTGGTGAGCGATGCATTGAGATCTTGTCTTGTGGATGAGAATTTGTGTGTAATAATCATTGGCACATACATACTACGAAATGTGGGTACGTTGGAACTGAACTCTGAAGTTATTTGATCTGGGATAATTATGTATGTATTAACCAATTTAAGGGAATGCTGTTACGTGTGTATGCTGCAATGATGTGCCTAATGCCTATGTAGTTAGGTTATTAATTAGTGCAAAGCGCATAAGCAGTATACATTGTGTCATATCAAAGAGTATTAGGCCACGCATAACCATGTACGCATAACGCAGCAGACGGAGCTTGCAAGTTGCGACTCACTGGCAGCGCTTGATTTTGCAGCTTATGGTTCCATCACATTGCTGTGTGCTCATAAACCATACGCTCATGTGATTTTTATATATCCATTGACGATAACCATTGATGGTAAGCGTTGACATATCTGAAAATAAAATGTTTTATAACGTAACCATTGTATCACATGATCAATTGTAGCCCATTATCCTCGAGCCCATCCCACGTGTGCATTATATACCAAGTTAAATGGTTGATACTAACGTTGTTAGATATGTTCAACCAAAACAGTTCTTGAGCTGCAACGCTTTTCCTTGCACGACATGACTGCAGCGATATGACGCGCTCGTGAAACCACTGACGGAAAGTCTCGATTGATAAAGATAATGGATGCATTAGTTTTACGTAAATTCATGGCTTGCGTGGACGTAATCTGCAACGTGATTCAATTCTAGCATTAAGTTGCACATATACCTAAGGGAAGTGGTGCCATTCTTAACAAGTTTGCATTCGGCGCACGAATGCTCATCGACATCTTTTGATGGCACGCTATTCTAGCAGACTATAAAAATAATTTGCTTTGAAGAGCTGTCAGAAGCCGCTCGCAGTCTGTCAATGTGTCATATGGTCCATGAGACCGAGGCCTCGGGTCATTTACGACTATTTTCCCCGACATCATCGCTGGGAAGGACTGGGACGGCACTGGTATCCATCCAGGTCACGGAAAGCCGTAATTATAGGCAGTACGTCTGTCGTGTCTATAAGCCTAATGATATACAGCCGTGCCCATGTCTATCTCTATCTTTCTCTCTCTCTCTCTCTCTCTCTCTCTCTCTCTCTCTCTCTCTCTCTCTGTCTCTGTCTCTCTGTCTCTCTGTCTCTCTGTCTCTCTGTCTCTCTGTCTCTCTGTCTCTCTGTCTCTCTCTCTCTCTCTCTCTCTCTCTCTCTCTCTCTCTCTCTCTCTCTCCCTCCCTCTCTCCTCTTAACTCTCTATCTCTCCTCTCTCTCTCCTCTCTCTCCTCTCTCTCTCTCTCCCCCTTAACTCTCTATCTCCTTCCTCTCTCTCTCTCTCTCTCTCTCTCTCTCTCTCTCTCTCTCTCTCTCTCTCTCTCTCCCTGTCCCTCATTCTGTCCGACTCTCTTTGATTCCATTCGTTTCTATTTTCCAGTCCACTCCTCCCAACCGATAAGTCGCTCGTAGAGCGTAACAGTCACGTCACGCATTGCACCATCACGGCCATTGTCCCGGACCCCCTCCGGAGCGTAATAACGTCAGTTACAGCGTCACAAGCCGTCCTTCGGCCTGGTGACTTACAGTCGTAACTCAGAACTCATGACTCACAGCAGAGAGAGCCAGTTACGAGCATCTAACTATTCCGGGATTTTCCAAACGAAGCATGCAGGCTGCTCGGTCACGCGAGACAATGAATAATAAAATTGCCCCATATACATATTGTTGGGGTTGTGACTTAGAAAAAAGAAAAAAGAAAAAAGAGGATGACTGAATTCTGAACATCAGTGTTGAATACCGTCGATTAAAACAAAACATATCGCTATCTTGACATGAATAATAAATTGCCAGCCTAAACATTGTCCATCATGATCATTCGTCATCCAATCCCATCACACAATAACCTATACGTCGAACCTTGAGAAGGTATGACTTTTTTCACATGCATTCTTTTAGCTCTAGCATATAACGTTGGCATACAGTTTCGCGAGACGCATTCGTCGTGTGATTCCAATACAACAATCACAGACGCCTTTTCAAATTTAAGACAACTCATATAGCCTGTATCACATCGTAACTTTATTCATGTAAAATGGAAATGATTATAGCAGTGCCAACCAGATAAGCAAATTTACATACGATGACCACAACAGTTTATAAGTCTGATGCCCTAACACCAGCCTTCTTGATCAAGGAGACAGACTCGGGGCCACAACTCGTCAGCCCCGGCCCAGTGCCTATTTACCAGGCGTACCGTCCATACACGCGTCCCTCCACAATGCTCCATCCGAGCGGTGACCTCACGGCAGCCCGAGCGTGACAGCCGGAGCGGAAAACAACCCCGACTGAGTCGCGCGGGACGCCCACATCCGGCTCAGCCACTGACGCGCTCCAATAGGTGCGAACCGGTCCAGATTGTGACGATTGTAGGTACGGAATTGAGGCAGCAGCGTGAGCTCGGAATTATGTAGTAATGTTGCGATTTTCAATTTGACAGCCCTCGCCGGACCTATAATTTTTTCATATAGGTGGAACTGGTGGAACCTCCTCGCCGTTTTGCCTCTAATTGAGCTTAGAGCCTCGCGGGGAAAAATGAGCGCGTGTAGGTATACCACTACGAGACTCAGCGACTGGTATCCGATTGGATTAACCGGGGACCTCTCAGGTCAGGTCAAGTGCCTCAGGATATAAGGGTTCAGTTTTGGTGAATGACGCAAAAAAAAATGCTCGTAGTGACGTGATTCCGGCGGCACCATCGTGCTCTTCATGGTCAGGTGTTTTGAAAAAATGTACTTTTTTGCTTTTTTGCTTGGGCTAGGTAGACTAGGGTGTTGACCTCAGGTAAAGGTCAGGTCAAATCCCCTCGGGTCAGCAAGCTGGTCGAATGGGGTTTAGCTGCATGCTATTCGATCTGGCAGGCCCTGCTGAGTCAATTGGTAGCTTTTCCAACTGGCTAGCTCGATATGATCCGGGCAGATTGACAAAAAAAAACTCCGATGACCTGAGTGAAGTCATATATGATGCCACCCAAGGTCAACGAGTGCAAAAGTTAAGCAAGGGAGGTTGCAAGGAGTGTATAAAATCACAATTCCACGTGATCGCTAAGAATGTCGAGTCGGTTGTGGCAAGTTGGAAGTCCTGGCTGCTCTTTCGTCGCCAGGAAAATCCCAGGACAAAGATAGGTATTCAATATCCGTTTTATTGTAATTTATTGTATTTAGAATCATGAGCGGCGATTTCCATCTGCTTATCATGCGGTTTGTGGACTAAATGCTTCTCATATGGATTCTGCTGCAGATTGGTCACAAAATATGGTTCCCTGTCTGATACACTACGACCACCGCGAGCCTAACAACAAGTCGTATGCATAGGCATATTCGCCGGCTAGGCAGACGGCCGGCCGGACGCGAACGCGCTGGCCGCCCGGGCCCGGCCTGACGGGCCGAACCGCCTGATCCCTTTCGCCGCCGCCTGGGAGGGTCGAGTCCGAACCCGGCCGAGTCCGGACCCTTGTTTTCGACACCGGCCAGTGGAATGTGCCCGCTCAGGCGTCTCGTCCCAGGTGTGTGTACAGACAGGCCAGGCCCGGATATTTTGGTAACCGTTCCGCGCTTCTTGACGCGCCCTTTCTTTGCTTTTTGCCGTTTGCTCCCTGGTAATCCATCTGCGCTGTCATTCAGGCTCCCATTTCCGGCATAGCTAAGCCGACGTCAATGGCTTTCTCGCTCATTCGTAGCATTGTTTTCCTAAGGAAGTTTCAATCCACCTGCATCCTTTACTCACGTTGTCACACTTGACTACTCAGTCCTTGCTGACGCTCATTGCCCCCCCCCCCCATTCCCCAGACAATGCATTTGGGTGGTGAGGGCCAAGGTGAGGGCAAGTTTTTGGCCGGACTACATGTATATCCTCTCGTACGTATATCCTCTCGAAAGCGACCGTCTGGCTTCCTGGCTGCTGAATTGCGGCGTCAATTCTTAGGTTAACACGCGCAGTGGAAGGGGGGGGCGGATTTCGCCCACCCCTCCTGTTTTTCGCCAATAACTCGCGCCGCAAGCATAATATCAATGTG
Source organism: Amphibalanus amphitrite (assembly GCF_019059575.1). Classification (NCBI taxonomy): domain Eukaryota; kingdom Metazoa; phylum Arthropoda; class Thecostraca; order Balanomorpha; family Balanidae; genus Amphibalanus; species Amphibalanus amphitrite. Next base: position 447,799 of record NW_024881812.1, read on the forward strand.
AAATTTCGGCTACCTGTCTAGAATTGAATTGCGGATCTTCTCGTGCAAGAAGTAAGAAAATCGGTTCACAACTTTTCTAGTAATAGCGGTGTAAAGTCAAACATCCTGCCGCCGCGGCGGCGCGGCGGCGCGGCGGCCGGCGCTAGCCGTTACGCGCCGCCTGAATTGTAGACTGTGCCGGGGCGGGACGGTTCCGTCTTTACATCGCGCTCCTTACCGCTGATTATATTAGATTCGCGTCAAATTCGGTGAGAAGACTGAGAAATGTACAGGCAATCATATGGTCAAAGAATTTTGAAAATCGGCCGGTAACAACTTGAGTTATGAGTTTGTAAACACAAAATTGTGATTGCCGCGTTTCCCGCGTCGGCCGATGCCGCGTCAGCCGGCGACATCTTACCCTTCGCAGGCTTCTAACTGCCATATTTATTGTTGGATTATCTAGAAATTCACCATACATACTCACAAATGTTTGCTCTTTCGTAAAGTGAAAGATTGAAAAAAATCGGCCGGTAACTTTTTGAGTTATCGGCGTGTAAACGCAAAAAAGTCGCTAATATGGCAGATTTGACCACATTTGACCTCATTTGACCTTGAAGATATTGACCTAGGGTCATGAAATTCACACACAACAGAGTTCCCCATGGCCCCCACCTACCCTCCAAATTTCGTCTTTCTAGCTCCAGTGGGAGCTGAGATCTTAGGGGGGGGCGACATCCGCCCCCCCCTTCCACTGGGCGTAGTACTCGCAACCCTTCCACTGCGCGTGTTAAGTCAAAGGTCAGGTCACCATGATCAAAGATTGAATTTCGCCTTTTAACACTAGTTGACAAATCGGCGCATAACTCGGCCACGTATAAAACTATTATTTACCTTTCATGACCTTAGATGACCTCAGGTGGCTGAGGTGGAGTAACGGGCGCAACTTTCGGTTTGACACTAAATATCAATATTTTACGCCATGTTATAAGGTCCTTATAAAGGCTTCCGTCCAAAAGTCGCAGTGCATTATTCTTCCACTGACGTATGGGTAAAAGAGAGGTCGCAAAATTGGCCTGAACCGTTGTTGTAGTTAGATTGGGCAGCAGGATAGGCCGGCTGGTCGGCGCGGCGGCTGAGGAGACGCCGGCGGCCTGTCCGGCGGGTGTGGCGGGTGTATGTAGCGTCTCGCAGTGGGGGGTCTGTCCCCTGGTCCGACGGGCCGCGTCCGTCTCCCTCCGCCGTCCCGGATCGGCGGTGCCGCGTCTCGCTGTGGGGGGTCTGTCCCCTGGTCCGACGGGGCTGCGTCCCCTCCTTAGGACGCAGAAATACCACTACCTGTGCTAGGATTAAAGCGCTGGTATGAGACCACGCCGTCGTCCTGTCCTTCTCCTCCATACGGGGGTGAGGAGTCTGGCTGAAGCTGGAGTAGGTATGTACACCTGGGCTAGAGGAGTCCGGCTGGAGGTCTGGTGCGGTGGGGTGCACGTTAACAGACTGGTCTCGATACTCCAGTAGTGGCCCGACCTTGAGTGACCTGGGAATGAACTTTTCACATATGCAGAAAAATGCATCCAAATGTGTGCTAAAAGAACGGCAGCACTTCACTCCATCTTTTTTCTTTTAGTAATGCGGAAAAACGCATGGAGGTGTCCAAACAAGCCTTCCCCGGCCCGGCGCCGCGCCGGTTAAAAATGTGCAGCATGAGCTGTTTCACATCACACTTGTCTTACGAACAAGGGCAGGGCCACGGACAAGGCCCAGCCTCGCCGGGCTGATTAGGAAGAGCGTGTTTACACTCCCGGTGACTCCGAGCTCCGCCTGAGACAAGTCGAACGCGCGGTGCCCGAGCACTGCCGCCGCTGAGCTCACGTCGTCGCGCGCCCGCGACGTGCGAGCCTGCTAGACGAGTCAGCTTTTATACTCACACTGTCCAGTCCTCAGTCCCTTCTGACGGTCACCCCCCCCCCCCCCAAACAATGCTGGCGAGGGCAAAGTCCTTGGCTGGATTATATATCCTCCCCTCACATCCTGACACATCGGCTACTGTGGCCATGCCAGAGCCCGCCTTCCCAGCAGCACAGAGCTCTGGTGGGACAACGGAGAGTCAGTTCCGGCTGCTACCGATCCGGTGCAGCGTCAGATCTGGCGGCGACAGATTGTCAGGTCAGCAGGGTCAGGTCACGAGGTCGATGACTGAGGAAACCACTCCGCTCTGGGCTCTACCCTCTGTGCCGTGGGTACCGTGATATGGTGTTACAACGGATGTACGCTCAGCAGAATGTCAGTTTGATGAGGGTGTGGGTCTACATTGTCTGGGAGTGATACGGCTATAACAGCTTTCATTATTCAATCAGCATTAGTCAGGGCTAGTTTGGAGCTTTTTGTTGTGATTTCTGGTGTGCGATGGCCGATGATGTTGAGCTGGAGTCGGAATTAAAACATACGTTACAATAAAACATACGGTTTTTATCGATGAAGCCACTTGAGCGAAAACCGTAATGCCTGAATAAAAGGAATTTATCTTTTACATCTCTTTCTTATCTTGTCGTTATCTCCCATCATCTCACTTTTCCACACACTTGCCAGTGATTAAACAGCTTTTGATGCCGTATAAGGCTGAGCCGGCTTCAGTACGATTGACGGTCAGATTCTATGCGGCGTTGAGGTCACTGGGCACTATCGACCATGCAGTCAAACATGAGCGGCTAATATTCTGTCTCCGTGATGTGGCAAAAAGATGCAAGAACGTACTACTTTTACAGCACAGTTTAACCCGCGCCCAAGTGTGGGGGGTGTTTGAACACCCCCCCCCCCTCCGGTTTTTCGCAGATATCTCATAAACGGCGGCGCTCCGCGCCGCCGTTTTTGGTACACCTTATCATACATCAATTCTACACATGTTGTGAAAATTTCAGACCAAGGTCATTTAAGGTCAGGTCACCAGGTCACTTGAAGTGACCTCACCTCATAAAAAGTTTCAATGTCTGCCATAGCTACACCGAGTGACCGATCACTTTGAAACTTTCAGCGATTGATGAGGGTAACAGTATCTATAAAATGATTATCTCGGAATTTTGATATCGGTGACCTAAGGTCAGGTCAATTTTGCGGCCTCTCCATTATAAGTCAATGGGAGAAAATTGAAAAGCGTCTGTTTTGCACGAACGCTATTCTAGACACTCTCAAACATCGAGATGTAGGTAAAATTGACACACTGAACCGGAAAATGGCAACTGTGACCCCTCGTTATGTCCCCGAGGTCATCTCAGGTCACGAACAGAATCTAACAGTTTTTCGCTAATAACTTCTGATAGAGGCGTGCTAGAGCGCTGAAAACGCCTTAGATGTGTTCAGCTCGACGTTGCGGATCGACTGATATGCATTGCAACATGACCTTTTCCGGTCAGGTCATGATCTTGACCTGAGGTCAAATTTTCAAGTTGACCTTTCAAGGTCAACTTATAGTTCATTCGACGCGTCTCGACGAGAGGAACACGATGCTGGCAAAAGTAATGTCATGGCTCTTTTGAGTCAAAAGTTATCGCCGAAAAACCAATTTTCGTAAAAACGGCTATTTTTGGAGTTTTTGCCCTCTGGGCTCTGGAGGCTAGACCGTTGACCTGAGGTCAAATCTGAGAACATTGCTCAGAAAGGTCTGTAAAAGGGCTATCGAATGCGCTTTTCCGCGGCGCTGTAGCTCTATCGGTTCTCGAGATAGCCGTGGGCAGTTTCCAAAATGTTGAAATAGTCAACATTTTACCTTTGGTGACCTCTGGTCTGGTGACCTGACCTTTGACCTGACCCAAAAAATGACCGAAGTGTTTTCGTCCTTATTTTTGACGTTCTTTCGATTGCCGCTTACCGCGTGTCGCTACGTGGCCCAGGAGCCGAGTTAGAAGGTGGGGGGGGGGGTGTTCAAACACCCCCCCCCCCCCACACACACACACCAGGTCGTGGAAAATCCAGACTGACACTGGGGCGCGGGTTAATGTATAACGGTTATGACTGATTTGATGAAGTATGACTGATGCGGAAATAGGCTTGCTTCATAAAAGGATGCAAAGAAGCGTAAGTAATAAGCATGCTTGGTCCTCACAATCCTGCTTAGTTTCCACTTAGTTTGTTTTTAATTTGTTCCCATGCGACGAACACTGAAGATGGATTATGGCTCAGCTGATAAAGTAATGTCTAAAGGGCTTTATGAGCCAGCTGCATTCTTGAACATTAAGTAATATCTAAATTGATTAAACCAGCTGAATGAATCGTATGTCAAAAACGCAAGAAAGTGGAAATATATCTTAGTACGAGACCACTCTGACGACAGCTTATCGTTCGGCAGGCGGAAGCTCAAGCCTCAATACATTGCCGTGTTGTCATTAAATGGACTTGTAGTTCCCTCACGTACCCCAGCGCCACATTCACTTCACAGTGGAATCACGACGCAGTTGAACCCGAGGACAGCCAGGAGCTTCTGCGTCGCAGTAGGAGAGACACAGCCAGTGCGCACTGCGCACCACCCCCATGCACTCAAGGATGGAAAGAGTCGCATGAGCCGATAAGAAACCCACGCCACACCTGTGTGCAGCAGTGTGCAAAGCTCGGAGCGATGTCGACTGAGAAAGGTATACGGCTGACGAGAGACGGCGTCTGTTCCATACCAATATGGTGCCGTTCTTGGGAGGAAGACGTCGAAGGTTTCTATGGATGGCATTAAAGGCTGAAGCGAAAAATCATTTTGCAAAATGCAAGAGCAATAAAGAGCAATATCAAAGTGTTTGCATTCTTTCACCCGAATTTGCTTTGCGGACATTAACGTTGCTGATTTCATCTTTGATGCCAAAGATTCCACACTTTTTCGGGTAGGTACGGTTTGAGCCATATGCCACATCCAGCACTTATTCTCTGAACAGCCCTTGGATAACAGTATCCCACATCTTTCTGATTGTCTCTAATGACACTAATGACATGATGTTTAATATAAGCAAAACACATGTTCGATGTGTCAACAAAACGTCCTCCAATCTTCTTCACTCTACCTCCACCTATAGTTTCCATAACCAGTCCCACGAAGGACCGGTATGCAGTCCGACATGCTTATGTAAGTATCATGAGGCGCAGCCGGCGTAGCGCTCCTGTTGAGCAGGACTTCACTGTTCAACCCAAACGTTGGCACGGGGCGGATCAGCCTATGGCGTATGCCCGAGAAGCAGAAACTCAGTGCCGGTTACAACTGGCGTATAGTGCATTATACGGAGACTGAGCGTCAAGGTCACTGGCCTGCCGCGCTGCCGACGACTCAAAGTGGCCACAGTACGGAACTTCCTGGTGCCTGTGAAACGTTAATGTAGGATATGACTGATATGGGATGGTGTTCTTGTAGTGTACGGGCAGCATGGAGACCGCTCCGTCGTTTCCATCCTCAGGACAGTCAAATCCTTCTCCCACACGCCTCAACTCCGGGCTGGACGGGCAACTTTATCCCATGCAGGAAGCTCCCATAGGAGCACGCCCATTGCCGGGCGCACTGAGTACCAGAGGGCTGTTAGGCCTGTAAGTGTACGTACAACTGGATGGGCTCAGCAGCCCAGGTGACTCACCATGCCCGACCAGACCAATGCCTCCCCATAATTCCTATCGTCCAATTCCGGCTCTGAAATGGTCTCGTCAGACCGAAAGGGCCCAACCCCCCTTAAAGAAAAAAAACAGGGGTAACATGGAGACTGCAAACTGCGATAGTGGATCTGGGAAAAACTACTTTGCCGGAAGGAGAATTGAGTGCATCATTGACAAACATTTATGCCTGCTGTCACTCCCTCCTATAGGAGGGAGTGACAGCAGGCATAAATGTTTGTCAATGATGCACTTGTTCATGCATCATTGACAATCTATTCATGATATTATGTAACTTTGGCGTATACGCCAAAGTTACATAATATCATGAATAGAAGTAATGTTTTGTGCATAATTAAATGCATGCTTCATGCTTGCTCTTTTATAAAACCATACCATTTTGAACGTGCGCTCAGAGGTCGATGAAGTATTAATATCTACTTAATGTCACAAATTTAAATTAAAAGCAAACCTCGCCTAGAATAGCTAAACGGTGGAAAAGAAATCTTGCCATGACTAACTAGTGATAATTATGACACTTGTTTTGTCTCTGGAAGGCTTGCAAAGACAGGTATATATTTACAATGAAGAAATAAAGTGCAACGCCATATTCCATATCTAATTCTGTGCATAAATGTGTTAAACATGGTGAAATTATTTCAGGTAGGCATGCGTGTTTGCTGAAATACGTATCAAAACAATATTCATCATAAGGAATTCGTCAACGCTGGAATTTGTTTGTCACCCATCCCATTGCTGAATGACTATCCCTAATGAAACGAAGCAAAGCACGGCTGAATTAACACAAAGGGATTAGCAGTCGAATTTAGCTTAGCAAGTATAAGGCAGGCAAGCATGACAACTGGGAAAAAGTGCACAATCATATATCTACAATACAGTTCTATATGAAGCATAATACGTAATTTATGAACGCCATAAAAATGCAATTATTTACAGCCATGCCCAATTCACAGATCACTGTGACAGTGCACCACGGAGCCTTTTTGATCTGTCCATGCAGCTGCATGTTGTCCCCGGGTATCCGCCAGCTCAGAATGGGTTGTCTGATGCGCTGCAGCCCGCCCTGCGCGATACGTCTCCGTCCTTGCCGTGACCCCTCTGCAGAGGAAAATTACGGCCCGTGAGCTGGGCATGGCCAAAAGTCATGTGGTGGCCTATGACTGTCAGTAAACTCCACATTTGCACAAGCACAACTAAATTCTGCATAAATGTCGAATGGCATCCATTGGTAGGTACTTAAGGCGTGTATTTTATTTTGTTTCGTTTTTTTCAGTAGCGCAGAGGACCTCTTGGTACCTCGAGGGGCCATCCGTAGCACAGTCAGGGACCCTTTAGTAGCTCAAGAAGACCGTTTTTTCATAATTTTGTGGAGTGGAGGCGATGCCTGATCAATGGTGGCTGGAGGTTAGCGGTTAATGGGAAAAACAGTCTATTTAAAAAATGAACGTTCCTCAGACTTAATATTGCACTGTATTTTGATGGACCGTTTTTCCTTTTTTCGTAGATGCTCCTGAATAAAAGAATATTGGTTCTTGGATACACCCATGGTCACATGGTGAATACTGTAACGTGCGCTCACCTTGGTCGCTCGTGGTTAACTCCCGGCTCCGCGCCGCGCCCGCTCCGATCGGAGCGGGCCGGGGTCACGACCTTCAGCCCCGGGGCGGTAGGTACTCGGCGGCCGGTCGTCCGTCCGACCGCGCGCAGGGGCGGTTACGCGCACGCGGGGAGGGGAGGCCGAAGTGTGACCGCCACACACCTCCCTCCCCACTTCAAGCTACATCTTCTCGTAGGTGAGCCACTGTGGAGGTCTACAGTAGCGCCGCGGGTAGCGATCGAGTTGCGGCGGAGAGTGGACCTCTTCTTCAGCAGGCTCCTCAGCAGATGTGTTGTCGACGGCCTGTGATGCACACGCCTGGTTTGATGATGCCTGCTCACGTAGCTGTTCCACGGTGAGCTCCACGAACGAGTCCGGTCGAGCCTCGTCAGTCCTTTGTGCAGACGCCGGCGCCGTGCCAGCGGGGACCGAAACGCTGCTGTCCCCGGAGAGCAAGTGGTCGGGCCTCACCGGACAGGAACGCAGGCGATCATGATGCACGATCATCGTTCGCTTTCTGCCGCTGACCTCCTGTATACGGTAGGTGACTTCGCTCTTCAACTGAAGAACTTCGAAAGGCCCAATCCATTTCCCAGATAGCTTCGGACTGACACCAACTTTCCGGTTCATGTTGGATATCATGACCAGATCTCCAGGGGCGTACTGACTGAACCTGACAGTCTGCTTCTGACGGACAGCGCGCCTGCTGAACTCTACATTTCTCTTCACCTGCTGGCGTAGCTCGTCCAACTCGCGGAGGCGTGACCCCATCTGACCCACTTCGGTAGCGCGCCCCGCGGCGAGTTCCATCGGGGTTGTAGCTTCGTAGCCAAGCAGCAGCATGTGAGGCGTCTGGCCCGTTGCATCATGCACGCTCGTCCGGTAGGCCGCCATTACTTCCGGCAGCCTCTCGTCCCATTCGGAGTGATTTTCCGACGCATACGCCCGGAGCATGTTGCCGAGTGTTCTCATGAACCTCTCCGCCTGTGGATTTCCCTGCGGATGGTGAGGAGAAGTCCGGCTCTTTTTAATCCCAAATTTCGCGCACAGCATACGGAAGAGTTCAGACTCAAACTGTTTTCCTTGATCCGAATGAATCTGACGCATGGCACCAAAACGGCAGATGATCTCATTCATGAGGATCTTGCAGACGCTCTCCGCATCCTGACGCTCCATCGGGAACGCCTCCGTCCATTTTGTTGCCTGGTCTGTGACGACAAGTATGTACTTGTTGCCCTTCCGGCTTGGCGAGAAAGGCCCGCAGATGTCGATTGACACAAAATCCCATGGCCGCAGCGGGACCGGTAACTGCTGGTGCGGGGCCCTGTCACGCCGGTCCGGCTGTTTCACGTGAAGACATGTTCGGCAGGAGCGACACCAGTGGAAGACGTCGGCAACCATCGTGCTCCAGAAGAACAGATTTCTCAACCTGTGCAGCGTTCGCCTTCCTCCCTGATGGCCGGACATTGGTTCGTCATGAGCTAACCTCAGCACTGCTGGTACTAGATGGGCCGGCACCACGACTTGATCGCGGTCCTTCCCTCGAAACTTGTGCCTGTTGATCAACAAGCCGGCCTCGATCCTCAGCGTGCCTCGTCTCCTCCATAACCGTCGTGATCCCTCGGGGGCAGCCGGAGGCAGCTTCCCTGTAGCGATGCTGTCCTTGACGCAGCGCAGAGCCTCGTCTCGCTCCTGCTCCTCCGGCGTCACCAGAGCCGTGTCCATCAGGCTCACCGCGCCGACAGGCGCCCGGGACAGTGCATCGGCGTGGGGAATGGACTTTCCCGCCACATGTTCAATGTCGAGCTCAAACTCTGACAGCTTCAGAGCCCATCTGGCAAGGCGTCCTTTTAGCTTGTTCGACGACGAGAGAGCCAGCAGTGGGTTGTGGTCCGTCCGGAGAACACATCGCCTCCCGTAGATGTAGACTCGAAAGTGTTCGACGGCCCACACCAATCCCAGACATTCCTTCTCCGTAGTTGAGTAATTTCGTTCCGCCTTGGTCAGTACCCACTAGCCAGGTCAAGGGTGGTGAAGAAGCTGTTATTCTGAAGACAGTCCAGGGCATCGTCGATGCGGACCAGCGGGTGCGCGTCGAACTCGGTTACTTTGTTCAAGCCCCGATAGTCTATAGTGAGCCTGCTGCTGCCGTCCTTCTTCCTGCACATGACGACGGGCGCGCTCCATGGACTGTGGCTCCTGCGTATGAGTCCTTTCCGCAGCAGATCATCGCAGAATGTCTCTGTCTTCTGCCGCGTTTCCCAATCAGTGCGGCGTGGAGGGATCCGGATGGGCAGCTGGTGCTGGTCCTTGAGCCGGATACGATGCTTCACCAGGTCGCACATCCCGACCTCGCCCAGCACAGAGAACGCGTCACTGCGCTGGATCAGCACGGCTGCAAGAGCCCGGCGCTGTGCATCCGTGATGTCGGCCTCAGAGACCTTGTGGCGCACGATGTCCTCCAGACGCCGGTCTCTTGCCACCTTCTCCTCCCGGCTGAGGTCGCTCAGCGGTGAGGCACGTACTGCAGGCGGATCCATGTAGCTCGCGCATCGTGCGACGGTGCACGACTTGTACAGCTTCACTTCACTTTGACCAGGGTTAGACAATCGCAGCTGAACAACGTTATCGGCCCTGACGACATCCAAGGAGCTCGAAACACACAAACTGTCTCCATAACGCTGCGTGAACTTGCCGTCCTCGACTAAACTTATGTGCTGACCAGTCACGTACGGGCGGCCGGCGCGTATCCTGCCGACCAGCAGCACCTCGGACGCTGCGGGAATCGTGACGTCCGCGGTGATTTCAACAGGGAGTCCATCGTCTTGACCCGCTGCTGTTGAACCGGCTGCAGCGTCGTATGCCCCCTCGCGAGCGGGAGTGCCGGTCTTGGTGCAACGGCTCCCCGTAGCCGCTACTGCAGTCGGGCCGGTGGGCGGCGCCGACTCCTCGCCGGTCCCTCCAACACCGCCGGTCGCTCGTCTGTCGGCCGCAGAGTTTTCCGTCAGGCTCATCTTCATGCGAACAAAATCAAGTGCCACTTCGCCATACAGTGAGAAGAAATCATTGCCGAGCACGCACTCCGTGTTCACGCTGTCGATGATCAGTACCGTGTGACGCCGCGCCGGCAGGCCATCACACGTGATAGTGACGTCAACAGTTCCCCTCACCTTGAGCGGCGTACCGTCAATGGTCACCGGCGTCGAGGTGGGGAGTGGGAGGGGCCGGAACGCCCGGCGCCTCACCGCTGGGCAGCTGCTGGTAACAAATGTCACATCACTGCCAGTATCGGCCAGCCAATTAACGGGGACACCGTCAATAGAACCCTGGATCAACGGGGTCGTGCGAGCCACCTTAGACGAGGCTACTACAGCAGGGACCGAGGAGCGGTGACTTACATTCTCCTCGGCCCACCGTCGTTTCCCGGACGGCGTTCCGCGGGACGCAGGTACGGGCAGTCAGAACGCCAGTGGGAGCGTTCACCGCAGTTGAAGCAGCCCTCGTCTCTTCGCCGGCTCGGTGTACGGCGTCTGCCAGAAGATCGGTTAGATTCTCGACGGTTAGATTCTCGACTGGGACGGAACACGCGGCATGCCTGCATCTGTTCCTCCAGCATCTGGATCTTGCTGGTTAGTGCCGACAACACGGAAGTGTCTGTGGAGCCAGGGTGGGAACCGGTACTCCAGCTGTCCGACAGGTCTCCCCTCGGGCTACCCTGCACCGCACCAACGGTCGCACAGCCTCCTGCAGACGTCTCGATCTGCTCCAGCTTCCGCGCCTCCAGAAGAACTGTCTCGGTGGACCAGGTCGGCTGGTAGAACGACAGAATATGTTTTCGCGATTTTTCGCCGATGCCCATCAGGAACCGGTCCTTCACCAGGCGCTGGCGGTACGTGGCGTCCTCCCACTCAGGGTACGCGCGAGCACACAGCGTTTCCAGATCGTACAGGAACGTCGCCAGGGGTTCACCCGGGGCACGGATGCGCTGGTGAAACTCCAACGCGTACTGAACAGTGAGCCCGGGTGCGTCAAACTCCGCTTTCAGCTTCTCGCATAGCCTCTTCCAACTGTTTCTGTCGTCATCGGGAAGGCGCATCACAAACTCGAAGGCCCTTCCAGTGATCGCGGGGAGGGCCATGACCGCCGTAGTTTCGTCACTAGCAGCCGGCGATTCCGTCTTCGTAGAATCCCAGTTGCAAGCGCGGGCGATTACCTCCATTTTACTGATCCACGTTTTAACACTACCACTGCCGTCGAACTCGGGTAGCCGATAATTCTTCGCCATCGCCATGGCATACACAGTTTCCGCTGCCACCAATTGTAACGTGCGCTCACCTTGGTCGCTCGTGGTTAACTCCCGGCTCCGCGCCGCGCCCGCTCCGATCGGAGCGGGCCGGGGTCACGACCTTCAGCCCCGGGGCGGTAGGTACTCGGCGGCCGGTCGTCCGTCCGACCGCGCGCAGGGGCGGTTACGCGCACGCGGGGAGGGGAGGCCGAAGTGTGACCGCCACAATACATCAGCATGGCATTTTCTCATCGGCTGTCTTATGGATTTCTTCCTTTGAATATTTGGCGCTGAAGCTGTATTCTTGCAATCCTGCACCTTCTAATATTTGTGGAATTGAGAGCTGTCTTCCCAAGATCACATCAAAATTGATGGCCACCTCAATTGACCTCGAAAGGGGGTCAGCTGCTCCCGATCGATACAGTCTGGAAAGTGCTCATTAAACCGGTACCTACTTTATACAGTTCAGGTCCTGTCGAGCTGGGGTGGTTGAGTTGAACGCCTTCACAGGTGAGGCGAGTGATGTGGCTTGGTTTCCGGGCGTTCGCTGGAGCCATTGAGTTCGCGCATGGTTCGCGCTAACATATGCGGTTGCAACAATGGCAGTCGCAAGGGGGAATGGGGTCCTATTTTAATTCCGGTTTGCCATTTTAAGTGGTCGATTTTTAGCATTACTCCTATCGCAGTGGTGGAAAGAAATGGGCAGCCGACCATTGCATCGGATGGGTCGATTTGGCGGCTTTCAGTCCCGCTCAGTCCCTAATGGGGCCGCTGTTGTTCGGCAGGAAATGCTGCTGATCTAGCAAAAATTGGATGACGGACCAGTTAGACGGGTGACCTGCATGTTGCATAAGACATTTGAAGCCTCAGTTAACACGAGCGCACGTGGAGCTCAATATTGCGTTCCCTCGTTCGTCGTCCAAAGACGTCTTACTGGTGTACTTACTTATCCTGTGGTTTTGCTGAGCTGTGATTATCAACGGTCATAGACTAAAATGACGGTAAAATGGTCACAATTTTTGTCTTTTTAACCTTGAATACAGCTTAATCGGTCGGTAAGATGATGTTGCGGATGGGACCGCTGCAGAGAACCAGGAAGAACGAGTGCCTACCAGAGATCTAGATCTATTTGATTTCATACCTATTTGTCAATATTTGAAATATGTTGTCGATGAGCCGAATGCATTCTATCAAAGCCCTTTGTCCGCTTTTTCATTAACCCGCGTCCTGCTGGGGGACGGGGGGGTTGAACATCCCCTGCGGTTTTCCGCGATCCACTGATATGCAACATGACGTCACATGCAGGGGCGCGGGAACTACTTTCAGACTGAGGGGGGGGGGGGGCACACCATAATAGAGATCAACCTGGGGTACCCCCAAATCTAGTTTTCTCACCGGTTTTAGGCCACTTATTTTTCATCCCTTGGCTTTTTCAACAAAAAAAGAAAACATTTGCAAAAAAGTGCGGTTTTCCGTCTCAAAGTTGTGGGGGCACCGCCCCCACGGCCCCAGAGTTGGGGGGGGGGGGCAAGCTGCCCCCACTGCCCCCCCCCCGGTTCCCGCGCCAATGGTCACATGTGACGTCATTTAAACTTTTTATTCAAATGATAGTATATTCGTAACATCCAGAGGAGCCTGCGCAGAAAGTCAAATAATTGCGGCCGAGTCAAGGGAAGTTCTTTGCATGAAGGCAATGCTGCCATATCTTGTTGCGCTAAAAGAGGTTTTCAAAGATTTACTTGACATGTGGCAGGCTGCCATCGATTTTAAAATAGAGTTTCGTCAGAGTGTTAGAAATTGTTAGAAATTATAATGATGGCCCAAAAAAATTTAGGGCATCACTTCCGATGAGGCTCTAAATTTGTCAGTGCACTTATTACATCAAATAGCATTGAAAAAAATTACGTCATCAATTTTTGATGACGTAAATTAAAATCTTGGAATTTTCTGGTTTAGAGCCGCCAAATGTGGCGTTAAATGGGGAAAACCAAAGCAGGATTCGGACGCGTCTGCCCCCGTGCCGCTACAAACCAAGGCCCTACAAAGTAATCGTGTCGCGGGGCTCCATCCAGGAGCTTGGTTGTCATGGAAACGACGCTTTGAATAAAGTCCTTCATCGCCGTAAAGTTTTCTTTTGTGATGCCCTAAACGCAAAATTCAAAATCTCGTGGAGGTGTGGCCCTAAAAAATGCGGCCCTAAAGTTGTGGGGCTAAATTTAAACAGCTCGAGCGATGATGGTCTAAACTTCTAAAACGGGTATGCGTGCGTCTTAATTCAGAAGATCAAAGAAGATAACGAATATTCAAGATTCAAGATATTCAAGAACTTCCTCAGTTTCGCGTTAGCGCTAGCGTTTTTCTTGTGCTTAAAGGTTGTTTATAATTATAGTCAGGGGAAGGAGGCCCAATTTCGGGCCGAATAACGCAAAATTGGGTAGAGCTTAGCAAAGGGTGGTTTCTGGGACAAAAATGACCGCTGAACCCGAATCTGACCGGTGCGCACCTCTAACTAATGTTGCACCACTTCCAGAGCACGTGCAACTGCGTGGTTCTTCTTTTTTGAAGAATGGTACCCTTTTTATATATTTTAAAATAAAATTAGTCGTGTAGTTGTGTTGTATTTCAAAACTTTAATATTATAGTCAAAATTCATTGCATACATGAAAATCATAGATAACGCATATCGCAGACAATCTATGACGTCACTGTGACGTCATTTATTCGTAAACTGACGGGAAAATGAGGTGTGACAACAAAACATTTAACTTTATTCACAGGATACGCTCATTGGCGGATTTAAAATGCATTGAGCATGCTCAGAAAATATCTCCCCGTTACAAAAAGTAAAAATCGTTTGGATGGAGGTACCATTTTGGCCTACAGGGGTCGAAATCCGCGGAGTGTGCGTTTTTACCCCAAATAGTTTTTGTGCAATAACTTTTGATACAATGCTTGTATGTCGTCCATTTTACCATCGTTGTGATTCTCTCACCGAGACGCATCGAATAGTATGCAAATTGGCTTTGATTGGTTAAGATTATATTTTACCGCAGTTCATGAGCTCAGGTCGATTATCACGCTACTGAAGGTTATGACCTGACTGGAAATGGTCATGAAGCTTACCAATCGCTTTGGATTATCAAAATAATCACATGGAAAATGTTTTCATTGTTCTTATGTGGTTTGATCAAAAGCTACAGCTGAAAAATTGCTGATGACGTTTTGAGGACGTCACATGACAAAATTCAAAGGTAGGTATAGAAGTCGTTCATATATGTATTGGCGCCGCAAAACAATCGTAAGGCATGCAGTATGCTTGCGAGATTTTAGACTTAGATGTGTGCTTAACAGGCGTAGTTTTAGTTTATTACGTTGGCATACGTACCTAATAAGGTGGGCATACATTTCGACACAGAGGGTTTCACATGTGTTATGTTCCAAGTTCTTATCAATGTTTTGTGGTTATTCATGTTCTTAGACGTCACATACCCGAGCATTGAAGAACACGTAACCACAAACCGGAGAGAATTTGATTCTGGTTGGTTGTATTTATCTCTTCTGGTAAATATATACACACACACGCACAGGCGAACACGCATAATGTAGCACGGCTACTATCAGGATTCAGGAGGCATTCGGCTGGCGGCCGCCGGCACGGTGACTGTGTGCACCCTGGGCGGTGGCCTTCGCCCAGGACGTCTGCCTCGTCCATCCAGCGGACGCGTCTCGTCGTAATGATGCAGTATGTTCTGTCCCATTCTGTACAGTACACGGCATACGCACATAGGTAGTATCCCGAGTGCTTGGCACAGCCGTTAAATTGTACGACGCCAACCAGCCGGTACGTGAAGTCGCCGACCAGGTCGACGGAGCAGAGCGACTGGTCGTTCTCGACGCAGGACTCGGATAGATGCGCCTGTTCCGATGCGTCAGCCGGCTCTCCCTTCTTCCGCGCACTGCCGGCCGTGCCCTAGGGCGCGGCAGACCGGGGCTGATCCACAGGTGGCGTGATCCGCCGCACTCGGTCGAGGAACTCCGTGACGTATTTAGCCGGCCCCGAAAGCACATCCTAGAGGGTGGGGAGCGACCCCCAGAGCCGGGTTCGCGTTCTTGCGCGGCCGGGCACTCGCATAGCAGGTGCGCGACCGTGTCCTCTTCGCCTCCTTCCCCTGACTATTATAGCGGCTACATGTTCACGACTTGTTTCATCACCTGTCACTTAATCGATTATACATATAGGTATACGACACAGTAGGAAGGAATGCATACAATATTGTTTCACAGATTTAATTGCTCCGATGAGTATGGAATGTGTTACACTGGCCTAATTGTAATAGGTAAAAATGCATGCACTTGAATGTCCTTAAATGATAATAGCCGTTTTCACGACGGAACTTTCGCAGAGGAACTTATTTGATACCTAAAAAGTACCTACTCTTTGAGGCCTTAACATCCCTCAAACTGAAATATTTTATGTTCAAAATAATTTTAGAAGTTTAAATCCGGGCATTCTTTGCCCTCAAATCACTTATTTATTTACAAACACAGGAATTTTCGGTTCTAGTAGCCCACCTTTCGACTATGAGGTATCAAATCAGCGTGGCAACTTGCTCCCTCTTTGCTCCCTCGGGTATCTAATTCCGGAATTCTTAAAAACAAGGAAAGAATATATCGAGTTCTCTTTCATACCTATTCAGTTATGTTTTAATGGTGATTAAAATATGGCAAATTTTTTAATTACATTTCATATAAGAAAACACGCAAAACAATGAAACAAAAATAACTACGGCAGATAATTACCTTCAGGTATCTAATTCCGACCAATCAGCACCTCAGTAGGATATGACGTCATACAAGAATGGTGGTGAAGGCCGTTTGCAGTCCCGGCCGGTAGGTCACGTGACCGCCGGGCGCCTCGGGTCACGCGGCGGTCGGGAGTCGGACGCGGGGCGTGGTCGCGGGCGGACGCGCGGGGCATCATGCTTTGCTTTGCTTGCTTTGTCAACTTCATATAACTTACTATCGCATTCGTGTGAAAGCCAAACACTGCTCAGTGCCCTTAGAAATTGAGTTTTGGAAAGCTCAAGTCCCTATAGCTCCTCAGGTCGGCAACAGTTGAAGCCTCATCTGAACCCATGTGAAAAAACGAGGGTAAGGAACCTTGTGTTGCTTTTTCTTTTACCGTCATAATTATCTCAAACCATCACAATTTTGAGTTGCCACATTGTCTGCTTCACTACATTCGTGTAAAACTTGGGTGAAGGCTGGTGGCTCAAAGAAAGGTGAAGATATTTCTTTAACCCGCGCCGGGCCGGGGGGGGGGGTGTTTGAACACCCCCCCCTGCGGTTTTTCGCAGATATCTCAAAAACGGCGGCGCGGAGCGCCGCCGTTTTTGGCACACCTGTTCGTGCATCTTTTCCGCACATGTTGTGAAAATTTCAGACCCAGGTCGCCTTAGGTCAGGTCACCAGGTCACGCCAAGTGACCTCACCTCAGAAAAAATAAGAATGCTCGTCATAGCTACACCGATTGATCGATTGCCTTGAAACTTTCAGCGATTGATTAGAGCAACATTATCTATAAAATGTATATCTCGGAATTTTGATATCGGTGACCTAAGGTCAGGTCAATTTTGCGACCTCTCCATTATAAGTCAATGGGAGAAAATTGAAAAGCGCCTGTTTTGCACGAACGCTATTCTAGACACTCTCAAACATCGAGATGTAGATAAAATGGACACACTGAACCGGAAAATGGCAACTGTGACCCCTCGTTATGTCCCCGAGGTCATCTCAGGTCACGAACAGAATCTAACAGTTTTTCGCTAATAACTTCTGATAGAGACGTGCTAGAGCGCTGAAAACGCCTTAGATGTGTTCGGCTCGACGTTGCGGATCGACTGATATGCAACATGACCTTTTCCGGTCAGGTCATGACCTTGACCTGAGGTCAAATTTTCAAGTTGACCTTTCAAGGTCAAATTATAGTTCATTCGACGCGTCTCGACGAGAGGAACACGATGGTGGCAAAAGTAATGTCATGGCTCTTTTGAGTCAAAAGTTATTGCCGAAAAAACGTTTTTCGTAAAAACGGCTATTTTTGGAGTTTTTGCCCTCTGGAGGCTAAACCGTTGACCTGAGGTCAAATCTGAGAACATTACTCAGAAAGGTCTGTAAAAGGGCTATCGAATGCGCTTTTCCGCGGCGCTGTAGCTCTATCGGTTCCCGAGATAGCCGTTGGCAGTTTCCAAAATGTTGAAATAGTGAAAATTTGACCTTTGGTGACCTCTGGTGACCTGACCTTTGACCTGACCCAAAAAATGACCGAAGTGTTTTCGTCCTTATTTTGGACGTTCTTTCGATTGCCGCTTACCGCGTGTCGCTACGTGGCCCAGGAGCCGAGTTAGAAGGGGGGGTGTTCAGACACCCCCCCCGGCCCGGCGCGGAATCTCAGAGCACCGGCCCGGCGCGGGTTAAGTGCCTAATCCGTGAAATATCCCGGCTTTACAAATCTACACTTTTCATTTTCTCCACGATACATTTTTTAAAATTGTTTAAATTTAATCTACATTTGTTAAAATCGGGGCTTTGGTTTTGTGTAAACTACATCAGATCATGTAGATCATAAAGTTGTATGTAGATCATAAAGTTTACTATAGTTTTGTGTAACCTGATGGCTGAAGAAAATAGTAATTTTGCTAAAATGATGTGCGGAAATTTGTTGCTTTCCAAATCAAATTACTCATACCTATATTTCATTCAAAATTAGGAGGCATTATTACTGTTTTTTCTTGTAACATGAACTGAGTTTGGGTACGCTGCTCCGGAAACGTTGTGGAACTTTAAGCTAGCTAGAGCAGTTTCCATAAAAATTGTTTAGATAGTTGACATGGCTTGTTGACAACTCTTTTGCTGTTTCTAAAAAAGTGAAAAAAATATTTTCCTGCATTAAGCACACAAGGCATGTTATTCTCATAAGCTATCGAATGTGTGTGTTTTTTAAGCTGTTTTTTTAAGCTTTTAAGCTGTAACTTCAGTTACTTCACTTTAGAACATATTGCCCAGAATGCGTCACTGATCATGAGCTGGTATATCATATCATATGTAGCAAATACATAAATGAGAATAGTGTGTCATGAATTTTTGTGCATGCTTCTGGATCATCTGTAATTACATCAAAGGCTCGGCTCAAGAGTGTCCTGCCGACCAGCTTATGCCCAACCCTTTCTGTCCGCAGAACGTCGCCTGCGACTCCCGCACGCCGTTTGCCCCGGCCGTCCGTACTGGTCTTCGCGCTGCGAGCCGCGCTGGAGTTCGCGGCGGCGTCGTGGAGCTCCCATCGGGACGGCGTGTGATGCCCGCGTCGAGCTTATAAGCCGTGAGCTTCGATTGGCGGCTCACGCGGTCACCAGCTGTATGTACAGCCTCGGCCCCGACGACCCCGCTAATGGCCGAGACCGGCATACCCCCGGCATGGGTCCGCTGTCCGGCGCAGCGCTGGCCGCCCGCATGCTACTTTTGGCTGTATCGCTGCCCAGCGGGAGCGCGCTCCACGCTGCGGAAGAGGTACACGTTGCGACCCGACTGAGGACCGCAACCGGATGGTGACACGTCGGCCTCTGCGCCCTGGCCGGGGCAGGCGTGACCGACGTCACAGTGGAGGAACGCCCAAACAAGACCAGCCCACCGTCGGAGCAGCATGGAAATATCATGTTCTGCCTGGACGTCGGACCCGGCGGCCGCAGTGCACCTGCACACGTGCGGAGAGGGGCGCTGGAGGCTACTCTGGAGCTTCTGCCATTCCGCGGCGCGACTGCTGGCAAAACGGCGGCGATTGAGGCGGTTGGGAACAGCTGCAGCAATGGTGATGGCGGTGATGGCGACATGGCGGTTTGGGACTTCATCTCAGCGCGGCCGCCGCCCAGGCGCCGCTGCGCCCGGCTGCTCAGCCACCTACCGGATGGCGGGTGGCCCTTACGGCCCTCACGCCCGTTCGGTCTGCGGCCACGTTGTGGGGTGGCGGTCGCGGGGTTAGCGGCGTTGGACTTCGTCCTTTATCCAGACTGCACCGTACCATCTGAACGGATGGATCTGCCAAGAAAGATGACATCCAAGGCGGCTATGAGGCGATCATAAAGCTTCATCAAGAGCTTCTCCTTCATGGAGCCGGCCGGCCGTTAAGTCGCAACACCGGCTGCCGAGTGCCAACAGCTGCGTGCGCTGGCGCCGACGCGTTGTGGGCCGCGCTGCTGACGCCCAAGCTGCGATATCAACCATCTATGAATAAGTGGCAGCGGTGGCGGCTTGTCAGTTGTTAACGTGCCTTAACAGACGTTGCGAATAGCCCGCGTTGGAATCGCATGGTTGGCAACACAACGCAAGTAAAAATGGGCTTCCTTGATGAACCTACTTTTTAAGCATTGTAGCCTTTGTAATTTTGGATGTTTTGCTGTAGATATTATTTTCTACATATATACTATATAGGCACTCACGTGCTTTAAATCGCGCAATGCAATTGAACCATGGTAAAGACAATGATAAATGAACTGAGAGCTGACATGCCCCATGCTTTGTGTGTGTATGTGTGTGTGTTTTGTTGTTGTTTTTTTTTGGCGAGTCGATAAAAGTGGTTTTGGACACTGGATGAGTTTTTAGGGGTGTGGTGAGGGGGGATGTAATTCCACAGACCTTCTGTCAGATTCACTAATGCAGTAGGTCTGTGCGGTGTTTAGTTATCGGAGCATTCTTTGAAAGTCGTGAATAGGGCCACCGAGTACCTAAAGCCGTGATATTCCCCCACAAAAACTTCTTTTAAATAACCGGGGATAGGTACATGAGCAGAGTAAATGCTATTACGAACGCCTATCACAATGCTGAGCGAATAGGAAAATCCATAGATGGAGAATTGTGCCGCGTTACGGGTGCTCGGGCGCAGCCAATCCACCGTTACCCCAGCGGTGACCTTGACCCGCATCGTCTGTCTCGGCTCCAAAGCCAAACCGGCGTGGAATTGGGAGCGTTCGAGCACTCATGGTCCAGCGCAATTCTCCACCTAAATCCATTCCTGATACACATTTGCTTGCTCATAGTCATGTAACCCCGGTAAATTCACCCAACTTTCATATTGGTCGCTCCATAGACAGATGGCCACAGAGATCAACTTAAAAGGCCATTGTTGCATTCATTTAGTGGAGATCATTAAAGAGCCGTGACAGGCCACAAGTCGCGTGACATCATACGTGTAACGACCAATGACGTCGGCCTGCAAAACCCAATGGAAGCGGCTAGCAGCGTGCAATAAAACAGGGCGCTGCTTTCTAAATGTCTGTCGTGCGCCATAAATGAATATATCTTTTGTAGTGTGGCAACTCAGTATCTTTTTTTAACTATTGTACTAGTATTTACTAATTTCATAATTTTGTAATTGTGCTTACGCTTTATGTTGATGTTAGTGATAAATCCTTAGATAAAGTAAATCGATGTGATATTTAATAAAAAAATAGCAAACTAACGTGCCATTCATTCGAAAGCTGGTAAACCTACTGAAAAGAACTACTAAAATTCCTGAGGAACCAAAGGATTATATTGGTATCAAATAGATGCCTGCTATTCCGTCGTGAAAACGGCCAATATGTAGCTTTATCAAAAGCTTATTCATTACAGATAGATTTCCACCATAAGGATGGGCCTTGCTTCTTGTACTTATGTGCAATACCTACCTATATGCATTGTTTATTGCTTCGTCGTCTCCCTCCTCCACGCACACAGCCCGGCTGCCTTCGTCTTAATCTCCGTTCGACTGTGCACCTGCAACCCAGTATGTGTGTTTTACAGGTAGCAAAAGCCACTGTTGAACTGAGGTAAACGCTGTGTGTGGGTCGGTCTCTTTGCCATCTGATCGTATTGGCGTGGTCACTGTGACTGGATTGTGTACGGGAGGGTGTGGAGGGCTGGTGAGCTGATTCAGCCAGTGCACTGAGTCTACAGGAGGGTCGGTTTGGTATGCTGACTTTCACAACATGGCCGCCGCCGCGATACGGAGATGGGATGATCCCAGGTCGCGGTCGGAAAGTCCGATCTCGGGAAAGATCCGAGTCGAGCCGGATGTAAAACGTCAACAACAGGTGCACGCTGTAAGGCGCGCTCCCATTACGTCCCATAATCCGTCAGACATGCGTCACTGCTGCAGAATATTAACCGCGGGCCGTGGCTGAGGCAGGACGAACAATGTCGCCACCTGCATGCTTGGAGCTCTTTATAAAGGCCTCGTGATTAGGGTTATGGCGATCCTTGGACCATAAGTTTCCTCCTTAGATCGTGCACAGCGGTACCGCTGGTTCTTTAAATGGTGCATTTAACAATGGGCTGAAGCGACTTTTTACCCCCTTTGCTGGCACCAACAAGGAAAGTTGTCTAGCGTTATTGGCTAGGAAGTCCTTCCCTCTGCCTGTGTACCCATTTATGATTGTAAATACATAGTTAGTGTTCGCAGAAAGGCTGGTACGCGTTCAACTCTACTTCCCATCATTCATATAGATTGCCTGTAAATTAAAGACGGAAATAGCCTCAGACAGACACGGGAGGAAATAGGTACAGCCCACCGCTAAAGTAATGTGTGGTTTTACCAATCTCAAGTCCACTGGCGGTCGCAGCCGCTGGCAAAAGGGGGGGGGGGGCCAAAGTCACACTCGCGGGACATAACATTTATCCGTCACCGGAGGGGGGGGGGGGTGATCGGCTAATTTTTTACATTCACGAGGCGCCGAAAAAGTTGGCATTACTTATGCTTCATCCACCTCATTCTTGCGTGAAATCTTTAAGCTCAATTTAAGGCAAAATCACCAGTTCCATTTCCCGTCCCACGGTGTTTCCACCGGTTGGGCCACTGCACCATGGCGACGGATCGGTGTAGCATATACTGGAAGGTCGGGCGCGCGGATTCATGACCTTACCACTATAAAACAATTCGGAAAAGTACAGATACCTCTTGCTTTGAACAAGCATGTGAAACCCAGAGAGCATTTTGAAACCATGACATTTACCCATATAGATGTGTAGCGGCGGGAGAAAGTAGGTACACCGACCTCTGGAGACCCCCGGCCCCACAGGTTCCCGGTTTTCAAAATTGGCATCTGAGGGCCGCGCGCGACTCGTGCGGGGCTTCGCAACGGCTCTATTGGGGCTCGGCTCACTCAACCCGTCTTATAGTCCTACTGCTAAAAAGACTGGCCCTGAGCCCTAAGGACTTCATCAGTCTCTGCCAGCCCCACACACCGGCTCATGGGGTCCCGACGTCGAAATATGAGGGAATCTGCGCGGGACCATCAGGACGTAAAGTAATCTCGATCAGGACCAACGTAAGGCTGTGCAGGAGTCTGTGTGAGCCTGTGATCTTCAGAAGCCCACCCATGTATGTTATCACTTAGAGGCCAGTTTAGGGCCCTCAGAGACCAGTACAGGGCCTGCAGACTGCAAAGGCCAGTAGTTTGAGACCATCAGAGACCGAGTTGGGCTCTCAGAGGCTAATGTGGGTCCTTACTCATTACAGGCCAACATGGGGCCCTCAGAGGTCAGCGTGGGGCCTTAAGAGACCGGCATGAGCCGTCGTTGGACCCCAGAGGCCAGCAGAGGGCCCTCAAAGGCCAAGATGGGCCCTCCTCAGAGGCCAATGGAGGCCCTTAGAGGCCGGCATCGGGTCTTCAGCAGCCAGTGCGGGGCCCTCATTGGCACCTAAATGTTCGTCTTGGGACACCAGAGACAGCAACAAGGCCATCAGAGACCGGTGTGAGACCCTCAGACGCCGATTGGGGCCCCTGAGGCCGGTTAGGGGCCCTCATATGCCAGATGTGGGGCCTCAGAGGTCGATGTGGGCTCTTAGCGGTCAACGTGGGCGCTTGACCGCCACTGAAGTTCCATCAGAGGTCAGTGTAGGACGCTCAAAGACCGGCGTGGGAGCTATATTAATAGCTGGGCGTGTTTTTTTTTTAGCCTCGTGACGTTCGAATCAGGGCCAGGGCCCCATACACCTATGGGGGCCCATCGGTTGCTTGAGGGGGGGGGGGGCAAATGATATGACGGCCCCCTTTATGTGCCTTGGGGGGGGGGCATGGCCCTGATGCCCCCCCCCCCAGCGACCGCCACTGTGTACACATTACATACAGGCCTCTGAGATTACATACTAGCTCACGCAAACTCTATGCAGGCCCCGGAGGTCCCACGCTAATCCTTAAGAAACCTAACCGGCATACGGCGTCACCACCGGGCTTCTGAGGTGCACAGCACCAACCCATGGGGTCTTATGCGTCGTAGAGCCACGCTCATTTGGCAGGGCCCACCCGTCACTGGCGAAGAGGGTCTCATGCAACTGCAAGCCATTGCTGGGCCTACGAGAGCCTCAATTAAACCCACGCTGATATTCCATATAAGATCCGGCCATGCTCGTGAATCGGTGCCAGCGACGCTGACCGCCAAATTGACAGAATGCGAAACTGAGCCCACTCATGAGTGAAATTTACGTCCTTTGATGGCGCAAGAGAGAAAATGAAACATACAAAAAACTTTTCTAGGACTTTTGTTCGATCTGAAAGGTGGGGCCAAAAGATAGTATGGCCCCACCTTTCAGCACCAAAGGGGGGGGGGGCATGGCCCCGTGCCCCCCCCCCTTGGGACCGCCTATGATCTCAACGGATGGCTTTGACCGACGATTTTTAAATGCGGACTGCTTGAAAAGAAGACGTCAATAGATAAAGTTGTAGGTAGCTGCAAGGATGAAGATACATGTAAGCTACATTTAAAGTTTCGTTGCAGTCTGGCTGATCGTTCCTAGGCTTCAGAAGCAGAACATACCCATGACTGAAACCACACATTACTTCTGCTGTGGACTGTACCTACATGGAGGCTGCAGCATTATTTTTTTACTTTTCGTTTCTTTTGCTCAATTTTGGAACTGCTCTGAAGTTATAAGGCATCATCACCAATAGTTCAATACACCTTGGAACGTCCAAATGCAAGACGAACATGTCGTTGACATCACATCACTTTTACTTGACAGTTCTGAGTGTTCTGACCATGGCACGACCTGTGTCGTAGGGGCGCAGAACAATACTAATATAAGAGGAGAGGATCGGCCCCACAGCTGAGTAGTTTCATGCTACGAGGACATACTCATTGGCATATCGTTTCCCAGATTCTCAACAGGTAGGCATGTGAACACATGGGAACGGGACAGACCGAACAGACGACTCTGTGGTGGACACTGACAGATGGACGGGCAATCCTTGAGGAAATGACCACCGATAGCCCCGCACCGGCGACTGACACACTGCGGCACAGCCATAAATCGAGACAGCCCACCTTTCACAGGTCGTTACTGGCCTCGGATTTTCCGGGTCCGAGGGACGACGGGCACAGTGCGCCGCACCACGAGCTCTTCCGGGTGGTGTGCGCCCGACCGTGCGGTGCTGGTGCTGCTACCTGTCACTTAGGTCGAGAACTACTGCTTTCCAGAGCTCGCTGCCAGGGATCGCTGGGGAGGCGGGGATGGTCTTTATTTTTGGGCGTACGGTCGCAATCGCATGTCTCATCTCTGCAGGCTGCACGAAAGTGCACGCGAGGAGCCCAGTTCCCATAAGAATCAGGGCACCTGTGCAAAGTAACACGGCACAGCCCAGCGCCGATTCGGTGGGATGGGGCGGGGCCTGGGGACGTTATCGGCAGCAGACGCGGGTCTCACAGCGTCCACAGTAGGAAAGCGTGAAAATGTAGCGCACACTGACTGCCGTGACAGGGTATAGGGTCGTTTATCCCACCTCTACATTTTCCTAAAAAAAAACATGCATAAAACGGCGACGCTATGTGCAGTCAGCCCGAGCCGTCGTTTTCGGCACAAACCGTTCAATTGGGACAAATCTGAGGACGCATGTACCAAAATAAGTTCAAAATAGGTATTGTGTTTTCACTTTTCTTCGACTTAGACCGAGGCATATTAGAAGTGACGAGTCTGGGACAATATATATAAAAAGCTATCAAATCGGGAACATTTAACATTCGACGACCTCTGGTGACCTGGCCTACGACGCATCCTTATGAATACCTAACCGAAGTGCTTTCTGAATGATGTTTGCTGGCCTTTCGATCGCTGCTAAAATGATCAAATTCTCCCTTTAGCATTTGCCCTAACGAATTATTATTTAATCCGGGAGCAGAGGTAAGAGGTGTGTGAGGAAGGGTAGGTTCTCTGTCACATTCCGTCCTTGCTATGACTCGATGTGTTATGATTGGACGGTGGACCATTATCACGGCGCAGGATGACTGGGCGGCGCGCCGAGTGCAGTACGGTGTTTGCGAGTGGTGCCCGTTTCAGAAAATGTATGTCCAATGTCCGTCCAATGTCCGGCATTTTCGTCGGCTGTCCGTCAAAAAAAAAAATGTACAAGCCAGCCAGTTGCCCAAAGAGGTCCTAAAACTATACGTAATAATCAACACTCAGCACTGCATTATTTAATTTGCTTCTAATGTACATGTATTATTACCAGCCCAAAGGTGCTCATCACTTTTGAGCTGAGCTTTCAATTCGCCAAGCAATGTTATACAGGATTACCTTACCAGTAAAACGCCTTTTGGGCGAAGAACGAGCGAGCGAGATAGGGGTGAGACTAAATGCTTACTTCGAAATCTAAGCTGTGTTGCGGCATTGGCGGTTATGTGCGGCGTGTATGCCGCATGATTAGTAAGCGGCGACCACTAAATTAAAGACTTAAACGCTCCAACCCGTTTTCAATGAATAACACTGCATACCAAAAATGCCAATCGCTCTCGTCATAAGATATTTAGATTTAAACAACTAAGTTATCTGCATCATCATTTTGAACCAAATAAATGCTTTCAACTTAGTACTCACTCATTCCTTCCTTCGTTGGCTCCAAACAGTCTTTCGATTGTCTGGAAATTGTATGCCAAATCCCGCACCTGTATACGACTGGTGCATATCAAGGCCGATGTAAGAATTTCAATAGGCTCTCGCATGCGATTTCCTGGCTACCCAAAAAGTATGTTTCAGTCATGCTATCAAAACATGGTATGTCAGCCCTGTCACCAGCTTATGACAGCTCTGCTTGTATAGTGCCCCGGGGCACTACAAGCAGAGCAGGGCACTAGTCGGTGACGGTCATGACCGTCACCGACTCCCTTCCCTCCTTAAAAGCCAAGTTTCCCTCCATCATCTCTACTAGATTTAGGTGATGCTCCGACAAATTCACAAACAAGACCGAACTTGTTCGGAGTTCGGACTGTGAGTTAACCCTCGCCCTTTAAGGGGGGGGGGGTCGAACGGACTCCCCTCGGTTTTTCGCGAATAACTCGCGTAAAAAGCGGCCGATCACGACGTAACTTTTAGTACCCTCGCGTTGATCAATTTTACACCTACCCTGAAAATTTCATGACCCTGACGCAAATAACCTTTGACCTGTGACCTACTTCTCGAGACCATGTTTGGCCGGAACCGCGATTCAGCGTATGTCGGCTCGCATTAGCAGCGCGTTTGCAGTCTTTTGTGGTTTCAAGCGTTCAAACATGTGATATGATGTTGCCCCCATGCATTAGGGTGGGTGTCAAGGTCACCTGAAGGTCAGGTCAGGTCATTGACCTTTGGTGACCTCGGTTCACTTTTTCGAGTTTGACATGTTTCTAGGCCAGTTTTTCGAGCTGAATTCGAATTTAGCAACCACATGAACGTTTACAAAGTAGTTTTGGTGCCTTCGTAACATGTTACGAGGCTGTCAGAGGCGGTTGACACCTACTACAAATACCCTGCAGGACCTCTACTGGTTGACCTGACCTGACCTGACCCGACCTGTTATTTTTATTTAATGAATGTTATTTTTATTTAATTAATTATTTAATGAATTATTCAAATGAATGAAGACATCATCTGTGATCAAAACTAGCATGATATTCGTGATCAGCACCCCGAAAAACCCCATAGCAGCCACGCTACGACGTTCTAACAGGTCCCGATTTTCCCGCCTTTTGGGTCATTGATCTGACTTGGAAGGTCAACTGATGACCTAGGACCTTAAAATTGGGTATCATCGGCTTCCTCTCGTCACGGGCAACACGCTCGTTTTTTCCGCGAAGCTCTAGCTTGATCAGGAGCGAAACGGCAAGGGGTTATACCTTATACGTTCGCGGCTGGAAAAACACCAATACGGGCGAGGGTCAAGTTGAAAGTATTAATTTGGTTCAAAACGATGATGGAGATAAGTTAGTTATTTAAATCTAAATATCCTATGACGAGAGCGATGGACATTTTTGGTATGCAGTGTTATCCATTGAAAACAGGTCAAAGCTATTGAGTTTTTAATTTAGTGGTCGCCGCTTACTAATCATGCGGCATACACGCTGCACATAACCGCCAATGCCGCAACGCAGCTTAGATTTCGAAGTAAGCATTTAGTCTCACCCGCGAGATAGTGAGCCCTGCACGTGCGGAAGGGCGAGAGGGTACTTCCAACGGGCTTGTGTAAAACACCCTTCTAACCGGTCGCTGCTGTGTGCCAAATTTGAACGCAATCGGCCCAGCCGTTCCTGAGATCTGGAAGCGGCATTCTGCACGTGCGCACGTGCAAACGGGGTCCAAACGGACTTTTGCACTGCACCCTACTAACCGGTTCCCAACCGTGTACCAAGTTTGAGCGCAATCGGCCCAGCCGTTCTCGAGATCTGGAAGCGCCCCCTGCACGTGCGCACGTGCAGTAGCACCCTAACCGCAACACATAGGAATGCCAGGGGGGCGACACGGCTATTCGCGCAATGTATTCAGTTATGGGCCGCGCGGGGCCTCGCGATGACGCGGCTGGAGGCAACTGCTCAGCGCGCATAGGATACTTCTGGCGGGGCCGGGCGCTGAACGGTGTGCAATGAATGGGTTATGGGCGGGCAGACAGAGATGAGGTATTGAATTTGAATTGACAGCAATCGGGTGGGGAAGGAGAACGTTTCTAATCGAGCTTGGGATGGGGAAAGCCGAAAATGTCACGATCGGCTCAAAGCTCCGACAGGGCCGGGTGCCGTACCATGTGTAGTAAATTTAGGCGGGCAGAGATGGGTTATTGGATTTAAATTCACCTTACCATCGGTTTCTGGTGGGGTTTGAAGACGTTTTTAGTCAAGCTCGGGGTGGGGCAACCCACTTGCGGATCCAGTGGAAGGCATTTGGGGCAAATGTCTTCCCCCACAACCGGGGCAGCGCCGGAAATCGCTTTTCGAGAATAAAAGAAAACTTGACAACTTTTCTGAGGAAATGTTGGTTAATCACACTGCACAGCAGTGCGCAAGGAATCGAAATCCGAGTTTTTTTATTAATTCGGAGAAACCTTTTTGGGGTAAGTCCCCGCAGTGTCCAAGACCGCTTCCTGGATCCGCCAGTTGTGAATAAGTCACGGTCGATACCGAGCTTCGGCGGGACCAGGCGCTGTATACGTTGTACCTACAATGAAGAGGTGGACAGACACCTAACTCCACATCCTACTGCTATACCCGTGCTTCTGTGGGTGAAGCACTGAAGCATCACAGATCTCCCACAGGACCTGCGAGTCGACGAGGTGGCTGCTTTGGCCGCCGGGTACTGCAGCTCCCTGGAGTTGCCTGGGACCGATGGTAAAACAGCAGCTCCGGAGTCCGGCGGGGCCCTATGGGCCGTAGTAATTAGTGAATTATTCTAAGCCACACTTCGGATAGTGTGGCTTATTCTAAGCCACACTTCCGAAGTGTGGCTTAGAATAATTATTACTGCGAATCTAGTGCATTTTCTTTAAATTAGTGAATTGTATAATGTACCTATATTGTTCATTTTGACAAATGTTTAGTTTAATGAAAAACAATATCAAATTCTTATCTGTATTCAATGTTGTATTCAATTTACATTGAATACAGATAAGAATTTGATATTGTATTTCATTAAACTGAATTAGTGAATTCCCGTAACGCAGAGATCATATCCTCAATGATTTTCTTTTATTCTCGGGCCGGGCCGGGCCGGGCCGCTCAATACTGAGATTTTCCCCTTATATTGAAAAGACTTCGCTTCGCTCGCTGCGCTCGCTCGCTCGTAATTAAATGTTGAGGTGTACCTAGAAAGTGATTGTCCTAATGATGTCCAAGGCCTGCTGCTCTTGTCCAACCAAATTCCGAATTAGACATTGCAATGTCTAATTTGTCCAATGCATTGGACCAAATCGGAATTACGAAGGTCCAAGTTCCGATTGGCACCACTAAGTAAAGCCGTAGCGCTGACAGTTGAGGACTATAAGGTGCTTGTAGAGGTGCAGTATGAATCGTTGCAGTGCAGATCCGAAAAAAGAGCATCTGGAAGCTTTATCACCCGAACATCGCTTCCCTTTCCTGCGAACCTTCGGAAACAGCATAGAAGGTATCGCCGATAATTATATGTTAGTGGTTATTTACAGATACCTCCTGGTAAAACATGTGAATAAGTAGGTGTAGGTAGGTACCTATTACATATATGTACCTACATACTAACATATGTAATACCAAGAGCTAACTGTGTAAAACAATTAGATACCTTTTCTTCCCCGTGAGCCTTAGCTGTTTGTAATGCTTGCTGAGGATCATTATTGAGTCGAATGACACTGGAATAGAAAAAAATGATGACGAAATTACTTAGGGGAGAGTGGGGTAAGATGCCCAGGGTGGGAAAGACGCCCCACCCCCTCTAGCGGCGAAACAAAGAATCGAACGTGGAAATTAATGTTGTTAGCGTAAAGTGGAAGACTGCCTTGTTAACTGCACAAAAATTTGCGAAGCTCAGTTGGGCAACGGCTGGCTGGTGATTGCATGTTTTTTATTTGCTTCTTTCAAAAAATCTTTTGGTGTCAAAACATTGTAAATATCAAAGAAGGTAAATAATTTGTATGTCCCTTGCTATGGTCGTGATACATTCATGCGTGTACCGTGTCCCAAACAGTTTGTTTCAGGGTGTAGTTTTATGGCTAACAAATTGTACTGATTTAATGTTAATTCGGTACCTTGGGGTAAGATGCCCCCTGCCCTGATGGGGAAAGACGCCCCCCTAAATCCGTAGGCTGGCCTTCAAGGAACCCGTCAAATCATTTATTACGTACTTGTGATGAGAGACAAAAGCCGATCTGGGACTATTGAGAGTCCAGTACGGTCGGGTGCTCCCCATGCCGGTCTCTCGGCCCACACAGCGACTTTTTGGGCGGCATCTGACTCTGAGATCCCTCACGACGGCCTCTGTGGGCCCCATTATTGGCTCCAAGGCCCCTCACGACATCGTTTGAGGGCTCCCACGTTGGCTCCACGGGCCGTGCTGGCATCTGAGGTCCCCACGATGGGATCGAGGGCCCTCAAGCATCATGAAGACCTATAAGGGCCCCACAGCGGTCTCCGAACGCCACCACGGAGGCTTGTTTGGCCGCGCTGAACTATGATGGCCCTAACGATGACCTCTGAAGCCCCTTACGACTACTTTTGAGGGCCCTTACGATGACGTTTAGTGTCTATTGCAGGCTCGAAGGGACTACTGATTCGTTCAGGCGATTCACGTGCCCATTTATGTCACTTATAGTGCAGGGGGCATCTTCCCCAACGCCAGGGGGCGTCTTTCCCACCCTGTGGGGTAAGATGCCCCCTTTCACTTCTTCAGGAAAATGCTTAATAGCATAAAAGCCATCATATTTCAGGCACGAAAGTGTGTTATTTTTTGGAGAAAAATGATGTCGGCTTCCGTTGAAACTCCAAGTTTTTGCTTTCCGATCGTCATTTTCGAATAATATATGAGATTGTAAAACCCTGGGCATCTTATCCCACTCTCCCCTACACCAGAGGTCGTCAAAGGCCAAGTTATACCTATTTCAACGTTTTTTTGTTTGTTTTTCTTAATCGGCACATGACTCAGGAATGAATTCCTAAAGCTGCAGCGCCGCGCAAAAGCGCATTCGATAGTTATTGTTCGTTCTTTCTGGATTGTGTCCTCAATTTGACTTAAAACCACAAGGGATAAAACTTGAGATTGACCCTTTTACGGAAAGTGTTTTTTTTCTGAAAAAAAACTTTTAACTCAACGCCACCACGACACTGATTATTGCTGGCATCGTGTTCCTCTCGTTGAGACGTGCCGAATAATTTTACCTTAAAAGGTCCTTTTGAAAATTTGATTTAAGGTCAAAGCTATGACCTGCAGCCGAGAAAGATGACCTCAGGGGCATAAAGTGGGGTCATGGGGTGCAGTTCTCCGATTTAGTGTGTCATGTTTACCTGTTAATCGATTTTGAGTGTTTAGTATGCAACTATCATCCAAAAGAAGGGAAGCTCAATTTTCTTCCGTTGAAATATATCTAATTAAAATGCCGCGAAATTGGTCTGGTCTTAGGTCACCGTCATCAAAACTCTGATATCAACATCAACATTATATACATACATGCTGATACACTAATCAATCGCTGAAAGTTTCAAAGCAATCGCCCAGTCGGTGTGGCTATAATGGCGAGCATTGGAACTTCTCGGGACTAAGTGCACTTGACTCACAGCATCTTCAGAAAAAAACATGATGTGTGCCGAAACGGCGGGCTAAAGCCCCGCGACTTTTTAAATGCGCAAGCAAAACCTGGGAGGGAAATGTAAAACGCCACCCAGCACGGCGTAGGATGCAGAAGTTGCAATTTAAAACATTGCAGCTTTCATTTCCTAGTCCTGTGGCGACCGCTCTCCAGTTATTCCATTCCGCCCCCCCCCCCCTCCTGACACGACCCCGCCCTGTTGGCGGCCCTCGGCGCTGGCCCTGACGGCCGGTTACCGGGCCCTGTCGCGGCTGCTGATTGGTTGGCTGGTCGAGCCGGCAGCACGCGCTCGGCCGCGCCGCTCGGTGTTGGCCGGGCGCGTCGCGGCGCGGCATCAGAAGTCCGTCTGCAGCGCGCGGGGAGGGCCGCGCCGCTCTGCAGCTCCTCGCCCCAGCCACGCGGCCATGGAGGACTCTGCGCTGTGGACCAAGATCATCTGTCTGGTGCTGTTCGGGGTCATATCGCTGGCATGCGGTCTGGTGCCGCTGGTCGCCAGCCGAGCGGCGCGCCGCTGGCGCCGCAGCCGCGCCGGCAAGACAGAGGTGCGTGTGAAGGAGCGTCTGCGTCTGGTGCTCTCGTGCGTGCTGTGTCTCGGCGGCGGTGTGCTCCTCGGTACGGTGTTCACGCACATGCTGCCTGAGATCCGCGAGATTTTCGAGGAGATCGAGAGTGCCGACCTGCTGCCGGGAATGCACTCTCCGGCTGGCGAGATCTTCATCTGCGTCGGCTTCTTCCTGGTGTACCTGGTGGAGGAGCTGGTGCACGCCTGTCTGGCCGGCCGCGCCTCGGCCAAGAAGCGGCGTGACGTGGCGCCGGCGCCGGTGGTCAGCTCGCCGTCCGCCGTGGTGGTGGAGGTGCACGGCGACCGGGACGCCATGTCCTGGCACGAGAAGTACGCCGAGCCGCCGCCGGTGACGGCCGCCGTGACCGAGGCCGCCGCCGAGCTGTCCGAGCACGGACACCACCACGGCGGCGCCGCCGGACACGACCACGGCGCGGTGGTGGCCACGCTGCACGCGCTCCGCGCCTACATCGTCATAGTGGCGCTGTCCGTGCACTCGGTGTTCGAGGGCTTCGCCGTGGCGTTCGAGACCACCAGTCGTGACGTGTGGGTGCTGTTCGCCGCCATCGCCACGCACAAGGCGATCGTCGCCTTCTGCCTCGGCGAGCAGCTGCTTGCCACCAAGCGGTCGGCGTGTTTCGTCGTGACCAACATGCTGATTCTCTCCGCGGCCTCGCCTCTGGGAGTGACCGTCGGCCTGGCTGTGGAGCAGCTGGACCAGGATGAGGGCTCCAGGCTGCTGGCCACTGGACTCCTGCAGGCCCTGGCCGCCGGAACCATCCTCTACGTCGTCTTCTTCGAGATCCTGGCTCCCGAGCGTCAGAAGCACGGCGCCGGCCTGTTCAAATTCCTTGCCGTCGTCGCTGGGTTCTCGCTGATCGTGCTGATGCACAGCTCCGGAGCCGGTCATTCGCACGGCGGCCACGGACAGACGCTGCTGGCCGGCGGTCACGGGCACGGGCACGGCGGTCACAGCGAGGCGCACGGTCACGAGCACGGCGGCCACGAGCACGAGCATGACCACCGCGCGACCGAGTCGGTCAACTCTGACTACCTGCTGCGGGTGCCGAACGAGTCGGGTCACGTGTACAACACTGTGCGCTACATCAAATCCTTCAACCGCCAGGAGCCGCCGACTGTCACCGCGGGCGACATCGTGGCTGGAATGAGGAGCATTGTGGAGGATCTCGGCATTGACCATGATCACGGCGAGCTCGACGATGAACATCACGGTGCCGTTGGCGGGGAGACGAGTGAAGACTCGCCAGGTGGTAAGGACTCTGGCAGGAGGAAAGCTAAGCCACAACACGATGATCATACAGATGGACACGGGGACCACGAAGAGCACGATCACGACGAACACGATCATCACGACCACGAAGAGCATGATCACGAAACGTCCGGCAGCGGAAGCAGCGGCTCTCACTCGGCGTCCGAGGAGGCCGGAGACGCGCACCACCACGACCATGACCAGTTTATGAGGACGGTCGCTGACCTGGCAGGCCACCTCGCTGGACTGGATCGTCGAGCGGTGGATCGCACCGTCACCCTCATCGACACCCTGGACCTGATAGCCATGCAGAAGACTGACAGGAAGGGGAAAAGCCGAGCGAAGGGCGCTGGCAGCTCGTCTGGTGTCGGGAGAAACCACGATCACGAGCAAGAGCACGACCATGATCATGACAATGGTCACGAGCACGAGCACGATCACGATCACGATCACGATCACGGCTCGGTTGAAGGCGGGCAGTTGTCGCCGAGTTCCACCGCTCCATCAGCTCGGTCAATGGCAAAGGGAGGTGATCCGAACAGGGACGAGTCGGGCCGGGTCGAGCCAGGCCAGGACGAGTCGCGCCGGTGGTTGCACGCGGCCCACTTTGGCGAGCCGATCGACGGCCACGTGCAGTTTGTGCTGCAGGAACCCGTCACTCAGCCGGATCCGGCGCGTGACTCAGAGTCGGCAGCGACGACCAGCTCCAACACCGGCACCAGCGAGGCGGGAGAACATCAGCAGGAGCTGGACGCGAGGAGGGAGCTGGATGCATTGGAGGAGGTGAGGTTCCATAGCCGCGCGAGAGAGTAAAACTGTCCAAGGATGGCGTCACGATCGCTCAACCCTGAGTATTCCGGTGCTGTTACGAAAAGAGTGCTTTAGCGTGCCTTAGAGTCAGAGTAACATTATTCAGTGTGCTAGCGCACCGTGTTTTGTCCATATTTGACCATTAAAGCGCTTGATGGTAGATGGAGTGGGATACGCATGATGTAGATGTAAAGTGCTGAGGTACAAAGAGGTGCTTCCGTGCTCATAAGTGCCAGTGTGCGTACGTTTTGTGTTGCGCGATGTAACTGGGTGGAAACGGTGTGCAGTAATTTCTCATTTTTGTGTCACGTTTGTGGTGAGTGATTAGGCTGGTTGAGCACAATCTTTTTAAAGGTCTCACGTAAGAGTTCTGAGCTGTAAAACTGAATGTTAAAATCGTTACAAAAAAAAAACAGCTAACCCCCTCTGGTGACCTCAACCTATCAAAGTGTACCTAATTCGTCCCAGTTATAGTTGTCAATCATACTTACAGCGCCAGATTCGTTGAGCACGTTCCGGAAACGTATCATAGATCTGGCGCTCCCGCTACCAAGTAATCTTGCCGCTACCCACCCGTGCACTGCCTGAACCGGCCGGGCAGCGCTCAGTTCAGTTCAGCCCTCGCCCCGGTCCCGGTTCGCCACCGGACGTAACCACTCGGCCGGTCGGGGCATTCCGGCGCACGCTCTCTCCCCGGCCCTCTCTCCCGGCCCGATACTCTCCCCTCTGGCCCTCTCTCCCCGCCCCATACTCTCCCCTCTGGCCCTCTCTCTCCGCCTGATACCCACCCCTCCCCTCTGCCAGCCTGAGCGTGCCTTCGAACCGTTCGGTTCGGCGCGGTGGGACGTGACGTAAGAGTCTGGTATTGTGTTTCAGTGCTGTATATACCCACTGCATATAGCTGTGATATAGGAATGGTTGGGAGATGTGGCGGCGTTAGATGTCAAAACCTCTATGGGCTGCAGAATTCGAGCTAATATAGCTCCCGAATTCAAGTGGTTAACAGGCCTTTGATAATTTCCCGCAATACGTAGTGTTTTGCAGTGTTACATTTAGATGTTTACTGCGGGACCGTGGACATGTTCATAGTGTCCGCTTTGATTAATTATTTTTGATTGTTTTGGGGGTTTTATATATGCGCTGATGATGAATACATATCGTTTCCAACAACAAGTGATTTGTGATGCGTTGAGCGAAGAGCGGGGACGGACGTTCGACTGTTGTTATCCGTTCCGGCTCTGTAAGGTGGTGTTTTTCCTGCAGCACCGAGCGCCACCCACACACCCGCTGTTCCGCCTCTCAGCTCCATTGAGGTACACGTCCCTGAGGGCTGCACTTCCCTGCTAACCTCCCATTATCTCTGAGAACCCAATGCCACTTCTGAGAACCTCCTGCGGCGATGGCCGTTTTGAACACCTGTCATGGTTTCTCTAAAGCCCGCTAAAAACCCTCATCACTAAATCATTGTCCACCGGACATCGACTTTGTCTTACCATGGAACCCTCCTCCGTCAAATCTTCCCGTTCATAGCTGACCTCTGTTGACCTTAGCCCGCCCGTGACCCCTGCCATTGCTGATGACGCCACGGGCTGTCTGTCTGGCGGTCGGTGGCTGTCCGGAAGTGGCCGTACCCGTTCGAACTGACCGGTACCGCGGCTGGCCGGCTGGGAACGGTGCCGTGTGAGGGGCGGGGCCGACACCGACACCGGATGGGCGAAACTCCACCGGCGATACGCCCGCCGAGCCGTGCCGTAAGGGACGCCGACACTGGGCAACCTACTGGTATTTTTAGGGAGAGACGGTGAAAGGGTAATTACGATTACAGTTAGACAGAAAGCTGGAGCTACCAAAATAAAGGCCAACGTCAGACCGCAAACGTCAATTTCTCTATATCTGCATTAAACTCTGATATTTCAATTAATGGTATACTTTTCAGAGTCTCAAGAGTAAAGCCTGTATTTTGTATTCAAATAAATAAAAAATAAATATAAAATACAGGCTTATTACAGGCTTATTAATAAATAAAAGTAACATACAGGCTTTACTCTTGAGACTCTGAAAAGTATACCATTAATTTATCAACATGAGTAAAAGTATATAAGATGACTTTAAAGTCCCACTTATCTGATATTTCACTAAAGCCTCCCGTTATTTCGTTCATTTTGCAAGACTGCATTTGCAATAAGTTCATGTGCTGATGTCTAGCTTGAGATTATCGCACACATAGCCTCTGTGGTGGCTGGCATGTGCCTCAACGCCACAGTGAAGAAGTGAAATTCCCGGAGTTAAGCTGGTTTATTGGTTTAAGCTCGTCTTAGCTCAGTACTAAGTCCGGGTCCCGACCGTCGTCTCATTTATCCGACCCGCTATAGCGTGGTGTGTGGATTCGAAAGTAAGGCGAACGTCACGTTCACCGGGACCGCCATCATTCGTAGTGAAATGGCAAAAAACCCGTCGCGACTTTGACGTAAGATGCTGTAAAAACAAGCAGCCCTGGAACAAACCACAACACATGTGTTACAAAAGTGTTATCTGAGATAGACCTCTTAGATAAGATATAGCTGCTTGGAGGCTGGAAAACATCCGCATATATATTTCGTTTCGTGCCAGCGTGTCGTGTCGTTGGTAATAAGCTGTTGCATGAGTTGTGCACTAAATGAATCATCGCACTCTATTGGACATAATTGACCATATGAATTGCTGCTAAATGGTGGCGGATGTGAAACCATATAACTATCGTAACATCAACAGATCACCATGACGCGCTAGTTGCGGGCGAATCATCACAAAAGTCGGCTTCAGAGGGCCCAAAGGCCTATAACGCGCGAGTCGCGGGGCTTCACTTTCACACCGGATGACTCTGTCATCTGTAAAGTAGCGCGTGCGAGATTTATCGCTTTTCTTGTGCCAGGGACGCTGGATGTCAAACATGGCGGCGTCATCACGACTGCGTCCGGCGGTGGTGACAAGCATTGAAACGAAACATGACGGCCTCTCCAAACTTAGCGGGACCGGAGGCGTGTGCGGTACTCCAGGCGCCTCAGTTTTGGGCGGAGATAAGCCATGACCGTCTGTCACCACCAGACGCCAGTGACGGACCGTCAGGACTGTCAGTGCGTGCGTTAGAGCGCGTCTGGTCAGCGCTCACAGCGCCGGGGACACCCTGTCGCATTTGTTTACTCCAGCTAGACAGTCTGGCTCAGGCTTATCGTCTTCTTAGCGCGGGCGTCTCTTCCATATCGCTGAGCCGAGGGGGCTATGGGACAGACCCCCATCCGACAGTCTGCTCGAGGAACGCACGTACTTACAAGCAACGCTGAGGCCGTGGTCTCATGGGCTGGGGAACGGTGGGTTATGACTGAGCGTGAGAACTCCAGAGTAGAACTCCAGGTCAATGGCTGGAGGGTCGGGTCGTGACCTGGTGCCCCAACCGCTGACACCCTTTGTTCGGAAGCCTAAGCGAGTTCACTGGACTGATTAAGTATCTCAATCATGAATTGAATGTAAAAATAAGTACGTACGGTTCTCCAGTAAAAGTCTTGTTGGTTTTGCTTTTTCGGACATATCTGCAGTCCTATATAATGTTCAAATGCATAAGTATCAACCCGAATTATGTGTATGCACATTTACCACGAGACTGTGAAATTGCATCGTTGTATGCCAAATACTTTCCGAGATATTCACCAAAAACCTCATTTTCTGCCGTTTGGGGTATTCTGGCCGCAATCTTCCTGGGATCGCCTATGGCATCAGTAGAGCCATCTAACGAGAGGAACGAGGAAACACAGAATCATGAATGAATCGAGCGCGTAGTAAACGGTGTATGAAAGGGAGACTCGGCAAAGGCTATCCGGGTGGCCGGCGCGCGGCGCGCCCTTAGGCATCGGCCGACCCTTCGGACCGCGTGGGGTCAGAGGTCGCGCTCGGGAAGTCTCGGCTCTGGGTTTTAGCGCTGTGCAGTCATGAAGGGAGGCTAAGATAGCGCTAGCCCGACTGACTCCGGCTGATTCGTGTGGGGTGGAAGGGAGCACAGAACGGGATGGTGGTTAGTGGTGGATGGTGGGATGGTGTTTAGGTTAGTGCGTACTGTGTAGAACGTAGCTGAACATGCATTGTTTTTTCATGGCAAACAACATGCAGCATAATGTGCGGGATTATGCCAGAACTCATACAAAAAGGAAATAATAAATCGGCCGAGGGAGTGGATGAGTGCCGTGACAAAGCATGACGATGCTGCCAAAATCGGGATGCTTTTTTGCCCCCATTTTTTTTTACCCCTAACATGCAGCGCTTGATCCGAACTTAGAGGTCCACGACTGACCTTAGACCTTAAAATCGCACCCGTCCGGTGCGCCACCTTTTCTTCAGGGGCGCTCTTCTTGGCTGTATCTGTTCTTACCAATAACTGAAGCAAATCGAATGTATAATAAAAAAAGGCATACCTCAAACACAGTTTTATTCACATCCGCTCGTGTGCATACTTGTTTTGACCTATACCTTCTCGCATCATAATATATCACTTCAGTGCTTAACCCTCAACGGAATTTTGGGTTTTCTGCATATACCCAGGCCGAGGGGGGGGGCGATTACGACCCCTCTCCGTCTTTTTGTCCCTAATTGAGCTAGCGCCTTGCGGATAAAACTGAGCGCGTGCGTCGTATGAGATGCAGCAACTGGTACCCGAGTTGAATGTCTCAGGCCAACTGATAAACTCTGAGGTCAGTATAAGTGCTCCAAGTCGCGGGATCGGTTTTTGGTAAACAACTTTACCATAAGTGGTTACAGAGCCAAGATAATGGCACCATCGAGTTGTGCATGCTCAAGCGCGTCGAATAGTATACGCTTTGTTTTTGTTGAGGTCAATTTAAGGTGTTCACCTCAGGTCATGTCAGGGCAGAGCCACTCAGGCCACGAGGCTGGCTCAAGGAGGTCATATCGCTTATTCGATTCGGTAGGTCCTCACAAGTCCACTGTGGCTTCCCGACTCGCCAGCTCAATTTGATCGGGACTTTTTGGTGAAAACTCCTGTGACCTTAGTGACGTCATAAATGAAGACGCCTAACTAGAATGGAAAAGTGAATGCTGGGGCTTGAAAAGATTGTATAAAATCGCGAAGTAATGCGCTTGAAACAGCTTTAGATGGCTCTCGGCGCCAAAATAACAGCTTTCATATTTCCCAATTGATTAATAATCGTGAGGTTGCGTGACCGACCTGACTTCAGGTGACTCTTAAGAAAAATACGAGATAGCTACATACAATTTGTGAGGCCTCTGGGAGACAGTACTAGATCATATAAGCTTCATTCCCCGTTGAAAAGTCCCCTGGCACGAAGGACACTGCGACGTCGCGACATTTTGGGACCTTACAGAGGTTCACTTTTGACGTCATTGGTTAACGGCCTGACCTTAACCTTCGCACTAACGATGTTTGACACTAGGAGGGTGTCTAACAGACCTCCTACCCTCAGTTTTTCGCAAATAACTCTCGCAAAAAGCGGCTGATTACGACGAAACTTTCAGTACCCTCGAGTTAATCAATATTACGCCTACCCTTAAAATTTATTTAGCGTATTTCGGCTCACATTATGAGCGCGTTTATTGTTTTTTTTTGTGGCTTTAAGCGATCAAACATGTGAAAGGATATTGATCCCATGGATTCTAGTGGGTGTCAAGGTCACGTGAAAATCAGTCAGGTCACTGACCTTTGATGACCTTAGTTCACTGCTTCGAGTTCTACATGTTTCTAAGGTATAGATTTTGGAGTTGATTTCGCATTTAGAAACCGTTTGAACATTTACGAAGTAGTTTTGGTTCCCTCGTAACATGTGACCTGAGCTGACCTGACCCGACCTGGACTAAATGCACGAAAACATCATCTGTGATAAAAGTTAACTTGAAATTCGTGATCACCACCCCCGCAAAATCTTATAACAGCCTCACTTTAAGAAGCTCTAACAGGTCCCGATTTTCCCGACTTTTGAGTATATATATTGACCTATCAACAAATGACCTAGGACCTTAAAATTGGGTATCAACGGCCCCCTCTCGTCACGGGCAACACGCTCTTTTTCCGCGAAGCTCTAGCTCGATCAGGGGCTGAACGGCAAAGGGGTCCAACTAGAGATGTCAATCGGATACCAAGTTTTTGGTATACCGATACCAAACCAATACCAACTTGGTATTTGGAATTTCAATCGTAATGTGTTTGGTATTTTGTTGGTATCATAAGCCCTCATTAATATATAAGAGGCTAATAAATCGGTAAAAAGTTGGTATTTCCCTCAGTTTCCCAAATTGGTTTGGTTTCGGTATTTTCCCGTGGTTTTGGTTGGTATTTGGTTTGGTATCGGTATTCCGATTTTCCGTAATTGACATCACTAGGTCCAACGGACCCCCTCCCCTTTACGCTAGACGCTGGCAAAACACTATGTAATATGAGCGAGGGTTAAAATACAGCTGCTGTCATACAAATTCGGCTGGAATCAAAGGTCAGGTTTGCAAAATTTCAGCTCTCGCAGCAAATAGACATGTGGAGGCGGCACCCGTCTCCCCGCCCCCCTCTTCTCCTCTCGGCCACTACCAGCGAGGTTTTAAACGTATCATACACATTACAAAGCATCATATCAGATGACGCACCCGAGCAGCCATATGCGCTGAACAAAAGCTTATTACCCACCCTAGTCTATCGGCACCATAGCACATGGTCGAGACTGTCGTCAGCCACGGACGCGCACTCGACCAACCCTCCGAGCCCGTTGACTGCGGGTGACCTTGACATGTCAAGCCTGATCGGCAGCCGGCCGCTGTCGTGCGGTCGTTACACACGGAGGGGAGAGAGACACAAAGCTCTACGTTATAGCTGACCTCTGACCTTTTCCTGCGCCCTGGTCACTGACCCCGCTCCATGTCGCTGGGCGGTGGCATGGCGGTGGAAACCGGTTCTAGCCTCTACACATGCCACCATTCTAACCATCCCCTCCCCACGCTACTACGCGGCGTGGAGTACGCTCGTGCGTAACTGGGCGGAGCAAGGGGTCACGCGATACAGGGGCGGAACTGGTTGCCCTCCCGCTCGCCGAGCGACCAACGACTAATACCCTGGAGAACCGTACCTACTCACTGCTCATAGTTGTTCCGCTTCTGGGAACTTCTTGCATTCACTTATATGTGCTGTTTAATCTTTTACCGTTGCACTGAGTAGTTCGTGGTCTTATTGAGAGGTATGCTGCACTTATATATGCACTTATATGCTGCACTTAAGTAGGCACATTGCACGCTGAACACT
This sequence comes from Amphibalanus amphitrite, assembly GCF_019059575.1. Lineage (NCBI taxonomy): Eukaryota > Metazoa > Arthropoda > Thecostraca > Balanomorpha > Balanidae > Amphibalanus > Amphibalanus amphitrite. The sequence continues at coordinate 489,818 of NW_024881812.1, forward strand.
GTAAAAAATATTGACTAGCCCTTTGTCAAATGATTCTCAACGCTAAATGTCGGGGGTACAGACTAGTTTTGCATCCTACTTTTGACACACGCTGCGAGCCCCTGGCTTGTTTTGTGTTCGTCAGATGACAGTTACCAGGTGTCGGTTAGTTTTTACCACGTCCCAAAAATAGCTGGAGCGTTTCTGCCTTGTTTTGGAAGCAGGTCCTCGTTAATGCTGTGTGTGATAACAAAGTACCTAGTAACAATAATAGCGAAAAACAATGTCAAAACGAGGGCGGCTTGTTTAGTGACGATGTTCAAAAGAAGCACCGTCTTGTTCCTTCTTAACGAATGAAGCTCAAACTAGGTCAAAACTAACGTATTGCTATACATTTGAACCCCACGACGAACCCCCCAACTAGGCCCTAATCAACCCATAGTCAGATGACCAGCAGATCCTACGCCGCCCAATCCAGTCATCGAATTTGCCAGCGAATTCGTTTGAAAACCATTATATTCTTATATATCGGTGGTCTTCAAACGAAATCCCTTACCGGTTTGATGACGAATTCATCCGGCCCATTCCAAAAACGCTCAAGATAAAATGAAAGTGTATTTCTGAAATAATTTGCTTTCTTGCAATGCACCTTTCGTATATCAAGCGAACATTTCACTTCCAGCGCCCGTTTACAGTTATCAATCGAATCAGAAGCATGCACATATCGATAGATCTGAACCTAAGAACACAGTAAGACATTTTGTAGAGTACCTGTCTGAGCCTATGCAGTGGAGCCCGTGAGCCGCCCAACCGCAGCTGCCTCATGAACTTGATGATAGGTCTGAACCTCAGATTGGCCAGAGCTTGGCCGTCAATAACCAGCTTATTTATATCCACAGTTGTAGTGACTTAGGGTTTGGAATTTGCCAAACCTAAGTTTTGATTACCAAGAGAAGTTTTGTACTTCTTGCACTTGCCTTTTCTTCATAACTTTGGCGGAAATCGTCGTAGTGAAACTTCAGTGTTCCGTTAGCTGTCGGTTCTTGAGAGAGTTGGCCAGGCCGGACACCGGGGGCGGCTCCACAACTTTTGAAAAATCAAACCTAAGTCCTATTGCACTGCATGGAGAGCAATTCATTTAAAATCGCTCTTGTTCCCCCCCCCCCCGACAACTTTGCAAACGTCTCTGCGCGATTTAGTTGAGAATAATGGCTTATGGCAAGTTATTGAATCAGAACGTCGATCACTGCAGGTCATATATCGGAAAGCAATTCTTCATAACTAGAAACTGCACAAATGAAAACGATACAGGTTTGCCCAGTGATAAACACTCGCACTTCACAGACGCACGCACCCCCGACCGGACGCGGCACGGCACACGGCGCAACGGGCGCAACCGGCGCCGGGTAAGCCGGGAACGCATTAAAGTGACCATCCCACCTTAACATTAGTTTTGAGTTGAGATAGCCAAATTGGTGGCCATGGCCTGAAAATACCGGTTTGGGCACTCACAACATTGAAAAATGCTTTAATTCGGAGATATGGAATTTCAAACTTGCAGTTTTCAGATTCTAAGGGGCTAATGCATTGGTATGCCCCCTTAGAATTTGTGACGTCAGCGGAGATCTAACGATTTTTAAATCTTTTACTAAAACGTTTGGTAGCACGCGGTGGTATATGCTGCTTTGCGCGCAACAAATGCCGCACTTTCAAATAAAGTCGCTAGGAACAGCGGAGATACCAAAAAGTAAACAAAAGTAAAAGTCTAATATCTTGAAAACCGGTGAATATTTTTCGATGAAATTTGGTAGATATTCGTTTTCGCTCTTTCTGAACCGAGCGACATCACTTTCATGCCAATTCATTAACTTTTTTGAAGGTGGGAGGGTCCCTTTAAGTGAAGGATTCACAGGTGCGCAACTTTATTGCGAACAATAAAAACCTACCGCAAACGATTAAAAAAAAAGTTTTAGGGCAATCGGAAATACAAATGTATTGACTTATAGAAATAAAATTGTCATTCACCTTCCAAATAACCCAACAATTTATTTGCCATAAAAAGTGTCTGGAAATGGAAAGTTGCAAACATGATTCAGCAAGTAGGGAAACGCAGCAGCTACCTGGCGAATAATTGTAACGAATCCATGACAGATGTAAAATGACGATAATAACTCAAGTTTATTGTACAAGACAAAGCTTTCGATACATAAAGTATCTTGATCACTGTCAATGAGATGTAGAATATTTGAAAATTCACAAATAACAAAAACCGACGCAAGCTGTTGCATTTCTTTCTTCCTAACATGTGACATTCACCCTATGACACTTTCACTGCTAATTTTGCTGCTATGCTAGACCATGTAATAAACCCGTTTCTTGTGTTGAACGTATTTCTTGACATGATATGAGCCGCTTCGGGACATTTTCGTTTTCGTTTCTTCATATTTCGTTCCAATATTTTGGTATCGTCCCACTTCGGCAGGTGCTGGCATTCATCTATGTGTAATACGATCGCATTGGAAGTCCGGTGAAATTTGACATCGCTCTTATGTTCCTGTAATCGCGTTTTTAATCCCCTTCCTGTCTCGCCTACGTAAGTCTTATAACACCCCGAACAAGGCACTTCGTAAACAATGCTCTTCTCGGAGCCTTCGTTTTTCTCTTTTCTTTCTAATATGTTCTTGATTTTCTGTCCTGAGTTCGTAGCAATCCGCACACCTATGCTCTCTAGTTGTTTTGAGATGGCATTCGCTTCTCTTGAATAGGGAATCGTTATCCATCTATCAGGCTTGTCTGTACGCTTCTTCATTTGTCCTCTCTTCTTTTTCTTGACGATTTCTTCTGCTTTTTTCCTCTGCTGTATCAGAAAACCCTTTGGGTACTTCAATCTTTCAAAGGTCTCGTATATGTGCTGAAGTTCTTCTTGTAAGTAGTCAGCATCACAAATCCTAAACGCTCTAAGGAAAAAGCTAATAACTATACCACTTTACAAGAAGAACTTCAGCACATATACGAGACCTTTGAAAGATTGAAGTACCCAAAGGGTTTTCTGATACAGCAGAGGAAAAAAGCAGAAGAAATCGTCAAGAAAAAGAAGAGAGGACAAATGAAGAAGCGTACAGACAAGCCTGATAGATGGATAACGATTCCCTATTCAAGAGAAGCGAATGCCATCTCAAAACAACTAGAGAGCATAGGTGTGCGGATTGCTACGAACTCAGGACAGAAAATCAAGAACATATTAGAAAGAAAAGAGAAAAACGAAGGCTCCGAGAAGAGCATTGTTTACGAAGTGCCTTGTTCGGGGTGTTATAAGACTTACGTAGGCGAGACAGGAAGGGGATTAAAAACGCGATTACAGGAACATAAGAGCGATGTCAAATTTCACCGGACTTCCAATGCGATCGTATTACACATAGATGAATGCCAGCACCTGCCGAAGTGGGACGATACCAAAATATTGGAACGAAATATGAAGAAACGAAAACGAAAATGTCTCGAAGCGGCTCATATCATGTCAAGAAATACGTTCAACACAAGAAACGGGTTTATTACATGGTCTAGCATAGCAGCAAAATTAGCAGTGAAAGTGTCATAGGGTGAATGTCACATGTTAGGAAGAAAGAAATGCAACAGCTTGCGTCGGTTTTTGTTATTTGTGAATTTTCAAATATTCTACATCTCATTGACAGTGATCAAGATACTTTATGTATCGAAAGCTTTGTCTTGTACAATAAACTTGAGTTATTATCGTCATTTTACATCTGGCGAATAATCTCAGGCTGGTTTAGTGACGAGTGCATTGCTACGGCTTGTTCCGCACCCTTCACAGATTACTATGACAAAACTACCCCTAGTATTTTGATCATCCTGAGGCTGGCTTTCACCTAATAATTTGATGAGGGTCTTCCTCGTTTCGGATTGAGGCGAAAACAAACGTCAAACAACCTTGATAGTTAATTCAGCACTTCAAAACAAAGGTACACCAAGGTACGGTTCTCCAGGGTATTAGTCGTTGGTCGCTCGGCGAGCGGGAGGGCAACCAGTTCCGCCCCTGTATCGCGTGACCCCTTGCTCCGCCCAGTTACGCACGAGCGTACTCCACGCCGCGTAGTAGCGTGGGGAGGGGAGGGTTAGAATGGCGGCATGTGTAGAGGCTAGAACCGGTTTCCACCGCCATGCCACCGCCCAGCGACATGGAGCGGGGTCAGTGACCAGGGCGCAGGGAAAGGTCAGAGGTCAGCTATAACGTAGAGCTTTGTGTCTCCCTCCCCTCCGTGTGTAACGACCGCACGACAGCGGCCGGCCGCCAATCAGGCTTGACATGTCAAGGTCACCCGCAGTCAACGGGCTCAGAGGGTTGGTCGAGTGCGTGTCCGTGGCTGACGACAGTCTCGACCATGTGCTATGGTGCCGATAGACTAGCGTGGGTAATAAGTTTTTGTTCAGTGCATATGGCTGCTGGGGTGTGTCATCTTGATATGATGCTTTGTAACGCGTATAATACGCTTCAAACCTCGCTGGCAGTGGCCGAGAGGAGAGGGGGGGGGGGCGGGGAGGCGGGTGCCGCCTCCACATGTTTATTTTTGTTGATAGCTGCGAGAGCTGAAATTTGGCAAGCCTGACCTTTGATTCAAGCTGAATTTTTATGACAGCAGCTGCATTTTCACCCTCGCCCATATTGGTGTTTTGCCAGCGTCTTTTGTAAAGGGGGGGGGGGAGGAGGGTCCGTTGGACCCCTTTGCCGTTCAGCCCCTGATCGAGCTAGAGCTTCGCGGAAAAAGAGCGTGTTGCCCGTGACGAGAGGAGGCCGATGATACCCAATTTTAAGGTCCTAGGTCATTGGTTGACAGGTATATAATATAATATAACAGGTATATAATAATATAATATATAATATATTATAATATAACTCAAAAGTCGGGGAATCGGGACCCGTTAGAGCTTCGTAAAGTGAAGCTGTTATAAGGTTTTGCGGGGTGATGATCACCAATTTCAAGTTAGTTTTGATCACAGATGATGTTTTCGTGCATTTAGGCCAGGGCCTCGTTTCATAAAAGGAATTACTTACGGCGTTCCGTCAATTATGCCAGATTTGGCGTATTTGATGTCAATTCGGTTTCATAAAGCCGGAGACCTGAGTAATTCACGTCATCGAAATTACGGAGCTTCATTTACGGCAAATGCTCGATTCCGGACCAATTGATGCCATTTGGGTTTCATAAAACGACGTAATTAACGCTAAATATTTTATCAAGTTCTTGATATCAGTGGTGTAAACTACGCACAAAAATGTTGCGTGAATTTGAATTAATGTGAAGATTCGAAGCTAATTTTTAATATATTTTATAATGTTGAGCCCGGTGAGGAAGAAAGAACAGCCAAAATGAGAGAAAGAAACTGCAAATCTTCTGTACCAGTCGCTTTTTGTGGCCACTATCGGAATTTTGTTTATTCACCGCGCCGCGACACTTTCGTAGTTAGGCACTTCTGCTTAGCTGGCTTTCTGCCGTTTTCAATATATTGATTTAATAAAGGATGGTCATCAATATCAATTTTGTTTTTTCATAAATAATTTTTAAGATTTAAATTCAACATAATTGTTTTATAATTTCTCGTAAAAAATAAGTGTTGACATGAAATTTTCATTTGTAGGACGCTTGATAAATTACGGCAACTACGCAAATGTGCTTAGTTACGGAGGTGTAAACAGTTCCAGTTGTGGCTTTGTGAAACGGATTCATTTGCGCTCCGTAGTTTGAAAGAGTGTGAATTACGGAAAGGTGTAAGTTACGGCAGAGCTTTATGAAACGAGGCCCAGGTCGGGTCAGGTCAGGTCAGGTCACATGTTACAAGGGAACCAAAACTACATCTTAAATGTTCAAACGGTTTCTAAATGCGAAATCAACTCCAAAATCTACCCTAAAAACATGTAGAACTCGAAAGAGTGAACAAAGGTCATCAAAGGTCAGTGACCTGACTGACCTTCACGTGACATTGATACCCACTAGAATCCATGGGATCAACATCCTTTCACATGTTTGATCGCTTAAAGCCACAAAAAGACAATAAAACGCGCTCTTCTCGAAATACCCCAAAACGCGATTCCGGCCAAACATGGTCTCGGAAAACAGGTCACAAGTCAAAGGTCTTTTGAGTCAGGGTCATACAAATTATAGGGTAGGCGTAATATTAATTAACTCGAGGGTACTGGAAGTTTCGTCGCAATCAGTCGCTTTTTGCGCGAGTTATTTGCGAAAAACTGAGGGTAGGAGGTCTGTTCGACACCCTCCTACAAGTGCGAAGGTGAAGGTCAGGCCGTTGACCAATGACGTCAAAAGTGAACCTCTGTAAGGTCCCAAAATGTCGCGACGTCGCAGCACCCTTCGTGCCAGGGGACTTTTCAACGGGGAATGAAGCTTATATGATCTAGTACTATCTCCCAGAGGCCTCACAACTTGTATGTAGCTATCTCGTATTTTCTCAAGAGTCACCTGAAGTCAGGTCGGTCACGCAACCTCACGATTATTAATCAATTGGGAAATATGAAAGCTGTTATTTTGGCGCCGGGAGCCATCTAAAGCTGTCTCAAGCGCATTAATTCGCAATTTTATACAATCTTTGCAAGCCCCAGCGGCCAGCATTCACTTTACATTCTTAAAGTTAGGCGACTTCATGTATGACGTCACTAAGGTCACAGGAGTTTTCACCAAAAAGTCCCGATCAAATTGAGCTAGCGAGTCGGGAAGCCACCAGTGGACTTGTGAGGACCTACCGAACCTAAAAAGCGATATGACCTCCTTGGGCCAGCTTCGTGGCCTGAGTGGCTCTGCCCTGACCATGACCTGATGTGAACACCTTAAATTGACCTCAACAAAAACAAAGCGTATACTATTCGACGCGCTTGAGCATGCAAAACTCGATGGTGCCATTATCTTAGCTCTGTAACCACTTATGGTGGCTGTTTACCAAAAACCGATCCCGCGATTTGGAGCACTTATACTGACCTCAGAGTTTATCGGTTGACCTGAGACACTCAACTCGGGTACCAGTTGCTGCATCTCATACGACGCACGCGCTCAGTTTTATCCGCAAGGCGCTAGCTCAATTAGGGGCAAAAAGACGGAGAGGGGTCGTAATCGCCCCCCCCCCCCTCGGCCGGGGTATATGTAGAAAACCCAAAATTCCGTTGAGGGTTAAACACTGAAGTGATATATTATGATGCGAGCAGGTATAGGTCAAAACGAGTATGCACACGAGCGGGTGTGAATAAAACTGTGTTTGAGGTGTGCCTTTTTTACTATACATTCGATTTGCTTTAGTTATTGGTAAGAACAGATACAACCAAGAAGAGCGCCCCTGAAGAAAAGGTGGCGCACCGGACGGGTGCGGTTTTAAGGTTTAAGGTCAGTCGGGGACCTCTAAGTTCGGATCAAGCGCTGCATGTTAGGGGTAAAAAAAATGGGGACAAAAAAGCATCCCGATTTTGGCAGCATCGTCATGCTTTGTCACGGCACTCATCCACTCCCTCGGCCGAAATATTATTTCCTTTTTGTATGAGTTCTGGCATAATCCCGCCCATTACGCTGCATGTTGTTTGCCATGAAAAAAAACAATGCATGTTCAGCTACGTTCTACGCAGTACGCACTAACCTAACCGCCATCCCATCATCCACCACTAGCCACTATCCCGTTTCTGTGCTCCCTTCTACCCCACACGAATCAGCCGAGATATAGTCAGTCGGGCTAGCGCTATCCTATCCTCCCTTCCTGACTGCACAGCGCTAAAACCCAGAGCCGAGACTTCCCGAGCGCGACCTCTGACCCCACGCGGTCCGAAGGGTCGGCCGATGCCTAAGGGCGCGCCGCGCGCCGGCCACCCAGATAGCCTCTGCCGAGTCTCCCTTTCATACACCGTTTACTACGCGCTCGATTCATTCATGATTCTGTGTTTCCGCGTTCCTGTCGTTAGATGGCTCTACTGATGTCATAGGCGATCCCAGGAAGATTGCGGCCAGAATACCCCAAACGGCAGAAAATGAGGTTTTTGGTGAATATCTCGGAAAGTATTTGGCATACAACGATGCAATTTCACAGTCTCGTGGTAAATGTGCATACACATAATTCGGGTTGAGACTTATGCATTTGAACATTATATAGGACCAGATATGTCCGAAAAAGCAAAACCAACAAGACTTTTACTGGAGAACCGTACCTACAGGCGATCAGGTAGTGCACAGCAGACGCATCCATATAAGTTGTTAGGTACTTACCACAGTACTTCGCTCACACTGTATACTGCACGTAATAATGCTTGAAACAATGACGGATACGTTCAAAGCGAAATGTTTACAATTGAACCCAAAATAAACCTGCAGTTAGGCACGGGGCTTCGATGGGAGCATCAACATAACTGAGAGCTCATGCTGTTTTTCAGTGCATGGTGTCTGATGACATACAGCATCGCAAAACAAACAGGACGCTTGCACTGAAAAGGTACGAAACGTCTGCCGTATCGGGATGTGGAAACGTCAGGTTCTCCAGACGGATGGGTTATATGAACTTAACTTTACCCACACCGAAGGACACAATGTCCGTACCCAGTGCCATAGTGTCTGGTCGATTTAGCAGACCTGATAATGGAGATGATGATTGGCAAAGATAGCTGTGGCACTTAAAATAGCGCCGGGCAAATAAGAAGTCCCTTCAGTTTTTTTTTCTAGTGTGAAAGAAAATGGTGGGCATGAAGGCTTAACACGCGCACCGACGGGGGGGGGCGGATATCCGCCCCCCCTGAGGTTTTTCGCGGATAGCGGGAAAACCGCGGCGCCTACGCGCCGCGAAATTTGGTACGACTATTCTCTCATCAATTTTACACATGGTGTGCAAGTTTGAACCTCCTAACTTTTAAGGTCAGGTCACCAGGTCACTTTGAATGACCCAACCTCAAGTCACTTTTTTGCAACTTTGTCACCGTGCCAGAGCTACAGTAGATGTCGGAGGCCTTTGAAAGTCGCAGGATGTTATAAGGTCATTAGTAGCTACAATTTGTATATCTCGGAATTTTGATGTCGGTGACCTAAGGTCAGGTCAATTTCGCGACCTCCCCATTATAAGTCAATGGGGGAAAAATCAACTCCCTGTTTTTACCACTAAAACGGGTCGGAATGGCCCCATATACCATACATGACTTCAAATACGATCAACCTTCACTACCTTGAGGTCTGTTTTGCTGTTGGGCAGCTGTAAGGTCATGTGACGTCATCAAAGGTCACCAAAGGTTTTTTGCCAATAACTCCGTACAGGAACAAGATACAGCCGCGCGGATGGTCTCATTGTGTTCAGCTCGTCAAGACGCATCGAATGATATACATGATGACCTCGAGGTCACGTGACCTGAGGTCAACCTTTGACCTTGACCTTTCGAGGTCAACATATATATCATCTGATGTGGATTGACGAGAGGATCACGATGATGCACTTAGTTTGTTCCTATCTTGACTAATTCGAAAGTTATTCGAGAAAAACTCTCCATATCTACATTTTGCCGCCATTTTGACTTTTTCGACCCCTGTGACGTCATCTTTGACCTGACCTGAAAATGACCTTTGTAAAAATTGTAGACCTTGTCCGTGTGTATCCGATGCCGTTTACCGCTTGTCGCTATCTTGCTTCGTTCTCGAGATCTCAGGGGGGGGGGCGGTCATCCGCCCCCCCCCGTCGGTGCGAAGTTAGCGCAGACCCCCGTCGGTGCGCGGGTTAATGTTTGGTATGAATAATAAATCATGGAGGCATTCAGTCATTAGTGGATGCTTTACTGAATTTATCTATTATTATAAAGATGACAAACATTCAATATGTCAATGAATTTAATTATTTACTTCTCACGAAACGTTAAAGGTAGTGTGCCACCTTTGAAAGATTTCCCATTTTATTTTTCCTAGGATAAGAAGCTTCTGTTTTTACCTAATATCGCAAAAAAAAAATCAAAAATGGGCCTGGAATAGTGCCTTTTTCGCCTAAAAGTTTATCGGTTTTGCGATATGTATAACAACCAAGGCCATCTATAGAAGGTACAGTCACTCTCCCGCCGACCAATCAGAGACAGATCCTGAGTGACGTCACCCCTGATGCTCGCAAGGGGTGCTCCATTCCTTTACAACGTAAAAATGACTAACTTCATTTGAAGATTGTTGGTGACACTCTACACATATTGCTCAACCGTTGATGTCATTGAAAAGTCCAACTAATTTTCTAGCGATAACAAAGAGCAGCAATATGCTGAGAAATGGCCGGTTTTGAAGATATAGACGATTTAAAAATCCTCTGCAGTTGCAGGAAAGCAACGTAAAAACGCATCGAGCTTATATTTTTACTATGAATAAATCATTTTTCAGTAAGTTTTTAGATATGGTATCGATTTAATCAACAACATTATTACAATATTTGTATTACTTGTAACTTTATTTCAAAATAATATTTTCAAAAATGGCAACTGTTGGCAAGTAGCTTTGAAGCGATTGTGGCGCACCACGCCATTGTTGTCCTGAGGCCCCCTTATGATGTCATCAAAAGTGGAGTGACATGGGCCTGATAACAACTGTAGTGGGCCGACCTGCAAACAGGCGTCGGCAACAATCGCGAATGCGGCGCACATGTGACAATAAGCAAAGGTCATTATAGAGTTACGACGTACGGGAATGAGTTATCAGCTGTCTAATCGTAGACAACACAATGTCGAGCCTTAAACTGTAAGCCTGTATTGGTATTGTTTCTTTTATTTGGCTGTCGAACATTATTTATGGTTTGAAATATGATTTTATGTAAAATAATTGATATGAAAAAGCCGTCTCTTAAGTTATGACCCCATTTCACCACACGCAAGTGGCAGAAATGACAATGATCAGCTGACGCATTTTTCTTGGCCGAAGTCAGAGCGCGCGGCCCGACGCACCACCACCGCACCACAAAGTATGAGCAGAAGCCGCGCCCAAAGCCAGGGCCCCGGTAACGTGAGGTAGCCGAGTCGGGGCAGCGTGCGCTGACCCAAGCCGGGGCCGCAGCTTTGGGCGCGGTCTACCGCATCCCCGCGGGCAGCCCCGGGCTATCACATGACACCGGGAGGACGCGCGGCCCCGGCTTGGGTCAGCGCACGCTGCCCCGACTCGGCTACCTCACGTTACCGGGGCCCTGGCTTTGGGCGCGATCTACCGCACCACCTAACAGGCGTGTTCGAAACCGGAGGAGATGATGATGAACGGGTTTATCGAAACTTGATTGGATGAGCATATCGGTAATAGCGATTTCAGTGTGTGCATTTATTGTTCATAGTGGTGTGAAATGTGGTTGGGGTACGACCGACAACCCGTCGGGGCGAATTTCGCACTGGGGTACTCAAAATTTGAAGAATTTAAGACGTTTCCATGAGTTTTGAAGGTATGGATAAGTTCTAAAAATCCGGTTCTCTTTATCTGGGCCATTAACTCCATACGGTCCAGGAAAGCTGGCACACTACCTTTAATTAACCCTAGAACGCCTAGGGGGGGGGGGGGTTGTATCAACCCCCCCCTGAGGTTTTTTCGAAGTGCACGCTAAACGGCTTGTCGTAGCGAGCTGAAATTTTCAATACCCTCTGGGGCAACCTTTGCGCATCTTTTGCCGAAAAAAAATTGATCGGGTCATGTCAGGTCACGGAGTTATGACGTCATAAGAGGTACAGCCTCCGGCCGGATTTTCACAAACTGAGTGCCAACGCCCGAGGTTTCCTGCCGGTGGTACGGACATCGGTTGATGGATCGTGATGAAACTTCCCATGCATGTTGGGGCAAGTATTAGCTATCATATGGCATAAGAAATTTGACCGGGTCAGGTCAGGTCACGGAGCTATGACGTCACAAGAGGAACAGCGTCCGGTACTATTTTTGAAAAGCGCCCGAACCACTATTTTGCTAATTCTTGTCACCTCAATGGGAATATGCAGCAATATTAGCTTCTATAGGGAGCAAATGGACCTCCCAAATCCAAAAATACAATCAGATTTCAAAAATTTAAATTTTGATTTTTCGAATTTCTGCCGCCGACTGTGACCTTGCCGACTTCCGGCGCTCCCAACGCGCCATTTTTAGAGCTAGGGAAACGAAATACATACCAAACGATAGAAAATTGATCAAGGAACACGATAGTGATGGTTTCAAGTCGATATCTCCCACCGTTTTGCCGCAATCGCCGCCGAAAATTGAAAAAAGTCTATTTTTCCGAAAATTTGACCTTTGACCGGTCAAAAGTAGGTCAAATGTTGACCTAGGACCAAAAAATATACCACCAATCGCGAGATCTCGTTGAGAGCAATCCGTTGGTTTTTTCCGCTAAGCTCTACGACCTTCCGTTTCGAAACGCCAGGGGGGGGGGTCGTAACAACCCCCCCCCCTGGTCCTTCGTGTTATGAGAAATGGCCTGGTCGTGCGAGGGTTAATGGATGGAATGTTTCCTCAGCTGCCAACTACACTTTGTTTTTGTTTGTTTTTTCGTCCTGTCAGTTTCTATGGTAAAGCCATGGCAATAATTAGTTATATGTGGGCAAGAAGCTACGTCTGACAAGGCCACACATGTGAACATCCAGACCGCAAGGCGCCCGTGCAGTCTTCCTGTTCCGCCGACCGCCGGGCTTGACGACTAAGAAAAGACGCACGCAACGCGAGATTATTCAGCAGCGGTCCCCTTACACGAGCGAGCGACCGAAGCGAAGTGAGTTTCGAAGAAAAACAGAAATTCCTGAATGCGGCAGGCCAGCCATGGTCACGCTTCTATGAAGCTTAGCTTAGCTATGGGGCTATGAAGCTTGTATCTGAACAGCCACTGGTTTTGCATGACACCCACAATCAAACATCGGAATGATGCGTCACTGGACGAACCCATTGCCTTAGAAAACGTCGACTATTTCTCAGCGAAATCTAAGAATTGGGTGTGTAAGTTTATCTGCATAACAGTTCAGCATGTCAGCTATATGGGCGTATTTAACCTTCCAGGCGGTGGGGGGGGGGGCATTTTTTGCCCCCCCCCTTTAGTTTTTTCAATATATCTCGAGAACCGCTGCGCCGATCGTCACCAAACTTTCAGTACCCTCCCGGGAGCAGCTAGCGCACATGGTGACCAAAAATTTTTCCAAAGGCTATGATAGGTTGGCCGCTAATGACGTCACAGTGACGTCATTTTTGCCATTTTCGACCCAAAAAAGGTTTCGCGGGAAGAGCTGTCAGGCCTACAGCTTTAGAGATACAGAAAAATGTTTAGGACATAACAGGTGTGGAATCAAAAGGGCTACAAAACTGCTATTTCGGTTTTTCGAATTTTTTGGATTTTGACCCCCAAAAATCAAAAAATAGATTTTTTGAATATAATAGCCAAAAAATTCAAAAAGTTTTTTGAATTTCGAAAAACCGGGATATATGTGATAGTCCCTACTGCCTTCTATCTACATACCAAATTTGAGATCGATACCTCTTTTTTTGGCCAAGTTATAGCGAAAAAACTGTTCAAAATTGATGACGTCAAATTTTCAAACTCAATTTTTAGCAATTCTAGACCTCGTAGCGCAAAACAAAGACCACCATTAGACTCCCCGTGACGAGCTGCATCGAATCGATACCCATTTTATGCAAAAATATCAACTTTGAAATTTGACCTTTTTTGACCTGACCTTGACCTGACCTCCACCAGAAAGTGACCTAAACCGTACCTGATGGTCTTATAACCAACACCATTGAGTTGGAAATGAAAAACTGGCCATAAAACATGCATCGCATAACCTTAGTAAAGTTGGGCTCATGTGGTGACCCTTGGTGACCTTTGGTGACCTGACCTGTGACCTGACCTGGTATGACCAGTGACCTCTAATAGCAACATATGTACTAGACAACTGACGCCTTATCGCTGATTTTCGACAAAATGCGTTTTACTCGGTGTTATAGCGCTTTCCCTAGAAGCCCCGTGAACGGTGAAACATTTTATCTTTGACCTGACCTGTGACGTCATCGGTGACCCCGAGGTCAATGAAATTTGGTTTCCCTTGACAAATTTGACAGGGCTGTCGAACGCCGTTTGAATTTTCCGGATCCGTCCAGTAGTTTCGGAGATAGGGGGGGGGGGCAAAAAAAATGCCCCCCCCCCACCGCGCGGAAGGTGGCTGGTAGGCCCACCGCCTGCCGGGTTAAACTGAACTACGCTGGACTTTGTCAAAAGTAAGCGGTTTTGTGGCGCCCAGACCGACCTTTGAAGCGGGTCGACGGGCACGCTTGACCTTTGGTGCCGCACGAACGGCGGGCGGCGGCCCTGAACGGCACAGGTCTAGGCAGGGGACCAGTGACTGGTCTGGGCCAGGGGACTGATGACCAGCGTGCAGCTCACTCGCCGCACTTGGGGACAATGGCGGTGGTGATATGACAGTGTTAGCGGTGCTGACGTGAATGCATTGACATTTAAATATTGGGGGGGGGGGGGGGGCGACGAATAACGTTGGCGATAATGTTGGGGACTGGGGTGACTGGGGAGATTTTTTAATGATGGTAGTGTCGTCCCGCATGTGAGCGGTGGTCAGTTATGACCTTTTACATAATCGACCTGTTTGCTGTGACCGTGCATTAATGAGGCATTTATTAAAAGTCGGGACCCGTAGCCACTGAGCTGCATCATTGGTATCTCGTACTAACCGATACCATTGGCGACCTTGAACGAAGATAAGCATTGCAAAACGGAGAGAATTGGGCCCGTTTAGAGGAGCCTCATCACTGCGACCTCACTGTACAACGTCGAGGTACAACCACAAGATATCTCGTGCAGGCCTGATGCGGTCTGAGAAAATCCAGTCACCATATGCCTGAGTGCTTGCATAACATTGCAAAGTATCTTTTGATTTGAAGGCTTAGACTGTACAATATACACTCTCTTTAATTTCTATGTTCTCACTAGTGGCGTCAGGGCAAACTTATGACGCTAACGACTAGCCAGCACTCACTGCCACTGCTGATCGGTGAAGCCTTACGGTCAATGGGAGCCCAAAAGGCATCCACAAGTCGACACAATAGGGTGAGACTAAATGCTTACTTCGAAATCTAAGCTGTGTTGCGGCATTGGCGGTTATGTGCGGTGTGTATGCCGCATGATTAGTAAGCGGCGACCACTAAATTAAAGACTTAAACGCTGCAACCTGTTTTCAATGAATAACACTGCATACCAAAAATGCCAATCGCTCTCGTCATAAGATATTTAGATTTAAATAACTAAGTTATCTGCATCATCATTTTGAACCAAATTAATGCTTTCAACTTAGTACTCACTCATCCCTTCCTTCGTTGGCTCCAAACAGTCTTTCGATTGTCTGGAAATCGTATGCCAAATCCCGCACCTGTATACGACTGGTGCATCATATAAAGGCCGATGTAAGAATTTCAATAGGCTCTCGCATGCGATTTCCTGGCTACCCAAAAAGTATGTTCAGTCATGCTATCAAAACATGGTATGTCAGCCCTGTCACCAGCTTATGACTGCTCTGCTTGTAGTGCCCCTGACCGTCACCGACTCCCTCCCCTCCTTAAAAGCCTAGTTTCCCTCCATCATCTCTACTAGATTTAGGTGATGCTCCGACAAATTCACAAACAAGACCGAACTTGTTCGGAGTTCGGACTGTGAGTTAACCCTCGCCCTTTAGGGGGGGGGGTCGAACGGACTCCCCTCGGTTTTTCGCGAATAACTCGCGTAAAAAGCGGCCGATCACGACGTAACTTTTAGTACCCTCGCGTTGATCAATTTTACACCTACCCTGAAAATTTCATGACCCTGACGCAAATAACCTTTGACCTGTGACCTACTTTTCGAGACCATGTTTGGCCGGAACCGCGATTCAGCGTATGTCGGCTCGCATTATCAGCGCGTTTGCAGTCTTTTCGTGGTTTCAAGCGTTCAAACATGTGATATGATCTTGCCCCCATGCATTAGGGTGGGTGTCAAGGTCACCTGAAGGTCAGGTCAGGTCATTGACCTTTGGTGACCTCGGTTCACTTTTTCGAGTTTGACATGTTTCTAGGCCAGTTTTTCGAGCTGAATTCGAATTTAGCAACCACATGAACGTTTACAAAGTAGTTTTGGTGCCTTTGTAACATGTTACAAGGCTGTCAGAGGCGGTTGACACCTACTACAAATACCCGGCACGACCTCTACTGGTTGACCTGACCTGACCTGACCCGACCTGGCCTAAATGAATGAAGACATCATCTGTGATCAAAACTAGCATGATATTCGTGATCAGCACCCCGAAAAACCCCATAGCAGCCACACTACGACGCTCTAACAGGTCCTGATTTTCCCGCCTTTTGGGTCATTGACCTGACCTGGAAGGTCAACCGATGACCTAGGACCTTAAAATTGGGTATCATCGGCTTCCTCTCGTCACGGGCAACACGCTCGTTTTTTCCGCGAAGCTCTAGCTTGATCAGGAGCGAAACGGCAAGGGGTTATACCTTATACGTTCGCGGCTGGAAAAACACCAATACGGGCGAGGGTCAAGTTGAAAGTATTAATTTGGTTCAAAACGATGATGTAGATAACTTAGTTATTTAAATCTAAATATCCTATGACGAGAGCGATGGACATTTTTGGTATGCAGTGTTATCCATTGAAAACAGGTCGGAGCGCTTGAGTCTTTAATTTAGTGGTCGCCGCTTATTGTTCATGCGGCATACACGCCGCACATAACCGCCAATGACGCAACGCAGCTAGATTTCGAAGTAAGCATTTAGTCTCACCCGACACAATACCACACGCGCCATTGAGGGGAGATCGTCAAACTGTCATCAGCGCGTATAGTCCAGCTGTTGTCGAGAGGCCCAGACCCCAGTAACAATTCACATCACTGCGCTGTATACCAGTAGCTCACCTGTTCAGAAAGACACTGTCAATGGGCGATGGCGTCGGTGTCCCTGTCCCCGCCGGGGGAGCTATGTCGTTGTCGTTTAACCCGGTGTCGTTTAAAGGTAGTGTGCCAGCTTTCCTGGACCGTATGGAGTTAATGGCCCAGATAAGGAGAACCGGATTTTTAGAACTTATCCATACCTTCAAAACTCATGGAAACGTCTTAAATTCTTCAAATTTTGAGTACCCCAGTGCGAAATTCGCCCCGACGGGTTGTCGGTCGTACCCCAACCACATTTCACACCACTATGAACAATAAATGCACACGCTGAAATCGCTATTACCGATATGCTCATCCAATCAAGTTTCGATAAACCCGTTCATCATCATCTCCTGCGGTTTCGAACACGCCTGTTAGGTGGTGCGGTAGACCGCGCCCAAAGCTGCGGCCCCGGCTTGGGTCAGCGCACGCTGCCCCGACTCGGCTACCTCACGTTACCGGGGCCCTGGCTTTGGGCGCGGCTTCTGCTCATACTTTGTGGTGCGGTGGTGGTGCGTCGGGCCGCGCGCTCTGACTTAGGCCAAGAAAAATGCGTCAGCTGATCATTGTCATTTCTGCCACTTGCGTGTGGTGAAATGGGGTCATAACTTAAGAGACGGCTTTTTCATATCAATTATTTTACATAAAATCATATTTCAAACCATAAATAATGTTCGACAGCCAAATAAAAGAAACAATACCAATACAGGCTTACAGTTTAAGGCTCGACATTGTGTTGTCTACGATTAGACAGCTGATAACTCATTCCCGTACGTCGTAACTCTATAATGACCTTTGCTTATTGTCACATGTGCGCCGCATTCGCGATTGTTGCCGACGCCTGTTTGCAGGTCGGCCCACTACAGTTGTTATACATATCGCAAAACCGATAAACTTTTAGGCGAAAAAGGCACTATTCCAGGCCCATTTTTTGATTTTTTTTTGCGATATTAGGTAAAAACAGAAGCTTCTTATCCTAGGAAAAATAAAATGGGAAATCTTTCAAAGGTGGCACACTACCTTTAAACCCGGCAGTTGCTGGGGTATTTCGCCACCCACCGTTTGCTGGGGGGGGGGGGGGGGGGTGTTAAACGCCCCCAGCCGATAACTCGAGAACCAATAGGTGCAGCGAAACGCACGAGGCGGCAAACGATAGAACGCGACGAGACGCTTCAGATGAGTACTTTAAAATTGAATTTTGAGGTCACGGGTCAGGTCAAGGTCAGATCAAACACCTGAAATCGGGCTTTCAGTAGCACGGACTTCAGGACTTCGCAATGGGCGCCTCTCGTCATAAACTCTGTCAAAACGGTCGGCACAATCCACCATTAAGTCCTACAAGAGTGTCGGCTCCATGCAGGGGTCAGTCAAGCATAGGTCAGGGTCAAGGTCAGGTCAACCGGGCAGGCACATATCCCCGAAAATAAAAACTGATATTCGCAGCCTGTGACACATGTTTTATGGGTAATTTGGGGCGTAGAACACGATGGTGACATTCATTTTATCATATGTGTACGTGTTTGGCTAAAAAGTTCAATTTAAGAAATGCATGTATCATGGTCGTGAAGTAGTCACGAGAAATTGCCAAGATTCAGTTCAAGATTTTGGAAAATGCGTAACGATAATCAATAATCGAAGATAGCCATTTGATTGTTCATGGTATTGGCAGTCTAATGGCGTTTACGGCATGTCTGTATGTCTATTCTGTGATTTTATATGATTTTTTGAACATATGCCGTTTTTGGTCGAAAACTCAGAAATCATGACGTCACTAAAACCTCGATATCCCAAAAATTTTCCGACCGATTTTTTTGAAACTTTGTCACAATAAACTTCAATCAATTCCCTACAGGCGCGCCGTTTTTATGCTATGGCCCGGCGAAAAAGTGGGGGCGTTTAACGCCCCCCCAGCAACTCGCGGGTTAACTGATTTGCTTAACGTCTAGACGATTAACAAACTGTTGAACGTCTAGTAGACATTTCGTCTAGTCTGAATTATGTCGTATTTTTTAAATAAAATGTATTTTATTACGTTTAAGCGCCCGAAAGATATCGGCGGTACGGGATGAAATTATTAAACCACTCGTAGGTAGACAAATCTTTTAAACGTCTCACCTATCGGCTCGACGTTTAAAAGATTTGTTCTACCTACTCGCGATTTAATATATAATACACACAGGTACAATTGATTAATGTTAGCATTCATAGACCTACTGCCTATAACACAGAAAGTTAATTCGTAAACCGGTAGTCTTCCATCTACCAGTAAACAGATGTCGCACACAAACATTAATTAACTAGGTAGTGAAGGACAATGGTATGACGGCAACATCTCCGTGACCAAACCGAGCTATCCTACAGGCATAGGATCACTGATTAGCTGGCGTGTGTGGCATCATGCTGCCGCCCGCTACTCACGCTTCACTCCTGATTCCTTTGCTGGTGAATCATTTCGCTTCTGCTTGTGAGCACATAGCTTGCTTTTTTTAGCCCTTCATCGACATACATTGACATCGGCGTCCAATCATGCCGCACGAAATGATTATGATCTTATCTGACACGCTGCAGTCAACAACAGCACACCGCTGACATCCTCCTTACAGCGCAACATTACGATTACGTCACCCTCCGCTCTTTGGCATTGGGACGGAGCCGGGACCCTGCAGCGCCCAGCATACGGCACAGCACGACCCGCGCTGGCCGGCGGCTACTGCGTACTTTCACTGTCGCCGTACACATGTCCGTCAAGACAGCCCATATTCAGCCCAGATTCAGCCCGGATTCAGCCCAGATTCGGGACACCTCCGATCAAGCTGAAACTCGCACACAATGTAGGCCATGACATGCCCAATCCACAGTCCCAGTCATTCGGTGGCACTCCCAGCCGTTTGACCTACAGAGGTCAGCAAAGGTCACGTGGCCCAAATTTGCACAGCAGATTGTGGCCCACCCAGTAAAGCTAGAGCGCTAAAAATGGCACCAATCGACTCGTCAGCATCTAATCTTACTTTCCCAACACTCATTTGACCTCTCAAGGTCATGCGATGACCTAAGGTCATTTGTGGGCTATGTCGGAAATACACTTGCACAGCAGTTTTCGAGTAGATGGATTGAGCGAATTCCAAATCAAAGCACATCTTCGGGTAGCCCATAGGCCGTAGTAGCTTTCCTCGAAAACCGCTTTTCGATATGTGACCCCGTTTGACCTCGGCAGGTCAAAATGTGCAAATAAACGACACTCAATACGTCGCAGCCCGGATTCAGCCCAGATTCGGGACACCTCTGATCAAGCTGAAACTCTCACACAATGTAGGCCATGACATGCCCAATCCACAGTCCAAGTCATTCGGTGGCACTCCCAGCCGTTTGACCTACAGAGGTCAGCAAAGGTCACGTGGCCCAAATTTGCACAGCAGATTGTGGCCCACCCAGTAAAGCTAGAGCGCTAAAAATGGCACCAATCGACTCGCCAGCATCTAATCTTACTTTCCCAACACTCATTTGACCTCTCAAGGTCATGCGATGACCTAAGGTCATTTGTTTGCTATGTCGAAAATACACTTGCACAGCAGTTTTCGAGTAGATGAATTGAGCGAATTCCAAATCAAAGCACATCATCGGGTAGCCCATAGGCCGTAGTAACTTTCCTTGAAAACCGCTTTTCGATATGTGACCCCGTTTGACCTCGGCAGGTCAAAATGTGCAAATAAACGACACTCAATACGTCGCAGCCCGGATTCAGCCCAGATTCGGGACACCTCCGATCAAGCTGAAACTCGCACACAATGTAGGCCATGACATGCCCAATCCACAGTCCAAGTCATATGGTGGCACTCCCAGCCGTTTGACCTACAGAGGTCAGCAAAGGTCACGTGGCCCAAATTTGCACAGCAGATTGTGGCCCACCCAGTAGAGCTAGAGCACTAAAAATGGCACCAATCGACTCGCCAGCATCTAATCTTACTTTCCCAACACTCATTTGACCTCTCAAGGTCATGCGATGACCTAAGGTCATTTGTGGGCTATGTCGAAAATACACTTGCACAGCAGTTTTCGAGTAGATGGATTGAGCGAATTCCAAATCAAAGTACATCATCAGGTAGCCCATTGGCCGTAGTAACTTTCCTTGAAAACCGCTTTTCGATATGTGACCCCGTTTGACCTCGGCAGGTCAAAATGTGCAAATAAACGACACTCAATACGTCGCAGCCCGGATTCAGCCCAGATTCGGGACACCTCCGATCAAGCTGAAACTCGCACACAATGTAGGACATGACATGCCCAATCCACAGTCCAAGTCATTCGGTGGCACTGCCAGCCGTTTGACCTACAGAGGTCAGCAAAGGTCACGTGGCCCAAATTTGCACAGCAGATTGTGGCCCACCCAGTAGAGCTAGAGCGCTAAAAATGGCACCAATCGACTCGTCAGCATCTAATCTTACTTTCCCAACACTCATTTGACCTCTCAAGGTCATGCGATGACCTAAGGTCATTTGTGGGCTATGTCGGAAATACACTTGCACAGCAGTTTTCGAGTAGATGGATTGAGCGAATTCCAAATCAAAGCACATCATCGGGTAGCCCATAGGCCGTAGTAACTTTCTTCGAAAACCGCTTTTCGATATGTGACCCCGTTTGACCTCGGCAGGTCAAAAGGTGCAAATAAACGACACTCAATACGTCGCAGCCCGGATTCAGCCCAGATTCGGGACACCTCTGATCAAGCTGAAACTCGCACACAATGTAGGCCATGACATGCCCAATCCACAGTCCAAGTCATTCGGTGGCACTCTCAGCCGTTTGACCTACAGAGGTCAGCAAAGGTCACGTGGCCCAAATTTGCACAGCAGATTGTGGCCCACCCAGTAGAGCTAGAGCGCTAAAAATGGGACCAATCGACTCGTCAGCATCTAATCTTACTTTCCCAACACTCATTTGACCTCTGAAGGTCATGCGATGACCTAAGGTCATTTGTGGGCTATGTCGAAAATACACTTGCACAGCAGTTTTCGAGTAGATGGATTGAGCGAATTCCAAATCAAAGCACATCATCGGGTAGCCCATAGGACGTAGTAACTTTCCTTGAAAACTGCTTTTCGATATGTGACCCCGTTTGACCTCGGCAGGTCAAAATGTGCAAATAAACGACACTCAATACGTCGCAGCCCGGATTCAGCCCAGATTCGGGACACCTCCGATCAAGCTGAAACTCGCACACAATGTAGGCCATGACATGCCCAATCCACAGTCCAAGTCACTCGGTGGCACTCCCAGCCGTTTGACCTACAGAGGTCAGCAAAGGTCACGTGGCCCAAATTTGCACAGCAGATTGTGGCCCACCCAGTGGAGCTAGAGCGCTAAAAATGGCACCAATCGACTCGCCAGCATCTAATCTTACTTTCCCAGTACTCATTTGAACTCTCAAGGTCATGCGATGACCTAAGGTCATTTGTGGGCTATGTCGAAAATACACTTGCACAGCAGTTTTCGAGTAGATGGAAACAAACGGGGTCACATATCGAAAAGCGGTTTTAAAGGAAAGTTACTACGTCCTATGGGCTACCCGATGATGTGCTTTGATTTGGAATTCGCTCAATTCATCTACTCGAAAACTGCTGTGCAAGTGTATTTTCGACATAGCCCACAAATGACCTTAGGTCATCGCATGACCTTGAGAGGTCAAATGAGTGTTGGGAAAGTAAGATTAGATGCTGGCGAGTCGATTGGTGCCATTTTTAGCGCTCTAGCTTTACTGGGTGGGCCACAATCTGCTGTGCAAATTTGGGCCACGTGACCTTTGCTGACCTCTGTAGGTCAAACGGCTGGGAGTGCCACCAAATGACTTGGACTGTGGATTGGGCATGTCATGGCCTACATTGTGTGCGAGTTTCAGCTTGATCGGAGGTGTCCCGAATCTGGGCTGAATCCGGGCTGCGACGTATTGAGTGTCGTTTATTTGCACATTTTGACCTGCCGAGGTCAAACGGGGTCACATATCGAAAAGCAGTTTTCAAGGAAAGTTACTACGGCCTATGGGCTACCCGATGATGTGCTTTGATTTGGAATTCGCTCAATCCATCTACTCGAAAACTGCTGTACAAGTGTATTTTCGACATAGCCCACAAATGACCTTGGGTCATCGCATGACCTTGAGAGGTCAAATGAGTGTTGGGAAAGTAAGATTTGATGCTGACGAGTCGATTGGTGCCATTTTTAGCGCTCTAGCTCTACTGGGTGGGCCACAATCTGCTGTGCAAATTTGGGCCACGTGACCTTTGCTGACCTCTGTAGGTCAAACGGCTGGGAGTGCCACCGAATGACTTGGACTGTGGATTGGGCATGTCATGTCCTACATTGTGTGCGAGTTTCAGCTTGATCGGAGGTGTCCCGAATCTGGGCTGAATCCGGGCTGCGACGTATTGAGTGTCGTTTATTTGCACATTTTGACCTGCCGAGGTCAAACGGGGTCTTATATCGAAAAGCGGTTTTCAAGGAAAGTTACTACGGCCTATGGGCTACCCGATGATGTGCTTTGATTTGGAATTCGCTCAATCCATCTACTCGAAAACTGCTGTGCAAATGTATTTTCGACATAGCCCACAAATGACCTTAGGTCATCGCATGACCTTGAGAGGTCAAATGAGTGTTGGGAAAGTAAGATTAGATGCTGGCGAGTCGATTGGTGCCATTTTTAGCACTCTAGCTCTACTGGGTGGGCCACAATCTGCTGTGCAAATTTGGGCCACGTGACCTTTGCTGACCTCTGTAGGTCAAACGGCTGGGAGTGCCACCGAATGACTTGGACTGTAGATTGGGCATGTCATGACCTACATTGTGTGCGAGTTTCAGCTTGATCGGAGGTGTCCCGAATCTGGGCTGAATCCGGGCTGCGACGTATTGAGTGTCGTTTATTTGCACATTTTGACCTGCCGAGGTCAAACGGGGTCACATATCGAAAAGCGGTTTTCAAGGAAAGTTACTACGGCCTATGGGCTACCCGATGATGTGCTTTGATTTGGAATTCGCTCATACCATCTACTCGAAAACTGCTGTGCAAGTGTATTTTCGACATAGCCCACAAATGACCTTAGGTCATCGCAT
This sequence comes from Amphibalanus amphitrite, assembly GCF_019059575.1. Classification (NCBI taxonomy): domain Eukaryota; kingdom Metazoa; phylum Arthropoda; class Thecostraca; order Balanomorpha; family Balanidae; genus Amphibalanus; species Amphibalanus amphitrite. The sequence continues at coordinate 513,840 of NW_024881812.1, forward strand.
GACCTTGAGAGGTCAAATGAGTGTTTGGAAAGTAAGATTAGATGCTGGAGAGTCGATTGGTGCCATTGTTAGCGCTCTAGCTCTGCTGGGTGGGCCACAATCTGCTGTGCAAATTTGGGCCACGTGACCTTTGCTGACCTCTGTAGGTCAAACGGCTGGGAGTGCCACCGAATGACTTGGACTGTGGATTTGGCATGTCATGGCCTACATTGTGTGCGAGTTTCAGCTTGATCGGAGGTGTCCCGAATCTGGGCTGAATCTGGGCTGCGACGTATTGAGTGTCGTTTATTTGCACATTTTGACCTGCCGAGGTCAAACGGGGTCACATATCGAAAAGCAGTTTTCAAGGAAAGTTACTACGGCCTATGGGCTACCCGATGATGTGCTTTGATTTGGAATTCGCTCAATCCATCTACTCGAAAACTGCTGTGCAAGTGTATTTTCGACATAGCCCACAAATGACCTTAGGTCATCGCATGACCTTGAGAGGTCAAATGAGTGTTGGGAAAGTAAGATTAGATGCTGGCGAGTCGATTGGTGTCATTTTTAGCGTTCTAGCTCTACTGGGTGGGCCACAATCTGCTGTGCAATTTTGGGCCACGTGACCTTTGCTGACCTTTGTAGGTCAAACGGCTGGGAGTGCCACCGAATGACTTGGACTGTGGATTGGGCATGTCATGGCCTACATTGTGTGCGAGTTTCAGCTTGATCGGAGGTGTCCCGAATCTGGGCTGAATCCGGGCTGAATCTGGGCTGAATATGGGCTGTCTTGACGGACATGCCGTACACCGGTTCTCACGGCACCTGACGGCTTTACTGTGCAGATATTTACTGCGATTGCCACGACAGCTGCCAACCCAGGGATACTCAGCTGCCGCGCGTTGCAGTCTCTGGAGCTTGATGATTTACACGCAATACGCACGGTCTTGTGCTGTAACCACCTGGCGGCTCCAACGCACGATTGCATATCAGGCAATACGTCTACTTGGCATAATTTATATCAGCAGAACATAGCTATACGGGCATTGACTGGTTTGACATATCCACATTCGCACGGACTTCTTTTCAGATTAGTGCCCTTCTGCACGCCGTTAGCTAGCTTCCTGCTGCCGCGGTTACAAGAGCCATGTTCTGATCGGTATTAATTTCGTGTGCACTGTGCAGTGCATTGCCCAACTGCCCAGAGATCATATGACCCTGTCCCTGTGAATATATACAATATACCTACATTATACATGGACATCGGCTTTACTGTGCAGATATTTACTGCGATTGCCACGACAGCTGCCAACCCAGGGATACTCAGCTGCCGCGCGTTGCGCAGCTGAGTATGCGCAGCAGCTCTGTGCGTCTCTGTGTCAGCCGAGGTCACCTGTGTGCCGCTCCCGGCTCCCGTCCGTTATGGTCAGCCCTGAGGCCGCCTGTCGACGCACGACGTCATCCCGAACAGACTCGCGTCGAGGTGAGACAGGTGAAGCCTCCAGCCGAGCGGCAGAACAGGAAGTGGTCCGCCAAGGCTGCCCTCCGCCGCCGCCCCCGTCGCCGCGCCGCCGGCACAGCCCGGCTACCGCCTCTGACCCTGATGTTGCTGCCCTCTGCCGCGGCACCTTGATCGACGTGTCATAATTCCCAGCTCAACGTGTATCAAAAGCGTGTTTATATAAAAGCTATTTATGTCGATGATATGACGAATTTGAAATTAGTAGGTATGAAGTTATAGGTACATGAGTTAACTGACCCCCACCGTTTGCCACTTACTCATTAGTAAGCTACCTCATGGGGGGGGGGGGGGTATAGCGCCGCTCTCTTACCCTGCGTTGTGTTTGTGGCTCCGGAACTGCTTTGGTAAAAACCTGTGCTTATTGAAAAACGACGCATCAAATCATATTTGTGTTGTCTCCCTAATCAATAAAGTAATCGTTGGTCATACGCCTGTTGCACTGTTGAGGGTTTTGCAATGTTTTCGCAGTATATCGATTTGCAGTGTACCTAACGGAACCGCTCGATCACATCACAGTCGCATTGTCCTTTCGCTACCTTCTTGTTCGACCTAACCGTTCTGTTACCGTCTCCGTGTGGCCGCACTGATAAAGAATGGCCCGATCGTTTATTTGCCTGTCGCGGCGGCGCTGCAGCGTCTCTGGGCAACAACAGCAGCGCTGACGCGACGTCAACAGCAGCAGGTGATGACGGATGGATGGATGGAGAAGGGGAGGGACGAGTTGTCTGCCTGTTACTATGGGACAACTCTGTGCCTCTTAACGAATTTCAATCTCTTCTCCGGCTCGTCTCAAGTTATATCAGCTTGTTTATGTGATGACTTCAAAGCACGCGTAACATGTGTTTGCTTTGTCGCGACAGGTGTTTCAAATACATGGTTGGATTTCAGTTTTCACACAATTTGGTCAACTAAAAACAATACAAAAAATTACGTCTGAGCCTGTAATGCAGAGAGGGAGAGACGGCGACTTACAAACCCCATTGAAGCGTAGGCTATTTTCACCCTCTTTCTCAAAACTCTCGTGCGAGTAGGCCTTGTTTATTCGACACCTCTCCCGAGGAACCCCTCACTTCTTCCGCACCCTCACCGTCAACGTATGCACCCCTCCCCCCGCCCGACTGCTCTCGCCCACCCTTATTCACCAAGGTTGCATAGATCGTGCGCACTGCAGGTAACGGTTCAGTGGGGATCACCTTCAAAGACACAGCCTCGCGATCAGACGTGAGACGGGCAGCACTCGGACGCAGGCAGATACATACAACTGACCTTCTAGCACGGCTTGATTGACGGCCTTTGAAGCATTAGGTATGTGAGCCACCCGCTAGTAGGTACCCGAATATTTATCCCGTGTGCCTGTCTTGATGCATTACAACACTAATCCTATTGTGACGTGCGTTCACATCATAAGACCGGACCGTCCGTCGATGTATTCACTATTGCAACATCGCTAAACATTTGATCCACAATTAGCTTCCTTATTTCTATCGCCTTCATGACGACTGATTGACAGTGCAATTTATCCGCACGAGAGGCGAGAGACCTTGCCCCCCCCCCCCATCCTGTCCCGCCCACAGGGTACTCTCAGTCCAGTGAAGGCCCGTCGCCACGGGAGTCGTGCAATGGATTAAAGTCGTGCCGCCCCAGGGCTCCATGTAGCGAGTGAATGGGAGAGGAGCGGCCGGGCTGCCCAGGTGCACAGAGTCCATCGGTGGCCACCGTCAGCCGACAGGGTCCGCGGATCACGTGCGTCCCGGCTGGCGCCACGGGCTACATGGTAATCATTAGTCATTTCGGTTTGACGAGCCGTGAATGGCACGATTTGGACGTGACGTCGGAGCTGGTCCCCAGAGGACAGTGTGACGCTGTTCAGATTGAGTCCGAATCTGACTATTGATGAGAGCCCCTTGGCATACCGGTACTCAGTTGAGGCAGCTGTGTTTATTTCGTGGAGCTCGTGTAAGGAGTCTGAGAAAATGAAGGTCACAGTCGACATTGAGCAGATGTTACGGATGCCGGGGAAATTTACCGATTCTGACTGTGTTCCACCGTCAGAGTATGATGCAGCAGCAGCTTACTTCGTCATGCAACATCCTTGAGACCATGTTTAAAGACATCAATCATAGACCGTCAATCTATTTATTCAGCTCAATGGTCTTTCCATCGAAGGCAAAGTAGAATTTCCTTCATGGTATTTCTTAGCCTAAACTGACACCGATGCGAAGATCCGGGATGATAAATATGTTATTCTAGCCGTGCGACAATGTGCTTATTTGTCTCTGGTGAAGTGCATCTGCCCTGTTTGCTGGTGGGCCGATGGTACGTCGTCTGCTGACGACACCCTATATCTCCGCCATGGCGTACATTGTTCTGTTAAACAAACCGGCGTCCGACCTGCGACTGCGCCGCGTGTCCATCTATTATGTGCGCACATAGCCGCAGCCGCCAGTACACGCAGGATGGCAGTCAGCTGACAGCCATACCAGAACATCCGGTCCAATAGGCGTCAACAGTGGATGGAGAGGACTGCGGCTCGATACCCGCCGGACGCTGGTGCTAGTGACCGCCCAGCCGGCCATCGCATCCAAACACAGGAAGAAGGGACAGTAAACTAGATTTGTATTGTGCCAGTCCACGGCCGTATACCGGTGTGGTGCTGGTGTATGTCATGTGACACCGGTGTGCCGGCATGTGGACTGTGGTCCTTGTGTCAACTGTTGCCGTGACAGTTGGCAGGAGAACAAAGGCATCGAGGTTGCGATGAGCTCTCTGGTGGAGACCGCCTCCTCGAGGTGGAGAGTGGAGACGGCGGAGGCTCATCCCGACGCCGTCGCCGAGCTGGTGCCCCCGGCCCGGTACATCAAAACGGTCTCCAAAAGTGCCCCCTCCGAGGGGTGCTCCTGGCGGCGGCTACCACTACCGGCTGCCGCCGCATCGCTGCGCCAACCTCTTCTTCTGCTCTCTGCTTCTTCCCTCCACCGCTCTGGGGCAGCGTCACGCCCACCAGCAGGCCTGGAGCCGCGCGTCGCGCGGCTCGGCCTGCTGAATGATTAGCGCCCGGGCCGCGCCCCCCGCCGCGACCGACGGCGACGGGGAGGCGCGAACTGGTCGGCCGGGCAACCGCCGCCGTCGAGCCCGCAACCGCCGATACCGCCGTAATCGTGCACGGAGAAGTCTCCTCACCATCATGGTGTGGAACACGGAGGGCCTCCGCCCGAAGATAGCGGAGTTGTCACCCTGGCTTTCGGAAGCACGAGTGGACGTGATCGCGGTCCAAGAGGGTCAGTTCCCCAAGACGGCACCAAGGCTGCCTGGCTTCCAGCCCCCAGTCGTGGCGCGCCGCACAAGAGGCAGAAGAGCTGACGGCCCCGTGAAGGGTGGGGACGTTGCCATATACGTCCGTGATGGTACCCACTTCACGACTCTGAGTGGCCCCTTCAAGCCCAGTGTGGATGACACCACCGAGATCTGTGGCGTTCGCCTCATCGGAGCACCCGATCTCGAGCTCATCAACTTGTACCGCCCGCCCATCCGCCCGGATGAGTCGGATGATCGTCAGGACAACTTCGACCCGAGACAACTACCCTGCGGCGACAACACCATCGTTGCCGGCGACGTCAACGCTCACCACCCGCTGTGGGACGTCAACTGCGACACTGCTGACGAGGTCGGCGAGAGGATCGCCACCTGGCTGGATGACATCGGCTGGACGACCCTCAACGATGGCCGGCCGACATTCAGCAGCTACCGCTCCGGGAGTCAGACAGCCCCCGATGCGGCGTTCTGCAGTCCAACCCTGTCGCGGCGGGTGACATGGAGCGTCGGGCCTGATCTCGGCAGCGACCATCTCCCCATGCTTCTGACAGTCCGGACCGGAGGGGCCGCCCCCCAGACGATCAGGAAGACCAGATGGTCCTTCAAGAAAGCCGCCTGGTTGGCCTTCCAAGACGAGTGTGAGGCTGCCTTCGCGGAGGCGGGGCCGGAACACGAGTCTGTCCAGGAAGCCGCTACCAGGTTCCACCAAGTGCTTCAGCAGGCGAGCGTGCACCACATCCCAAGAGGAGCACGCGCAGGGGCTAAGCCGTGGGCCCTGGATCCGGAGCTGGAGGAGGCGGTCGAGGCCAGACGCGCGGCACGGCGCGACATGAGGAGCGGAGACCGCGCGGCCAAGGAGCGATGGGTGGCAGCGAAGCAGAGGGCAGCGTCGATTGAGCGCCGTGTCTCCCAGCAGCAGTTCAGGGACTTTGTGTCGAGCACCCTCAACAAACACCAGAACCTAGGACGCGTGCACAAAACGCTGAAGAAGTGGGAGGGCTCCACAGACGACCAACACAGAACTGCCGAGTCCATGGAGGACAACGGTCGCACCCTCGTGACGGACCGCGAGAAAGCCACAGCCTTCAACCGCACATACGCCACCGTGTCCAAACAGGTGCGGAACCCGAAGGTAGACCGTGACGCCAAGAGAAGGCTGAAGGCGTCCAACGTCAGGACCTGCAACGAGTGCCGCGGGCAGAGGACGGGCTTCTGCTCACCGTTCACTGAGGAGGAGCTGACGCGCCAGATCTCCCAGGCGCAACTACAGAAGTCCCCGGGCCCAGACGACCTGTGCAATGAACATGTCAAGCACCTGGGCCCGAGAGCGCGCCTCGCCCTCCTCAGCCTCATCAACGCATCGTGGCAGACCGGCGTTGTCCCGCGTGAGTGGCGGCGCGCCGTCATCGTGCCCATCCCCAAGTCGGGCAAGGACCCGAGGAAAATCGGCAGCTACCGGCCCATCGCGCTCACCTCACACATTGCGAAGCTGGCCGAGCGGGTTATCGCGACCCGACTCACCCACCTCGTCGCGGACCGACAGCTCGTCCCGCCCGAACAAGTCGGGTTCAGAGAGAAGCGCGGGGTCGAGGACGTCATCGCCCGACTCACACAACAAGTCCAGGACGGGTGGCAGAAGAAGCCGTGCCCACCCTCCAAGAAGCAGGTTCCGGATGGCGAGGCGGCCCAGAAGTATGTGCTGGTGGCCTTCGACTTCGCTCGCGCGTACGACAAGGTGGACCACCGTCTCCTGAGAGCCCGCCTCGCAGAACTGGGGATCCCGGCCTGCGCCAACACCTGGGTGTGGAATTTTCTGCGAGATCGGAGAGCCTGTGTGGAGCTGAACGGCACGAGGAGCGAGGAACGGGTGTACCGAGCGGGACTGCCCCAGGGCAGTGTCCTCTCTCCGACCTTGTTTTTGTTGTGGTCGGCCCCACTCGCGTCAGCCCTCAGGCGTCTCCCAGGAACAACACCGTTCATGTTCGCGGATGACACCTCGGCCCTGTGCTCGGGCAACACCATCGCCGTGGCTCGGGAGCGGGCGCAGCTGGCGGCCACCTCGCTCGTCAGGTGGGCCCGCCGCAACAAGATGGAGGTCGCGGGCGAGAAGACCCAGCTCCTCGTCCTCTCCCAGAACCCCCGAGACGCCGCCGATTGCCACATCCGCGTGGCGGGCCAGCTGGTGGAAGGGGGAGCCGAGCTGAAGTTACTGGGAGTGACCCTCGACAGGACGCTGGGCTTCGGCGCACACTGTAGGAGCCTCCGCCGGCGCGTCCGACCCCGCACCGCCCAACTACGACGCCTCACCGGCCGCAGCTGGGGACTCAAGGAGCAGCAGTTGCGCGCAGTGGCCAATGGCTACGTGCGCGGCGCGATAGAACATGCGGCTGCTGCCTGGCTGCCGGCAACGTCAAAAACCAACGTGGAACTACTGGACCGGGAGATGCGCGCCGCGGCCCGAGTGGTCACGGGCTGTATCCGCTCGGCGCCCCATCACGGCGTCATGGCTGAAGCCGGGATCCTCCCCGTATCGGCCAGGCGCCCAGCGCTGGCGGCGCGCATGATGGCGAAGGCCGCCGCCCTGCCGCCGGAGGACCCCCTGCATCAGCTCGCCATGGATGACCCACCGCGGCGGCTCAAGCTGATCACCGGCTGGCGGGAGGTGGGCCGAGAAGTCCTGCGGGAGCTGCGGGTAGAGCTGCCAGTCGAGCCCCTGCTACCGAAGAGGCCACCGCCGTGGACACCGAGCGGACCCATCACATTCAACGTGGGGATCGGCGCTCTTCCCGCAGGGGCCGCCAACTCGACCAAGAGGGAGGCGGCGCTGCAGCATCTCGCGTCCCTGACACAGTGCGCCATCTGGGCATGGACCGATGGCTCAGCGAGCGGTGGAGTGCTCCGAGGAGGGGCTGGCGCCCTGGTCATCGGAGCGGACGACAGCCGCAGCGAGCTTCGGATCCCGGCGGGCACCCTCGGCTCCAGTTTTAGAGCAGAGATGGTAGCCCTGCAGAAGACCCTGGAGCACATCATCGAGAACGAGAGTGGCACGGATCCGGTCATCATCTGCACGGACTCCATGTCGGCCGTGGCCGCCCTGAGGGAGGGCCCGTCGGCCCAGCGGTCTGCCCGAGGAGCGACGGTGTGGCAGCTGTTGCGGGAGGCGACAGCTGGGGACCGACCGGTCACCCTACAGTGGGTACCATCACACTGCGGGATCCCGGGCAACGAGGCCGCCGACACACTGGCGAACGAGGCTGCGGCTCTGGCGCAGGAGGAGGTTCCGCTCGACGTGGAGACCATCTACCGAGCAGCGGTCCGTACCGCAAGAGACCGCGCCGCCAGGGAGAGGCCGTCCTACCCGGACCCGGATCATAAGGCCGCGACCGGCTGGTACCGGGAGCTGATGGGCACAGGGTACCCACCGCCAATCTCCAACATGGACAGGGCGAGTGCAATCGACGTCCACCAGATCCGAACTGGGCGATGGAGCGGCTCCGCCCAGTTCCTCCACGAGATAGGGAGGAACCCGTCCGTGGACTGCCCACAGTGCCGCAGTCTCGGCTGTATCGCGGCCCGCTGCAGGCTCTGTGGAGAGGAAGCCGACACACCAAGACACATTCTCCTGACATGCCCGGGGATGATGGGGGTCCGCCTCCGGACCCAGGCCATCGGCAACATACTGCCGACCCCAGAGGAGGTTCGGCGCAGCGATGCGGTGGCGGCCCTGGTGGCCGCCTTCAGGGCCCTCCAGAGCCAATAGGCTACACCGCGGCTTCGCCGCGGCTGCGGGGACCGACAACAACAACAACAGGTTGCGATGAGCAGTGTTTCCTGAACATGAGCGGAGCTGACCAATAAACAAGTTTTTAAATCCTCTATCTCCCGCGGCAAGGTGTGGAAAGCGACGCCACTTTCAAGTGGAGCGCGGTTTAGAACCATAGGCCTGGCCTATCGGGTCGTAAATGTGCAGATTCGTTCGCAGGGCTCCGCCTCGCCGGCTACACGTGACCTGCTGTACGCACGATAGCCGATGAATTGGTCAGCAGGTCACGTTCTAAGGCCAGCTAGTGTGTTTTACCTCTGCTGTCTATCCGGTTTCAAGTGGTGCCGACCGTCAGTATCGGCTCGCAGTGCCGGCCACAGAAATAAAAACCGGAACAACGACCACGCTCTGCAACCAATCGTGCAAGCCGAGCAGCCTGTCCGTCTGACATGACAATAGGCGTGCTTCCCATTGTTAGCTTTGTATAGCCGTATGACGTTTACGCACTATATAGGTGTGTAAACGACAAACGGTTAGATAAGCGCGCAGCTCATTTTTGCGTTATGCGAAAATTGAAGGGGAAATAAATATTTACAGAAGTGTGGGTAACCAGTCACAGATATGACTGCCGATTAAACTTGTACATAGACACATTGCTTGGCATGAAAACCGGATGATTTTGACGGTTTCCAGCCTCATATTGACAGCCCGAGAAATGAAATATATTTTTCGAAAACATTCGTCATCGCTAATATTACACTATCCCATCACACGGGGACTGTCGTCCCTTTATCGGCGGTATCACCTCATCTCCCGGCTCACCCTCGCAGCCAGGTGAGCTCGACCTTCATTCAACATACCCCGAGGTCTGCGATCCGTGGTTCGACGGTCGACCTACCCGGGGACAGACTGTTGATCCTCAATGAAGGTCGCCTTGTTCGTGCCCCTCCAGCAGCCGGTTCCCGTTCCCTTCGTCAGGTGACAGCCATGGTCATTGAATATCCGATGATACTGGGGTAGGGAGGGCAGGGAGAGGAGAGAGAGAGAGAGAGAGAGAGAGAGAGAGAGAGAGAGAGAGAGAGAGAGAGAGAGAGAGAGAGAGAGAGGCACCAACCCCTGACCACAAATCTCGCTGCAGCCCTGAACCCTATAATCTCCCTGTCCAGCGCCCGGCCGACCGTGAACCCCAGCGCCACCTCAGCAGCTCACGTGACGGATACTGAGGTGGCGCCTCCCGCTACGGGTGGACTGCTGGACTCGTGCTGACCGGGTAAAGGCATCCGAGCTGATAACCGAGTTCCAGGCTGTGACAATACCATTTCCCCGCCACAGGGCGGACCAACGGTTCCCAGGGATACCGTCACACGACGGAGGGCACTTCCCCAAGGCCACATGTACCCTTATAGTTACATCTGTTTCATCTCACTCCACGTCGGCGAAGAACAGTTGGATGAAAGTCAATATTGCCTTAACAACGGCTTCTCCTGAGCCAAAGGCCATCACCTGCATGCATCAATAAACTGATCGGAGCAGACGGTGTCGATACATCACGTCAAGTGACCATTGCTACTGGGCGGAGCCGGAGATGCCTGAACTTCTTTCGTAACACTTAACCCGCTGAAAGATTGTGGTGCGTACATGATAGCTGTTGTGATGGCATCTAAACACAATTGTTCTATCAAACTATATATTTATATCAGAATACACAAATACAAAACATTCGCTCATAGATGATTATCACAATACTCGTTCGTAAAAACGACGTGAGCAAAGGATGAAGAACCACAAAACCGTATAGAAAACGCTATTAGCGACTGACTCACTGCAGCACTCGATACATTCATCCAACCAACTCAGCCAGTTCATTTAATATCAGAAAACGAATCGGCTCACCCCGTAATCCCACTATAATCTCTCATCAATTCATGGATATGACGACCGTGTTGATTAGGACGATCATTATGCACGTCTAGGGGACCAGGCGCGGTGCCCGCCCACAATCTCCACTATCCGCCCGCGGTGTCTCAGAACTTCACTTTTGGAACAACACTGGAAACGACACGACAAAGCGCTCGTCCCATCAGCCAGCAGTGCTATCTAAGCACCCACATTCGGGACAACACTGGAAAACGGCACAGCAACGGCTAGTCACTGTGGGACAAATCAGCGATTCCCCACGAGCATCGACATAAAACTGACCATACCACGAAACACTACCGGAATACACCACCCTTTACAGCTCGCCGCGAGGAAACACTCGCTCGTCGGGATAGGCTATAAGCTGCCGTACCTGTCTTCATTCGTAGCGGCTGAGCACTGTGTGTTGATCGTTAATGTATCGAGGTTTGTCTACGACGGGGACGGGAATATTCCCCCAGAACGGACGGCATACATGGAAATGGCTCACAAAACGCTAAAAATGCTACAATACTCTCTCCGGAAAGCACAGTCTAAAAACGAAGTAAATCCTCAAAGAGGACCTGCCCATTTAAGAACATGATGAGGACATTTGCCCGGAGGACCTTCATCGAATCTCAGAATGTGTTGCCCCCGTCCCTCCTCCATTTGAGAATAGGGTGCCTTTATGAGAACAATAAGCCATCATTTACGAGAAACAATCAAGATGGCCTAGCCCTTTAGTTCTTCAGAGCTCAGAGCTATCCCCACACATGCGCAGAGAGCACGACACAAGCGCACTTGTCCCTTCCTGCACAGCACTCCATGGCGAATCAGCAAACAGGATGCCCTTTCAATACCCTCGGTTCAGACCGAGCAGTTTCAATATTACGCATGCACTGCCGGTCCATCCTCATCAAACCCCCACTTCTCCACAGAGTGAACCTCACCGCTGTCAGAGTGTTCACTTCTCTCCCCATAGCTTCACAGATCATGCATACCACTGCCTCGCCCTATTTAACAACATCCCGCCTTCAGATTGTCACTCTCACCCACCGCGTCTCCCCTCTCCCATCGCTCTTCCTAGCTGTGTGCGGAGCCGAGCAGACTGCTCTCCTCCCCGGACGAGTCAAAGTCCTCTACCTCTGCCACTAGATCGAGCTGGGTCTGCGCGGCCGGCGGCGGCGGCGCGCCCGGCGGCTGTACCACCGTTACAAAGTTCGCTGCCGGCTTGCCGTTGGAGGTGGGCTCAGCGTCCGTGTAGCCTCCGCCGGCAGCCAGGTAGCCGACGGGCAGGGCGCGGTAGCCGCTCGCCCGCTCGCGCCGCTGCCGCCAGAACAGCAGACCCACCACCAGCAGCGCCAGCGCCAGCAGTACGATGACGGTGAGCACGCCGCCGTACCAGCGGTCGGCGGCGCGGGCCCGCTCCAGCAGCTCCGTGTTGAGACAGGAGCGGGCGCCCAGCGGACCGGAGGTGAGCGTGGCGTCGCCGTGGCACCCGCTGCACTGGTAGTCGTTGGGCCCGTCGCACTCGGCGCACGTGTAGTGACACGGCTGGCAGGCGGCCCGGTCCCGGTCGGCGTACCGGCCAGGCGGACAGTCGGTCACACAGGAGCCCTCCGACAGCAGCCGGCCGTGCTCGCACTCTGAAAAACACCCACCGTCAGCCGGACCCTGACCAATGGACAGACGAACGGACGGAGGGACAAGAGCACGGCGAAAACAGGGCAGGCGACAGTGTGAAGTATGATTTACTTTATCGCCTCTTTACAATAAAAAACGCAATGAAGTTACTTTGTACTGATATTTGGTTCCTCTGATAATGTTATTAAAACAAGACATGCAAATAACGTGAAGGTTAAGAAGTTTCAAGTACAACATCACTCTAGTGTTTCGATGACATACGCAATGCAGTTTAGCCCTTGCACACACTACAACTATGCAATGGCTAGACACAGCATCAGCAGACATACGCGGTAAAACTGAAACACAACGCACCGCACCGCAACGCAACACAAACGACTAGCGCAATCAGACCGAAAAGGCGCCCCGAAAGTGCACTCGGAGACACGAAGCGAGCAGCGGAGATGTCCTAGCTCGGCTGAGAGGGACAGAGAGAGGGGAGATCGGCGGAGCCGGTTAGAGGGTGAGCGGATCGGGCCAGGACGCCAGCGAGGGCACAGAGTAGAGAGACGGGCGCTACTGAAGTCTACAGACACACGCTACTAGCCACATGCACTAACTGAAAGGACAGAAGACGGTCGAGCAGCCCAAAGCCGGTACCCCACACCAGACGGAAGAAGCGGCGGGGAGGGGAGCTTAAGTGGCAGACGAGACCGACCCGATCGCTTTGTCCATTGTCCCTGTGGATAATATAAACGTGCAGGCGGCCACCCCGAAGCGTGGGCGGGGAGCAGGATGGTCATTCCCGGTGAGCAAAAACAAACACCGTCTCAGTGACGCAGTCAGTCAGCCATTCAGCCACCCAGACAGGCAGACACCTCCCTGGTAGCAGCGCAGTTGACCCGACCCCGGTCTTCCCACCCGGCAAACTTGCAAGGGAGGGCCATCCCGGCCAGGGAGTAGCAGCGCCGACCCAGGAGACCATTCACCGTCATCACAGGGCGTCCCGCAGCCGCCTGGTTAGTGCCGTCACCGGACTGAGCGGGGCGGGGATGTCTGACGCGTGCCGTGGTTCCACTCACCTGACCAGCACCGGGGTCACCGCACTGCGACCCGTCTGACCCGAGGCGCGCCGCCGGCGATCCGCCGACGGCCGGCGGCAGCGCAGGCGTGGTTAGTGACGGCCGCGGCCCGACGGCGACCGGCCGCCCGCTCACACACAGAGAGAGAAACAGAGACGGAGAGATAGCGGAGGGGCAGCGGGGAGGGGAGAGTGCGCCGACCACCACCACTGCTACCTGGTGCCAGAGGTGCTCGCGGCGAGACAGAGTGTGAGAGACAGGAGGAGGCAGGATCAACGGAAAAGGAAAAACAGACGTGAGACAACTCAATGAGATGGTTTGTCACATACGGGGGAAGGTGGAGGGAGGCTTAACGTCTGAGGTTAGTTTCGATGAGCAGCGAAAGCAAATGCCATCTGTGATACGGTTATACTGATTCAGTGTTGGCAGGTTGATATAGTATATAGTGGAAAATATAAGAAAACAAAGTTTATAAGCGAAGAGAGCTCTTGTTTCGAAGGCGGCTGCTCAGCATTTGCTGCTTCGGCACTGCTGACGTTCACAGGTCAGAGTTCAGCGAGGCGCAGCAGATAGACAGATTCAAGTATGCGGCAGGGTATGTAATATCCAGCAAACCGTCCACCAGCTTTAACCTCTCGACATGTACAACAATAGCACACCAACAACTCCACACTGAATCAACACTTTCATTTATTGACATGATCCACATCTCACCGGCAAAGGGAAATGAGTATTAAAGATCGCGTATAAAACTATGATCTAAAAGTGACACCATCTGGCGGCGGCGCGTCTTTCTCTCTCTGTCTGGCGTTGTACTGTGGGCGGCCATCTCCTGACGGGCCCCGCGCCGCTCGGCGCCGCCTTTGTAATCACACTAATCACGGTCTGGAAAACGATTGTGTCGAGCCGACGCCCCGGACCGCGGCGACAGACAGGCGCTACATAGTAGCGCTGCAGCCAGCCGGACCAGTCGACATGGACAGACAGACACACACACAGACAGACGGACAGGGCGGCGGGACGGGCGTGTCTTATAATCATCGGTCGGCCGCCGGGCTGTGAGTTGATCTTTAGCCGGGCTGCGCGGAGTTCGATATGTGAGGACTGAGGAGTTGCTCCTCCCCCTGACCGACCGATGAGGGCAGAAGCAGTAGACAATAGACAGCAGACAGCAGACATCAGACAGGCGCAGCACGGTGATGACGCAGACAGGCGAAAAACGGCGGCGCGCGCGCAACATCAGAGCCAAAAGGCCACACACGATAACTGCTGACGGTGTGGACACCCGATCTCACATCCTACACAACTTCCCGGGGCAAGAATCAATTAAAACAGCGAGGTCATATTACATAGACGTGTACGATAAAACAAGGAGGATATTTGAGATCACGATGAACACCGCTGCGCTACGGTGATTGGGTCGCCGACGGACCGATCGCGCCCCGAACAGCGCACAGAGCCCATAATTAACGCCTGACCGCGGTGATTCGGCCGCACACCAACAACATAATAGGAACTGAGGCGACGGGCCGCCGCCGGCCGCAGCTGGCGCGGGGGCGCACTACAGACTCACGCACACACTAACAAACACGCGCGCACGCAACAAGCCAACATCGTGACGGGTAGTCTCCTGGTGTCATTTGAACTGAGGCGCCTGCTCTCCTGGGTGGGTGGGCTGGCGCGGCGGATCGGTGCGGCGAGCGAGTAACGGTGAGCAATCGTTTGGCACAATACTGATCTACAGAGCACGGCGGGGGTCGGCGTCACATCACAGGGCGGTGCCGGCGGCCGGGTCAGCCCCTCCACCGCCGGACACGGCATACAGGCGTCATCAGCTGCACGGACACAGACACACATACATACACACACACACACAGAGACAGACAGGCGCGAGCGACTGGGAGCTAGGCGCGGCCGCGGCGCGTTACCGAGGCCCGCGCAGCGCCGCCACCACCGTCAGGGCCAGACACCAACCTAGACAGAGCGAGGCGGAGGTGTTGGCGCGCAGACAGCCGGGCAGTCGCGGCGGCAGCGCCGTGGTGGGCGCCGCCGCCGAGCGCTCCGTGCTGGAGGTGGGCGGCGGCTGCGGCGGCTGGGCCGGCGGCGCCGTGCCGGCCTCCACCTCTGTGCCGAACATCACCAGCGTCCAGTCGGAGACGGTGGCTGAAACACACCGGGGCCGGACGGTCAGACGGGGGGCACGGGGTGGACACTCCATGGTCAGACGAACTCGGGGGACCCAACCGGCAGACGCAGCGACAATTGTAGCCGTACCAAAAACAGGGCAGCCAAAGTGACATTGCATCGGAAACTTTCACCATTGTAAATATGGGTAGTTTTTTTTTTTTGAAATGACGAACAGCATAAATGTTTGTCATTTATTTTGTTGAATTTAGAGACAAGCGTAATATGTTTCCCATTTCTTTAATTGATTTAGAGCCAGTGTAAAAAAAAAGATTCACGAAGCTAGAAACCGAACCATAGCAAGGTCACCGCAGGTTTTAAAAATAGGTACTTGCGAAGATGCATCTCACCAAAACCTACGAATTATTACGCTTATAATTTGCCATAACAGCAATTAGCAAAGATACGGTAAGTAGGATAGCACTTGCATAAAGCCCAGCAAACACAGCACATCTAAAAACACGTCAAGAAAAAGGGGGAAAATACCATTTTAAAATAAAGTAAAGAGCTTTAACAGAAGACTGGGACATACAACAATTAAACTCGTTAAAAATGCAGGCAGGGGACATATAATTCGATGATTTTTGGTACACACACTCAACACAGTCAAATCAAGAAATCAAAAATCCAACACCAAAATGCAGCAAAACGCCGGGCAGGGGGCGCCAGGTCAGGCTGAGCCAAGTCGTTGCTGGCAGATGTCAGGCAGCAAATATCAACAGACAAACCGAACAAGGCCAAGTCAGCTCTATGCATGCGAGAACACGGATAATCGGGGAGGGAGACGCGAACTGCTCAGTCTGTCCATCGGACTGATGTAGGACTTGACAGCTACTCTGCGTTGCCTCTTCAATAAACCTAAGTCCTGAAAGACTTTGAAGGGCCCAACGTGAATGACTCCAAGGAGGAAATTCAAGGGAAACGGGCCAAAACAAACCGAGCATGTAACAGGGACTCACAGGATATCAGCCCACATTGATCAGAGGAGGTAACATTCAAACCTCGCCACTCGAACTGGGGTAAGGGACACGGGCGGCAGGCCTCTAAGGACGGGCAGGGTCAGCCGCCAGGCAGCTGAAGCGAGCCGGGCACGGCAGCGGGTCACGTGCAGACTGCATTCTCTGTCCGGCGTCTCGGGGCCGGCAGCGGCACACGGCTGGAAGTCTGGCAGCCACCGGTACCTGACTGGTGACCCCGGCGGCGACCCGGGGGCGGCGGCGGCGGCCGCGGCTCGGGCCGCCGCCCGCCGCCTGCCGAGCCGCTCAGAGCCGGCCGGAACGCCGCGCGTCCCTGCTGCTGCTTCTGCTGCTGCTCGCGGCGCTTCTCCGAGTGGCGGACGTGGACGCCGGGGCGCGGCGGCGGCGCCGTGGCCGCCGGCCGGCCGGCGTTCGGGTTATAAGGCACCCCCAGAGTGACCAGCGTCCAGTGCGCTAACACTACCTCGCCTGGGGGAAGGGCGCGCGGTGAGGGGCAGCGCCGCACGCCGGGCGGAGGGGCGGTACTGAGAGGTAGTCAGCCCCGGGACTGAGAGACGCACCGGGTGGAGGCATGGGAGGAATCCAGCACGACCCGCACTATCAGGGACCGGGGACAGCGGACCGTCACCTACCCAGCGGTGAGCCTCAGCGGGAGCGTGCCGAATCAAACGTCAATCCATCACCAAAACACCACCACCACCAACCAGCCAACAGAGACAAACCCCGCCACCAAAATCACTCGGTGAGACACCCGCGCCACCTATGGACAGCGGCGCGCACTACAAGTACGGTCGTCACGCGGTGCTGGGCGGCGGCGCTAGAGGCGGGTGTGGTGAGCGCAGCCCCAGTGCGGCACCGCCGGCGCAGGGCGGGTGGGGCAGAGGGCACTTACCGGTGTATCGGCCATCATTGTGCACCTCCAGGGACCAGGTACCCAGCGGCGACTCGTCCCAGTTGTGCGTGGTCATAAACGGCCATTCCTGGGGGAGAGACAACATCATGAAGGTTGAGTGGGCGGACGAAACAGGCAGAACTGACAAACGGGATGAAAATGTGAGAGGAGGAAGGCTTTTCTAGATTTTATGTGAGAAAAAGACAAGGGCAAGGGATGACATACCAGATGGTTATGTTATAAGGGCTCTGACCATTTCATGCTCTATTCCTTCCTAGAGCTCTTAGCACTCGCGTTCTAACCCATCAAATACAGCAGCTTCACCTCAGTCCCTAATACCACGCCAGCCATTCGACCAGTATCCCCAGTCCCCACCAGCCTACTGCCCTCTCGCACCGACCTTGAATCCGGCCCGGGACGAGTCGTGCGGCCTCTTGTCCAGCAGTGTGCTGGTGGTGCCCGCCGGCGACGTCAGGAAGATCCTTATGTCGCCGCGGCGCGTGGCGTCCAGACTGATGCGCGCCTGGACGTGCTCCATGTAGTTGACGCCCTCGCACGAGTTGACGGTCAGCGTGAGCACCACCTTGCTGTGAGACGGCACCAGCCTGTGGGGCGCGGGGGGAGGGTTAGAGGGGTCGGCCGGGCGGCAGCACAGCGGCAGACGCCCACAGAGGGGCGTTGGGAGGGACACAAAAAGCACCGTCACTGGATGGTCCCACCTGTGTTCCGCCTTCAGGGGAAAATTGAGAATAACAGAAAATAACAAAAACCTACCAAAAACCATAAACGATAATATTTACATCGCACAAGCTTCAATCCAACACAACTGAATGAAAGAACAGCAAGGCCTTGATATTAGAGATGCATTTTTTGAACCCGCGAACCCGCTTTCTGCGGGTTTTCAAAACCCGCAGGGTTTTTGGCGGGTTCGAGAAGCAAAACTTGTCGTGTGGCGGGTATTTGGCGATCAGACCTTAGAACCTATAAAAAAATATTTTTTTAGATGCAAAACACAATGCCAAGTGCATTTGCTCAGGTTAACAATACAATATTCATCAAAACAACTTTTAAAACAGAACCAAATAGAAAAATATATCAAGGGCCAGACTTAAATGAGATGTTTAAAATCAGAGCAAATGCCACATGTTACTTTATTTGCATCTGGTCGGCATAAAAAAGAGCTATCAGCTAAACAAAATTTGATGGAAATTCATTGATTACCTATCCTACTCTACGTTCTGTCTCACCCTATATTACGAAAATAACACACCAATTACCCTTACAAAAAATCAAAATATTGACTGACATGCGGCCCAAACATCACGCAATACAATACTGGCGCACTTCCGACATTCTGACAAGGATTGGCATTTGACTGCGTCAATTTTGGTCTCTGAGGAAAAGGAAAGCTGTCATTGATGACGTAATAATAATTTTACAATCAATTTTTCTGTCTTGGTTTTTGAATACTTCAAAATAGCAATTATACATGTTACAAAATACAAAACCACGTAGCTTGTCGCATTTATTTCTTGTCTTTTTACCTCCTTATCATTTGTATGCCGATAGAGGCTGAGGACCAGCCGGAGAGCATTACCAAGACCATCTATAAAATTATTGCATTTAATTTAGTATTTACTGTCTCTTTATTTCTTAAAGGAAGACTGCCACCTTCAAAAAGTTTTCTCAGATCGGCCTATGATTTATTCCCTGGACAAAACAAAATTTTAGAATTCACCTGACAAAGTATCATCACGTGAATCGCGAAAAAATTGTCGATTATCATATAATTATCAATCGGTTAATGTCTAGCGACAATGTTTACACATCACTAGACTTCAAGGTCATAAGATTATTACATTTTATTTGAAAAAGTAAGGTATTTTATGATTTACTAATATATGATTTCATAAGAAATTGGCCATGTTTAACCCGCGCCGGGCCGGTGCTCTGAGATTCCGCGCCGGGCCGGGGGGGGGGGGGTGTCTGAACACCCCCCCTTCTAAGTCGGCTCCTGGGCCACGTAGCGACACGCGGTAAGCGGCAATCGAAAGAACGTCCAAAATAAGGACGAAAACACTTCGGTCATTTTTTGGGTCAGGTCAAAGGTCAGGTCACCAGAGGTCACCAAAGGTCAAATGTTCACTATTTCAACATTTTGGAAACTGCCAACGGCTATCTCGGGAACCGATAGAGCTACAGCGCCGCGGAAAAGCGCATTCGATAGCCCTTTTACAGACCTTTCTGAGTAATGTTCTCAGATTTGACCTCAGGTCAACGGTTTAGCCTCCAGAGGGCAAAAACTCCAAAAATAGCCGTTTTTACGAAAAACGTTTTTTCGGCAATAACTTTTGACTCAAAAGAGCCATGACATTACTTTTGCCACCATCGTGTTCCTCTCGTCGAGACGCGTCGAATGAACTATAATTTGACCTTGAAAGGTCAACTTGAAAATTTGACCTCAGGTCAAGGTCATGACCTGACCGGAAAAGGTCATGTTGCATATCAGTCGATCCGCAACGTCGAGCCGAACACATCTAAGGCATTTTCAGCGCTCTAGCACGTCTCTATCAGAAGTTATTAGCGAAAAACTGTTAGATTCTGTTCGTGACCTGAGATGACCTCGGGGACATAACGAGGGGTCACAGTTGCCATTTTCCGGTTCAGTGTGTCCATTTTATCTACATCTCGATGTTTGAGAGTGTCTAGAATAGCGTTCGTGCAAAACAGACG
The DNA here is from genome assembly GCF_019059575.1 of Amphibalanus amphitrite. NCBI lineage: Eukaryota > Metazoa > Arthropoda > Thecostraca > Balanomorpha > Balanidae > Amphibalanus > Amphibalanus amphitrite. Next base: position 533,803 of record NW_024881812.1, read on the forward strand.
CTTTTCAATTTTCTCCCATTGACTTATAATGGAGAGGTCGCAAAATTGACCTGACCTTAGGTCACCGATATCAAAATTCCGAGATATACATTTTATAGATAATGTTGCTCTAATCAATCGCTGAAAGTTTCAAGGCAATCGATCAATCGGTGTAGCTATGACGAGCATTCTTATTTTTTCTGAGGTGAGGTCACTTGGCGTGACCTGGTGACCTGACCTAAGGCGACCTGGGTCTGAAACTTTTACAACATGTGCGGAAAAGATGCACGAACAGGTGTGCCAAAAACGGCGGCGCTCCGCGCCGCCGTTTTTGAGATATCTGCGAAAAACCGCAGGGGGGGTGTTCAAACACCCCCCCCCCGGCCCGGCGCGGGTTAATTTATTTTGCATTTAAGTTCGTAAAACATTTAAAAATCATGGCTCATTTGGAATGGGTCTGGCCCATGTTAAACCCCATTTCCCACACTTTTTTGGAAAAAATGAACTACTGAATATATAAGTTTAACTTTTATTTTGACACTCCAAAATTCTTCTCTGATCTCGAAACAATCAAAGTTTTGACATATATTTACCAAAAGATAAGAAAATTCATGTTTCAAAGTTATCGATAAACAGTAGAGATGTCGGTTTTCTTGGACTAAAAAAATGGCATCAAACTGAACTTTGGTCTCCGATTTCTCGCAAACGGGTTCGAATTTCGGAAAACCGACTTCAGTCTGGGACATAGGTGGCTCAGCTCTAGTGAAAACCGTTTTGTGAAAAAATGGTGGCAGTCTACCTTTAACCAGTAAAATAATTTTATCAGAATGGCACATGAATATGCATTGTAACGCTGTCTTTGCGACAAGTTCGCACTAACTACGGCTGTAATTTAGTCGCTGTAACTTTCTTTGCGATCAGCTGTTTGGCGACGCTTCTGACGCATGTTTCCAGAAATGCGTGGTTCATTCAAGGCTATAGAACTCCATTGGGTTCATTGGTGGTTAGATGGTTTTCGCTGGGATTTTGCATGATTTGTTTTATGTGTAGATCGACTGGATACTCATTATTCAGCGTGTCACTATTTATTTTTAACTGGAAATCGCAAATCTTTTTATATCAACATTCATTTAGATAACAATATCATTCCAGAAGCCTAACATTGAGAGGGAGCCAGAGTGAAATTTTGATCCTCAGCCAATGCTGAAGGGTAAGGTGAGAGAAAGATTTTATTGAACTCCTTTCCGAAAGGAATTTCAAGTGTATTGATGCATTATTCATTTTCCACTATCCAGTGTGCACTTCCTGAGGACTGAGCATAGCAATTTGAAGTCCTTACTATCAGACATGTGCTTGGATCCGGAAAAATGGATCTAAGATCCGATCCCATGGATCCCGATCCGAGATCCATTCAGATCATAGATCCAACCCCTCAATTTTGTCGAGAGATCTACTGGGATCATAGATCTGACCCTTCAATTTTGTCGCTAGATCCACTCGGATCATAGATCTGGCTCCCCAATTTTGTCGTGAGATCCATTGGGATCATGGCTCATAGGTGCTCAAAATGTTAACAACTTTCTTTCACAAGAAGTTATGAATACCTTATACCAAAGTATGGTTAGAAACAAACAATCTTATACAAAGGCCATATTAGTAAAGGCATCCAGTTACATTATACAGAATACAAAATAAAGGAGGCTCATGATGGTCACAACTTGAGAGAATTGAGTGACATGAAGATTGTTCACATACCAACAGAAAAGTTTGCATTAACAATTATCATAGAGGTAAGTCAAAGTAATGACTAATGAACAATACATTACTAGGTACCTACCACATCACAATTCATGTTAGAATCTACATAATGATATTGATAAGACAATCTTGCATTAGACAACCATGAGGCTTTCCAGTTTCCAGCTAACACAATTGATTGATAAACAATAAAAGATGATACTGACACATGTGGCTTGGTTAGGTAAAGGTATTTCAATCTATTGAAAGAAATATTTGATAAAATTAACTGAGATATAAACAAAAGTATACAAATATTCAACAGCCTGCGGAAGCGATGGAAAGCGAAATATCAATTGTAAAGGCCTGGCTACACTACGCGTTTTCTGCGTGCGTTTTTTGCGTGTTTGCGGGTTTTGCGTAATATCGTTCTAGAAAAATAAACGATATTACGTTTTTGTGATGTTTTTTATATTCAATTGTAGTTAATATAAGAGTTATATTAACTTCTGCATAAAACTTATGTAAAAATCATATTATTTTTTACTTTTTCTTCTAGAGATATTAGGTAAAAAACGCAAATCCGCAAAAAACGCACGCAGAAAACGCATAGTGTAGCCAGGCCTTAATGGCCTTGGATATTTACCGTAAAATGATTATTCAGTATCTAAATAGAACTCGTGACGTCATTTCAAATAACAAATGAGCTAAGCGTTCTACTTTCGAGTATAATGAAAATAAATAAAAAATCGAACTGGAAATTCAAAAGTCTTGAGTTTTTTTCAAAAGAATTTTCATTTTTTTGCCTCACATCATTTTGCGATACGATTGTTTGTGAATACCATCTTTGTAGCGTTAAATTTAATGACGTAAACGTAAGCTGAAACGGTATTACTGAGCCGGGTGTGCGCCTTGCATCTTTATTTTATTCACTTTTCAAAAGAATCTTAATATCTTACGTCATTAGTTTGAAGGGCCTATTACGGGGAATCTTTTGGAATCATTACGGTTTTAGTCAAATTAAGATTTTTCATTGGTCACACGATAATGACGTAATAAAACAATATTACCAAAACGTGAGCTGTGAATTTCGTTTGTCTTTTTTTGGGAGGCTCTCTCATAACGAAAGCACAGCATGGCACCACACGTGGCACCAAGGCCGTGGCACGATGCCAAAAGTAGATGTAATCTGAAGAAGTTGATGCCATTTTTGAACTTGTAATTTTATTAGGAAAGTATTTGAGGTATGGTTGCTATTCTTACTAAATCGAAATTGTGTTGCACATACTAATAGCACATACGAACATTCTGGATTGGGATTTCATACCTGGCAGAAGTGGATTGCTGGATTATTTTTAACAAAACTGACCTATTTGGCTTCCAGGTTTGATTCCTAACATCTGTCCATAGGCGGCGGAACAGGGGGGGGGGGGGGGTGGCACCAGGGTACAGTGCCCTCCATAGATTTTGGCATTTTAACATTAGTCCTACTGGCGTTGCATGGAAAGAATGGGACCAAAATGAAAATCTGCAGTGCCCCGCTGCCACTGCATCTGTCTGTACTGTTTGTTCATTGAATTAAAGTGGCTGTAGCTTGTTGATAAGATTGTCATCAGTGCTGTCTTGAAAAAGTTACAATTGGTCACAAAAAGTAGCAATGTGCATGTTCTTGGTTTATTTTAAATGTAGTACAAATGTTGTTGATTTAAATTCAAATTTAATGATGATACCTAATGATTACAACTGGTCTTAACCATGTCCACAAGTGACAATTCTCAATTGTATTGCACTGTAAGGTGTACAATTATGTAGGATAAGGGTTTCATTGGCTACATGTTGTCGTGAGATCCATACAGATCATAGGTCCTCCACAAATTTTGCCCGCTGGATCCACAGAGATCATAGATCCGACCCCTAAATTTTGTCGAGAGATCCATTCGGATCATAGATCCAACCCCTGAATTTTGTCGAGAGATCCACTCGGATCATAGATCCAACCCCTCTATTTTGTCGAGAGATCCACTGAGATCATAGATCCAGCTCTCGGATCCATGCACATGTCTGCTTACTATTTGTTTGGCTGTCTTTTTCTGAACAGCAATGAAGCAAGTAAGGTTTACATAGCTCTAGCATTGACCCAGCTGTATTTTTTTCTTGCAAAAGAAGGTTTTTAAAGTTGCGGGTTTTTTGCGGGTTCAGCCAAGCCAAAATCAGCTTGCGGGTAGTTGTGGTTGGGCAAGGGGTAGCTGCGGGGCGGGGCGGGTAATGAAATTGCAAATTTGGGGCATCTTTACTTGATATCCCATTAGCGTTATCAGATCACATTTCATCACATCAGCTCCAAAAAAACCCTCACGGCTCACCCTTCTCCAGTCTTCACCCTCCGGCCCAGCCCCCCCCCCCGCCCCCTGCCACTCACTTGTCGACGTGTGCGGAGGGCGTCTCGCACTTGCGCTGTTCGGGCACGGGCCTCCACGTCCTGGCCAGGTTGACCATGGCCGTGGCGTCCATGAGACCGTAGCCAAACGAGTGGCTCACTGTTGACAGCGAGCGGGTTGGGTTACATGTGTAACGAGCTTTATCGGCTATTTAAAACATTACAAAAATGACAGCCGCAAAGTTCAAAAGGAGCGAACATTAAACTACAACAATTCGATCTTCCCTGTTGACGAGATAAATTTCGATCTAATTTAGTCATGTCGCTGTAGCTGTTTTGATTCATATTTCAAAATGTGATATAGCTACCGCATCCACCCTAACTATCAAGACGGCGGTCCACTTTCAACCCTCCCTCCCTTCCCCCATCAAGTATTCCAGCACCCCGTACCGTTTCGTCCGACGCCGTTGGTAACCCAGTCGGCCGCCCGCAGGTTGGCCCGACGCGCCGTGCGCACCACGATGTGCTGCATGTCGCGCCAGGTCAGATCCTGGTTCACCTGTGAGGGTACAGCGGGGTGACAGGTCAGAGAGCTGACCAGCTGCGTGGTCATAGATAGGCGGGGATCGCCCGGGGTTTCGGGATCATCGAGTTTAGGACTTTTGTGCCATATCAGAGCGAACATGCTGCTATGATGGGGACGAAGGGGTTCCCCAATCCCCAGCCCAGCATGGGAGTTCCCCCAGGGCAGATAAGCGGGCTACAAAGTGCCAAGTGGTTGATGGACTTTCCAGGCTTCGTCAGATCAGCTAATGGCATTAGACATTGCATTTCCCTGAAAGGATTATACGGTTCGGGGAGAGCTGTTTTAAAGAGTGCTAACAGGGAATTTATTCATTAAGGCTGGAGACAGCTGGCCTAAAGAAAAAGCTCTTTAACACTAGAAGACCTCTCTGAAAAGATTGTTTTCATTATTATCGGCGTATATCATGACCGTAACGTAGCTCTAACTCATACAAAGATTTCATCGGAGTTTAAAGTCACCAGCTAATGCATGAATAGCAAAGCACCCCACTCTTAGCCGAAAAACTCTGTGGTCCGTAGGCCACCCTCTCGGCACCCTTTCTCTGCTATTTTCAATCACACTTACGACCGGCCTCCGTCGCCGCCGTCTGGGCCGTTCTCACCCAATGGCCATCGATCCCGACGGCTCCATCAGCGAATGGTCCGTAAAGAGGCAATAACCCGACTACACGGTCTCCAACCCCGACCAAAGCCCGGAGACGACGGCCGCGTCAGGCGCATCGTTCGGCAGACAGAGGAAATGAGGTCCGTATTGACTTCAGCGCTCATATGCGTAGCGATGGCGACAGCGGGCGCTCCGCCGGCGCTCAATGTTTTTGTCCTCCCTGTTCTGTGCCGGCGGACTGTTGTGACGACAGCGCCGTTGTCTCCTGTGTTACCGCTCGATCGGTCAGTTGACGCGCACTCGTTGTTTTGTGAACGGTTGAGCTGCTGATGTGTTTTTCTAGAAATAGCTCTGTTGACGTGCAGTTGCCTCGAGACGGACGCTGGACGACGGCTATTATAACCGGCAGCCGGTGCCAATCCAATCAGACACAGTCGACCTGTTGCGACAGCCATCAAAACTAAAAGCCTCATCGAACATGCAGCGGCTGAACACAAAAAGAGCGATGGGTCACTGGAGGGACAGGTGCCTGGCAACGCGGCGCAAACGCCCGCCATTGAGGGTCACTGTGACATTTTGTGACGGGGTGGCGGCGCCGGTCGACGGGAGCTGAATGGACGGGCCGGTGACCGCTGGATGACCGGCCGATAGCGCCTGATGGATTAGGTGTCACCGCGCGTATAGAGGCGGCTCCGGTCCGGCACGGCCGACCGATCAGTGCCCGCCAGTAGCGGCGGCGCACTGCGGATTTATCCGGCCAGTGACGTCACGCAGCGACACGGCACGCGAGGCGGACCCCAAAGTAGATCGAATCACTCGACTGGACAGCAGCTGCCGCCAGCAGACCGAAAATAACACCGCCCGGAAAGGTCACCTCACTCTCAGAGAAGCTTTGAACCCAGCACACGCCATCCATTCTATAGGAATCTACCCCGAGGAAGCGGGAAAACACAAGGTGATCAGCCACACCTTCGAGCGGGCTTCGTCCACCCTGAAAGAGCAACCATCTCAACCCCAATACACTGCACACGACCGACCCATCCACACCATAGAGATCCTACATACGACCTCTATAAGGAGATCTCATGTAAGATCCCCATAATCCGCACACTGCTCCCGTATACATACCGAGACGGGCAGACAGGACTCATGAGCGTCAGCCACTGCACGGAAAGGTCGGCACAGCGGACACGTTATTACTACTGTCCAGTGCGGGAGGGCCCGTACCGCCGGCCATCGCTCCTCTCTATTGGCTATTAGTCGCTGCTGATTGTCCTCGGGTCGCCGAACACCGTACAGGGATACAGATACGCTCACCGAGTGGGGCGTGTGATTGCTTTCTGAGATACATCGACAGGCTGTCGTGAGCAATGACGACAGATGTCTTTGTCATGTCTGTATGGCGTGCATCAAGCCTCTTCTGTGTCGACAAATGGTATATTTTGTTAAATTCTTTACTTCTTTAGGAATCTTTCAGCACACCTAAATGCACACATGAAGTTTTCAATCATTAATCTCGAGCCCAACTGCGCACAATTGCACCATGGACATCACGATATCAACCCTCTTCACCACCACCACCTTTACCATCACCCTCCCCGCCCCTGGTCACCCACCACTGACCACCGCTCTGACTCAGGTCATCCAGGTCACCCCCGCACCTACCTGCAGCGCCAGGGCGCAGATACCGGCGGCCAGCGGCGCGGAGGCTGACGTGCCCGTGTGTGTGGCCGTACAGCCGCGGTGGAGGTCCGTGGTCACAATCTGAGGACAGACGCGAACACAGTCAGCCACCAATGTCGTCAGGGTCGTCAGCTAAATCCCACATCAGTCGTAGATAGCAAATGTCGACACCTTTTTTTAAACCCCACATCTGTTCTCCGGTGAATTTCCGGGAAGCACGAAAGATCTCTTTTTAGAAGTGTCCAATCGTCCGATCCTGATCAAATTTGTGTGTTCGTAAGCTTGCTCTGGCATTGCTTGATCTGCCAAGACAGACAAACTTGAGAAAAATCGAGTGACTGTACCTTTTTTGAAGGTTTCTAAACAACTTGTCTGAACTTCACGGGAGAACAAATGTGGGGTTTAAAAAAAGGTGTCGATGTAATGCAAGTTCTGGCCGTGCTCCATGGTTGCGAAATTGAGTGCAGCATCTTTGAGGTACAAGTAGGAGCCTGAGTCACAGGACGGATGCTCGGCAATCCCTCTCACATGTTTCAGTCCCATCTTGTGACTATTCTCCCATCCCGTCTCGTCCCGTCATCGTCTCCTCCCTTCCATGCCGTCCCCTCCCATCCCCATTCAAACCCTTCGTCCGGTCGGTACCTGGTTCTCGAGGCTGCTGCCCGAGCTGTACGTGGTGGCCAGTGTTGAGCTGCACGTACCCCTCCCCCACCACCCTACCCCGCCCTCTCGTTAGCCTGCCGACGTCTGTACCTGTTTCTCGAGGCTGCTACCGGAGCTGTAGGTAGTGGCCAATGTCGAGCTGCACGCCTCCGAGTACCAGGGCACGTCGCCGTTCTCGGTGGCGCTGCTGATGCTCAGCGTCCACAGGCTGTTGGTGTAGCCGTCACAGTTGCAGTTGTCCAGCTCCCTGCCGCCGTTACCGGAGGCCCACACGAAGATGGAGCCCTTGCCGTTGCGGCCCTGCAGGTGGGGAGGTCGGAAAAGTCACAGTGGGATCGGTAATGACAACACATTCCGAGAAGTCCGATCATGATCTGGGAACGTGATCAATAAGACGTAGAACAGCAGTTATATAATTCATCTACGCTGGATTTGCCCAAGGTAAGACAAGATAATCATCAAGGAACATTTTCTGAACCCAGAGCGAATGCCTACAATTACGAGGATAGCCTCTTCGCCAGAGGTATTTTGGATGGAAAAATACTCAATGAACTCTTATAATGAGACTGACTTCAACAAAAAAGCCGCTGTAGCTTCCTGCTGTTTGCGTTGCCACGCGACCTGAGGTGCAGTTGGGTCACCTCTCCCGGCCGCCGATGGCTCGGCCAACATCAATACACACGGCGGCACTCATAAGCCGAAATAAACGGCGCACTCACTGCCATCGTAATGACATGTTTACGACAGTCGTAATAGCGCGGCCAAATATAACATTTCAAATGAAATTAACAGCACCGTGATTTACAGCACAGGCGCGATTTAACGCACCACCGCGGCTGCAAATGATCGTGCGCACCTCATTAATCCGATCAAATTCGACCTCCCGAAAACTCAAGTCCGCCGTAATTCGGTGAAAATGAGTCGTGAGCGGGTGTTCGAGCGAACTCACGTTGACGATGCCCTCCTTGAAGGCGCGCTTGGCCAGCTCGCCGGGTCCGTCCACTGTCTCTCCATCGTCATCCGGCCCCCAGCTGGCGCTATAGATGTCGATGTGGTTCTGGTTCAGGCCCAGGGACCGCGCCTCCACTGCGTCCGTCACCTCCCCGTCCAGCATACGAACACCTGGCGGCAGAGCGGCGCAGTTGTAGTTACCACACCCGCCGACAGGTGGCCGAAGGGACCGACACGCAGCTGGCTGACAAGGTCGGGAGGACATGCGGATTGCGGCCGGCCGGCGCGGCCCGGTGCCGGCGCGGTCACGGACCTCTATAGGACACGTGTGGAGCCCGGAAAACGGACCGTCGGCTCCCGGCTGACGGTGTGTCGGCCATCGCTGGACGCATGAGCGAGGCGAGCGATTGAGAAAATGACCGTCTAAACAGCATTTCGGGAACAATGCACAAGGACATTACTCTCGGGAGCAAAGGAGACAGGTTATAACAATATGTAAATAATAAAGCGAACACGAGATACAAAGCCCATAATTTGCAGGAGAACAAAATCGGCGGAGAGGAGAGGAATAAACAGCGCCTTAATATAGAAAAAAAAATCATACCTATGCAAGATCCAACCGAATTTGTAAAAGGTATTAAAGGTCAGGCCGAAAGGATCAACTTGCTTTTCAATAAGAAATGCTTCTTCGGAGAGCTTTCGCGTAAGTTTCTGAGAGTAACCATAGGAACATCATTATTCCACATACTATTTCGGGCTGGATCAATGCAGACGACACTAATGATACACGGTCAATACTAAGACCGATCCTTTAAAGCTGGGCCTCAGCAGGGAGAGACCTCGTCTTAGCGACTATACGGGCGAAGATCTTCCGCATTAATCATTCCGAGAGTGAGGGCATTTAGTGGATTTCCATATTGTTGAACAGCTAACATTCAATTTTAGACTTATCCAATTTAATTCCACTTAGGCCCCAGTACGGACAGACTGCCTTATATCGCATTAGCTTTAGCAAAGGTTAACGAGACAATTGCGGGAAATCGAAGATTGAATTTCCATACTGTTAACTGAAATAGTGCAGCTCAACAGAAAGTAGTCGGTACCTAGGCTGGAAAGCTTGGTCACTCTCATCAGTATGAGGCTCCATTTTATGCAGAGCATTTAATATATCCACCCCAGCCTTCCCCTTTTATTCCTTCAATGTCGATCAATAATGCATTTCAGGTCCTGGGTACAAGGCGTCCGACGCCGAGCCACTGCCCCGACATACATTACGGCACGGAGTCGGGGGCTCACCCGACTGCGCGCCAGCAATGCCCCGGATCGTTACTTATATGAATCACGGTGCAGTGGTTTGCCTTTACGACGGTTCCTCATTGCCGGCAGAAACAGGCCAGGCACTGACGACAACCGCCGAAGTTTTACGAGCTCCACTTACTGGTCTCAACAGCAATATGACATTATGAAAAACGAATACTTCCTTGAACTTGAAAATCACATAAAACTTCTGCAAGTAAAGATCGATCATAGGTAATTAAAACCGTAGTTCTCAATAGCATGAGGGTCACGCCGCCAGCAATTAGGTACAAAATATATCGAAACATAGATAACATGAATCATGTTATCTTCATCGACATAGATATAGATAACGTCATAGATAACATGATTCATGTTATCTATGATCGAAATTAACATTGAAATTTTGAAACCAATCGAAGCAGATGGTCACCTAAAACAACCACTACTGTATCTTTCACGACACATACCTTTCCGGTACCACATTACACCAAGATCACCGTACCACTTCCTACCTAAGCCGTGACATAATCAGCCAAACCAAGCCTTACCCACAAGGGCTCTCCCACGGCCCCCACCCACCGCCAATGTTGGCCTCGAAGGCGACGCCGACGGCACAGAGCGAGTTGTTGGCCACGCCGGCCACCTCTCCGGCGCAGCGCGTGCCGTGTCGGTTACTGTCGTTCAGGTCGTAGCGCGGCTGCGGGTCAGGGTCGTGGCCGTTGACGTCGTAACTGGCCATCGGGTCCTGTTGGCAGTGAGGGAGGGTCAGCCATCCAGGTCCTATGGATCATGGATGAGAGGTGAGTTCATTCATTGGGTCAGGTAAAATGTATATGAGTGGGGAGGGTAGGGTCAGCCATCAGAGTTCTGTGGGTAGGGACGGGGTCAGCCATTAGGTCCTGTGGGTAAGAGGGAGAGGGTGAGTTTAGTCATCGGGTCAGTCGTGGGTGAGCGGGAGAGATCAGGGGATCGGTCAGTCATTGGGACATTTAACGAGCACCGGAGAAAATAGTTACGTGGGAGAATAGAGAAGAGCTAAGAGATGACATATTACGGCAAAGTACGGCACAACAAGGTGAGCGGCACGACATAACACAACACAACACGAAACGACATAGCAGAACAAAGCCAGGAAAGACGCCGCGGTATGATGTGAGAAGAGACAAGCCTAGTAAGATTAGAAACCATTGCACAAGTCGGATCTTGTTGAGGCAAGAATTGCTCCATTCAGCGGCAGATAAAACGGAATCAATCTACACCCGGCTGCTGCCGCGCTTCCCAGAAACGCTCCGGGAAGACCAAACACCAAAGAGAAGCCGAACGGAAGGGCGCACAATCTCCCGGAACCAATGGAACATTCACTGAACTAGAACCGGCGCCCGGGCCTAGAGGACGCCAAACTGGTGAAATTTCAATAAACAGCGTATACCAACGACACGGATCAGCAGAAATTCCAAACAGCGGTGCTTATATATCAGAACACGAGTGTCGCCGCCTCGTGACACGCTCAGAATCGCCAGTGAGGCCGCTCTGACAGCCATCTCCCGCGAGATGGATCCCTAGGGACGGACGTGCGCGTGCCGCCGCCAACTGACGTTCGGGCGGGTACACGGGTCGGTCGGCCGGCGGCGACAGGCCATTAGTGGCCGCCTCGACGACAGGTCTGTCGTCTGATGACATATCAGCGACGACAGAGCGGTGCAGTGACGTATCGGGTGGCGACAGGCGGACTAACACACGACAGGCGACCGCTTAGCAGTTCCGGGTGTGGCCACCACTGAGTGATGGTTATTAATAGTTGTTTGGTGCCACCGGGAGTCGACGGGCCGGTGATGTTTGGACACACGGACAGTGGAGACCAGTAGTCGGAGACGGACAGCCGGCATAAACAGCAAACACACCACACCCTCCACCACAGACAGACACAGCGTCTATGTTCCACGACCTACATAATGAGTTTCTTTCCACTCACAACAGGGGACCAGGAACATTATTCCGATGACAAAAACTTTCGATCTACACCTCGATCCAATTTCCCCACCCTCCCAAGCACTATTTTTCCCGCCTAGCGCCTCGGCCCATACCGATCCGTCTCATCCCTCACGGAAGCGTCGCCGGTTCCATACCACACGCACGCACGTGTGGCCAAGTTTGCCGTCACGCGCGCCCCCGCTGCGTGCCAGGCCCGGCGGTCACCGCGTGGGCAAACGGTCGCAGCACACGCCCGGCCCCATTCGGTGGGCACGTCAGCTCGGCTGCCCAGGCCGCGGCACTCCCGAGAGGGTTCAGGAAGTCGGCGGAGTGAACTCGAGAAGTAGCCACACGTCCTGTGCCAAGGGCTGTGATGGGAAAATCAGGGCGACAAGGAGGCATGCGTATTGCGCATTCGTCAAACGTTGTGGAGACGTTTGCTAATAGGAGCTAAGGGACGTCCCGAAATTTTGCGACTTGCGCTCAATTACTGCATCAGCAACGAAGCAGCAGCGAGTTCCTGAGATAGCCAATGAATCATATAGCTTTAAACATTAAGTGCATCTAGTTAGACGTCATCACACCATGGCACATCCGATAACATTCCAAGAAGCGATAGCAGATCCTGATCACGCGTGTATGTGTCATCACTGGTCCTTGACGTAGCCTGCAGGCGCCCAGTTCCGGTGACCAATCCACCACAAGTAGACCAATGTGACCAATCCATGCATGACTTAGTTCATCAGACATCCCCAACACCATCGTCTCACTCTCTTCTCCCCTCTCCGCAGACAGTTGATTCACCCAGCAGACACTGTCGGACGCGGACAGCCCCAGGCCCCGTTAGACTAGGGGCAGACTGCACGGCGGCGGCGGCGGCGGCGGCGGCGGCGACGGCGGCGGCGGCTGACTCACAGAGAGCCAATGAGCGGGAACAGGCCCTCAGACGAGGCAGCTGCAGACCGGACGGACGTGGGCGGTACGGACAACTGGAGTGATGCAGAGAGAGGTACTCAGACCGGGAGGGCAGCACGGGACGGGGACGGGAGCCAATAAGTAAAATGGTGGAGGGGTGGGAGGGGGTGAAATGGGGACAGAAAGAAATTGAGCACGCCGTTTCTAGGGTTGGTCCAAGCGCGCATCTGGTGCCCAAAGTGGGTCTGTCAGACACAAAAACGAGCGACGTCTGGGTCGGCTGTGCCGACAATGACCCATCCCGCGCCACAGGCCTAAGTAAGCCGACCGCTGCAAACGGCAGGACGGGCTTAACTCAGCAGACATACAGGGCAGGCAATGGATCCAGACGTGCAGTCGGGCGTCCAATGAAACGAGACAGACAGACTTGCTAACCTAACTGCAGTGCCATAAACGCGTCCGAGCCGAGCACTGAAATGGAATATACGATGGCCGCCAATGCGCTGAAGAAAAATGGGCCAACGCTCTAGGGACAGTGAAGAGATATTATCCACTCGGGAGACATAAAATACAGGCGGCAAGATTCGCCTAGACGCTGAACAATGGCCCAGTTTCAGAATTCACCCAACAAACAGTCCATTGTCTTCATAAACATGTCAAAGTCGGCCATCTCGACGGTATGAAAGTGTCGGATGGTCAACGAGGATTTAGCAGACCTAAGCTGGTGTAGTGCCTGTGTATTACAGGTACAACGGCCGTATACAGCGAGCCATGTGCGACAGGGTTAATCAAAATAAAATGAGGTAAAACATAAATATCGAGAAAAAAAACACTTGAAAAAGGTTGACAGCTTAAACCACTTTATGCATCACGTTGCCCTGATTACGAGCGTTAGTTTGAACACGGGCAACGGTTGCGTCCGCACCGCCAGCCGCCCGTTGGACTAAGGATGATCCCTCCGTTAGTCCTCCGCTACTCATCCCCAAGTTACTCACGTAGTTGTCCATCAGGTCGGGGTGGTCCTTCTCCAGGCCGTCGTCCAGGATGGTGACGACCACGCCCCTTCCGGTGACGCCCTGAGACCACGCCCCCTGCACGTTCATGTCCAGGCCGCCGCCGCGGTTCTGAGGGCACACAAGACAGGCAAGGTTAGCAAGGAGCAGCGGTCACACATTTGGGTACACACTGATAGTCGTGTATCTGTGGACATGTTTCCCAACAACAGTGACAATAATAAGACGGCATCGAGTAGCCAAATGTCTATACATCAGCTGAGCATTATCGAACAGACCAGCTGAGGCCGGGCGCGCTCGGTCAGCTCAGCTCGACCCACTAGAGGTCACACCAACGCACCATGCACGTTTCGACCCGACTTTCACCAACACAACGCTCAGCCATCACAGGTTATCAGCGGCGAATCATCACATCAACCCCACAACGACCTCTTGCCACGGCAGCGCGTGCATTCAGGGACCTCTGGGAGCTGTTGGACGGTTACCACCAACCGCCCACCGCCCGGCGGCGGCGGCGGCGGCGGCGGCGGTGGCGGGGCGTTAGTGGAATGAGGGAATGCGACGGACTGTTTCCGCTAATGGAAGGCTGCCGTGCCCCGGAAATGGCACCGCTGCAGCCGAGGGTGGCCTCCGACCTATGCGAGGGTGTAGGGAAAGGGTGGGGCGACCTGTGGCGAGGCACTCCATGAGAGATGAGAGCGGGAGCGATGGATTCCGGGCGGGGCTGGGTGAAGCGCTGATGAGCTAAACAAATACCCACAGAAACCCTGGGTGCATTTGCTCACTCTCATGGAAAATGCGTAGATTGCATTTCATAGACGGATGATTGTTTTAAAGTAGGCTGAAGGATGAAATCCCTTGAAGTTCATCCTGAGCCAAGAGAACCAGCCACCAGGCCTCGTAAAAATATGTGTGTGTAGGACGTTGGACTCGATATTAATGGCATCTCTATTGGCTGAATCGAAGAGAATCCCATGATCGGAATGGCACGCTAATTACTGCAAAAAGTAAATTAATAGAAAAACATAACGCGTAGGAAAACAATAAACGTACGGAAGTGAAAACCTAGTTCTGATAAGAGAACAAAAACGGAACTAACGTTGGGCAAACAAACAATTAGGGAAAATCCCAACAAGCAGCCAAAACCTGCACACATCGCGCTCGGAAGGACAGCCGACCGCTGAGAGCAGGCCGATCACCTCCGTCCTGTCGCCTCTCATTCAACTACCACCGTCTTCGACTCTCGAAGGTTAGGCGTCACGCCTGGCTCTGATTAATTAACCTTTGGAAAAGCTGGACCGACTGTCGGTCGGCCGCAGCCCCGTGACGTCCGTCGATGGAATATCGCCTAAGGCGGCTGCCTCTGGGTTATCGCCTGAGGCAGCTGTCAGTGAGTTACCAGCTGGGGCGTCTGCCGGCCGTCAGATGGTGGGTTATCACATGGGGCATCTGCCACTGGCTTATTGACAGGATGCAGAGGGCTGCTGCCAATCACACCTCCCCAGGCCACCTGGATCCAGTCGGATCGTCACCTCGGGCCGTGCCGCCGCTATCTAGACTCTGCGCCCGAACGGTGTGATCAGAGCCCGTGAGGCAGGCGATGACACTTCCGAGAGGTCATAACGAGAGCCAGCCCGCGGCCAGCGGCGGAGATCGAGCAGCCAACCCAACCGGGCGTCAGTGAGTAAATACAGACCGGCTGTATTTGCAGTCACCGAGTCAATAAAGGCTGGCCGTGTTTGCAGTCGATCTACCCTCCACCGACCGCTATGTAATAAGTCGCCAGCACGAGGCACGTCAGCTTTGGTCACGCAGCGGCACCCCGCCTATCGGATAGATATACCCCCCAGCACCCCCCCCCCCCATCGGATACACCCGCCGGCACCCGCCCATCGGATGCACCCGCTGGCACCACGCCTATCGGATAGATACACCCGCCGGCGCCCCGTCTATGGAATACATCCGCCGGCACCCCAACTATAGGATAGATACACCCTCCGGCACTCAGCCTATATGATGCATAGATACACCCGCCAGCATCCCGCCTATTGGATAGACACCCGCCAGCACCCGTTCCTTGGGTACGTTTACCAAAGTCAATCGTGGTGTCCGCGGAAAACGGCGGCCGAATGAGTTGTCGCCGAAGCAGATTCATTATTTAGTAACACGGATGACAACGTCACGAAGAGTCCTTGACATTATGGTAGAACATACAAGTTATGGACGGTCCAGTCGACTGCTTCATTGTATGCTCCTGGACAGCACGCTACTGGGATTGAAAAAGTGAGGCAGCACAGAGGTTCGTCACTACCGTGCCAGGAGGTAATCAATCAGTACTTGCATTCTGCAAAAAATGGGACTGTCTTCGTGTCTTCATTGGGCGTCCCAAGCACCTATGCTGAAGTTACGAAACAATATGATAGCACCAATATTGAATATATCACAAAGGCAGGCAATCTATTGGCAGCTACTCACTCACAGACCAGGATACGGCTTGACAGCCTCGTGGGAGGCAGAGCTATCTCCCACATGTCTTAAACGATCCAACCGTGGTGACCTGAGTGCATAGGTACCGCCAAAAAGGTCAGACCTGGGAGGCTAACGACCCGGCGGCAGCACTAGCTCGGTTGCGGAAGCTCCATTCTCGGTTTCGACACCAGCCCGACTGTATGTTCGAGGTGCCTCGCGTGACAGCACTGAGTGCTCCGCATGCAAAATGCACAGCTATCCGGCGGAGAACTGGGACAGGGCACCGCCTGATACCGCGTACCTCTGCTCGATGGTATTTCATATTTAGGGCTGACCTGGCAACCTTCACCGAGACTCGGCCAGCTGCCAACTTAGCGCCGCCGTGCAAAATTAAGCAGAACGAACGATTTCAGCGCCGCAGCGAGAAACAAAGTCGTGCCGGCGCTGCTTTCACTGGCCATCACACTCGCGTAACAGCTGGGCCGCGCAGCCAGCTGGCAGGCCAGCCAGCACGGCTGATTACCATACAGCCCGAGTCTGCAGCATCCGCATTCTTCGGATGGCCGTGTAGTACGCGGGCGGTGTGAGGTGGGGCCGGCTCCGCGGTCTGTAAAAGGACCCGCCCGGCCCGCAGACCGCAGTGACGCACTCATCGACTCAGCCAGGGCCGAGACCAGTTATAGACCAGAGGGCTAAACCGGCCCACAGCAGGCGACCGCAGGGTACGAGAATAAAAACCGCCCACGGACCGAGCTCTGCAAGCACTCGTCATTGAACACATCTCGCCAGTGTATAAGGCGTGAGGTGCTAGAAGATCTCGAAAACAGCACCACAACTGATAACTAGCACTCGGCCGTCAATTGTCGCCCCCTGTAGTTTCTACACCGGCAACGGACGTGTTTGTGAGATGGTGTTCCCAGTTTTTGTGGGCCGTCTCCCCCGGTTTTGGCCAGCGGGCGGCCTCGATCCCACTCAGTACTGATCGCAACAAAGGCGCGGCGATAGGCCGTCATCACTCCCCTTTCGGCTCGGACCGGCCGGCCGCCGAGACAGCCGGACAGAGGCGGTCCCGTCCGCGGCCGTCGCCCAGAGAACGCCCCTAAATATAGCGGGGTCGACTGACCACTCCAAGCTGATTCACCCGGCGTCAGAAGACGCGGCTGTCGTGAATCAGGCACACTCACGATAGCAATCGTGAACAGCCCATCTGAAGCATTCGACAGGGCGATACTGCACCATCAGCGAGCTGCGCTATCGGCAACGGAATTCATGACCCCAAACGGCAGCCGCTAGCCAGTTGCTAGTCCGTTACTCGAGAGTCAAGATGGTCAACTGATTGTTCAGCCAATGTGTGTTTAGCGAAACAGCGCTCATACACATGTTAGCGATGTAAGCAAACAAATGTGAATAATGCAAGAGCACCCATCATCCAGTCTGTCAGCCATCGCCGTACTTCGGATCAGCGAGCAAGACTAACAGCACGTTATGCGAACTAAAAATACAATTCATCACCTTTCACATAACCTTTACCAGACAACTGGCGCATTTCATCTTCTTTCTCCTAGCGTACGACGTCTCACAGCACTTGAGGACTTAAACCGGTCAGCTCTGGCATTATATGTTTGCAGATTGTCCGCGTGCAACACCGCTTCCCCCTGAGGCGAAGCTCCCACCCACAGCAGTATCTCATCACCCTCCTCCCATCCCGGTCCAACACCCACCCCGGCGGCCGGCTCCGCCACAAATGCAGTGTCTGGAGGAGAATATCACCCGGATCAATACAGGCCGGCCCTCACCCGGTCGTCGCCTATCCACGTCGCCCATTGTGGCGCTCAGACGGCCGACGCGACGCTCCAGAGAAGAGGTCGACAGCGACGGCCGATTCCTCTTCCCCTCGATTCGGCAACGTCGGTCGCTCCATTCGACGGGCCGTCCGGTCCGACAGCCAGCGCGGACAGTTTGTTTGGACTCGGCGCCTCGGAAGTGATTAAAATGTCCATCACATGCCGACTCTCCGGCCGCGGCCGGCGTTCGCGCGGCATCCCCGGGGTCCAAACATCGTCGAATGTCGGCACCGATACCGGCGTCACACGGAGAGCGAAAGGCCGTCACTGACGTCAAACGCACTGCAGCGTGGGTATCCCTACCGCCTGGGCAGCGGCACGAGCCAGGCCGACCAGCGGGGGCGGGGCGGGGGCGGAGACGGAGCGTTTGATGGCTCCAGCCGTGCCAGCCAGTCGTGTCGCTGTGGCGGCACCGCTGACGAAAACCAACAGCCACCGGCCGAAAAACGCACCAGAAATACGGCAGGCATCGAACGCGTCTGACGGGGCGCGCGCCTGGCGTGGGGTGCCGGTTATCTGCAGGTGTTAGACGGTATTAGCGTCACATTTCCAGCAAAGAGCGAATCACGAAAGATGAATGATAAATAGGTCAGTCAGATCGAGAAAATATCGCCTGAAACACGTATCTATTACCAAGTTAGTTCACCCTATAACATCATCGCAGACGTCTGAATCTAAGCCACGACAAATCACGAGACGTCAATGCCGAAACATGACGCGAACCACTCCCATCCCGAGTTTCCATCGCTGCCAAAACACGGGGCACCTGCCACGTGACCGGCGACCACCTGCGCCGCTGCACCGGCCGTCGGCGAGCCGTCGCGCTGTTTGACCGCGTGCCAGACTGCCGTCGCGCCTACGCCACAGAGCGCTCAAGTTGCGGCACGGCGTCGACCGGGCCGGTCAGGTGACCCCTCTCCCACTGCGCTGGCCGGTCGACGGGCCAGCTGCGCCGCTGTCTCCTGCCAGAACCTCTCGAAACTGGACGCCGCCGCCAGCCTGGCCCGTGGTGGGTCGACTCGGCAGGTCAGCGTGCACGGGCCGCACCGAGACAGGTGTGCCAGCTGGCCGCGTGTGCCGGACGTCATCTCGGCACCGTGAACCCGCCCCGGGGCACGTGCTGAGTCGGGCAGTAAGACGGACACCTGGCACGGTGGAGTACGGCCTGAGCACGGCCGAGCACGGCTCAGAACGTCCGGTCAGTGATCGACCTCGGTTCCAGCGTGCACCAGAACATGGGAGTACCGCTCGGGTTACAGCACGTGTCGTGTAAAACAGCATGGCCACTGGAGGGTGGGCCAGAGCTGCGCACTAAAACAGCGCCCAGCGAGAGAGAGCTAGCGAGATGGGGAGCGCCGAAACACGGATTGAGTCAGCGAAACGTCGGCAAATCCGAAATGAGCCTTGGATGACTGCAAACAAGCTAAACCTCCCAGGGCTGACGACTTTATAGCAGAGAGATTCGCTCAGGTTCACCTTGGTCACTAGCATAAATCATCCATAAAAAATGCGTTTTCAGATGGGCGTGGGCTGCAGGCGAACGCCCAGAAATGGCTGTCTTCATTAACCCCGTTTCACACCAGACCCGAATGGAGGTCACGCAGACCGCAGCAGCAGTGGCGGCGAGCGTCGAGCGCGAGCGGCGTCCGCCCCAGGTCAGTTCCTCGAGTCGAGCACGGCGCCGGCGGTGTGTGTAGTGTTAAACTGTGCACCCAGCGCGGTGTACTAACCACCTGGGCGCAGATGGACGGGTGATACCATCGAACCGAGTTGCAGCGAGCCGACTGACCACACCCTGCGCCAAGGACACCGAGTCGTGGTCTTTACCGAGCCGGGTTCTCATTAGCGAGCGACACTGCCGGCACGCGACGACCGTCAGCGTGTCAGAACACGGCCAGAATACACCACGGCGTAATAAGCAGATGCTGAAATTAAACCCACGGCTTGTTTTGACATCGCGTGTCGCGAGCGATTCAGAGAAAAAAAAAGAACAAAGAAGGGCAGCGACCAAATCAGAACGCTGAGCAGTGAAGCAAGTCTCGCAAGTTATTCGTCGGGTGCCGGTAAATTGCCATCCATCGCTTTGCCAGTGCCTGGCTGCGGAAGCGGTTCCGATGAGCTCATTCGTTCTGCACGCTGTGCAATCTGTTCACCTTTCCCGCGGGGCCGACGGTGCGGTCATTTAGGGCGGCGCGATGGGACGAGTTTCCTACAGCGGTGCTGCTAGACCGCGCCTCACATCAGTCAGTTGGAGCCAGTTCCAGCGGCACCGCGCCGGAGCGAGCCAAAACGAGCCGCCTCCCACACACCAACAAGGTGGAATAAATGGCCACCGTCTCGACTGACGGGGAAGGAGACCCAGCGGAGGCACGGCGAAATTCACAGAGGAAATACGGGTCACAGTCGTTACGTAAGCAATATATAGCTTCAGTGACCACCTTCGTAGCGGCGTATGATGAAATGATACCAATCGGAACTACAGTCATCAGTTTATCAGATCTACCCTATTCATCGCCACCACACATAACACACACACATAACATAATACATAACATAACACATACCATGGTGATAACACCTACCGACTAGGATCCGGATCCGACTAGGATCCGATTCAATGCAAGACAACCTACCATGCCAACTGTCCAGCATCAGCCCAGTGCAGCGTGGAGCCCATAAAATAAAACGAAGCCAAGAGGATTACGCGGGATGTTTCGCCATTTGCGCCTCAAATACGACCAGCAATAGGCAGTGTCAAGACATATAATGTTCTATATAAGAGAGGCCAACCGGATATTAACGCCGAGCCAGGACTGCCATCACCAGCCCGCTCCGTTCTCCACACCTCTACCGGCGAGTTACACCGGTGTAATGACGTCATATTGGGCGATACCGGACAAATGACGTCAGTAACGTGACACGGCAGCCGCGGATAACAAAGGGATTGCGTTTGGGACAGGAGACCCCGCCCGTGTTGTAGCCTATCCGTGCCACCGTGGCAGCATGTAGTGGGCGGGTGGGGCTCATCAGCTTGCGACTTCCCATGTGAGAAAAGTCACACAGGTTAGGGTTGGATCTTGTCGCGACTGATCGCCCCGCGTTAGGCTGACGACGGTAGCTATGACTGCTCGAGTCACCCAGTTCCAGGTACAGCCCTCTGCAAACTGCGTGGTAGGTATTCTTTTTTGGACAAAACCGAGAATAACGCGAATACTATGCTATCGGTCACTCGGAAATCGTAACAGCAAGATGCGCGAGACTCCGCAGCTTAGATTGGCATTATCATCGTATTCATGTTCCATCCAGTTTGGCGACAAAACCCAAAAGTTAATATTTGCCCTCAAAACAAACTTTTGCATTTTGTTACCAGACAAGGCGTATACTTTGTTTAGTGATAGACCAAATCGAAGGCGTGGAGCATGGCGCATCTATTTGCAGTGAGTTCCGACCGACTGATAACATAGCCTTTGAGTAATTATCGGTTTTGTCGAAAAAAGAATACCTACCACGCAGTCTGCTGAGGACTGTACAAATGCACCCTATGGCCTATTCAAAGACCATCGGACGAGCAGGACAGCCAGCGGCCGGCGACTGGCGCAGTAGCACCGGGCGGCGACAGTTTGGAACCGGAGACCGCGGCGGTACCGCGGCCCGGCGCCCGCCGTGCCACCCATCGGCCGCTCCAGTTTCCCGTGCGGCCTTGGGTTTGGCGAGCCGCCACCGAACCGGATGTGAGACGGCGGCGGCGCTACGGCCGACAGGAGCGTCCCCAGCGCCAGCGAGAGAGCCAGGAGTACGGGGACACCAGGCAACTGGGAGCGGTGGGCCTTAGCCACAGACAGAGCCACGGCGGGCCAGGAGCGTCCCTAGTGCCGGCGGGATGCGCCGAGAGACTGGCGACATTAGTCAGTGTCGAGAGGTGAGCCAGAGCCCAGCCACAGTCAGCGCCAGCACCATCGTCCACCAAAGAAAGCTGGGCTTCAGCCACAGTCCAGTCACAGCCGATCGCCGCTCAACAAGCAGCTAACGGCGCGGCTGACGTTAATCAGCGCGGACATCAACTCAGTTCGAGGACAACGTCCAAATCAGGCCGTAAAAACCTCTACCTGTTCGAAGCCACACGGCAAAGGGTGGACGGACACAGTTTGTAGGGATCGACGGTAAAAGCTGTGACATCACAGCTCACAGCTCGTCACCCACGCCGTCCGGGCGTCATCTGTTATACCCTGCCACTTCACCGCCGGATCCGGCTCGATATTAGCAGTCAGGTATAAATGGGCGGCCGGCATCGAGCGGGCCCAATGCAGCCTATCTTGACTGCATCCGGACGGCCCCCGCGCACCGGAACTTCCCATTAGCCGCGATACAAGGCAAACAGCGGGCGCTCGCCGTAGTTTGCACAAAGGATGATCCGTGACTGCTTCCATTTACCAGTCGCCTGGACGGACCGAAGTCGGCAAATATTGGCAAATCCATGACAAACGCCCAAATCTCCAATTAGAACGACTACACAATGAACATGGAAATGACTCCATGAACCCACGCATCAGCCTCGGTCACCAATTATACATAACGCGCTATCGGGTATCTACAGTCAAACGTAGACCACGTCCCTGGTCCCACACTGTCGCTTCTAATAGCCACCTGAGAAGCAATCAACGAAGTTCCCTTGGACACAGGACAATAACGGGTTAAGTTTAGCCACAGCTGGCAAAGCCCACGTCTAACAACCAACAACGTTCAGTGGCGGTCGTTTCGGTGTCTCGCCGTGTCAGGCAAGTTCTCAAGAACCCAGCCGATGAGAGCGAACAACTGCATTCGGAAATGAACGGCTTAAGGCCGTGTTACACTGCCGAATTTTGGCCACGACCCTGTCGCCGAATCACGTCGTGCAGGAAATCAGCGAACAGTTCACCGACAGAGACGAACAGTTCGCCGACAGAGCCCGATTTGAAGAAAACGGGTGGGGGGCCCCCCTAATCGTGCGCAGGTCGAAGCTGATCCATGATTCGGCGAACATCGCGAATGAATGGCGAATCTGTTGCGAATAGTCGGCGATACCTTGGCAATAGGGCTGATAATCCCGGGATCGGGATCCCGGGATCCCGGGATTGTATTAATCCCGAATCCCGGGATTAGAAGCATCGGGATTTCGGGATCCCGATATTTTCCGTACAGAAACATCGTTCATAAAGTGTAGCTGATAGTAGGTATGTAAAAAAAGGTAAGTGAGTAACAACGCATTACAGTGCAGTTTTATGTCCAAAGATCTTACTTACGCCGTGCAAAGTCGTTATGCACAAGTATTGGTTACATATATACCTAATTGACATTGTTTCACACCGTCTCAGCCTCCACAATGTGGCGAGAGACGAGCTCTCTCTCGGCTCATCTCTCGCTCCCCGCGACGTCCCTCGCGTACTCGGTTTAACAGATCATTTTGCACGATGACATACTATGCCGACTATCGAATTCGAGTCCATCGAGTGGGAGGAGGTCGGCCGTCTTCTCTGTGTGACTGTGGGAGTCCGTCTGGTGGCTCAGTTACTGTCAGTGCCCCGTGGCTGGACGATCCATGAGGCTGGCCGGGCGCCCTGGGCATGGTTACCGTTAGTGAATAATTATTAATTACGTGCCTTTGTGATAAGCTATAGCTAACTTTGCCAAAATGTCGGATTTTGCTGAATTTAAAGGCAGTGCGGTGTGGGAACATTATCTAAGAAGTCAAGATGGCCACACAGCAAAGTGTCGTCTTTGTAAAAAGGTACTGAAAATATCTGGAGGTTCCACCAAAGGACTTCACGTCCACCTCAGGAGCAAGCATGGTGGTATGAGTGTTGCTGGACCATCCCGATCCGGAGAGACGCCGCAAAACGTGTCCGGCGAAGGTCAAGGTGAGAGCGCTAAAACCACGGCACCGCATCTAAAAGGAATGAAGACCTTAGATTGCTACTATGTTTCCAAAACGGACGACGACCTGGATGCTATCCTAGCTAGAATGTGCGCGAGAGATGGGATACCTTTTACAGTTTTCTGTACCTCACCGGACCTACGCGGACTTTTGGCTGCTAAAGGATATAAAAACCTTCCAACCCATCACAACACGATCCGCCGGCGTGTCCTCAAACACTGTGCTCGCCTGAAGTGTGACGTGAAGGCGAAGCTGGCCGAAGAATTGTCAAATGGCAAACGGTTCTCACTTACGATCGACGAGTATACGTCCCTGAAAAACCGTCGCTATATGAGCGTGACTGTTCACTGCGAAGGTAACATGTGGGGTCTCGGTGTCGCGCGTTGTCACGGATCGATGCCAGCAGAGAAATGTCTGGATCTTCTGCAGGGCAAGCTGGCAGAATTTGGCCTTGAACTCAGTAAGCACGTCACCTGCGTCACAACCGACGGAGCTTCGGTGATGGTGAAATTCGGGAAGTCACTGCCATGTGAGCACCAACTCTGCTTCGCACACGGTGTTCACCTCGCCGTTGTCGACGCTCTGTACTCGGGTGACGCCGGGCAGACCTCTGAACAAGCAGATGACGACCGTGGTGGTGGTGGACCTAACCAGGTGAGCTTAGTATACAATTATGCATACATCTGATATAGGCACCTAGCGTGAAAATAGAATAACAGTGACGAAATGGTAGAAAATTGTGCACCAAAGTTCGTATCATTTACTGTGCGATTTCACTTCATAAGAGTCAAAGAACAAACAACATTTCACCCAGAGAACAAGGCTTAAGAGCATCGAGCTCAGTTTCATCCGCATCGCGCAATTACTCTCCTTAAAGCATAAAGAGTCGTAAATCTTCATCTACAAATAATCCGAGGAGCCAACACAGCAGGATGACCCCTTAATATATGTACATCTTATATAGATTAATAAGGTAAGGATATTGTCGCCTTGCAGGTGAACTCGTCAGATGAATCCGACGGTGATGACGAGGATGAGGACGACAACGTGGAAGAAAACACTACTGGTGCTACTGGTCACCACGAACTACATAGTTCGCTCTCTCCAGTCGTTAAAAGCATTAGAAACATTGTCCGCTGGTTTAGAAAATCGCCCGTACGAAATGAAGTCCTTCAGAAATACGTCAGAGAGGAGCGTGGGCAGGAACTGATGCTAGTGCTAGACTGTAAAACCCGATGGAATAGTTTGTATGACATGCTAGAACGATTTGATAACCTCAAAGCAGCTGTCCACAAAGCACTCATTGACATAGGAGACAAACGTATGAAAATGATCGATGATTATGAATACGCCGCCATACCTGCGCTCATTCGCTGCCTGAGAATCATGAAACTCGGAGCAGAAGCGCTATGCAGGAGAGAAAGTGGACTATTGGAGGCTGAAGCTGCTCTAAAGTTTATGTTAAGCGCGCTTGACAAGGAGGACTGCGCGATTGCATGTAAACTGTCTGATGCGTTGAAACAGCGCATCCGACAGAGACGGTCACGTGCGGCTAAAGTCCTACAATCGCTCCATAACAAAATGCCGGCAGACAGAGACTGGAAAGATATTTTTCCTAGTGCCTCTCGCAAGGAAGCACAGGACTTAGTTGTCCACATGATGGAAAGATTGGGAGAACAGATGCATGATACCGAAGTAGGTGTAGATACAGAAGTGATGGACGCTGATGATCCTGAATCAGCGCCGTCTCTTCAGTCGATGCTTCAACAAGCTCTAGATGAGGTTAGAGCTCCAGAGCAAGGCACCAGTTCATGCCCGTCTGGGATTAACTTTTCGCAATCTTCTCTGATGATGACGAAGGCCATAAGGAAAGAATTGGAAAATTTACCTATCTCAGGAAGGACAGGCATGGTAGCGCTGTCCTACAACTGGCTGAAGGGCATAGTTCCTACGAGCGTTGAATCGGAACGAGTGTTTTCCACTGTCGGGAATATCGTTACAAAAGTGCGGTCGAGTCTCGGCGACGAAGTCGTTGATGCACTTTGCTTCCTCAAGTGCTACTACCGTAACAAGTGAATGTGACCAGGACATGCTGCTGGTCAGACGACCACAATCCGTAGGCACGTCTACTGTATCCTGACTCGAAATATAAACAAGAAATACAATGATCAATGTCATTCATGCTCTTATATTTGTTCGGGGTGAAGGTGTATGCCTGGTATTGTGTTTATGATGGTAAGGATGCGCCATATACATACGATATTGCAAGAAAATTCTGCTTTGAAGACAGGTTAAAATAAAAACTGCTCAATCCCGGGATCCCGGGATATCCCGGGATTGCATTTCTAAAATCCCGGGATCCCGGGATTGCCAAAAAGTCCCGGGATTATCAGCCCTACTTGGCAACAAGTCGGCGCACGCAGCGACATGTCTGCGGCGACTCGGCGACTGTTTGGCGATCATGTTCGTTTATTATAAGTTCGGCGAACGGCCACGAAATTTTCATTTTTCATGAAATATTCGTGGCGGTCGTGACGAACCGTTAAAGTCGCGCGGTGGACAACGACTGGTCTGCGAAATGCCAAGACCGTGGAAGAAAGATCCCGAATCGATCCGCGACATAGGATGACTTGCATATTCGTGCACATTCGTGTACCAAAATTCGGCAGTGTAACAAGGGCTTTAGGGCACGCTCTGGAGTCTGGGCACCCTGGGCCGTATCGCCGCTGGAGCCGTCACTCCTGTTAGTGGCTGTGACGCGGACCGGGTCGTCACGACCCGCAGGGCCGTACCACGCGACCCGGCACGGCCCGTTACTGCCGTCACGGCGTCACTGGTGACGCGTCGCTGCCGTAACAGAGGCTGGTATCCGGTCCGCCCGACCGAATATGTAGATACTGACCGGGCAGCCTGGGGGTCGCGTGACAGGGCGATTATAGGACCCATAACTACATTAATTTGTGAGCGTAAATAAGCGTTCATATATTCTAGCTATTTGGCTGCAGCACGCACCTGCGCGACTAGCACAGATTGACGGTCAAAACGGCAAAGCGGTGCGTGCATTTCACATACCACACTACTTTCAGACCAGTAAATTCTCCTATTTTACAGCATTCGTGCCACACCGCCTCAGTGACGGGCCAGGCGCTGACGATGCCTGACATTGACGACAGATTACACAACGCACAGAGGTAAAATCAAGGCTAAGGTCATACAAAAAAGTAATAATCTGGTACCGGGCTGGAAACGGATCTCAGTAATGCGCTTTATTTCAGATATATCAGATCTCCCGCCTTCATGAAGCCGCAGCTGCTCGCAGGCCTTCGCTGAGGAGATACAGGAAGCGGCTGTGCCAGCCGGCGACATCTACCACAGCCCCCGGTCCTATCGGAACTGCGTCACCCTCCGAGAATAAAAACACGTGATCCGATCCATATGACGCTGGGAGAAATCAGTGGGCGCATCATTAGCTGGAACAGCATAACAGGCCAGGTTATGATGGTAAGATTAAACCTGGAGCGTGTAAAAACTAATGGTGCCAATTTTCTCAAGAGCGGCGCAGTTCGCAGCGACGCCTTTCTAGAACCATTCATCGCTCCACAAAGCGACGGTGATTTTCGGAGACACTTGTGCATTCATCCGGGACACATAAACCATGTCTCATGGAGCCGCCCTAAGTCCGTAAACCAATCAGCTGCTCGCCATCCGTCATGCCGCCATTGACTTCGAAACGACACGCCAGCTAAAACACGGCCCGGCCGGCCATCTATTTCCAGACCACCTCATAGCTGCTGTCCCGCTGCCAATATTGCAAACCACACTGCACATTATGACATTCCGTGGGCGGGCGCCGCGATGTGAAGTCATGACGAGACAGTGACGTCATAGAGTCTGTGACGTCACCAGGTGGGGAGAGGACGGTACTGCTGAGTCGGCCCGGTCCAAACGGGGTCCGGCAGACGCCGACTCAGCCACTCGCCCACAGGGGAGTCGGGTGGGGGCGGCAGTTAGGTGTGGAATGTGGCATACTGGGTGCATCAGCTCGACCGGAGCTCCGACAAACAAGTGCACCAGTTAAGTTAGGGCTCAGCAAAGCTGAGCAGTGAGAGGTGATCGTACCGGCGTCAAGTTTGTAGGCCTTGACATTGATGATGAAATCTTGGGCCGTAGCGACCCAAACAAGGAAAACCCCATTGTGGTACCGCACATCCCTAAGCGTAAGCATGTTTGATCAGACAGTTCTCATAAGAAAGCCCAACACACTGCGAAGAGCACCGCACATCCCTAAGCATGTTTGATCAGACAGTTCTCATAAGAAAGCCCAACACATTGCGAAAGCACGTCCCATCCCAACGATTCCTCACCATAGCTCGTTTCCACCACAACGATTTCCACACGATTCCCCACCATATTTCGTTTCACCATAACGTTTCCGTCAGTCTGGAGCCCACCGTCACCTTGGTCACCCAGTCCCGGCGCCGACCGGAATTCCATGACGCCAGCACCTGCCGCGGGGACCGTGACCAGGTAGGAACCGGCCCACCGGCTGATCGCCGAGCGGCGAGCCTCCCTGACCCAGTTCAGAGAGCGGATAGCAGACGCCGAGACCGCCGGCGTAACCTCGCGCACGGCCGGCGGACGGGAAGTGCGGTCGGACAGGGTCAGCCAGGCCCGGGGGGCCTGGCTGGGGTGGGCTGGGGAAGGGGAAAGGTGTTCCTGACCCCTTCCCCCAAAGGAGTTGAAAGGTGGGGTGAGATCACATGGGTCAGGTGAGATGGAGCGAAATGAGTGAGTTGAAGTGAGTGTGTGGTGAAGTGAGGAAAGTAAGGTGGGTTGAGGGCAGGACACATTCACCACCACCTCCATATCCAACGCCATCATCTACTCCCACCATCTCTTCAATACACGACCAGCTACACTGGGCGTCGACAACGGCGCCGAACTCCGGACCCCCACCGAGCGTGACACCCTACCATCATCGGGGCCGAGCTCCCGAGCGTGAAGCAGACAGCGGCAGTCGGTCGGCCGTGTCAATTCCGGCAGTTGACGGGACTGCAGGCCGACCTGACAGGTCTACACGTCTACAGGCAGCCCCAGTCAGTCAACCCGAGCAGGTGGGTCGGTCTGGCCCACTTGGCGCTCCTACCCACCCGATCCCGCCGGTTGGGAGAAAAGCAGACTACCGTAACCGCTATCTGCCTCGGACGAAGCATTTGACGAATTACCTCGTTCACTACGAATTTGCCTTTCATTGCGTCGTCATTTTTGTGTAGCGTTTGCGAACAAGACACAGACTTCCTTTACTACGGCCGCCGCTCTCTAGCAGTGCACCCATTACTCCCGTCCTCAGAGATGCCGCAACCGCCGTCGCCGCCAAGCGGGAAGCCTCATCCTTCCGGCGGAAGTGGCTGTCAGCGCGTCAGCTCCGGCGCGGACGCTGCGCCATCCGCCGCCGACGGCGCGTGGAGTGCATCACAACGGTGCTGGCTGCGCCACAATCGGCAACAGCGGAGGCACCGGCGCGTCGGCAGCCGGCGGCCGAGCTATCCTGGTCTCATCAGACGGTGCGCCGTGCCAAATGGTGGGGCTGGGATGGGGGAGGGTGGCCGCGAGTCAACGTGGACACGACAGGCAAAAGATACTTCGTCCGCGCGTCTCTGTGGCCGACCGTTCCTCTTCAAACCACCAGCATCCAATGCATTGTCTGCCAGTGCCGCCCACGCTCTCCCACCAAGAAACATAGCCTGGGCACGGCACGACGGCCGCTGCGGCTCGCCACAGCCGCGGACAGACCGCAGTCAAACCACAGCCGTCGGCGGCGTGTGATCTGTGACCCGCGCCGCCCGGAATGTCGGCCGGCCAGGGTCAGGTGGCGGCCAGGGCCGCCACCAGCGCAGCACCAGCCGAGATTACTTTACTAATAGCTCCGAACGCCGGTCCATGTGGCCAAGAGGTGCCCCAGGAATGGCGACCTGAATCGAATGGCGATCACCAGGGCAGCTCCAGTCGCCAGTCCATGCGACGGAGGTGCCCCAGGGTCACTGCCAGCGCAGTAGCTCCAATTGCCAATCCGATCCAAAGGTGCTCCAGGAGCGACGACCACTGTCAGATGGCGACCGCCAGGACAGCTCGAGTTCTCGTCTCAGGATGGCACGTGTTGATGAGGCGACCTGCACGTGCCACAATGGGGTGCGTGTTGAACTCTTATGCTGGGGTTACGTCCGAGAAGTGTGGGGGATGAAAGGTGCCACAGTAATTCAAATTTAAAATGAACAATAATTTGAAAAACACAGAACTCATTTTCCAGGGACTGTCATTTATCAGCTCGTATGACTTTCTCGGAGAACTACTTGCTTTGCCTTAAAATACATGATCGACTGCGTCAGATCTGTTGGACATCATAACATATCGCCTGAACGCTATTCGATACCGAATGTCCCAAACAATCCTCGCGAAGGTAAACCGATACGACAGCCTTGTTTCCTAGGAAAACATCATCCTGAAAACACTCAAACCGAGCAGGCCATTCAAACGACGAGGCGCCTGCCAATCAATCCAAAACATGTTCACACTCAACAGTAGATAAAAGACCCGATCCTGGAAACTTTACGGGTCGTTATCTGTCCGATCGTCGCTAATTTAGGCGTCAATCTGATAATGACATGACCCAGACATGCCAAGACCGCAGATGTGTATATCGGATCGTGCTCTGAGTGGGGAGTTGAGCTCGGCTGTTAGCACGGACGAGATAACGCCGCACCGACCGGACGCAATTCGGCCTCCTTATCAGCGCTGCGCAGATCAACATACTCAGATTTACAGTGAACAAATCAGCCCTGGCCGGGCCGGCGCCGGGTCCCCGATCGGCCCGCACAGGTCGGGCCAGAGACTTGGGCCTCAGCCGTCCGGCGGTCCTGCAGCGCAGACCAATTGACAGTCGAACACGATCGGCGCCGAACGCGACTGACGGAGACCACGCACGCGACCGGACCGAACAATTCGTCACGCCAGCTGAATATAACATTGGAATAGACCTCAGCATACAGCCTCGTTCGATTGCACGGCTGTCGTTTTATTACTCGAAATTGAACCTATATCGCACGTTCAGACTCGAGAACGAAGTCGAGTCGAAGTCGGAGTCGAACATTATTACCAAACAGATCTAAAAGGAATTTATTTGGATCGCAGGCGCAATCTCCAGCCGCGATGTGCAATGGATGTCCAACACTCATCAGATCCCCAAACATGCACATTTTTCTGACCGCACCCTCCCGGCGGCGACTGACTGTAACACCGGTTCAAGGAGGCTCGGGGCTCGGTACTCACCAGGTACCACATGCGCGGCCAGCTGGGGTCGTTGAGGTACGTGGACCGGTAGATGGGCGCGCGCTGATGCCGGCCGTCTCGCGTTCTCCGCCGATGCCGCAGCGTCGGCTCCACATGGTCCCGCTTCACTCTCCGCTTGGCCTTCTGCTGCTCCACAAATGTCACCTGATGGGGAGAGAGAAAACATGGGGTCAGAATGAACATATGACATACCGAGTGAACAGATCGTCTCATATGTCATTCGGCGAGGCGAGTAAAACACACGGTCATTCCAAGTGAGCGAACACACCATCGAGCACGTAGCATGCTCCTCAGCTGCTGCACAATACAGACAAAGACCATCAGACATTTATACAGGACAACGCGACATAACAACACGACAGACATTCCTCCCAATGACTTCCCCAATGATTGCTCTCATCCGTTGCAAAGGTGTAATGACGGCGCAATCGACTTCCATGCAGCAGAAAAAAGTGATGACGGCATGTCCGTAACAGTCATCAGTTCCCATGGGCGGCGTATGATAAATACACAGCAAAACGGCTCATCACGCCTCCAGCTAACCACATCATCAGCTCGCTGGTTAGGTTACATCAGCACTTGGTCGCTGTCGACTTGTTCCGGCAGTGAGGCCCCGGCGCCCGGCCTGGTATGACCTATACCACACTATCGTCCAAACGACTGGGGAGGGCGAGGGAGCGTATTCGTGACCAGAATCGTAAGCACCCCAGAATCAGGCGCAAACATAGCCGGCCAGCATTTCCTCCAGCGCAATCTTGCGGCCTCGCAAAACATTATGACCGATGTAAACATGATAGCAGTGGAATCGGTCGAGTTCCACGCTGCTACACCATCCCAAAACATATTGAGTGCAATGCACCATATTTACTGGCTTAGCATAGGACTGCTTTTGAAAGACCACGTGAGCGCACCACTCACAAACCCGGTCAGCTTTGCACATCATCTCTGGATGGCGTCCACGGTGACGCGGCTAGCGCCTCCTAATGACCCCCGACAGCACAATTCGTTGGAGAGCAAGTACGGCCAGCAGCAGAGTTCGCCGGAGGGCAACTCCAAGAACTGTCGACTGAATGGCCAGTCAAGCGAACTGCGCGGCCCGACTGACCCAACAATATACCGCGTACAGAGAAACGCCTGAGGCCCGCCGCTGCCACCGGAGAGTAGCCAGAACTGACCCAACACCATCCAACGGACTATAACATCTCGAGCGAGGAGACGAGTAGCTGGAACTATTCTGAACTTGTTTCAGGCCAGAGAATAAAACTGTCGCCAGTCCGTCGATTGAATGAGTAGCCTGAACTAACCGGGTTACTAGCTGGTCAGTGGTCGGATGCCGATTGCACGTAGTTACTCCGAAATATACCGGACGAGAGTAAGTACAACTAGCTGGAGCTGACAGGTTATGCGTTAACCCGCGCGCGTATTTACAAATTGCAACCGAGCTCCGCCGTGGGGTAAGGTGGGCAGGGGTTTTCGCACTACGGCTGCAGGTGAACTACCGTCTGTGGTAGAAACTTCAGGATGATGGCGCGTTTCATACGAAATCTGGCGCAATGTTTGTTTGCTTCTGGACTTGTACTGTTATTGCTGTGAATTCTTGAAGTGGGAGTGTTTCAAGAACACAATTTGTGGATTATTTGAGTTTCTTTATATAAACATAGAATAATATTATGAAACATTGTGTGGAAACTGCAAATACTGATATGATCAATTACTTAGTTTGGGAATTGATACACATTTTGTAGAGGTTTGTAACAAACCTCAAGCCTATCATGATCTGAAGCTGTTGAAACAAATCAAAATTGCTTTGATGTTACATAGTACATTGTTGAAAAGACTGGAGCATGGTTCAAGATGATGTGTGAAAATTCAAGATTTGTGCGAAAGCTTATGACTGAAGAGCGAAAACAGTTCTATATGATGGCTCAATCAAACGTGGAAACGGACGACAAAAGTAGAGTTTCAACATTCCAGTATGTGAGAATAACTTCAGAAATTCATAGTTCTTGTAGTATTGCATTCTTCTTATGTACAGTTATAGGTTTTGTTAGGGTATTTCAAATTCAATGTGTCAGTTGAGATATAGATGGATTGCGGACAAAATATAGAATCATTGCTGTCAGATAGGTACTTGTTCGGTAAAAAGGTATGTGATGAATGCCATGAGGTTTTTTATGATTTAATATATGGTCATTGTTGTACCTACAAAAATGCAAGCTTACTAGCACCTAGTTTCTGAATCAAATTGAAAGTATTTGCTATGAATGTAAATATGCACCTGCAAACTATGTCAATAAATTTGTGTGATGTTGACCAGAGAGCTTTATCATCTGGACATTTATGTTGCTTCTTACATTAGGCGTTAAGCATAGTAATTACGGATGAACTTTGTGCCAATATCTTCAATGCACAATGTATGTAGCATGTCTACAACCCTCACTGATCCTGCTATAGCTATAGGCATTGGGCACCAGCAAGACCAAGGGCATGAACTTCACAGTTGCACAACCTTTTGTCATGTACACTCGGGGGCAGATTGATGTTCTACAACTCTTTATCCACCGGGTTCCTATGGCTCAGCATTGGCAGCAGCCGCCTGGTACCGGTAGACTGTGCCGCTTCACTTACTTGTCAAGCGGCACAGCCTACCCACACCGTATGCGACCGGTCTGGGTCGGTGGCTGGAAGGCGATGTGGGCCGCCTGTGACGTCAGCGCAGCGGTGAGGGCCGAGCCCGGAGGCATGGCTCGGGTCGGCGCGGCGCGGCGGCTGGCGAGGGCTGGGGAGTGAGGTGGGGTGGGAGCACGGACCATCGCTGAGCGAGTGTAGTTAACTTTCGCGTCTCAAGGCGCCAATTATTCTACCTAACAGTTGTTCTAAAGCAGTTGTTAAAATGTCCTATCCCCAAGACAGCGCCTATCATCATACTTGCCATGCACATTACGACACACTTAAACGTGGCATTGGGACAGCCGATAGAATTTATATCACACGTGCATCGAGTTGCGGAGCTACATTGTTTTTAACAGATAAGTATTAAGGCCTTGATTGAGCTCATTGGTGTCTATTATTTCGCACAGCAATCGTCCAGAGACGTGGGAACTGGGGTTTGTGGATAGCGCGGCGTCCCAACTTTAAGCAACTCTTACTGTTCCTCTAATGTGTGGTCGCAGCCACCAATAGCAAACCGTTCCAAACAAATAAGTCACGCACCTGGGACGGTTCGAACCGGGTTTCTCCAACCGGTCACCCTACGACGCTAGCGTGTATCCACTGAGCTGCCGAAACCAGCGACCATCCGCCGCGGTCAAACGCGATCAAATGTCACAATACTGTCATTGGCGGTTAGCGGGTGAATGTCATTTTGTTTTGTGCAGATGGGGACCATTCTCGGTAGCTCAGTGGATGAACGCTCGTGTCGTGAATTGGCCGGTGGGAGAAGCCCGGTTCGAACCCCCCTGAGTGTCCGACTTTTTGGCTCCTACTATAGTTGAAACGGTTTGCTATTGGGGGCTGCGACCACACATTAGAGCTACAGTAATAATCGCTTTAAATTGGGGCGTTGGCTGCGGCACTACTCATAACCCCCAATTCCCACGTCTCTGGACGATTGCCGTGCGAAACAATAGACACCAATCTGCTCAATCAAGGCCTTAATACTAATATGTTATACAAAATATAGCTCCGCACCTCGATGCACGAGTGACATAAGTTCTATCGGCTGTCCCATTGCCACGCTTAAGTGTGTCGTAATGTGCATTGCAAGTATGATGATAGGCGCTGTCTTGGGGATAGGACATTTTAACAACTGCTTTAGCACAATTGTTAGGTAGAATAATTGGCGCCTTGAGACGCGAAAGTTAACTACACTCGCTCAGCCGCGCGATGTCCGTGCTCCCACCCCACCTCACTCCCCAGCCCTCGCCAGCCGCCGCGCCGCGCCGACCCGAGCCATGCCTCCGGGCTCGGCCCTCACCGCTGCGCTGACGTCACAGGCGGCCCACATCACCTTCCAGCCACCGACCCAGACCGGTGTCATACGGGTGGGTAGGCTGTGCCGCTTGACAAGTAAGTGAAGCGGCACAGTCTACCGGTACCAGGCGGCTGCTGCTAATGCTGAGCCATGGGAACCCGGTGGATAAAGAGTTGTAGAACATCAATCTGCCCCCGAGTGTACCACCAGTCCACCAGTCACTTTTTTACTTAAGGTGCACATAGCAGTGCACAAAACAATGCACAGAGGGCCTACACAAAAACAACATGATTAGTGTGCACTATGCACAGCATTGTACCCTGATTATTTGAATATTTTGATCACTCCAGTCAACAGCCAGGAGACAATTATTGAATATCACATTTATCATACATCACTTGTCAAACAAGAGCATAATAACACACATTTTGACAAGCAATCATGGTAGTATTCCAATAAGTTGGACAGTCACCTCCCTGGGCGTCATTTTTCCAGGAAGGTACCTCTGCAGGTGTTGTGGTAGGCTAGGTTGAATTGGGTTAAGTTAGGCGAAGTAATGTGGTTTGGACCAGGTCAGACCATAAGGCCTGGGGCCGTATTCACGTCGATTATTTTCGTAAGAATTTTCTTACGCACGACCTACTTCTTACGAAAATTTGGTATTCACGTCGACAGCAAAAATATCTTACGAGTAAAAAAATTGTCGTAGACAGTTTGCGATTCACGTCGACCTTTTCTTAAGAATTCTCGTAAGAATGTCGTAAGTGCGATTCACGTCGTGTCATCTTAAGAATTTCTTAAGTTTTTCGTAAGAACATAATGTTAACGGTATGGTGAACTTACGAATACTCACCGAGCTGTCGTAAACTGACGCAACGATAAATCAGTGCAGTAGGCTAAGAATAAAATGACGAATTATTTTAAGAATTGACACTAACGGTTGTCTGGACTAAGAATGGCTGTTATTATTGAGCAAAATTATTACCAGCGAGCGAGTGAAGCGAAGTCTTTTCAATAAAACGGGAAAATATCAGTATGAGCGGCCCGGCCCGGCCTGTAATGCTTTTGGAGGCCTATATCTCATCAACCGCTGGACTGATTGACCTGTGGTCTTTTTGTTGGGCTGCCCCATCCCTTCTAACCCGCAATTTACTATCTTGATGCATCTAATTGACCATCGTGGCACGTGCCACGTGAGAAGTCAAGGGCGTCCAAGCTGTTTTGCAGAAGTAGCGCTTTTGAGACTACCAATTTCTTAAAGTGGGCTTATATCTCAGCAACCACTGCATTAGGACGTTTGACTTGCGGTATTTTTTTTAGGGTAGCTGTAGCCCTTCTACTAAACATCGGGTATTCTTGATTCATGTGAGTGACCACCCGCTGCACGTGCAAAGTACAAACAGGTGTCACGTTTGTTCTTATTACAAAACCGGCAATTACCGGCCCGATTGTGTTGAAACTTGTCATGTGGGTAGGCACCTACCGGGAAATGCGTTGTCATATGTCACGGTTGAGGTGCTACTGCACGTGCGCACGAGCAGGGGTCGCTTCCAGATGTCGAGAACGCCTAGACCGTTTGCACTCAAACTTGGCACACGGTTATAGGGACCGGTGCGGAGGGTGCCGGGTAAAATCCAGTTTGAACCATTTTACACGTGCGCACGTGCAGGGTGCCGCTTCTACATCTCAAGAACAGCTGGGCTGATTGCGCTCAAGTTTGGTCAGCGGCCAAGCCGATCAGCGGCCAAAAGGCTGGGGAGTCTTACGGACCCCCCCCCCCCCCCAGTGGTGTAACTTTCTATATGTATGGGGGTGCAGGTGATTACCCATCCACTAAAAGTGCATGTCCATCAATGTCAAGAAATAAGGCACCTCATGCAGAAGTTGGGCTTGCCCAGTAGAAGAGGGGCGCCCCCAACACTCAACAGTGGCGCATTTTTGGAACATTTGGAAGTCCCTCGCACTTCTGTACAGTGCATGTGTGGGGGGCTCACTCGCGCGCTGGCTCGTTTGTCGCCCCAAAAGGCGTCTTGCTGGTTTCACTAAAATGAAATGCACAAATGCATGGATAGTTGTAGAAAAACACGGAACAAATGGTGCATGGACGCGTTTCGATTATTAAATCTTCATCAGCATGACATAACCACAAAGAAAACAAGATATCTTGTTTTCTTTGTGGGTATGTCATGCTGATTAAGATTTAATAATCGAAACGCGTCCATGCACTATTTGTTCCGTGTTTTTCTACTTGTCTCTATCAATTATATACAATGGATAGTTGTGTAAATCCCTACAAGAAGGATCCCTAAATCTCAATGATTAAGGCAAAGGTCAATGCACCAAACGCTTCTTACGAATTTCTTAAGATATTCCTACGAATTTTGACGTGAATACCGATTTTTGTAGATATCCAGACATTTCGTAAGAAAAAACTTAAGAAGTGTCGACATGAATACCAAATTATACTTACGAAAGAAAATTGACTTACGAAGTCGACGTGAATACGGCCCCTGGTCGGGTTGATTTTAATCATTCATTCTAATTTGACATAGATACCTATTACCTATGTTTTTGCTCCAGCCTGAATTTCTTTAGGTAAAGAGTTAATTTTGTTTTGTTTTTTATCTGTCTTGTTTTGTGTTTTTGTCCCTTATGTTTTGCCCCATAGGCAAGGGTGGAGCTTTTCCAGGGAAGGTGGTGGAGCAAAAGCCGTCAAACCTGCGATGCCCGGTTGTTAAGTTAGATAATGTGCAACACTGAATCAATTTTTTTAATTACAGAACTAACATTATGAATTACACAGACATTTCAAAGCTCCTCAATGCGAACAAGATTGGTTTGCTGAGCAAAGAAGTTCTACAAATCAGCAAAAGTTGGAGGGGCAGAACGCTAATTTTTTTCTCTGACAGCTTCGTAACATGTTACGAAGGCACCAAAACTACTTCAGTACAGGGTGTAACGAAATTGTCCGGACATCCATTTTTTCGCCATATCTGTTTGCACAGTTTCCTAATCCTTTCTGAGGTTAGAAGTGGGAATATTGGATGAATACGTGCCTCTGCTATCGGTTTTCAGCTCAGCAGTGACCTGACCTTGTCATGTTACTCTTGCTCTGAGTAGGAGTCGATTCACAGACGGGTTCACATGGTAGTTTTCGACTTTCGTCTAAGGCAGT
This sequence comes from Amphibalanus amphitrite, assembly GCF_019059575.1. Lineage (NCBI taxonomy): Eukaryota > Metazoa > Arthropoda > Thecostraca > Balanomorpha > Balanidae > Amphibalanus > Amphibalanus amphitrite. The sequence goes on from NW_024881812.1 coordinate 572,299, forward strand.
TGCGAGAAAGGGATAAATCTCTCCTTTCGTGGTAAAATTGCATGGCGGCATCCACGGCGTCATGAGCCAGAAGCTGGTCTGCCAGCAGCTGGACATCAGCAGCAGCTAATTGCACATCTGCCTGAGGCGTAATAAGCTGGGACTTCGGTGGCAGACTCAGCCCGGTCGCGACCACAAAAGCCGCCCTTTTTCAAGTGGTGAGGAGAGTCATCAAGATAGCGGCAAGGAAACGGCACCAATCAATCCGCCAATTGACTCGAATTCTTACCAAGTCAGATAATAAGAGGTCCCATATCATGGTTCACCGCTACCCGCCCTTTAACTTGGTTCTAGTGCCCTTCAAACTGAAAAAGACAACGAAACTGACACTGACGGGAAAACAACCAGTTCACCACCTTTCGCCTCACTTCAGATCGCGTCCACTGGTCGAAGAAAGATAACGGTGAGGTGGTCTGGTTGGATGGGTAGCCTAAGCCGTTTGAGCTGTATTATAGAACCGTCAAATCGGCCATGTATGGGCGGCCAGCCGCTCGAACTTGCTGGCCTTCGCCGCCGTCAAACATCCGGGTAATATCCAGATCTGAAGCATGTTCAGCTGCTTGCTGGCCTTCGCCGCCGTCAAACATCCGGGTAATATCCAGATCTGAAGCATGTTCAGCTGCTTAGCAATGCTCCAATAGGACATAGTGTCACAGAATACCGCCATCAACGTCAAGTATTACCGGAGCAACATACTGGCCAATGAATGATTGGAGGCGCTCAACCAGACGGCATAGGAGGGCACGGTTTTTGAACGCGCACTGATGCCTGATTCAAGCCACGCTGTCTTCATGCGGGGCGGCGGCGGGCGCGCTACTTAAAAGTCCCTAAAAGAACGGGAAGTGATGCCGATAGAACCTTCAATCATTCTGGGCTAACGCTTATGACTTGGAAAAAGTCGCTATCCCAATTCAATCGAAAACCTGTGGGCTCTTGTTCAGCAGGAGGTGTATGAAGAGCCACCCGCCATAAGCACCGCTCAACCGCAGGCACAGGTTTAGACGGCGTTGGTCCACATCAAAGCCAGTGTGCTGGAGAATCCATTGGCTGAAATGCTCCAGAACATTCGCCACTGTGTTTTTATGAAAGGTGGCTACGTGCTCAGTTAACCCGCGCCCCACTGGGGTCTGCGTATAACACGCCCTACTGGGGGGGGGGGGGGGGGCTATTCATAGCCCCCCCTCCTAACTCCGAAACTACTGGGCCGATCGTCAAAATTCAAACGGCGTCTGATAGCCCCGGAAAAACTGTCGGGCGAAACCTAATTTCATTGACCTCGAGGTCACCGATGACGTCACAGGTCAGGTCAAAGTAAAAATTATTAGCATTTTGGCTTGTTCACGTTTTGGGCTCTGGCCGCCGTCTTACAAGTCAGATCAGGCTCATTGTTGGTTCACACACTCGTGAACAGATGCTCTAGATACCCTGAGGGTACCAAACTTGTACTTTAATTTTCAGGTCAAGGTCAGGTCATCACAGGTCAAGAAAATATTATATCATGCGTCGGTCACGTGACACATGTTTTATGGTCCATTTAGGCCAAAGATTTCGAATTTGATGTCGTTTGTGTCATTCGAGGTCATTTTGAGTCGAATTTAGCTTAGGTCAGGTCACTTTCAGGTCAAAAAAGGTCAAATTTTGAAGTTCAAATTTTTCAACAAAAAAGGTGTCTATTGGATGCAGTTTGAGCTCAGGAACACGATGGTGCTATTTATATTGGCGTTTGATGTCAAATTCGTGCTAAAAAATTGATTTGAAAAATTAATAATTGTTAATTTTTTGCAATAATGCGTATAACTTGGCCATTTTTGAAGATATTTAGCTAAAACTTGCTAGAGTTAGTCATAATAATGCGTTCTATCACATATATTCCGGTTTTTTCGAAAAGTCAAAAAAAATTGAAAAAAATGTAAAAATATAAATTTTGAATTTTATTATATGAAATTTTCGAAATTTTAAAATTTTCGAAAATCCGAGATAGCAGTTTGATAGCCCAGTCTATTCTGAGTCCTCTCATGCAAAGAAATTGGATCTATCTTAAAAACTGAGCTCTTGGGAGTGATTGCCGTGGTTCAATGTTTTGCGTCGAAATCGGCCGAACATGACGTCACTCTGACGTCATTTCCGGCCGACCTATGGTAGGTACGAAGTTCAAATTTTGACACAAGGTGTCAAATTGATGCAGCCGAAGGTACTGAAAGTTTGGGGTCGATACGTCAAGCGGTTCGGAAGTTATTGCAGAAAAACGGGAGGGGGGGCTATAAATAGCCCCCCCCCCCAGTGGGGCGCGGGTTAAAAGAAAAAGTACCAGATTGTTTTGCTTTTTAATTACAGCGGGAAGAAAGGTGTCCGGATAATTTCGTTACACCCCCTGTTATGTTCAAATGGTTGCTAAATTCGAAATCAGCTCCAAAAACTAGCCTAGAAACATGTAAAACTCGAAAAAGTGAACCGAGGTCATCAAAGGTCATTGAGCTGACCTGACCTTCAGGTGACCTTGACACCCACCCTAATGCATGGGACCAGCATCATATCACATGTTTCAACGCTTGAAACCACGTGAAGACAGCAACCGCGCGGCTAATGCGAGCCGACATACGCCGAATCGCGATTCGGGCCAAACATGGTCTCGAGAAACAGGTCACAGGTCAAAGGTCATTTGGGTCAGGGTCATGAATTTTTCAGGGTAGGTGTAAAGTTGATAAAATCGGGGGTATTGAAAGTTTCGTCGCGATCGGACGGTTTTTACGCGAGTTACTCACGAAAAACCGATGGAGGGAAAAGCGCACCCAAAAAGGCAGAAATACGCACATGCGATATCCTATACTGCGAAAAAAGGTGCATCATTTTTGAACGTCGCCAACAAATTGTAATTACCCTAAGCTCAGGCAGATGTATGGTAGAAAATCCCCCAAGTGAAATACACTACGGCGGAAATAAAATACCCTACGGCGGAGCTCGGTTGCAATTTGTAAATACGCAACCCGCGCCCCGTAGGGCTACCGGCGGACCCTACCACCCGTAGGGGGGGGGGGGGGGGCGTTTCGGCCCCCCCCTTAGATCTCGAAAAGTTACCGGCCGATTTTCAAAATTCAAACGGCGTTCGATAGCCCCACCTGGGAACTACCTTGTGACCAAATTTCATTGACCTAGGTCAAACCGATGACGTCACAGGTAAGGTCAAAGGTCGGATTTTCACCGTTCACAGGCATTTCAAGAAATGTGTTGTGAAATCGAGTAAATTGGTAATTTATTGAAAAACATCGATGGTACATTGTTCCTCAAACACATCCTTTGCTATCTGAGGTCACTGATACCAGGTCAGGTCACAGCAAGGTCGGTCACCGGGGGTCACAATATGAAAGTGTCGTGTGATACATGTTTTATGGTCCATTTTACATGACAAATGCGATTATGTAGGTTAGGCAGCCTTTGGGGCCAGCCTAGGTCACGTTTTGGTAAAGGTCAGGTCAAGGTCAGGTCAAATTAGGTCAAATTTCAAAGTTGATATTTTTGCACAAAATGGGTATCGATTCCATGCAGCTCGTCACGGGGAGTCTAATGGTGGTCTTTGTTTTGCTCTACGAGGTCTAGAATTGCCAAAAATCGAGTTTGAAAATTTGACGTCATCATTTTTGAACAGTTTTTTCGCTATAACTTGGCCAAAAAACGAGGTATCGATCTGAAATTTGGTATGTAGATAGAAGACGGTAGGTACTATCACATATATTCCGGTTTTTTCGAAACTCAAAACGTTTTGGATTTTTTGGCTAATATACCCAAAAAAATGTTTTTTTTTATTTTTGGGGGTCAAAACTCAAAAATTTCAAAAATCCGAGATAGCAGTTTTGTAGCCCTGTTAATTCTACACCTTTTTTGTCTTGATCATTTTTGTGTATCTTCAAAGCTGTAGGCCTGACAGGTCTTCTCGCGAAGGTCTTTTTTCGGTCGAAAATGACAGAACATGACGTCATTCTGACGTCATTTGTGGCCAACCTATCATAGCCTCTGGAAAAATTTTTGGTCACAATGTGTAAAATTGATGCCCGGAGGGGTCCTGAAAGTTTGGTGGCGATATCTCCAGCCGTTTAGGAGATATTGACGGAAAAGGACAAGGGGGGGCCGTTTCGGCCCCCCCCCTACGGGGCGCGGGTTTTAACCAGAACTAAGCAGCTCAAAATATAACGTCAATGAATGGTTTGCGCAAGCTTAAGAGTCAGGAAAATACGTCGCAGAATGAAGACTTTCCAACCATGAAGAGCGCAACGAAAGTTCTACTATCAATGGAGCCATTGTCAGCAGTGGTCTCTCCCTCCCCATCACATTTATTTTTCAACAAAAGGTTCGCCTTCCACAGTTTCATCAACATCCACAAAGAAACCCATCCGTTGTCTAAAGATCGATCGGTCGTCCCCATTGATTGAACGTCCCGGGAATGTAGTGGAAGGCCGATAGGGAGAACGGTCCCAAAAGGACAGTCCCTTTCTGCGCTCCTTGTTCCACTTGGGAACTTACCGATTGAAGACTCCCTGGACGCAAGCCAGGAGTCATTTTATCCTTGGACTACGAAAACAGGAGCAATTCTTGTTTGTTTATTGGGGCTTAAGGGCGCGCCGACTACAAGGTCATTTTGCGCCCACAGGAGCAATTCCTCATTGAAAAAATACTGAGGAGGATCCTACACTCCAACCAGCATAGCGAAGTGCCGTTTCTTTTGGATCACCGGCGCATTATTCACCAGCACCACCGTTCCACCACTCACCAAAACAGTAGCATCAAAGAATGAGGAAAGAGTAAAATACCAGACGCAATGCCCCATCCGGAAGCGGTCCCAACGCAGGCGGCCGGAGCGGGACAGTCAGCGGGGACGGCCAACGCAGTCAGCAGGCACTGATAACGGGTTCATTCAGTCGGCCGCGGCGGAACCGTCGCCGATCGACCCGCGACGGTGCGGGGCCGATGACCCGCAGACGGTCCCGGGCGAGCCGGGTAGCCGTCCGACCCACCGCCCCCGAGTCTTCGGACCGAGCAGGGCAGAAGGTCGGCCGGTCCAGCACAAACTGAGCGCCGCCTCGAGCTCGATCACTGTATAGGAAATAAGCCCAGCCGACGCCGGAAGCTGTTCGTTCTAGACCGGATGGATGTCATCAGAAAGCCCTGATCGAGGGCGCTGGCCACCGCGCGAACTCAGAAACACTCGAGATCTGAGAAATGGCGCCACGCGCCACGTTGTAATCAGACGTGACACGTACACGTACACTGTGTAGTTTTTATAAACGTGTACACGTACACTGTGTAATCAGACGCCCCCCCCCCCCCATCTTGCGATACACCTGGTGAGTGGGCGGAGGTCGTCGGGACTCTCCGGGGAATCTCGGGGCGGCCTGCCGGCTCCGGCCGCTCCGATAGCACTGCTGACCGATGACCGGCCACAACCTCATCGGTCCATCTCCGACGACCGTTTGGCGGCGCGGAGGCCCGGCACGGCCCCATCACTCTGTCCATCTGTGACTGTTTCAGCCAACCGGCGCGGCAACCACCCGCTTCCACCCTCCGCGACGGGCGGCGGCCGGGGTCAACCAAGGTCATCGGCGCCCGGGGGCGTCCACCTCGCGCTGTGACGTCACAAGGCGGCGCACACGCGCTCCGAGTCAACGATAAACTGGCGCCCGTGTGTGCGTCAATAAACGCCGCCGACTGCACGCAGCGCGCCAGATGTGTCCTCAGAGCGCCGCGGCGCTGAACTGCTCGGCAACACACGAAATACAGCGGCCCCAAGGGACCAGAGCAACAAAGGGCAGAGTTGGACCGGTTGGCGACAGCATCCCAGAGGAACGGAGAAAGTGGATGAACAACGCTGTAAATTGACAAAGTGGTGGTTCAGTTGCGTTAAATGGAGACTGGAATTTGGGATGTTCGTTCTTCTATGAGCAAACCATGCAAAGGAGTCAACCTATCAACCAAACCTCACGAAAACCAGCGTCGGTAGCTCACGCGAAGTAGTGTAAGCATACCGTATTAGCTGTTATATTGAAAACGTTTTGCATGCTACTACCCTAAAAAATAGACATTCGTGAGGAATCTCAGGCACGTAATTGGCCTCTGACTTCAGAAGGCTGTTCATGCCGTACTGCTGCTAACCCGATAGCAGAATCTGAATCGACTATACATAGTGTGGCTGGGAGGAATGAGGAAAGGGGAGACCACCAGGGACGCACTAAGACGACCAGTCAAATTTAACTCAACAGCCAATTCAATGCGGTGCAAGATACCCGCATCTACCTACCCAGAAGCCTAAGGCATTGCCAAAGCCAGTAACAATCATTCTCCAGTGTGGACACGTTATAAGGCCATCTTAAAATATCCAGCCATCGTCAATCTGATGGGAATCGAATCCAATAGCCTTTCAGCCGAAGCCTGAGCACGTGTGGCGATCAAAGTAACGCCGGCGGCCGGACGGCGAGCGCCGGGCCGCTTATTTTCGCCCACGGTAAGTCCGTCGGATCTATTTTGAGCAGTTCAAATACAGGAGCCTAGCGGCGCCAATATGTGGCCTCCGTCATATGGCGTCACTGCAAAGTCTGCCTCCGCAGCGGAGGCCCTAGGCAGATTCATGAAGGACGGCTCCTCCATTTGCTGGTCTAGGTAGCGGCGCAGGGGCTGGGCAGGCCACGATGGTAACGATGATGGTAACGAGCAGACTGTTTGGAACTGTTGGGCAGTAATCGCCACGCCATGTGTGGATCGCCCATGATCGTAAATACAATACAATACAATACAATTGTATTAAGTATTTAGTGAGCTATAAAGTGATAAAGTGAGTCGTTATGACTGCATTACAGGATAGAACGGTGCACCAGCTCCAGTGCTAGCTGCAATAGAAGTCACGTAAGCTGAATACTCCAGCAAACATTCTCCCGGAAAAGAATGCATGGACGACACTGCAGTGGTGCGTGCGGCGCGCGGACGAAGGCCGGGCTGCCTTTGGAGCAGCCGCCGATCGATTCAGACCAGAGCTCTTGTACGGCTGGATTTCAGTGAATCTGCCTAGATAAACAGCTTCTCCCCAGTGCCCAGACACGGCCGAGGACCAGCCAGCAGCTGGGCGACGCCGGGGCCGGCTGACGATGGGTGGCGAGAAGAGACGACATGTGACTCTGGACAGACATCCCAGCTCGTCACGGGTCACGGACGACGCTGATCACAGTGGCAGCCACTGACGAAAACCGTCAGCCTCCATCCACACATCTGACGGGGTCAGGTAATGACGGCACTATATTCAAAAAGCGCTGGGAAAACCAGAAACAAGCTTCAACTGGCTCCAATCAGACAAACATTCACAGTGGAGATGATCGGTTGAAAGTCCAAGTCATATCAAACCTGTAAACTATCTGTGAGTGGATCGTGAAGTGTTATGACAAGGTATCGCGCACTTACGCCTAAAAATGTGAGGCAGTACATAAAACATACAGTCTCCATGAAGACCATAAATCAACTTACCTTATCTTCGCTTTTGAGCAAGGAATGATGTACAGGACTAGATGATAGCGATCGTTTTCTAACTTCATGATGCCGTAATAGGTAACAGTCGCCTATAATCTGAAACAGACAGAAAAGCACGTCAGTTGGATAAAAAAGAAACACTTCCACTCGCAGCAGCATTGGAGGTGTCATAGCCCACCATCATGACGTCTCCGCCCACCACTAAAATAACACGCGAGTCTGGGCGCTAACAAGACACGAGAGAGCGATACGGCGCCTAACCAGATGTCAGGCGCCAAACGAATGACAAGCCAGACGCGTCCAGCAGCCGGCCGGTCCAGCTCATTGCATGTCCGTCTCACCCAATTGGTGCAATGTTTCCTGGTGCAGCTACCGACGTGTCAGACAACTGTGAGCGGCAAGGTGGCGTTGCAACTAAGCGACTGACAAAAATACGAGTAGGCAGCAGGCACCAGTGGCACCGCGACCATGCACCAACTGCATAAGGTAACATGGCATCGGTAACAAATATCAACTCCCAATACAGCATGTTACCGGCGGATCATGGATACACCCCAGCATTATTAACGAAAACTCCCGCGCTGCGAGTTGCGACAAATAACAAAAAGAGAACATTGAATTCGTGGCATTTTGCCCACATCACTCAAATATCAGAACATTGGCAAACAATGTTCTTTGTCTGACGTAGAGTGTATGATGATAGTGAGTACACGGACGTAACCAAGCATGAGTCCTTGAAGCTTCCGCCGTCTAAGACGTCAAAGCAGATACCTAAGTAGTTGTATCTTATCTGCATTCCTCACTCATCGCTGGTAGCCAAGGGCTGATAGCACCAACATCGCCCTAACGATGCATTGGTGGCTCTGGGCTCAGTCGGTCCCTCCTTGGCCCTCTTCCCCGGGCGGTGTGATCGCCTGGGAGCATAAGCTCGGCGCCGCACTCCCAACACGAGCTCATCTAATCAGCGGGGAGCGGCGAACAGAGGAGCTACTGGCAGTGATGATGACGGATTGGCCAGGATCTGATACGAATACGTACTCCCCCGAGGAGCCACCGGGACCGCTACCCTCCCACACGCTGACCTCAGGGCACAGCGGGCAGCCGGCGGAAATTTCGGGATGTTGGGGGCACGAAGTGAATGCTGTGCTTACTTGGAAAACTAAATAACTTTGGGCAGAAGGTAGCGGCCTGAGGATATATTCAGACAAGGAATAATACTACCGATGCGACCGGAGCTCGTCCAACGGCACATGCTACCCTCGGGGACGGGAGGGAGGACACAGCCGCCGCACACTGCCCAACTGTCGCCGAGAGTTGGGGAGAATAATGAGCCAGCCCAAACTCCGCTCAACAAACCGGCCGGACTGCATAAATTGACCCCCAATGAATAATGCAGGGCACGCCGCTTTTGACCAGATTATGGAAATAATTAAGATTTCATTAGATAAACTTTGGAATATAGCACATCATGCATATCATTGAATAACATGTGCTGGAGACATTATTATAATTTTGAATAGTCCCGTGATGAAGTAACTGTCGATCGTCTTCCTATTTTTAATGTGGATTAACATAAGAGACATGATATCCAAGGGTGAAACCACTGGCCAAATCAAACTGAAAACAGAAAGGAATTCAGTCTACTTGATTGCTATCCCTCTCGACCGGGAAACTTGCCGTCCGGTAACCACCGGAATGTGTGAGGGTGCCTCATCGTGCCGCCAAGCACCCGATATAGAGGGAGAGCATACCACACCATAACGGACGTCCCGTGCCGACATCCACGGCCGTCCGCCCAGCGCGCGGGAGATCGGGTCTCCCAGGATGGTGTGCCAGAGAGGGCGGTACGGAGTCGGGGCGGGCAATAGACTCGAAGCAGTCGCATCTGTCTTTCCCTCGGAACGCAAAGCTCATGCCGTAAAACGTAAAATGCCGTAAAACCGTAAAACGAAAACGAAACAAGCGTCTCTAGAGCCTTATTCAAGTGAAGAGAGCATCTGGGTCATTTTCGCGAGAGCCGAGAGGCCATTTTTCAAGATTATTTCCACGAGAGTAGAATATGTCTGATAATTGGTATTAGATGGCGTGCCTTACATAACAATCTCAACGGAATTTTGCAAAGCCGGGGAGACGCGTAGTTTCATTATACAATGCAGAACCGCACAAGCGGAAGGTTGAAATCATTCCGGCCTCGGCGACACTAAGAAGTCGCGGACTTTTGAATTCATTGACGTCAGTAAAACACACATCCTGCGAATCAGAAACCCCTGTTTCGACCAACATCCGTCCCTGATCGCGGTCTTTACGTCACTGGACCGCGGCCTCTACGTCACTGGGTCGCGTCGCCGCTGAGGTCGCACCAAGGTGATGCGATCGCGGGGGCGTCGTGTTGACTGTTTCCGGGACAAACACAGACCAACCAATTCAGAGGCCATCAACAGCGCCGAGCCGCGCCAAGCCATCGGCTCAATACGCCCCCGGCAGACGGCGCGACACCATCCATCAGCCAACTGACGTCACTGGAGTCCGCAAATCCATCGGACGTGACGTCACTGGTTCACTGGTTTGTTTGTTTGTTAATTGGGGCTTTAGGGCGCGTCGACTACTTAGGTCATTTTGCGCCCATTTCCCTGGGGTCAACAGAGTCTCAAAGGGCTATGTATCGGGTGAGATGTTGCCGGAGGAAGGTGAGCCATGTCTTGAGGAAACAACATCGGCCTTGACCGACTGAGGCACGCACAGTCACGGCAGGGAGGTCCGCCGTCCGGAGCACTGCAGCAGCCTTGGTACCGTCAGCTGGGCTGCTGTGACGTCACTGGCCAGCCCACCGTATGACGTCACTAGTAGGACAGCCGAGTCACGATAACAGTACCCAGTTTCAGGCCGTTGGGCGGCCTGCGACTGACTGGCGCGATACTGTGCTTTATGGCGTGATGGAACGCAACGATCGATGAGTTGGGGAAAATAGAGGCAGTGTCCTATTTTGTCTGCAAGCAATGTTTTGATAGCTAACAGAAAGCTGCTTACGTCACAGAAGGCATTGAAAAAAGTCAAATGTCAGGCCTAGTCAGATGGAATGAAGGATACGGTTATCGGGCACCTGGTGGCGGATCGCCACTCACAAACCATTGTTAATGATAACAGAAGCATATGATAATACAAGAAGCATCTGCAGAAGCATCTGAGGGACGATATTTTCGTGGTCTACCGTCTATTAACACGTCTTTCATTTCTTCCCAGAGAGCAATGAACCCAAGACGCCAGGTGATAGAACTTCAAGCAGTTGTGCATGCCTGAGGGCTGAGTCCATGCAAATAAACAACATTTCATCTGATGAGGTGCTTTTGAGTAGAGATACAAGATGACTTATAATCAAGGTTTACACGACCCCTCATTAGCCATAATAAGTCCACTAAAACAAACACCTTCAAACAAACATGCACCACTGCTTAGCCAATCTGTCTGACTGTCACTAATCAGCGCTAACAAATGCAACGCACCAACGCTTCCCCCACCAACGGCGTCTTCCAGTGACCCTTGGCAGAGGTCGGTGCTCGGCGTGGTCCGACGGCACCGCACGGGGGCCGGCGACGGCCCGGGCTGTTTTTTGGGGCGGCGTGGTGTCCGTGTGCCAGGGCCAAGGTCACGGCGGCACGCAGCCCGCTCCCACCGCGCGGTGAGGGGCTCACGGGCCGCCGTCCGCCGCGCCGCCATGGCCACGGCCGCAGCAAGGCCAGCCAAACGCGCGCGCCGAGGCGGGTCGACGGAGGCTGAGATGGGTGCTGCTGCAGGATCGAAAGTCCAGCAACTTCCGCTGTGATTCTCAGTCCGGAGTATGCCTTAGTTTAGCATTATTTATTTATTTAGCGTATCATCAACGGGTATGTGCAGCCTAATTATAGATGAAGTAACGAGATACGACAGTGGTGACATTAATTACAGATGTGCTGTCACCAAGCCCGTGTGAGGGCCATCCGACTCCTGTCAGCTCCTAATGGTGTTATGCATGCTCTCCACTTGAAATCCAATCCTAAATCAAATCAATTCAGCACTCTGCACGTCATCCCACGCGCGCCGATTGCAATATCAATGCCGCCCCCGGTTCACATCCGACCAGAGTACGACTGTTCTACGGACATTCGGTCGACGACCGTCCGCGATCAGAGCCAGCATGAGGAGGCCGGTCAGACAGTACGGCATGACAGCTGGTAAGTCGTACGCAGCAGAGTTTCAAACATCTGCCGGCGTGGGCGACGACATGCCATCCTACGCTCACCCTCAGCACTGAAACCCACGCTCTCATGCTGGCGACAACCGAACCGGAGACTGGAGAGCATGACCGCCTCACCCATCTGCTGAGACCAGCACTGACCCTGACTGAGACCCTGAACGGAGGTGGGCCATCGCGCTGAGCTGGCGCCCACTGCAGCTGTTTGGAGATGTTGGGCCCGACACCTTGACCCTAAGGCAGGGTCCCTGCGCATATCAAGTCGGCCGTCCAACACGCAGTGCCACCACCGCATCCAGGCTACAACGATCCGTTCCGGTCGATCATCCAAGGAACCTAGCGACGCCACCGACCTGGTTCACCCGTCTTGTCACAGTCAGATCACGAAACTCGACGGTGGCTGTGAGAGCCAGGACGAGCGCCACCGGGTCCCGTCCACAGTCCACACCCGGTAGGTTGGAAGTGGGTGAGGGGAGAATAGGAAACGAACGGAGACGAGTGGCGACCGAATGAGATGACGCCAATGGGAAGCCACCCAAGCTCCGCGTCCCGACAGACACAGAACATATTGAACTCAGTGGGCCGCTACATAGCCGTGTAGATTGCAATGGCAGCAAGCCAGGCGCACGACATTAATGAAGACAGAAAGTGGGCAGATAAATCAAGGGAAGCGCTCAGGCGCACACAGAAGTAACAATAAATCACATCGCAAACGGTCGCAGCCGGAGACGGGGCGAACATAATGGAAACATTGATAACGGACGAGTGTCATCAGAGACGATATACGCACCAATTCGGCGAACATCACCGGTAAGCTCGAGCTTGATTTCCGATAATGGCTGAAGCTGGGACGTAAATGCCGCCAGAGCTGCTGCTAGAACGCTGTCACGACGCCATTGGCAACTGACTGATTCGGACATTGATTTGAGTCGCTCTGTGCCGGCAAATGCATTCTAAAAAGACGACTGCAAACAGCAGCGGCATTGAGTTACGTTCACAATCCGGCCCCACCATTAGCTTTTGTTAATGCTATTTCACCAAACAAACACACCTCGTCCATCAATACAGGCGGTCTCCGCTCTGAGCCGCCGTTTCCGGGCGGATCGGCGCTCTGTGCCGATGACCTGCCGTGGAGACCCGGTGCGCGGGACGGCCGATCTCAGTCGGTACGGGCGCCGTCACAGCCCCCCCCCCCCCCCCGGCCGGTGACAGTGCGAACCGGGCTCTCGGAGGAGATATTACCGGGATCAATACGACCGCCGGAGACCGTCAGCCGTCCCGGTCGGCAACCGAGGCCGGCAGTCGACACTGGGTAACCGGGCGGGGGAACGGGAGAGGGTAGGGGTAACGAAGCAAACGCTCCGGAGCAGGATAAGTGCCGAGCTGTGAGCTCGGAACTCTCCAGAGAAACGGCGTTCGAGCCGGACCAGGAACACGCGTGACGCCAGTGCGAGAGTAGCTCTGGGATCGATGATGGCGCTGGTGAGAAGTCAGGAAGGGACGGCGCGGGACAGTGCCGGTAATGTCCCAGAAAATCCTCATCTGAAAATCACCGTCTGTCCGGACGATAGTGTCGCTAACACAGTCTCAAGGGCACGATAGCGCCCGTATGATAGCCTTATCACTCCGTTGCGCCGTTTCAGCGAGCCAGACCTAACGGCGCACATGATGTGACTTGACTACGGTAACTCTACGTGTCCTTGTCCTTCACCTCTCGAAGCAGTCCGACCGTTAATTTCTAGCCAAAATATCATTCACGACATACATTGTACAATCAATAACTAGTTCCATGAGAAGGTGTTAAGTGGACCAGGTGTAAGGAGCGCATTAAGCTGAGTATATGAATTAAGCTAAGAATAATTGAATTTTCATGCTTTGCATCCTGCCAGCAAAAGAAAATTCCTACAGGCAAGTGGCCATTTTATTGAATTAAAAATCAAAAGAGGCTGTGGAGTTACAGACATGAACTCGGGTAACGATTTCCGAGACTGGTGAGAGACCATCCTCTCTGCAACGACACCGACACGGCGCACCTGCGACAGTCGACAGTCCGCGCACGCCACGCCGCGCTCTGAGGAGCCCTCTCAGACACCAGCAGCGGGCCAATAACAACACTCGAGTCACTCCGCTGAGACAATACCCCCGTGTGCCGGCCTGCGCCGGACGGTAGTCGGACTAACGGCCGACGGAAGCATCCGTCAAGACGAATAAATTGAACGTCACTTGGCCGACATAGCGTCTTCTGAAGGCGGCCGCTGTGGGCGATGGCAGCTGAATTATGTGAAAGGACCGGTGCATTCATCTCTAAGTAAAGCAGCAGCAAATCAAGGAGGAGGGATGGCCCTGTCCCGAAGCCAGAACGAACACCAGCACCTAAAAAGTCAACGGATGCGCGGAATTTAGACGCGGACCCGTCACCAGTCAGTTTACAGCCGCGTCATTTTAAAAAGCTCCCTTCAATAGTCTTTCTCGAAAGCCCCGTCCCCTTCCTCGCCTGCTTTGTTCACCCGAAAGTCTGTCAGCATCCGTCTCTCTTCATTTCCGGAATTCACGATAGATGTTTATTGGTATTGACACAAGGAAAAGTAGAATGAACGCGAGATATCGCATTTCTTCGAGTCAATCTGCTGCATACAGAAAACGAGAATAAAACGCGAATGGTCAATGCCCGCAACACATACTAACTCAGATACACCTTTACCTGTCCGCAATACATAAATTCGGGAACGACTGGTTCAAACTGGTGTCGGGGCAGATCCGAGCAGTGCAGCGCTCTGGGGACCCCCGTTCCACTGACCACAGGCGGGCGGGGACACACCGTAACCCATGGTGAGTCCACCCGTCAGCAGCTGACGGGACAGATGACTGGTCGATCTGTCTAGTCGGCCAGCGATCAATGTGCCAACGGGCGACCTCTCAGTCCCGTAATCCAGGCCACATCACGAGCTTGGATCGATTGAACAACTCCTAGACGAGTCCCAGACGGCTGTTAAATAGTGCACAGCATGTTGCATGTAGATGCAGGGACGTATGTTTACAGCAGGTCCATCGTCATTCACCACATGCTGGTGGCTTTATCAGGCGTGAATTATAAAATACGGAGTTTTATTGACCCAGGTTTGTGACTGACGAATGTCCAGTAACGAACCGTTGCACACCGATTCAACAAAACGGTGATGAAAGATGGACTGCCTGATGCCGAAAATGACCAGCCGTTTACGAGTCATTTCGACTCGGGGACGCTCTCACGTATCGAACTCGATGCATTATCGTATCGGAACACTATTCCACCCACATCCCCGGATCGATCAACGACTCCTGGGGGATATGTCTCCTCCCCGAGAAACACAGACAGCTCCGAATAATAACAATCGACAAAGAGCTACGCTCCAAGCACAGATCCCTGGGAGGGACGCAGCAATGCAATTGTGCGCCAATCAAGACAATCCAGCTGCGCGCTCGGCTGGTGCTCAGAAGCTATCAATAAACATTGGCGAGCTGCAGGGCGTCCAGGGGATCCTGGAGCGTCGTCTGGAGTCTCAGGAGGGGACTGGCCCCGCGCAGAGCGGCCGCAGGGGAACCGGACTCAGCCCGCTCAGGTGTGGTCGCAGAAGACAGAAGTGGAAGACGCTGGGTAGAGCGAAAATGTCTGATCATTTACTCCAGACACCAAATGATATAGCTCACTTAATTTTCGATAAGATAAACGTCTCTCAATACCAAATAACATCCTAGTATAACTTGATACGAACGACGGAAAAGAAAAGACATCTACGGGCACCTGGCGATTCTTTCAACTTTTTGTGCCTTTAAGTCAAATCTCTTCATCCTCCTTGCTCCAGCTGGATCCGGTTCGTCTCATCCTTTTTAATCCAGCACCAGTCTATTTCCGCTGCACATCAATATCCAACTCCATCCCAGCCCTTCTCGATCCCACCGAGCCCATTTTGATTCCGGCCGCCGCCCGCGGCTAATCCTACGATCACTTGGCGTGGCTAATGTGTCTTTAGAAGTCTGGCGATGACTCGAGGAGAGAGACGGACGGCGGGAGTTGGCCCCCCTCCCCCTTCCGGCGCACAGCTTCTAGAGAAACACTGCCCCTCAGATCAGACGGAAGTTGGGTGAAGTGGCTCGCAGTCGCCGCCCTGTGTCCCCATCTTTTCCCGAGCCTCCGTCACGGCACGGCCATCTACCACGGCAGTGAAGCCCGGTCGTCGAAAGCCAAGCTCGTCGCCATTGTTAGTGTCGATGGATGGCGTCGGTCGGCTGGGGGAGCTAAGGGACAATACACCTCCGCCGGCGGTGTATCACAGACACCGCCAACATCGACCGACGATAGGCCGAGCAGCACAGACGGCGGCAGCACTGCCACGACGGCCTGCCTCACCATCCGGAATTGGGAAGGAAGCACTAACACGGGGCCCGTAATTAATAGAATATGCTTTTCCGTGGATCAAAGGCAGACCAAGCTCAAAGGAGTTTTGTTTACCAGTAACTTTCGCGGCCAATTCTCCTGACATCAGCAGCTGCTTTTGAGGCATTCAATCTGGAAAACTACACATCAAAGCAGCTCTTATGAGAAGTTTCCATTATCAAAGCAGCTCTTATGAAAAGTGTCCATTAAACTTTGAGGGTACTGGAAAAGAACGACATAGCTTTTCAGTTTACGGCTAGATTGTCGTTCAGTTGGCCATAAACCGTCACCCGAAGGAGACGGCGGCCCATTTGCAGTATCCTGCGGGCACACATGTCGCCAGTTCCGCGGTCTCCCTGCCGACCCCAATGCATCCTTACAAGGAGGTCGGCCGCTCTCCGGTGAAGCCCCATCGTGAACGACGTCCTACTGCGTAAGGCGGGACAGCCCGTAGCCCCGCAGCTGTGGTGTATCACGGTTAGGTAATATGTTATGTTGGTTGCTTGCATCATATGTTATAACTTATAGGCATATCCATCCTCTGACTGCGAGCTTGGCGTAACGAGTCTTCCCCGGCGGGACCACCACCTAATATTCATTACGAGCCGCTGTCCTCACGGGGCAGGACTCAGGGCTGGAGGATCGGCTGCATACATCAGTTCTATTCTGGCTTCCGATTAACCTCAATCCCAACATTCAGAAGAAGACGATCCCATCCAGGTCAGTACACTACTCTAACCGTCTCGCCTCCTAGTCCACCTCAGTCTGAAGAGTGCCAGACGGAGACGGTTCGACCTCGGTCTGTAGAGCAACCGTCAGAGACGCGACCGGCTTGGCTCCGCACTCCGCACACCGTACCCCAGCTGTGGCCAATTGCACGGCTACCCTGCGCAGAGCCCAGATGAGTGGAAACAGCCCACCAGACCGGCAGACTGCCGCCGCCGCCGAAAACGCAGCTGACTGCTGCAATCCCGGTCACCAGTCCGGCTGCTCCTGCCGTCGATAAGCGACGATGTATCAGCGCGATGGGAGGGAATATTTCAGCCGGCTCCAGATCCAATATGTACTCCGCTGGTGATTGCAGTCAGAGATTTAAAAAGTGGTTCAATTTATCAAGGAACGAGAGGCACGCTGAAATGCCAAACCATAAAGTTTGTCCCAGCTATGACAGAGTTTGATTGAATTCATTCAGGCGAGTGTTTGTCCGCTCCTAAAGGTGTGTAGAAGTTTTGAAAAGGTTATGTCAGAACTTGTTTTAAGAGCCAGGGGAGGCATTCACTGAAAGCGTGTTCCACCGAGGTTAGGGTCATGGCACTGCAAGCTTTTCAAACTAACTTTACCATCTCTCCTCCCATATTCTGCCAAGTGGCCTCAAACTAACATGACCATTGCCCCAACATTCCTGCAATTGGTTGCGGTCCCAGTCACCACTTCTAAAGACAGCCGGCTGCCCAGCTGCTAACACATCTGGCGGAGCCGCCACCGCTCACAAGGCACACACACACCGCCATTCATCGCGGTTGCACGGTGCGGGGGCGGTAACAGAACTGCAGCGGCGCGTTTCAGGTCCTTGGCTCCCCATTACTCAACGGTTGGCGGCTCAACCACCATGTCGCCCCGCCACTCACGTCCGGCCCATGAGGCCCTTGAGGCACTACCTACACAGTACACACTCCTCAGCGGCGCGGGCGAAGGGGCGAACAGGCGCCAACCAACCAGCCCAGCAAACACTCCAGTGGTTGGGGACGGGTAGCGCCGTCCTGCACCTGCCACACCCACCAGGACCGGCGCGGTCCGGCCGCGCTGTGACAGCCGAAGACGTGTTGTGACCGCCGCGACAGCCGGCCGTCCGTCACCGTACTGGCCGTGTGTTTGGACCACGGTGATGAGCGGCCTGAGTAATTACACACAGAGACGACGCCCGGTGGCCAGTGACCACAGCCGCTCGTTGTGGAGCGACCCACACATCACACTGAGTGGACCTACATAAATCATGGATATTGTGTGGGCTGGTCGTCAATATCACGCAACGGGAATAGGATAATTACAACGGGCATATAGCGGCATTTGTAATACGTGTTTCAATAGAAACAGACATTGACAAAAGCGATGGCGTGATAGGCTGCACGAGCCGTTGACCTACGCTACACGACAGCCATTCTCCTCAGCAAACGGGAACTTCATTTACATAATATTAAAATGCAATCATATACTTCAGACAGAAACAGGATGTCAACCCTCCACAAAGCTCTTTACAAGTCCATGTAAAGTTCTAGCCATGACAACGAGGACTAACTCGGTCTCCGCCAAGTTCCAGGAATCATTAACAACAGGACCGAAAGTAGACACGATTAGACTGCAAATATACCCCAACTAACGACATTCTCAAAGTCGCCGGGACAAATTGTCACGACCTGAGGGTCAGGCACGGAGAGATATAGGATTCATGGCAGACATAAAGCCGCGGAGGCCATTAGCGGCGGCGTTTCGTCGTGGCTGTAAAATATCACCACGGCGGTCGCGGTGACGACGTCCCCTGAGCCCGGCCGGGCCGACCCGACCCACATTAGCATTGATCATCGGCCGCCCCCTAAGCCGGGAGTCGATAGTTACGGCTGGAGGTGACGACTCCGCCCGCCGGCAGCGGTGGTGGTCGAGGTCGGAGCGGTGGAGGTAGTAGCTAGGTGTGGGCAGAGGTAGAGGTGATGGCAGTGGACGCCACTGTAGCAGTAGTTAGGGTGTGAGCAGAGGTGCTGGTGACAGCGGCGGCAGTAAGACCTTAGACCACACAGAGGAAGGGATCAAGTGATCGATATCTGCTTCACCCACTTCATCCCACTCCATCCCCCTCTGCCTGTCCCCTATCCACCTCTCCCCTTTCGTCCCGTGGGTGGTCCCGGACTAATAAGACCCCCCACAAACGCCCAGGGTGGCCTAGCGGCGACCGGTGGGGCCCGGAGAGCTCTTCCCCTCCCCTCGCGCGCACCTGTTCTCGCCAGGACGGGATTATTGAGGTCTACCGAGCCGGGCAGACCTCCAGGCGCTACCCAGCTGTGTGCGCTTAGAAGGCACACATGTGAGACCACATGTGGATATGCAAGTGTTACGGTAGACAGTGGACACCGGTCATACGCTACACCTGTATGTGTGGCCATGTGAATACATCCATCACCGCATGTGTCGCCGTGGACAGCGGTAAACACGACAGACCGATGTC
Source organism: Amphibalanus amphitrite (assembly GCF_019059575.1). Taxonomy (NCBI): domain Eukaryota; kingdom Metazoa; phylum Arthropoda; class Thecostraca; order Balanomorpha; family Balanidae; genus Amphibalanus; species Amphibalanus amphitrite. The sequence goes on from NW_024881812.1 coordinate 591,700, forward strand.
GTACAACAGGCCATCTCCAACGAGGCAGGCTGTGGGCCAGGATCATATTCGAAGACCTTTGGATCGGCATATATGCATGTTCTCCAGGGAGCATATGTTTATAGCCGATGTTTACATGTTCAGCGAGGATTTACAAGACAGCCATCCGGTGCCGGATACAACTCCCGACGTCAAAAGACTGCTAAACACCCACTAGGATGAATCACCTCTCCGCAAGCAATTCCTTTACAAAAATAAAAGACGCAATGAATTCTAGTCATTCCTTCACAAAAGCCGTGAAGTCCAAGGAATTTCTCAGCCGCTATCACATCCAACGCAGCCTCCAAGTCCCAAAGCTCTGTCTGGAGCTACGGGCGAGTCGCCAGGCGTCAAGCCCGACGCCGCGCGGGTCGGCAGCCATCCCCGACACAATATCGTCGTAAAGCGGGCGGTCGACGCCGACCGGGCGGTGCCCGACGACCGCACCGGCTGGGGGCCGACGCCGCTATGCGCAATAAGCGTGGCAAGAGTCCAGCGGGACGAGGGGGCGGGAACGGGGTGGATGGGCATCGGTATAAGGCGGATGGGAATAGCGTGGGGTGGGGTAGATACTGATTGATGCTGTCTTTCATATGACGGCGTTGTGCAAGAGGAACATGGAGTTGTCTAATTTCTGGACGGCAAACATATTCTACAGGAAGCACAGCACGTTGCCGATGTAAAAGCCGCTTGCCAAAGTCGGCTGGTAATTTGTATTGTGGTGTGCCTTGAAAGACTCACGTCATTGCCCGGAACATCGACCAACATGCCTTCGGTGCGGAGCGCGCATACTCGAAAAACGTCACATTCCTTTGAGACAGAGAGCAGTTCACAAAAACGAAACGGGACGCGAAGCTCGGTCGGCCCGTGACGGAAGCGCCAGCGACGGCCATTCCTCGTGACGATTCTTTTCCGTCCGTCACGAGGTGAGCGTCCATCCGTCAGGCAAAGTCACGTCACGGCTATCAGATGCATCACGCGCGCGTCTGCGTCACGGACTGATTCGAATGAGTGGCAAGCCGGAAGGCCGAAATAAACGCACTTTGCGACAGTCGCCTTGCCCGCAATCCTGTGTATATCTCGGAGTAAACTGCAAACTGTGACGCGTGCAGAGCGAATCCACAGACCCCCCCACGCGTTGCGCAGCGAAACTCAGTGTAACAGAGCCTAGGTACAAAAGCTCCCCCAGATCTCTATCAGGCATTCACGTAACGGTATGTTGCACACTCCGGGTTCAACCGGACAGAACTATCCGCCTACGTATCGTCCTGCGAGCCGCGGTCAGAGCCGCCGCGGATGTGATGCAGCGCGCGGCGGTCACGGGCGATGTCGAATAACAGCTGACTCACTATCGGAGCCAGGGCGGCCGGCTGAGTACCCAGAGAGTCAGCAGGCCACGCACAGAGACGGTGATAGAGTCGCGGTGAGTCACAGTTCAGGGAGATGGCATCACTGAAATTCCGCTGAAACTCAGTCTGGTGCGTGTTGGTGTGTAACGAAGAAATGAAAAAGGCCTCAGAAAGAGAATCATTGGATGATGGTTATTCAAATACACAATTTACATCCCCTACAAACATCGTGAAAAGTTTACACAACGCTGAAGCTTTGGTTCACAAAACGAATCATACGATCTTTGGAGTAAGAGCATTGCAGTTTTTCATCAAGCACTCTATTTCAAATCCTGCTTTGAGATATTCAGGTTGAAATAACCTGTAAATAGTATCAAGATACAATACTTCGATAAAATATCAACGTGTAACGTTATAAATAATAAATACAATCCAAACCACCTGCTGAGTGCTGAGCCGACCTCGTGTAATAGCTCTATTTGATAAGTGTGCGGCTATGGAAACGAGGCAAAACCAGACACTGAAGGAGCCATGGTCGTCGTAAATTTAACAACAGACGTTCGCAGAGGTCCATATTACCCGAGTGACAGTCGGGTTGGCACGGGGCGCCCACGTAACCCTGCGTATCGCTCTGCAATAACGTTGATAGCTTATCGGGTGTAATAAAGCGTCAGACGACAACGACCCATCGCAATGTAGCATTATATCGCTAATGGAAATCAAAGTTAACGGGACACTGTCCGCTGTCCACTAGCCATGTCAAGTTATATTCTTGAACACGACGATTACAGCAAAATCAACATTTTCACGTTTTAGGGTCAGTCGCGGCGATAACGGTAGAAAGTACGGTAGGGACGGTTATAGACATATAATCGGTACACATGGTATGGACCCTTTGACCTCATTCACCGCAAGTGCACGAGGATTTAGCCCATGACTGACCCAGAAAGTACAACGCTGCGCATACGCATGACACTGTGAAACGAAATTTTCCTTAATGGTAATTACTTCGGTCAAGCACCTACGTCTTACGAAAAAAAAACACACACAAGTATAGCAGATCCAACAAGCAAAGAAGAGCACATTTCAGATCGAGCGGCTTACTACAAATGCCATTGTTCTTACAATTTTCGTAAAAATGGGAAAAGACTAAAGCGCTCTTGAATGCTTGACGTTAGAACCAACGTCAGCAAACGGACATATTATGGGCATGGAATGTTTCAATTGAGGTTCGTGTTTAAAGAGCACCCAAATGCCGACACGGCTGAATGTTTTTTGCCTGGGCCCACCAATGTTGGAAACATGATACCAGTCCATCACATGCACAACTGTCACAAACAAACCCGGACAAACGGTAGACATCCTGCAAAACTGAAGCACCAGTTTCCCTAAGCCACCTGTCCCGCACTGTGTCCCTGCAAGCCACGGCATAATCCCCGCCTCTGTCCCACAAACACCGCTGGAAACCCTGTCCTCCCAACCACCCCACCACTGCGCGCCTAAGCGCCGGCACCTACCTGATGCAGTAGCTCGAAGCCGTGCTTCTCGGCGATTTGCCGCGCGTGCGACTCATCATGGCCGTCCACGCAGATGGCGAAAGTGTCCGTGTACTCGGCCGCTGCGGCCGCCGCCAGCACCACCAGCAGTACGGCTAGCGTGCGCGTCACAGCCGCCATCGCGCGCGCGGCGCCTCACAGCCTCTGTCCGCCCTCCGCACCGCACCGCGCGCTCAGATTCACCGGTGGAGTGTCTACCTTCGCATCGTCCGCCTGGCAACACAGCAGCACACAGTCCGGTCAGAGTCCGCACCGGACAGCGCGGCAGACAGCGGCGACACACAGTCAGTCGGACACGGGACGAGGATCTAGCGGGCTGGACCGTACGGCGCCGCGGGACGACCTAACCCGACGCTCTCCGCCGCTCGACTGCGGTCGCCGGCCAGCACCGACCGGCCGACCGGCAGCGGAGGCGGGGGCGGGGGTGGGGAGGGTTCCGGCGGCCGACCGCGGCACTTTCGGTTGTCGTGCGGCGATTAGCGGCGCGGGGCCGGGCCGGCCTTCTCGTGTATTGCGCGGAAAGACCTCGGCTGCATCTGCCGGCCGGCTCGGCGGCGGCCGGTGCGACGCAAAAACGCAGCACCCAAGGGAGACGACTGCAGGGATATCGGGGCATCTGGGCACCGGCCCGAAACGCACACGGCAGCGGGGGCGCCGACCCAAGGCTGCGGCTGGATAAAGGAATGACTCGAAGCCTTATCGTTTTAAACAGAAATACTTTTAAATAGGCACTCGTAAGTGTGCGGAAGTGGAAGGGCATACCATAGGAAGGGCAACACGATTCGTACGCTTCCTGGTGGGCACTTGTTTTATCATTTATAATGGTCCTTTACAGAGCCCAAGTTTGTCCAGTTTTCACTGCGCTTTGGTTAGATCGATGCATGACAACCACAACTACTAGTAGGTACCCTACGGATTTACGATCTAACGGTGTGTTTTCGACGTGCTTATAAAAAGGCGTTGAGTTCTTTAGCCTTGGGCGGAAAGGCGATACCGGACACAACCTTGTTCGCCAAGGTGGTCCGGAGTTGAACCCGATGGGGGTGGAACTGTGGCACCTACCGACCGGTGAGGCGTGACCATAAAAACACGACAACCTCGCAACGCTGCACTTGGCGGTAGTGTTCGTCGGTAGGTACCCACATATTTTGAAGAATGATGATGTGTGTAATCTTTGAACAACAGAATAAAAACAGTCAATTTAGGAAAAAATGTGACAGCTTGCATATAAAGAAGTTAGTGAGAAAGGAATTGTTGTCTTGTTAAAATTTAAATACAAATGCATCCAATGCCTCCGTGTGGCCTAGTGGATACTGGATAAAGCGTCCCTTCCTGTAACTCGGTGGCAGTATGGAGTATTTCCATGGTGGCAGCGAGTTCGCAGCCGGGAAGCTCCACATCGTTTGACCAGTGTTTCTATATTCAGCAAGCTGGCAAATACCGAGCGTGCCACGCTAGACCCGGGAGGACCGTGTCGCCATCTACTTGCGATATGTTCAACTTTCGATTAAAATCATCAACAGTGAACGGGGCCATGCCCCGTGGTGTCATTTGCAACAAGCAGCAATGAGCGTGGCATCCGGGCCCATGTCATCCCCTCATCCATTCGGACAAAATTTCTTATAAACAAAAAATAACAACCTATTTCTTTGATGGCCTCTGATACCATGGCAAACCCATCAGATACCTCAACTGAGACTGGACAAACTGGCGATACTGGCGAGCTGAATACTTCATTGGACCGTCGCAATGACCTCAGTGGCAGTGTCGTGATGGCTCTACATGTAAAAAAAATGAATGGGATTTGGAGAGTCAGCAAGCAAATCAAACCCATAGGTACTTGGTACTTACATATCCAATTTGGTATGCAGTGCAGCATACACCTATCTGAAGCAGTTTAACGTGACCTGAATGAGTCGAGCACTTATCTAACTCATGCAAGATCCAATTCAGGAGCCTATCCTTGACATGGGTTAGCTTTAAGGTCAGGTTGGTTGGCTTGGTTTAAGCACCATATCCAGTGGACCAAGTGCTAAACGTAACTATCACGCTGTTCCAAGCGGCCAGGTAGCGGCAATCAGCGGCAGCTCTAAGGTCACAGGCCTGACCAGTGACCAGTCAAGAATAAATCTGTTAGAACAAAGAATGTGATCTCTAAACACATCATCGTTAACTGCAAATGATAACGATGTTTTATGAAAAGTACGAATGGTGCGCAGCTATGTTTTCATCAGTGTGTCTGTCAGTTCCCGTTGTAATGCCCACTTGTTTGTGGTTGTCGGGTGAAACGAAAAATAAATGAATAAATAAATAAATAAATAAAACATATTTTCACACCAGCCATTGCAGAGCTATCCACAAGCCTTCAGTCATCTGCACTTTGACTGCACCTCCAGCCGAGCACCACTGGCCGAGGGGATGGGGCCGGGGGCATTTAAAACCCCTGGATCATCTCTGAAACTGAACATCTGAGCTAGTCTACAAAGAAACAGCCTTTTCAGCAAAGTGCAAGGCATTGCTCATTGCCGGAAAGATTGGTACCTATATGTGTAGATGAAGTATGGTTCAGGTTGGCAAGTTGGCAGGTTGTAGGTTGTAGGTTTTAGGTTAGTGGGTTGTAGGTTTGTAGGTTCAAGGTTGTAGTTCAGTAGGTACGACTAAGGGTTTGTCAGGTTAGATTCTGTTTTTTATCTTCACCATCCATACTTCATCTACACATTTACTGGACGATCTAGCTGAAACCATCTAGAAGCAATCCCAACATTTCAATTTAAAAGTAAGACAGCAGGTCACGATAAGTAGGGCAAAGTCATGGCTGAGCTGAGACTAGCACAAATCAGCTTTTACCGCCCAATGATCACCATGGACGAAGATATTCCATTTCTCTTGCTGTAAAGTGCCTTGTAGAGGAATGCGTGCCTTGCTAAGGATTATGCAGCCGCATCATTGTCAGCCTATCAGCATGCTGGTTACAGTCAATTCCGCATGTGTAGGCTTGAACTAAGCAATATGAATGGTCAACATGTAATGAGTTTCCGTGTCAAACAATATATTAAATAGAGTGGGTCTTCCTTTATTAAAACATAAAAACCAGTAAAACGCCTTTTGGGCGACCAACGGAGCGAGCGAGAGGATGGGCCTTGCACGTGCGAAATTGCGAGGGGGTACCTCCAACTAACTTGTGCACTGCGCCCTACTAACCGGTCTTTAGCGATGTGCCAAATTTCAGCGCAATCGGCCTAGCCGTTCTCGAGATCTGGAAGCGGCACACTGCACGTGCGCACGTGCAAGCGGGGTCCAAACTGACTTTTGCACGGCACCCTACTAACTGGTCCCCAACCGTGTACCAAATTTGAGCGCAATCGGCCCAGCCGTTCTCGAGATCTGGGAGCGCCCCCTGCACGTGCGCACGTGCTGTAGCACCCCAACCTTAACACATGCAGATGAATTATCTGATGGAGACCTAACTGTGTACCGAGTTTCAATTCAATCGGCCCAACCGTTGTGCCGTTATTGAGGTTGCAATTTGGGGGGTTCTTAAAAAATGTCCAACTTTACCACGCGCCACGTGCGGTGGTTGGCAAGAACGCATGGTGGCCATCACACCACAGAACTTTTACGTCCAAGTGACATTCAGTAAAGAAGACCGCTTGTCAATCGGATGTCCCGTTCCTAAGATATTAGCTTTTGAAAAGCGTCCCCACGGCCGGCCGGCCGCTCATACTCAGGATTTTCCCTTAATTCAGTATGAGACTCCGCTCGCTTCGCTCGCTCCGTAATAATACTTTTATAAAAAAAAAGTTTTATTTAATTTTTTGATCATTTTGAGCATACAAAATTATAAATCCATTGCAAAAAAACTAGCTTCAGGAAAATGAACATGAATAAAGACAGTGTCAAACTGAAAAATTTAGCCCATTATTGGCTTAATTACTGATTAAGGGTAAATAACTAAGTTTTTTGCCAGTAATGGCACCACATGGCTTGAATGTAAGATGAAATGAAAAGGACCCACCATTATCAAATCTTTAGTTGGGGTCCTATAGAGCACTGAATCATTTTCAAAGTTGCCAGAAATGCACACATTTCAATTTCGAAATTGAAATTCGACATACCTACCTGTTCGTGCTAGTTTCAGTTAGTTTGATGCGGCGATGCCCTGTCTTGACGCCGCTTATATGATTGCCACTGGTCTCGCAAAGCTCAGTCAGCAAATGTGAATGTCCTCCAAAAATACACAAGAGGTACACAAATGCAAATGCTTACACACAAATAAACTACATTCAAACAAACACAAACACATCCACGCAAACAGCACAACGCGCCACAACGCGCAAAGAAACGGTTTGAAGGCCAGTTCATATGATTAATGATGGTTCTTGCTTCCATATGAAAGGCTAAAACGGGCTTGAGCGCCAAACCAAATTGCTGGCTTGGGTTTGAAGTTTCTCAGGCAGGCAGATATTTTTCTGATACTCGCCCCCCGTTCGATGTCTCTCGGACGGCGAAGATTCTACGCCGTCCGGCCAATCACGTTCCATAACCGCAGCCGAGCCCCCGCTGACCTTGGACGGGATTGGCCGGACGACGTAGAATCTTTGTCGTCCGAGAGACATCGAACGCGGGGTCGGTCTGATTGAAATATTTTCCCTGTCAACTATTGCTTTTATCCTGCGGTATGAATGCAACTTTTAGAAGGTTCTTTTTCAAGGTTGGGCATAAAAAAGTATTGCAAATATCAGAATAAAAATAATTTTGATGACGCTAATTTCATAAAACAATAAATATCTAATGCTATTTGCCTAATTACTCCATAAAAACTTCAATCAGACTGCAAAATAAATATTTTGAATAATATGACAAAGTTATAACGCTTCTAATTAAAGTTCTTTACAAGAAGACGCCAAAATGCGTCAATGTTATTCCGACATCGACTTTCTTTTGCGTGTCTTGTGTCGATACTCGAGACCTGAAATCGCCGTCGAATGTCTCCGGCGTTGGGTGGGTGAGGTGTTTTGGGACGAAATAATTCCTTTGTGAATTGTTGTGAAGTTATGACGCATGTTTGGTGAAATAGTTTTTTAAGTGTTGCTTACCATAGCCGGGTACACAACGACATAAATCGGACTCAAGTCAGTTTTATGTCGTGAATATGTCATGTTACACCCTCCAAACACCTAGTCCCAATGAAAATCTAGTTTTTTCCTTTCTTAATGAGTGTAAGTGGCAAAAGGCCTGGTAGGATGGGCACGAGGAATGATCGAAATCAGCATGAAAATTATAAATAAGCCACACAGAGCGACCTATATAAGAGAAATTCCCCCAAAACGATCATGCTTAGAAACACGGAAGACAAAAACCACGCTCATGACGCTCCTTATAAAACAACGCTAAACAGCTAGCATCCAAATAAAATATGTCTTTCCGGGCTGATAAAATACAACTGAATGATTTTAAACCACTGAAACTGAGTTTACAACAGTAGTTAAGTAAAATCACCGACGTTCCACGCGGTCGTGCGCCCCGACACCAAAAGTCAACAATATTACCTCGGGACTGTCCGCGTGTTCGCTTGCATATGTCTAATGTCAGCATCTGGTGTCGCTAGTATGAAACTTCATAACCAGGTGAAAATTATTATACTTGACCACAAAATGTAAAAAACGCTTCATTTTCCTTAAAATTGCATGTTAAATGTAGTATAATGCATGTTTTCACCATTCCGTCATTTCAAAAAATCATTAAAAATATCATTCGACGGTCAATTTCCTTGTTCAACGGTCAGATTAAAGATAATTTTATAGAGACTTAGTAGATACCGTAAAACGGGGTGTTAAGGGACAGTTTTGAGGTGTTTTGTTAGATAACTCAAGAAGGGTTGGAGATAGAAGCATCAAATTGTCAGCATTTTATGTGGAATTTGGTGCTTTACATGCCTGCCACATTAAAGTTTTTAAGATTTATATTTGCATATTATTTTTTATTATTTTTTATCACTGTCCCTTAGCACCCCAATGTGGGGTGTTAAGGGACACCTATATTATTCCAAGAAATGGTCATCAAATGCCCACAATTGGGGTGTGGAAGGGCACACAATTTATTTATTAAAATGTTTTGCATATTCTGTCACAAAACAAGTCAGGTTCATTCACCACTAATGACCTTTTTAGCCAATTACGTGTAATGCAGTTAACGCTTCTGGAAAATGTGCTAATTATAAGGTAAACAGAACCAAAAAGTACCCTTCTGTCATCAATAAAAGCCCATGTTGAAGCTAGTCACTTGTCATTATGTTGCCTTCTTTGTTTTAGCCTTTTTATGATGACATCACATTTACCTACATCAGTCTCCATTGACCCATCATTGTAAAAGAGAGTGTTGAGATGTTTTGTTACATAACTTAAGATTTGTTAGAGATAAAAGCATGAACTTGCCAGCATTTTATGTGGAATTTGGTGTTTTCCATGCCTACTGAAAGAAAACTTTATTTAGATATTATTTTTTATTTTTTCTTCAGCTGTCCTTAGCACCCCACATCCACCTCAAAATATGCATGTTTTGTCCGGAAAAGAGGAAGAGGATGATGAATGAATGGGTGGATTTGCACACGTTTTTCAGGAAACATGTACAATACATGTGACAATACACCTATGCATTCATTTTCCCTCTACACCTACTAGTTTATGTGGTACACACAGAGTTTTGGAGATGTTTCAATTTTGTGAAAATGTAGCATGATTTTCAAATCCATTTTTGAACCAAATCACTTGCATGAAAAACCATACCATTTTGTCCTATGGTCAAGAGCAAAACAGTGTCAACTAACACACTGAAGTTTTTATTGAACCTTCTCAAATTAGGAAGTTAATATGACTCAAAGTTTTTCCCATGCAACTGTCCCTTAGCACCCCACTGTCCCTTAAAGGGACCCTCCCACCTTAACATTAGTTTTGAGTTGAGATAGCCAAGTTTGCGGCCAGGCTCAGAAACCACCATTTACCCTGGTCGCAACCCCCGCAGCTTTATGGTGTTCAAGAAATTTCTTCCCTTTACTTGCAGGGTGGGACCAGCGTGGTCCCTATCTCTTAACCATTACGGGAATCTGATGACGTCACCAGGCTTTCGAACGTCCGTCATTAAGTTTGACTAAAACGTTTTGTAGCACGCGGTGGTATATGCTGCTTTGCGCGCAACAAATGCCGCACTTTCAAATAAAGTCGCTAGGAACAGCGGAGATCCCAAAAAGTAAACAAAAGTAAAAGTCTAATATCTTGAAAACCGGTGAATATTTTTCGATGAAATTTGGTAGATATTCGTTTTTGCTCTTTCTGAACCGAGCGACATCACTTTCATGCCAATTCATTAACTTTTTTGAAGGTGGGAGGGTCCCTTTAACACCCCATTTTACGGTACTTAAATTAGCGTGCACTTTTTTGAGACGTGATGCACTAATAAGTTTTAGTGGGCGAACGGCCGAAAAATTACCTTCCGTTCTCATAAATGGGAACGCCCGTTCCCATATTTGGGAACTCCGTTCCCAAAAATGGGAACGTTCCTATATTTGGGTACTCATGACCATAGTTCCACCTACTGATATGACAAATGTTAAATGGGAGGAATGACGTTTAGTGCCATTCCACATTTTTGTTAGAGTGCTGTTCGTATGGTTGTTTAACTATTAAATGTGCAACCATCCACTAGTGCAAACAATAGGCTTGTGTGGCTTGTGTCACAAATTCTTGCATTTTTCACACCAGCTAACCCATAGAGCAGGCAAAGTTGACCGAACCCCCTCTCATTCATCCGATTCAAGGTTGAGCAAAATACCTTATTGATTTTGCTAAGAAAAGCCAATGGTACACCCTTTTTTGATATTTGTAAAATCCCAAGGAGGGGTGTTTGGACACCCTCCCCTCCCCCTGGGATGAATCATGAAAATCACCCTTTGCACCTACCTTACGTCTTACAGTACCAGGAATAGTGAGAGTCTGTGGGTGGTACCCATTCTCATTGAGCTCCTGGTATTTGGCTTGTCCAGGATCAATCAGAATTAGGTGTGGTGTAGCGTAAGTGGGACCAGGGTGCTCCCAGCCTCGCTTTAAAGCAGTCGAGCGATGGGGCGCAGCGCAGACCACCTCAGAGAGGAGCTGATTTCGGTCATTCACTGCCTGTAAAGTGAATGAGGATCATCACACCCTTGAGGCTGCTGGAAATGTCCTGACTTTGTATGGGTGTCCATCAGTAACCATGGGCTCAAAAGTAAATAAAAACTGAACTATATTGCCATGAACTATATACATATTGACCTAGAATATTGTACACACAATCAAATTATACCTGTTGCAGTTATAGTCATAGTCATAGAGGTAAAACAATATATTCTACAGTGGCATAGCTAAATGGTTGGCATGCTCCATATATCTAATGCATGCTTTGCAACACACTATTGATAACTTACAGTGCATTTTTGTGTGCCTTCAGGCCTGTTGAAGCTCCAAAGTGGTGACATTGTTGAGGATTCTTTATTTTGATTTGGATACTGAAGTACAAAAATGGATAATGAGACCAAGAAAACCAGCAGCTTCCCAGACCTTGATGGAAAGGTTATTATAAAGGTGAGAAATGCATTTCATCTATATTCATTTGCTCTCCACTATTCCTAGTAACCCACCAAATTATAAGTTGAACAGCATGATTTCACTGACTAATTCATGCTGAGGTGCTGAGATGGCAGTGGTCAAAGCGGCATAGTAAGTAGCTGGGAAGGGAGAGGAGAGTAACCTTTCCTCCTTCTTGGCTTTCCTCGTGGGAGCACTCCCCTACTTCTCAGCAGGGGTGTAATTTTATATCTGTGGGAGCAGAAATGCACCCACAACCCTGAATTATGCCCCCACAATGATGAAAATGCACCCACAAGTCTTTTACAAGCGTCCTTTCGAGAGCACGGCGCCCTTCGCATGCTCCAACGGCGTCCTCCTGACCGTCTCGCGTTCCTGGATGATATAGCGTTTTTAATCACTCGGCGCCCTTTTGACAGCACTGTGCCATTCTCATGGTCTAACGGCGCCTTCCTGACCATCTAGCGCCTTTATGTCTCTATCCACCGTGCATCTCTCGACTGTTTGGCGCCTTTCTGGCCTCTCAGCGCCCCTGGACCACTTAGCGTTTTCTACAGTCACCGTGGCGTTTTCAATCACTCGGCGCCCGTCTAGGAGAATGGCCCCGTTTTCATCACGGTGACTGTAAATAGTTTTCATGGTCTCATGGCGCCCTCATACGTCCTACCTTTGCTGCCCGTCATGTATCTAAAATTCTAAATAGGCGTGTCCTGGGCGTCCAATGGTGTCACCGCCCGCAGCGGTATTACCATTATCAGAGCGCGAGTACAGTTTCTCGAGCTTACAAAAGCAGTGATAAATTTGTGCTAAAAATAAGTAGAACACTCTCGTTTAATGCCAACCTTGATTCGAACCATAATTCGGAACACAGTATCGTTTATCGTGTATATCGACTCGATTATTTGTACTGCATCGATTGATTCATTCGAGTATACTCATTCATTCATTCATTCGTTTTCGCATCGCTTCGTCTCGAATCTCGATCATAACTTCTTTCATTCATACCTCATTCATTCACATCATAACATTATGTTTCACCTCGGCATAACATCGACTCGTCCGTAACAATTTGGTCCTCCGGGCCGGATCGTTTGTTCGTTTTCGAAATAATGTTAACGTAACGTCATTCAATGTAGTTCTGTTAACGTAGCCTAACAGTCAATATACGTAAAAGGCTGACTAACGTAAATATGAATACAGTCCACATCGAAGAAATAAAGAAGAGAAGAAGCTCGAAGAAATCCCAGTTCACCAGAGCCTGCAATAAAGCTGAGACGCTGATATTGGTGAACGGATCCAAGGAAGAGATCCAGAAGGTTCTGCTACAGGTTGATGATCTGGCAGGTGAGCTCGATGAAGCTAATGGTCAGCTTTTAGAGCTTCTGACTAGTGATGACCAGAGGCAAGCAGCTCGCGACTACTACGCTGATATTGCAAGGACCCAGCAGGAGGTGAAGCAAAAGATAAAAGAGCATCTGTCGTCCAGAGGTGATGACGGGAGGTCCGTATCGAGCTCCAGTTCTTCTCGCTCCACGGCCGTGTCAGCAGTTTCTGTGTCCTCAAAGCAAGCCCGACGCCAGGCTGAAGTTGCAGCTCAGGTGAAGAGAGCTGCGGTCAAGCATCTTCGAGAGCAGCTGGAACTAGAACGAGAAGAGGAACGGCTAGAGAGTGAACGGAAGAAACTGGAGAGAAAGCAAAGGCTTAAAAGAGCAGAGGCTGCGGCGGAAATATCGGAGCTGGAAGCCAGACTGCAGCAAGCCGCTGAAAGTGACTTGGCATGGGAACGAAGGGACGATCTAAATGACAGTTTTGGGCCCGGTGAAGACGAGCCAACTGAAGAGGCAGCTGCAGCAGTGACTGCAGCATCTGTACCGGCGTCCACAGGAGCTGCCGCCAGGCCGCCATCTACAGCTGCTCCCCACAGAGAACAGAACCCTCCAGCAGGAAGAGCCGCCACGTCGTGGATCGCTGAAATGAACAGGTCCGAGAGACAGGATTCTGTCGGCCGCAGGTCGACCAGCCAGCGGAGCGTGCCTCAAATGCAGCTGCCCCGTTTTGGCGGCAATCCTAGTGAATGGCCCCGCTGGATCGGCCTGTTTAAGACACTAATTCATGACCAAGCGAGCCTGTCAGACGCCGAAAAGATGGCTCACCTTCAATCATCAGTCACGGGTATCGCAAGACAGCTGATTGAAGGTATGCTGCTCGATGGCTCCTACTATCAACCGGCACTGGAGACTCTGATGAGAAGGTTCGGCAGGGAGAAGGATATTGTTGAAGCCAACCTCGCTGCCGTGCTCAATGCTCCGCCGGTGCGACACATGGATGTCGCCGGTCTGGAGAAATACCATGCATCTGTGCATTGTGCTGTAAAGGTGTTGCAAAAAATGGGTTTCACTGGCGACCTGGACAGCACCGAAAACCTCAGACGGGTTGTAACAAAGCTCCCGAGTGACCTGAGAAGAGAGTGGGGAAAAACGGTGGTGGAGATGGAGCCAATTCGTCCATCACTGATCGATTTTGACGACTGGCTTGACAAGCAAGCGCGGATTGGTCTAAATTCGACAGACCGGCTCTATTCTGCTAATGAGTCGCAGCCGAGAAACCGGATCAGAGGAGAACCTCAGAAGCAGAGCCGCAGCGCTATTAGTGCAACGGACCGACCGGCTCGTCAGGCCAGCGCCATGACCGCTGCTGGGATAAGCGGTGGAGCCGCGCTAATGGCAGCGCGCGAGCAGCAGACGTCACCCACCGGAGCTGAACGACCGAACAGCGCAGCGCAGCGCGCTTGTGATCAGCATCACGTGAACCTGCTTGCCTGTCCTCCATACATCGAGAAAACGAAGACAGAACGAGCTTTATTCGTCGCCCAGTCAGGCCGGTGCTTTTCGTGCCTTCAACTGGGGCACCAGTCTAGAAACTGCATCTCTGGCCGCCAGTGCGATGAGGACAGCTGCACCGGGCGGCACCATCCCACACTGCACGGGAGCAGAAGAGTGCTTCTGCGCCAGCGTGAGTCTGGCACCCTTGCATCTCACCGCACTGTGGCCGCAGCTGCGCCTGGCTCTGAGCGGAGACAAACCAAGACGCTCCTGCAGACTGTGCCCGTCCGAGTGATGGGATCAGAGGGAAGATTCGTAGATACCTTCGCACTTCTTGATTCCGGGGCCCAGGTATCTCTCTGCAGCGAAGACATTCTGAAGACGTTGAAACTCGAAGGAGAGGCTCAATCCCTCTGCCTGGATAACATCGAAGGAACTGGACGCACAAGAACGGCACTGAAAGTGGCACTGGAGCTGCACCCTCTGTCGCGGGACGCAACCACCACCTCCATAACTGTGGATGAAGTCTGGACTGTGCCGACTCTCAGCGTGCCGTCTCCTAAGATAAGCCGCACAGAAAGAGCTGAATGGAAGCATATCGAGGGACTGGACATACGTGACGTTCGTCCCGAACAGGTGAAGGTGCTGCTCGGTGCCAACGTCTCCGAAGCGATCGTCCAGAGGGAAGCTCGTGTTGGAAAGAGAGGCCAGCCCGTCGCGATAAGGACGGATTTCGGCTGGTCCCTGTCGGGGACTGTGGCAGGACTGGTGCCACCCGAACTGCAGCACGTCCTGCACGTGCATCGTGAGGCCACTCAGGAAGACGAACTGGATAGCCTTTTGAAAGAATTTTGGCTGACAGACTCATTCGGCGCAAAATACAGCTCAAAGACGTCTGCATCTGAAGACGATAGGCGCGCCGAGCAGCTTCTGCAAACCACTACGAGATGGCGTGGAGACCGCTATGAGACAGGTTTGCTGTGGTGTGAAGATGACGTCACTCTGCCTTGCAACTACACGGCAGCGGTGGACCGGCTGGAGCGCACGGAGAGGTCGCTGCAGCGCTGCCCGGAGAAAGCGGAAGCCTATCAGAAGACGTTCGAGAGCTACCTCAGCAAAGGTTATGCCAGAAAGCTGAAGCCGCAGGAGCGTGAGAAGAGGACAAAGAGACGCTGGTTTCTGCCGCACCATGCAGTCGTAAACAAGAACAAACCCGACAAAGTCAGAGTCGTGTTCGACGCTGCAGCATCCTACGCCGGCGTATCGCTCAACAGCCGCCTGCTCACGGGACCTGACATGCTGCAGAGCAGTATCGGAATCCTGATCAGATTTCGGCAAGATCGAATCGGAATATCTGCAGACATCGAGGAGATGTTTCACCAGGTCGCGGTCAGAGAAGAGGATCAGGCGGCACTGAGTTTTCTCTGGAGAGACATGGAAAAAGAAAGAGTCCCTGATGTATATCAGATGGACCGCGTCATTTTCGGCGCCAGATCGTCGCCAGCATCGGCAGCATTCGTGCTGCGTCGGACGGCGGAAGATAGTACGATCGGCAGCTGCACCGATCGCGAGTCCGTCAGGAACAGCTTCTACGCCGATGATTTCGTCCGATCAGAGTCGACTATATCTGCTGCAGTTGAGCGTGCCAAGGCGGTGACCGCTATCGTCGGTAGTGGGGGTTTTCGGCTGACAAAATGGCTCAGCAACTCCCGTGAAGTATTGGCTCAGATGCCAGCTTCTGAGCGCGCCGCCTCCGTCAGAGATCTGGATGAAAAAATGCCTACTGAAAAGGTTTTAGGCATCGTGTGGGACACAAATATGGACATGATCGGGCTGCAAGTATCGCCACTCGACGTACCGTCGACCAAACGCGGCATTCTCAAGCAGGTGGCGTCGATATTTGACCCGCTTGGCATCGCCGCTCCTTTCCTGCTCGTGGTAAAAGTCTTGGTACAGCGCCTGTGGGCCCTGCGGCTCGAGTGGGACAGGCCGGTGACCGGGGCCGAGCTGGAGCAGTGGGAGAAGTGGAAGACGGAGCTGAGAACCCTGAAGCAGCTGCAAATCCCTCGCAGCTATAAAGATGGCAGCGATCTGGTCGTTGAGAGACAACTGCATGTATTCTGTGACGCCTCGGAGACGGCTTTTGGAGCCGTCGCCTATCTCCGAGCAAAAACTGTAACGGGAAAAGTCACATGCTCGTTCGTCATGTGCAGGACCCGTGTGGCGCCGCTGCGGAAGCTCTCAATCGTCCGTCTGGAGCTGCAGGCGGCAGTGTTGGCGGTGCGCCTGGCGAGTACTGTCTCGCAGGAGCTTTCACCGCAACCTCATCGGACCTTCTTTTGGAGTGACAGTATGGTTGTCCTGCAATACCTCGCCAGCAGCAGCCGACGTTTCCACACGTTCGTAGCCAACCGGATCGCTGAGGTACAAGACTCGTCGGAGCCCTCTCAGTGGCACCATGTTCCCGGCAAGTTGAACCCTGCTGACGACTGCTCGCGCGGGCTGCCTGAGGCTGCCCTGCTGATCACGAGTGAGCGCTGGTTTCAAGGGCCAGCCTTCCTCGCTGAAGACGAAGAGCAGTGGCCGGCGGGTATCAGCCTCCCACCGCCTGAAAGTACCGATCCCGAGGTGAAGATGGTCGGTGCTATCTCGAGAGGACGCGTCTCGTCACTTGAGCTGCCAGACCCGAGTAGATTCTCATCATATATTCGCTACAAGAGAACTGTCGCCTGGCAAATGCGGTTCGTCAAAAACTTCAAAGCGAGCTACGGAAGAAATAAGGGCATGCGACAATCGGGACCAATCACAGTGGCGGAGCTAAAGGAGGCCGAGCTGCTGATCATCCGGAAAACACAAGCCGAACACTACCCAGCTGAGATCAGCCGACTCAGTGACGGCCAGGCTCTGGACAGCAAAAGCAGTCTGCTGTCACTCTCACCTCAACTGGGCGGCGACGGAATACTGCGAGTAGGCGGGCGCCTCTCCAACGCCCCGCTAGACGAGACGGCCCGGCATCCAGTGATTCTGCCCCGCGGATCAGAGGTTACACGGCTCGTCGTAACTGCCTACCACTCATCCCTCATGCACGCCGGAGTCGAGCATGTCATAAATGACATGCGTCAGAAGTTCTGGGTGCCGTGCGCACGCGCCGCCGTCAAGCGCGTGCTATCTGCCTGCCCTCTCTGCCGCAGACGAAGGGCTCTACCGCAGCCTCCGAGAGAGGCAGATCTGCCTGCAGTCAGGTTCGATGACTGCAGACCCTTCCACAACGTGGGAATCGACTTCTTCGGACCACTGCTCATCAAAAGGAACAGGAAAACGGAGAAACGCTACTGCTTGCTGGTGACCTGCTTGACGACAAGAGCAGTCCATCTTGAGCTGACAAACTCACTCGACACCGACTCGTTTTTGATGGCGTTCAGAAGATTCGTCGGGAGACGCGGCAAGCCAGCTCGAGTATACTCGGACAACGGCAAAAGCTTCAGAAAGGGGGAGAAAGAACTGAGAAGCGCTCTGGCTGGCTGGAATCGAGAGTACCTGTCTGACCAGCTATCGCAAGAAGATATCGAATGGCACTTCAGCACGCCGGCGGCACCTCACATGGGAGGAATCTGGGAAAGAATGGTGGCGTCTGTGAAGCGGGCGCTGAGGGCAGTGCTCGGGAGAGTCGTCGTCTCGGAAGAAACTCTAAGCACAGTCATCGTTGAAGTGGAATCAATCGTCAACAGTCGACCGCTGACTCATGTCAGCACCGATGAGACTGATCTGGAGGCCATCACTCCAAAGCACATTCTCCTTGGCCACCCAGCCTGCTCGCTGCCGCCAGGACTGTTCGACCCAGCGGACCCTCCCTGCAAAAGGAGTTGGCGTCGAGCTCAGTGCATTAGCGATCAGTTTTGGAGGAGATGGCGCAGGGAGTACGTGCCGTGTCTCACACAGCGGCGGAAGTGGCAGCAAGAGCGAAGGAGCCTGCAGATCGGCGATCTGGTGCTGCTGATAGAGGACAATGTTCCAAGAGGTCTCTGGCCCCTGGCTCGCGTCACGCACGTTTTCCCTGGCGCGGATGGCCGGGTGCGGTCGCTGAAGCTGCGCTGTCGACAGAGACTTCTGCAGAGACCCGCAACGAGAGTCTGTCTCCTCGAGGAGGCCGACAGGCCACAGCTGTGAATACGAAGACTACAGATGTGTGAACTGTGCCCGGCCTGGAATGCGCGTGCAATCACATTCAGGGGGGAGGGTGTCACCGCCCGCAGCGGTATTACCATTATCAGAGCGCGAGTACAGTTTCTCGAGCTTACAAAAGCAGTGATAAATTTGTGCTAAAAATAAGTAGAACACTCTCGTTTAATGCCAACCTTGATTCGAACCATAATTCGGAACACAGTATCGTTTATCGTGTATATCGACTCGATTATTTGTACTGCATCGATTGATTCATTCGAGTATACTCATTCATTCATTCATTCGTTTTCGCATCGCTTCGTCTCGAATCTCGATCATAACTTCTTTCATTCATACCTCATTCATTCACATCATAACATTATGTTTCACCTCGGCATAACATCGACTCGTCCGTAACAAATGGGTCCCAACTGGGGGCGCAGTCTTGGGGAGGGTGTGCTGGTGAAATGTGTACTATGTGCATTTTACAGAAACATAAGTTCTACACAGAGACAGTCCTCTCTTTATTTGTTACGTCCTGCTCATTCTGGTTATCCAGTAGTTACGCTAGTGCTGCAGGTTTTCCTGCTCGAACCACTGCTCGCTGAGCCGGTCACTTTCCTTATTGGTCGGTGCCTTTAGTCGTAAACGATCCTTATATAAATGGTCATCTACTTGTCAGGCCTGCCATAACGGTTATTGCTTAATTCCATTGAGGTTGTGAGTGTGACTGGCAGAATCTTCTGCTGTTATGAATATAAAGAGAAAGACAGCCTACTACCAGTAAAACGCCTTTTGGGCGAAGAACGAGCGAGCGAGATAGTGAGCCCTGCACGTGCGGAAGGGCGAGAGGGTACTTACAACGGGGCTTGTGCAAAGCACCCTTCTAATCGGTCGCTAGCGGTGTGCCAAATTTGAACGCAATCGGCCCAGCCGTTCCTGAGATCTGGAAGCGGCATTCTGCACGTGCGCTTGTGCAAACGGGGTCCAAAGTGACTTTTGCACGGCACCCTACTAACTGGTCCCCAACCGTGTACCAAATTTGAGCGCAATCGGCCCAGCCGTTCTCGAGACCTGGAAGCGCCCCCTGCACGTGCGCACGTGCAGTAGCACCCAAGCTGCAACACATGGGAATGCATTGCCTGGTGGGTGCCTACCTGTATGCCAAGTTTCAGCGAAATCGCCCCAGTAATTACCGAGTTATTAAAATGGGAACAAATTTGACACCTCTTATTGTTGTATTTTGCACGTGCACTGGGGGTGACCCACATGCATCGAGAGTATCCTATTTTTGGTAGAAGGGATGCAGCTACCCTACAAAAATTACCGCAAGATAATCGCCCAAGCGGCTGCTGAGATATGAGCCTCTCAATATCACTACTTTTGCAAAACAGCTTGAACACCCTTGACTTTTCACGTGGCACGTGCCACGACGGTCACTGAGATGTATCAAATTCAAAAGTAGTCAATTACGGGGTAGAAAGGATGGGGCTACCCAACAAAAAAGACCGCAGGCCAATCGGTCCAGCGGTTGCTGAGATATAAGCCTCTCAAAAGCGTTGCAGGCCGGGCCGGGCCGGGCCGCTCATACTGAGATGTTTCCGTTATATTGAAAAGACTTCGCTTCGCTCGCTGCGCTCGCTCGCTCGTAATAATTTATTTCAGTTTAAATAAAATGTCTGAACAAACACAATTGTGGCCAAGCATAATATGATCCTACTGTAAGGCAGTATGATCCGTTGTCTTCGTATATCCTTTTGGAACCTGGAACATCCAAGCGGCCGCGATCGAGGTTCGACTCCAGTGTAACCCCAATCCCGCGACCCCGACTGTCCGTCTCTCACACCAGGTCCAGCTGGGAAACGACATCCGTCGTATCCCCATTCACAACGAGGAGATCACTTACGACGAGCTCGTGCTGATGATGCAGCGCGTCTTCCGCGGCAACATCAACAACAACGACGACATCCTCATCAAGTACAAGGACGAAGGTGGGTGACGCCGCTGGCGACTGCCTCGCTGGCAATGCGCCAAAGATTTTAGCGCTTCGGTACTACGGGTCCCATCTGACCGTTTTGCATGCGTTTTATGAGGTGAAGGCGTCTGTCTTGTCTGGCTATCTACGTCATGATGGTTGTGACCCTTATGATGTTGAATTACCCGTTTGTGTGTAACGCCAATGGCCTCGCAAATGTCGAATAACTTTTTTGTCGTGTTATGGACTAAGTGATATGCTATTTCTTCTCCGCCGTTGTCGTGGAGTGAGACTGCTCACATACCACGTTGCTCGAAAACTTCTCTCCGGCAGACGTTACGTTATTTGCCCTTTCTCTGACGCCATGTTGGCCGTTTCAGATGGGGACCTAATCACCATATTCGACAGCTCGGACCTGGCCTTCGCCATCCAGTGCAGCAGGATTCTGAAGATAACCCTGTTCGTCAATGGCCGGCCCGGTCCCATGGAGGGTCAACAGGTAAGAACTAAGAGACTGCGGGACTGCAGGGACAGACACGGTCTCATTGAGGGCTGAAGAGACAATAATCAACTGCATTGTGAACTGTATACGATCTCGGGGAAGGGTCAGCAGGTACGTAACTACGTACTGAGAGACCGCTGTTGCGTTCTAAGGGAGGGACAAAGGGGTACAGAGGAGCTGCTGGACGCTGAAGGAGGCCCTAGTCAATTACTGACTGCCCCCTTGCTGCAGTAACAGCTGGTTCGCCGCGTGCTGACCACTCCCCCTCCCCCTTACTGCAGGTGCAGCTGGTGCGCCGCGAGCTGCGGCAGCTGCGGGAGCGGATCGATCGCCTGCTGGAGTCTCTGGAGAGCCAGGAGCTGAGCGGCGGCCGGCAGCGGCGCGGATCCACCGACAGCTCTCCGCCCAGCACACCGGCCACAAAGCGCTCAGGTTGGATATTCGAGTGTGTCCACGCCGGCTTGGACATGTTCCACTAGCCGGCGCGCTCGGCGGTCGCCAGGCGCTCAGTCGGCGGCGGTAGGCGATGCTCGACGGGTGTTTAGAACTGTTGCTGTCAGTACTGCTGTTCTACTGGCAGATAACAGCAGATACATCAGCCGGGTGGTGGTCCTTTGACAGCAGACCACAGTCCCTGGTGCCTGCTGGCTTTAGACCGACAGAACTCTGCTCGCTCGTGTTTTGTGTCTGTCTCTGTCTCTGGGCTCGAGATCTGGAGTCGTGAGACCCGACACACTCTTCTACCACGCGCTACTGTCGCAATAGCTGCTGAGTATCTATCTGCGAGCCGTAGCTGTTCCTGGACGGCTAGCAGCGCCGGTAGACTGCCTAGCCACTCGTCTCTGTGAGACTGGCGCCACTGCGTTGGTAGGACCGACCGGGACGAGATACGGGCTTCCTGCCGGGTGTGCGCAGCTCGGAACGACCGTCAGACCAGCGCTCAGGCAGCATGTTTGGGTTGGCCGCGCCCAGGCGGCAGACCATTCGCGAAATGAGGCCTTGACAGGTCTCTGGCGAGCAGCTGGTCACAACTAACTCACGGGTGGGCCCTCTACGGAGGCTGCTGTGCACCTTGTTGGATACTCTAAACGTTAGGAAGTTGGTGGGTGAAATGGGTATGACGGAATGTCAGCACAAGCTCAGTAGCCAGCCTACCTCTTAAAATCTTATCTTTCTAAAAACTGGTTGCCAAAGTATTTTATCTCCCCTGCCCGGTACACCGTCCCTTCCACTCTACCTACCCCGGAACACCACCCGCGCCACCCCCCGGCCGTCGCGCTCGCCTCCCCGCTGGCCTGTTTCGCTCCGTGGCCCCCGAGCCGCCGCCGGCCGGCGAGCGGTGCGGTGTGTGCTATTTTCGTCCCCCGTGACCCTGTCCGACTCCGGGGCAGTCTTACCGCCACTGACTCACAAATCACTGGAAAAACGTGCTGTTTGTTTGTTCGCCAGGCGTTGGCGCGTGCGGGTAACTGGTAACTGAGATTTAGGCAACTAGAATATCAAGTCTAAATTCAGTCAGAGATGCTGAATTGGCGCTACCGTTTAGTGCGAAGTTGGTGTCAGAGGCGCGGTTTTGTCCGTCCGCTGAGCTGCTGAATGGCTTCTCGCTTGCGTCACTACACGCCGACTGCTGTCTGAGGCTCTGTGACCGATGGTTCAGCCCGGTCGGGCCAGTCCACTGCGTGCCGCGCCCATCCTGGGTCGTACGCCGTGCCTTAGCGTGCGAGTCGGGCTCATTTCCGCTGGCCGTGTGACGTCAGAGACACCGTCCCCTCCCCTCGCCTTCCCCCCCCCCCCGCCCCCGCCCCACGCAATGCGTGGCACCTGGACCGGTGCCATCCCCATCCCTCCCCATAAACACTGCACCAATTACACAAACAACGGCCGTACTCGCACCTTTCACCAGCCCCGCCACGAGACCTTACCTGCCCCGAGACCGGACTCGGTCCCTCCCGGCCGTCTGATGTGCTTCCTCTTCCCGAGTGTCGCGACGTTTACAAGAAGGAATGCTGCTGTGTTGTTAGAAAAGACCCATAAGATCCACGTAACACGTCGTGTTTGAGCTACATGAACACACCGAGCTAACAGCTCGACATATGTCTAAGGAGCTGTAGGGATCAGAATATTAATGTGCCGCCGCGAATCTAATCGTAGATAAGCTCTAGTCGCATATTCCTAGTCAACTGCTGGTTACATGCTCTTATTGGAAGGCGCACGGACAATCTGTATGATTACCCCGTTTGTGGAAAATGATAGGACCGTGCTGATACACGGCCATCAGTCTGGGCAATGCGTAGTTGGGGGAAGGTGTGCTATGCAATTATTTAACCAATCTGCGTCTTTTATGAAAAATGCAAGAAACTTGTTCGTAATCGAGTCGGAACATGAATGTTTTGCCCCTCAGTTTTTCGGTACACCGGGTCGTGAATGGGTAATCG
Organism: Amphibalanus amphitrite; assembly: GCF_019059575.1. NCBI lineage: Eukaryota > Metazoa > Arthropoda > Thecostraca > Balanomorpha > Balanidae > Amphibalanus > Amphibalanus amphitrite. The sequence continues at coordinate 615,139 of NW_024881812.1, forward strand.
CGATTCAATGAATAATCAATAGGTACTATTTTCTTTTTCGCGTGTGAATATAGCTCGTTCAGGGGATTGGGGACCATACAGTCACTTTGTACTTGCCCTCCGCGACTAGAGAACAATGCAGTATTAGAACTTGAAAGGGCCTCACGGCGCTTGTCATCCTTGTATACCAATCTTAACCGAAAGGAAACGTTTGTGTTTGTCGTGTGCCGTACTGTTTTGTCCATAGGTTAAGTATGTATTCGTTAAGCAGCTACAAGTGTTTGTTGCATAGCATTACCTTATATGCTTAATCGTTCGCCTTTTCATGCTTAACCGTGAACTATCTAGCGCCTGTGGTGCTTATGCTATGACGATTTATAAAGTAGATCTCCCTTTGAATGGTGCAGTCTCTCCTGGTATCGATTTTAGGCCCGGCGTTGTGGCATTCATTTCGCGTAGTACGCCCTGGCACATGTGTTTTGCTATCGATCGCGTGCGTTGCCATGTATCCGTCTGTCGCGTGTGCCGCTTTATTTTACTCGGGATACCATTTCTAGTCTACAACCGAGGCTATGTATCGTTTTTGTGTAACCCAACCGTTTACGCACCGTCTTGTGTTGTGTTGTGTCTGTTTTGAACTCGCAGGTTTCACTGCACAGTCCTGTCTCGTGTATGGCGTCAATTACTGCACACGCTGTCGTTTGCTCTCGCTGACTGATGTGCGTGTGTGGCTGTCGCTGCTGCCTGTGCTCCGTTCGTGGGTGTCGTGGACAGGGTCCCGCTAGGCGGACCTGGCCGGGGCTTGTATCGGGGAGGTCCGCTCAGTGAACACTGGTGGGTGGAAGGGCGCCCGGTCGCTGGCCCTTCCACTGTGGTCTATTGATCGGTGTTCGGCCCGCCGCCCGCTACCACCCGCTCCGGCCGGCCGCTGTCGGAAGGACGACAAATGCCCCCCTTGCTCCCCGTACATGTGCGGTACTCGACCGACCCCCGCCACAGGCGCCGTGTCAGTTTCAGCCCGCAACAAACGCCTTCAGTGCGCCAGAGTGTGCCGCGGGTACCGGGCGGTGACCATTTTATACCGCTGTGTTCCTTCGTAGTGGCCGGCCGCTGCCCTGCCTGAATAAACAGCCTCTCGTTTCATAGGATCGCGTTTGCTCGAACTGACATGTAGCCCTTGAGGAGGTCAAAATTTACATCTGCGCTACTGGTAAGTGCCGGGCGCGGTGCGCACGTCCCCTGGCTGGCTCTCTGTTCGTCCTCCCTGGCTGTGTCCGTCAGTCTGGGCCGCATGCTGGCCCTACCCGACCGCTAACCGAACCAGCTCCTCCCCGAGGCCCGTGTGTTGGTTGGAGTGAACGCGATCCTACCGGCCGGCTGGTGGCGGGCGGCGGGCGGCGGCCGGTGCTAGATCCTGGTAGAACTGGTGGAGTTTGTGGACTAGACTGCTGGTTTGGCGTTATGCACTCCTCATTCGGTCACCCGCCGCCCTATACCACGACCGAGCCAAGGTGGAGGGCTGCTGGCGAGAGATCGCGGTCCCTCTGCTGCACATTTTCAGCGTTTTGTTACACTGCCGATGTTTTATGGTCTAGTTTAGGTTTCGCTTTATTTTTGTGTGGTTTGACGGCGAAGCACCGCTTGCGCCGTAGAGTTACACTGACTGCATGCGCGTGATTTTTAGTTGCGTGCTTTTGTTTGTTTAGTTTATGTTGTGTTTCGTCACGCTTAGAGTTCGGTGACTGAACGGTGTCTGGACCTTGTGTTAGGTACGACGGAATGCCATGGTGATGGGCTCGCATTGCGCCGCACAATATAAAACAATCTGCACCGGCGCACACAGTCTCAATAGCAAATCCATCATGAATATTCGCCCAGTAAGATGTTTCCAATCTATCCGCGACAAGTAATATTTCAGTTTTGAGTCGCGTCCCTAGCATACCGAACCCTGACTACGGTAGCTGCTAGCTGAGCTCACTTATCACCTGTGACCCAGCTGACCTGTGTGACCGATGTTTCAGAGCCGGCCGGTGACCACCTGCTGCGTGCTCCGCTGCTGGCCGCCGCTCCGAGCGAGTTCGACCCGATCCAGCGGGCTGCCGAGCCGCCCTCCGCCGCTGCCGGGCCGACCGGCGCCCAGCCCAACGGGGCCGGGGATGTCGGCAACTACACGGCATCTGGCGAGCAGCCGGTGGTTCAGCAGCCGCAGCCGCTGCAGCCGCCGGCCGACCAGCAGCAGCCGCCCGAGCAGCAGCACCAGCAGCAGCAGCAGTATCAGCAGCAGGCTGAGCAGTACCAGCCGCCGGCCGACCAGTACCAGCCGCAGCAGCAGCAGCAGCAGCCGGCGGTGTCTGCTGCCGACCCACAGGGCTACATGACACAGCCGCCCCAGTCGCAGTACGGCGGGGCTCCAACCACCCCGGTCAGCCAGCAGTCGACCGGCGGCGAGTCGGAGCAGTACCAGCACCATCAGCAGCACCACCAGCACCAGCAGCAGCACCAGCAGCAGGCGCAGCAGCAGGCGCTGCAGCACCAGTACCCGGGCGGCTACCTGAGCGCCGGCGCGCAGCAGCTGATCCAGCAGCAGCGACTGCCCACGGCCATCACACCGGTCGGCATGGGCGCCGCCATCATCCAGACGCCGGCACACGCCGTCGGACCGTGAGTGATTGTAATGCAGGGGATGGCTCAGATTGTTTAGTACAGCTTGTTTGTCTTTAATTACTTGTGCCCGTTCAGTCTTTACATAACCAGTAAAACACCTTTTGGGCGAAGAACGAGCGAGCGAGATAGTGAGCCCTGCACGTGCGGAAGGACGAGAGGGTACTTTCAACGGGCTTGTGCAAAGCACCCTTCTAACCTGTCGCTAACGGTGTGCCAAATTTGAACGCAATCGGCCGAGCCGTTCCTGAGATCTGGAAGCGGCATTCTGCACGTGCGCACGTGCAAACGGGGTCCAAACTGACTTTTGCACGGCACCTTACTAACTGGTCCCCAACCGTGTACCAAATTTGAGCGCAATCGGCCCAGCCGTTCTCGAGATCTGGAAGCGCCCCCTGCACGTGCGCACGTGCAGTAGCATCCTAACCGCAAGACATGGGAATGCATTGCCTGGTGGGTGCCTACCTGTATGCCAAGTTTCAGCGAAATCGCCCCAGTAATTACCGAGTTATTGAAATGGGAACAAATTTGGCACCTCTTCTTTTTGTATTTTTAATTTTGCACGTGCAGTGGGGGTCACTCACATAGATCAAGTGTATCCGACCTTTGGTAGAACGGATGCAGATACCCTACAAAAATTACCGCAAGACAATCACCCAAGCGGCTGCTGAGATATGAGCCTCTCAAAATCACTACTTTTGCAAAACAGCTTGAACACGCTTGACTTTTCACGTGGCACGTGCCACGACGGTCACTGAGATGTATCAAAAGTAGTCAATTACGGGGTAGAAGGGATGGGGCTACCCAGCAAAAAAGACCGCGGGCCAATCGGTCTAGCGGTTGCTGAGATGTAAGCCTCTCAAAAGCGTTACAGGCCGGCAGTGTGTCCAAAATTGTAATGTTGCGGGAAAATCCACCCATAATGACAAGTATAATGACATCCTAAAAATAGAAATAAAGACATCCTCACGGCAGTCACAACTTATAATGTAACCTCGAACATAAACTTTTAGGAGCAAGAGAAACACGAACCTCGCAAACTCTCAAAAGACGCCAAGACAACCATTCGAATAACCAAAATATTTGAATGTATGACCCGACTCAAAAACCTCTCCCGAACATCAGAATGCCTTCAAAATCTTATAAGTACCTATTCAATATTTCTACATCATTTTCTCGTGAAGTACCTACATGAAAACGGTGACATACCTGTATGAAGAAAGGGTCAAAGTCAAGTTTTATGAAAATAACGACATCCTTTCCGGCCTTTTTTCCACATCCTCCCCCTAACGTAAAATGAATTTAGCCACACTGCAGGCCAGGCCGGGCCGGGCCGCTCATACTGAGATTTTGCCGTTATATTGAAAAGACTCGCTTCGCTCGCTGCGCTCGCTCGCTCGCTCGCTCGTAATAATTTTGGTTCATTAATGTTGCGCGCAGATGCTTGTTTAGTTTAGTTGTAGCTGATCTGCTCGTCAGTTTTATCATTTCATCTTCCATGATACGGGTACCTACAGACAGAACGAATCATAAGATACTTTGTGTAGATTGTCCCTCTGCTGCGAGTTTCCGAATACGGTGCTTTTCAATGCTCTGCACCATAAATCGTTATGGGCTTGGATTCGGTCTTGGCTCGTTACAATCTGTATTCTGATTCCCGGAAGATGCTTTGTAGCTCGAGATAACAATCTTCCTCTTCTCCCCTCAGGTACCCGGGGGCGGACCTTACCAACGTGGGCCCTCGGCCGCACCACCCGGCCGGCGCCGGGGCCGCCCACCAGTACCCTGCCTACAGCGGAGTGCACGGCGGCGGCGGCGGCGGCGCGGCGCCCGTCTCCTCCGCTGCCAGCCACCACCCGCAGACGGCCGGCGTGGGCGGCGGGTTCCCGCGCGCTGGCTCGCCCAACCCGTACAGCCGCGGCCCGGCCGCCGGCGGGTACGCCCGGCCGGGCGCCGGGTACGGCTACCCGGGTCAGCAGCAGCAGAAGCCCGGCCAGCAGCAGCAGCAGCAGCAGCGGGGCGGTATGGGGGCGCCCCAGCAGCAGCAGAGAGCCGGCATGCAGCAGCAGCAGCAGCGGGGGCCGCAGCAGCAGCAGAGGCGCTGAGCGTGCCGGGTAGGCGCGGAGTCGGCGAGGTGCTCGGCCCGAGTGTCGCCCAGCTGAGGTGAGGTGAGGTCCCAGCGGCCGGCCAGCCCCGGCAGCAGAGCTCAGTCGGTGTGTCTGTCTGTGGGGTGACTCGCTAGAGCCGGCTGAGCGACAGAGCGGAGGGAGAAATCCCCTCCATCCCCACATCTTTGTGTGAGGCTTAGTTTCGCTGCTGCGCGAACTGTGTGCCGTTGTGATATTTAGTAGCTCCTGGCACCCGGCAAGCACAGATTGAAACACCAGAACACTAGTGGTGTCTTCAAAAAGCTGCCGACGAATTATATTACTCTGCGCTTTTTATTTTTATTTTCGGTGTTAGCCATATCGATTGGGGTTCCTCTACATTGAAGCGTAAATGGTTTTATTTGAAGTGCTTGCTTGAGAGTGGCTGGCGATGCGCCCAGCCCATTCCTCCGTTGCCGATACGGTGGTCTGTGTGACGGCTATGCACGTTACGCTTTTATCACGGAGCCATGGAAAAACGCTATATGGCTCTTGGCATTTGGCGTTCCCGGTTTAGTCGTGTGTGCTGTGCCTACGCGCGGAACTTAGTCTGATCCCCATAGTTCACGGTGTATCTAGCCGGGCTCTGCAAACAGACTGTGGGTCCGGGAACGTTTCGGGAACAAGTCTGAACGATTGTGTGGAATGGTGTGATCAGTACGAAAATCGGCTAATAAATACACATAGAAAGCATATCCTTGTGTGTGTGTTTTTTTTTATTTAAGAAAGGCTACATTCCCGTAATCAATCATCCCTACTTTTATAACCGTTTTTAATGCACGATCACGCTTCTCGAATTGGACACTTGAAATATGTGTGCTGCTATTCGCCATTGCATAATGATATTGCGATACTTCCAGTTCCGCAGTTTCCAAACTTCTCTCACCTAGTCCGAAGTCGTTGTTTCTCGTTTCGCTAGTTTTGTTGTAGGTAGGGGAGAGTGGGGCAAAGCGGCCACCCTAACGCTTCTCACGATGCCAACGCTTGATTTTTAAACTTGGAAAGATTCTTTCAATACCAATGTGATCCCTATTAAGTTGCCTTTTATTTCAACTGCGTTTTATTTCCAAAGGCGTTCACATATGAAAGATATTGACAAAACTTTAAACCTATGCATATTGGCCACTTTGCCCCATACCCTGGGGCAAAGCGGCCACCGGCGTCTTCTCAAGTCCCGATATGAGAAACAAAATAGTTGCCTCGTGCACGACTAGGGTATTTGATGGTGACAAGGTTAAGCGAGGATGGATGTTTACTTTATCATCTTCCACCTGTAGGTAAACAAAGAAAAGATTTTCATGAAAAAAACATTTAATTGCATTATTTGGTAACTCATGCAACTGAAAAGTGGCCAAGATGAATGCATGACGACACATTTGAATATAAATAATGTTTTGTATCCAGATGGAAACAACTTATGGCCAATTGGGGGGTGGCCACTTTGCCCCGGCCACTTTGCCCCGCGCATACCGTCAGAGACAAAAATATTCCAGCTTAGCTATAAGTGGGGTAAAAAACGTTAAAATTGGTAGAATACATGTACGATAACCATGCAATGCATGGACAAGAACGCTTATAAAAATTCCAAACGGTTATGGAATAAAATAACATCTAAAAATTGTAAACATAGTTGGTAACCTGGCAAGAAATGCTTTTCCGCGTTTCACAGAACAATGGTGATGGGCCTGAAACCCCGGTCTGGCTCATTCGAACGACCGTGAAGAGAAGTATAATTGGAAACCATAAATTGGAACTGACGCCAGCTATGAAGGGCTAAAACGATGGGTGGCCGCTTTGCCCCGGGTGGCCGCTTTGCCCCGGGTGGCCGCTTTGCCCCACTCTCCCCTACTTCAGTCTGCTACCCATGGCTTCGTCAATCACTCCCGTTGCGGCTAAATAGTCTTGGAGTTCCGCGGGGCGCGAGGTGCTCTATTCAGCACAACACCTGTGTCTGTAGAGAGCAGTACTGCTCCAAATGGGCCGTCGGTACCTGCAGCTGTCGAACGGTAGGAGCATTGGGTGTTTTTACCACTTACGAGTACATACAGTCGAATGTCGATGCGAGCTGTATCAATGAGCTTCCCCAAATGTTGCTCACTCAGTCCCGTTACAGTCCACATGACCCAACACCGGCATCTGAACCACACCGGACGTCCCCCCCCCCCTTGATGGCGGTCGGATGACGTCTGTGACGTCACGGACCCCGGTGCTGACGCAGCCACAGCTCTACCGTCAGTGGCCGGATCTGACACCAGACCGTGAGCTCATTGTTGGCTTCCGAGGTCAGTCTTGGTCACCGCACACCGGGATTTCCTATTCCAGAGGGCGCGCGGGATATTTACGCAAAGGCGAACTGAGACACGAGGTTTCACTTACAGTCGTGAAGCCAATATATCAGATGATCTTTGATCGTCTTTGAAATAAGCATTACATGATTGATGAAGTGTGAGTCTGTCGATGAAGTGTAAACATGTTACAGTGATCTCCGACCCTGTTCGAGCGGCACCTCTGATCTAATCTTCCAGGAAGACCGTCTCGAAAAAAGTGTTAGGTCGGCGGGCGCCTGGACGCTGGCGTCGCCCCTGCCTCCAAACGCGGGGGGCAGAGTCGACGTAGTGCAAATATTGACAGAGCTTTCCAAACAGGCCTCGCGCCGGCCGTGGATTCGGCTCAGTGGACTGGTGGCGCGCGCGCACGACGGACTCTCTCCCTCTCCCTCAGTGCCGGTGTTGGAGACCATGGCGCCGCGCTGGTGGCAGACATTGCTGCTCCTCTCGCTGGTAGTTGTGGAGGTTCCCGGCTGCTGCGGACAGGCCGATGAGGCGGCTGACTTCTATAGAGCTCACCGGGCGACCCGCAGACACAGGTGGTTCAGAAACGAAACGGGCACTGCGCGACGGGACATGATTCGTGTGAAGGTGAGCTACGACCGTGGACGCTGGGTCGTACTTAAAGGCGTCGGGAGGGATAAATACGTCATAAGGCAATGGTCTCAATTAAAGGTCAGAGCTATTCAGAAAACAGGTGTATCACAGTTATTGATTATATTGAGCCAACATCAAACGTCGTGTGTAAAATAAGTTCGTCTTGAGCGACACAGCTCATTCATCAAGAGTACGGCATCTCGTCGGCTGTTAATTACCACCGCCCAAGTGTGCGGCGCACAAGCTGCTGTTTCTCTTCCACTCCGCTGTCCTAACTCATTTGCCGTCTTAACAGAGAGGCAAGCTGAAGATTCCGCTTCATCGTCTGAAGGAGCTTCAGGACATGGATTTTGGCGAGCTGCTGAGCTCACTACGCGGCGCGTCAAACCCGGCGTTTGCCTCGTTTATCGCCGACACGAACACCACTGGCCGGCCGATGGGGGTTGGAACTGGCCTGCTGGGAGCCGCCAGACCCACCCTACTGGGTAGGTGTCCTCCCTGCGTACTTGGCAGAGCGATCATGCTCTGTTCCGTCTGTTCCACTCCCCGTTGTACTGGGTAGGGCGATACTAATCTCAGACGCCGTCTTGATCCGACTCGAGGTTTAATAATTCGTTAAATTTGCCAAGTGATCGTTTGAAACACGTTAAATCGTCCGTTTGCCATTTGTAACTATGTATGTGCTAGTGGGCTGTCTCCGTCGATATGCACCACACCAGTCCGTATCTGTAGCAGGTGTACACCTGCATTTTTTTACTCCACCGTGTCCCACTCTCGCCACACTCCTACCCCACCGTTCCGTCCCTCCGGCAGGCTCCAGCTCGTCTCCGCTGGCCATGGACCTCCAGGAGGTGGCCTCCGAGCGCCGCAACGTCATCAAGGACGCCGGCTGCCGGCCGCGCAAGGTGCCGGTGCATGTGCCGCCGCCCACCGACCCACTGGTGGTCTACACACCCTCGTGTGTGCTGCTACCGCGCTGCTCCGGCTGCTGCGGTCATGAGCTGCTCGAGTGTGTGCCCTCGAAGGTTAAACGGGTCCGCAAAAAGGTCAGTCGGAGACTGGGGTGTTAAGATGTGGGAACGGGAGTGGACTGAAAAATTGGAGATGATGATGATCCGTTTCTTGTAGTCCAAGCTTTACTTGGTTGATTCTAAGTCTTTTGCCAAGATAAATATCACCCTATTCTTCATTGGGGTATAAAAGTGCATGGCCAAATTGGAGGTATTGACTTACCGGCAACCGAATTGATTCGTTGCATCAATGAAGCTTTTAAAGAAAATGTAGATTAATAGAACGTTCCGCTCCTTTCCTTTTCTGCAGGTGCTGGCGCTACGATTTGCCGACGACGAGAGCATTTCGCCGGATGGCCAGGAGTCGAGCGTCAAACGGATCGAGATGGAGAAACACGTCGAATGTGAATGCACGTGCAGGGTACGTTCACCGTCACTTGCTCTATGTATTGCGTAAAAATCACAGTTAACGCTTCTTGTTCATCCTTACCACCGATAAGCGAACCCCGTGTGTTACAAGGTACTGAATGAATGTATGAATGAATGAATGAATGAATGAATGAATGAATGAATGAATGAATGAATGAATGAATGAATGAATGAATGAATGAAGGGCGACGTAACTCACGACGCATTATCGTTTTTAGCTGAACGATTGTACCGTGTCATGCTGCTGCGTAGTTCTCCCAGTTCAGTAACTCTTATGTTTGTCGACTTACTCAAACCGTTTCACTGGGTCCCAAAGCGCACTTGTCATGCAGACCCCGACGGCTGACTGTTGACCGTCGGTAAACCGCCGTCTCTCTCGTATCCGCCGCCCGACTAACCGCTGGCTGTTCACGGCTCAGGTGAAGGCGTCCAACTGTAGCGTCCGTCAGGTGTATGACGCCGGCAACTGCCGCTGCTTCTGCTCCAATGAACACGAGGCGGCCTCCTGCCCGGGCACCAAGATCTGGTCCGAGACCGACTGCGCGTGTAAATGTGCCAAAGTGGACGAGTGTTCCACGGGGCTGGAGTTTGACCCGGTCCAGTGCAGGTGAGGACACTGGTCGGTGGCTGGGGTCGGTAGCGAGCGCTGTGTGCATGATTTTTGTTTTTTGTTTTGCTCGGGACCTTTTATCAGTGAAAAAGTGCGTTCAGAACTTCATCAAAGCAGTGGTAGACTGACGATTTCAGTCAATTTTTGCATGCTTTTTGTCATGTGAGCAAGTAGTTGATGTAACCGGTCTTTTAACGTTTTGATGCTAAGTCATATGTCTGAAAGAGCTTTTACTAACACAGTAACTACCGATTGGTATCTCTTTTTGCATGCCTGGCGATATTTAAGCGTTATTCTAACATGCATGCAGCAGTTTCACGGATATAAAGGGCTTACGGGCTTTTCTGACTCCCGGTCCCTCATACGTCTCCGGGGTTCCTGAGACCGGCCGTTCTTTGTTACAGATGCCTGCCGCGGCCAATGCTGCGCTCCTCACCGCCTCTGAAGTCTGTCGGCGGCTCAACACCCTCCGGCAATGGCTCCCCACCCTCTCTCCCCTCTCTCTTCCCCGTCGCTCTGTCCCTCTCACTCTCTGTTCTCCGCTTCTAGATGTCTTCCCTCTCCGTCTCGGCTGCCTCTGCGGAGCTCGGCCGTGCAGTCCTCCGACGGGGGTACGGCAGCAGCCACCCCGACCGTGCCCGACCGGCGCGACACCCAGAGCGTCATCAACAGCGGCGCGTCGTCATCCGGCGGCTGGGGCACCGCCGTCTCCTCTGGCGTCATCGAGGACCGGCCGCCACCGCCGCGGTCCCGGCCCGCCCAGCCCACCAGCACGTACACGCTGCACCAGCCGTCGTACCAGCCGTCGTACCCCAACCAGCGGTACGACCAAGAGCGTACCTCCTCCCAGTCAGCGGACCGGCGGTACGACCAGAGCGGCGCCGAGACCCAGTACTCGGAGCGACGCCCCGGTGGAGCAGGTGGCGCCGGTCAGTATCACGGTCGATACGAACCGACGGCGCCCGACCCACGCCGCACAGATAGCCAGTATCAGGGGGCCTACTCGTCCCGCTACAATAGCAGGTGGTACGGGTAAACCCCCCTGACCACGCCCGCCGCTGAGGCTTCTGATCTATGATCTGAGTATGGTACGGAGGTGTGTGGAGGCTGAGTAGTTTTTGAGTGATTTTATTCCGTGTCGCTGCTGCTAAGTTTAAGGAGTAGCATTGGTAATGTCTCCGTGAGTGTTACTGCTTATTTTTACGTTCGCAGGCAAGAAACACTCGTTTATCGAGTTTCACAGAGGCACCATTGTGGTACTTTTAGGTTAGGTCGCTCTCAATTGTTTTCGTTCGCAGGTGTTGTGTGCCAATTGGTCATTTTACTGTTCTTTTATGTTGTGCTTGAGATCGTTTTGTTTATTTTTTTAATATTGAGGGTTTTTCAATATGCTTTTACGATCGGAATAATATACATTCATACGCTTTATTTTCATTTGAAAATATGCCCAACGGCCGTGCAATGTTGACATTCAAACGCTGTTGATTCTACCTTGTTTTCTTAGCAATCAACGAATTTTTCACAGCTATTTACTTATGCGATAGCATGATAAAGAGCAAAGTAAGTACTTACAGCTCGTGCATGCCTGCAGTTTGTATCTGTTCGTCAAGGACCGCATGATCACATTGAGGCCCCGCGAGTAACGGGTCAAGTCGCACTCGCGACATTCATTCGAGTAATACGACTTATATACTTACTGCAGAAGCTGGAACCATTTAGAAACAGTTCCTGATCCTAGCTAATACCTCAATGCGATGTGCTTGTGTGCGCTCTAACCTTGCATTTTACCCAAGTAGTTGGCGACAGAGTATGTACAGTGGGTCTATTTAAGATCTCCAGAGCCACCACGTGGCGCTACGGTCGGGGTAGGGCGAGTCCAAATCCCGAGGGAAGTGAGGTCACCGGTCATTGTGGGGAAGGAGGGAGGGGGAGTGACGCGGTATCACGGCGCATGGGGCGTGCGTAGCGCCGGGAGTGGGCCGCCCAGGGCCGCCCGCCACTGCGCCGAGGCTGAGGGGAGGGCCGGGACGATGGTTGTGGGTGCGTTCACTCCGGTATGGTGGTAACCTGCTCATGTGGAACCGGCAAGAATGCGACTGAAGGGAATCATTATCTCAAACAAACGGGCAAGACAGAGGCAGCGTCAGTTCCAGCCAAAATGTTGAACAATGATAATTGAAATCTAGGACGTACTCGTATTCATAGCATGCAACTATTCAGTCGATAGTTGCATGATGCTTTTCATGATGCATGATGAGGCTTTTCTTAACTGTTATTTGAGTAAGATATTTTTCATTTGGCACGTTTAATTTTGGTGGATTTTATCGGGTCGAAAAGAATCAGAAAAGAAAAAAAGAGTCGAAATGGCTCCAGACAAATTACCAAAAATATTTTCTTAAAAATGAAACTTAGCTTAACATTTATAAGCGGTAATTTTGACTTTTGGAGAGGATATTGGGGAAAGGATATTGGGGAAAGATGTCATCGTGCTTATCTGTGTTGCAGTGGAAGGAAAGGTTTTGGTTCGTGTCTAGATAAAACCAGACCCGGGAGTGGAGCTCGAACTCACGACATCGCATTCAGCTCACAGGTTACCCAACCTCAACGCTACAAGCACCTTTCGCCCTGCGGAGCTTGCTCAGTGTTTCGGCTAAAGTTCGGCCAAAGTGTGACGTCTGTCAATGTCACGAGGCGAAACCCCAAGGTAAATGTCCGTCCCGGTAGCTCGATCGGTAGAGCGTTGGACTCCATGTGCGATGTGGTGAGAGCGCACGTCCCGGTTGCAAAAGTCCGGGTTCGAAACGCGACGTGTGTTTGACGTTTTTGAGCGGCTCCTGACGGGTATGTTTTGGTTGGTGGCAGGCTGCCGCCAGGCGAAGTCAGTGAGGGGACCGGCCGTGCGCGGCTATGTGTGCACGTTAAAATTTGGACTCTAAATTCTGCCATAGACCAGGAATTGCTTGATCAGAGGGTAGAGAGCAGGGTCAAAGCAACAATCTCAGCTTAGCGGCCAGCGGGGACTTTGTCCTTGTGATTCCTTTCTTTCAAATGGTTCGGGCCAAATTTATATTAAAAAAGGGGGAGCCGAACCAGGTTGGGCCGGGTTGAACCCGGTTGGACCGGTGCGAGGCCGTATATAGGACCGGTGTCTTACACTCATGGTCAGACAAAACAGAGGCTAATTTGGGGTCAAATATTTTTATTAACTGATGTTATTGTTTTTGGCTCACACATATTACTTTTAGCTTTTTTAACTCCAGACTTCCTGCACAAAAAATGTGGCATTCGTCCACTTTTCCTCATCTTCTCTAAGCGACTTGATTTGACCTTAAATGCCCATCTTACCAGCAAAAAATAAATCACCTGCGTGATAATTATTTGCCAAAGGGCGCTCTACGCATGGAACGCCAGCCGGTAAAAAAACTGGCGAACGATACGATCTTTCTATTGCTTGAAAAGCAGCCAACTGCCAAGCTAACCGGCCGCCCGGCCCACCACCGCGATTTGGAACAACGCTGGAGTGCGCCATTTGCCTGCGGCAGTGCCCCGCCGCGCCGGGGCTGTTTGACAGGTCACCCGCACCGTGACCTCGCCACCCGCCCCGCCCCCTCCTCGCCCACATCCCCATCGGGCCCAGCTCGGTAGTGACCTCTCCTTGAATCTCACATGGACTCGACTGAGGCTCAACGCCATCTAGTTGCGTCTGGAGATCCTTACAAGATCCACTGTACAGTGTACACCTACAAAACACTGCCAGTGCAGCGGTCTGCTGTGACGTTCTATTCGTAGTTGGTAATTACACCTGGGATCCATCATCCATCCCTGCCAAACCGCCATGGCGTCAGCTGCTGCCAGCATCCTGTCTCGTCTGGCGTCACTCACAGCCACTGGTGCCACTGTACGGGCGCGTCTCGCAGCACAAACCTCTGCTGCAGCCACTGCGGGGGCCAGGCCAGCTGCGGTAGTGGCGCCTCTGGCGGCGGTGGCACCAACTTCCACCTGTCATCGCCGGCCGATAGGTGGCGGTGGAGTCGGTCGGGCGGCGGCTCGCAGGGCTGCGGTGGGGTAAACGGATGAACGCAGAGACCGGGGGCGGGCAGACGACAGTCGCGCTGCTGCCAGCCGCCGTGGAGCCAGCTGACAACACACCGGCCTGTCCCCGGCTCCCGGTGCCAGTCGGTGAAGGTGGGCGCCGAGCCGTCCGACCATCTGAGGAAACGGCAGGCATGAGCTGGACGGCCTCTGTCGGGCGCGGGTGGTGTGTGGGACACGACACGTGATTCAGCAGCCTGATCTATCTAAGCGTAGTGATAGGTGAATATATTATCAGTGATGCCTTGAAAGTTAGTCGAAGTCACCTGCGAAGTGCGAAAGGCATTTGACGCATGCTGTGCCGTGACGCTGCGGTGTACTGCGGCGCAGCATACCCCTCAGTGCACCAGCAGCTCGTTCACTCTAACCCCTCGTTCGATGTCTCTCGGACAACGAAGATTCTTCGTCGTCCGTCAATCACGTTCCATAACCACAGCCATGAGCCAAGCCTCCGCTGACCTTGAACGGGATTGGCGGGACCGGGACGACGTAGAATCTTCGTCGTCCGAGAGACATCGAACGCGGGGTAAATCACGAGCGTCCCTCTTCCATTCTCCTCTTTGACTCACCTCCACTCCGGCTCTCCGCTGCTCTCACTCTCGTCATGAAGCCCGATCCAGACCATGGCTCTACAATGTTTGGTCATCACGGAGCGCGCCGCAGCGTCTTCCTCGGCGCTGGCGACATTCAGCAGCTGCCCACCGAGCGACTGGCACGCCACCTGGACGGCCCCGAAACTACCGTCCGCCACCAGATGGTAGCACCCGTCCGTGCCGAGCGGGTGGAAGCCGGGAGGACAGACGCAGAGTTCGGCGAGGGCGATGGGTGCCAGTGTCGCCCACAGCAGCGCCAACGGTAGTCTGAGAGAGCAGAGAGGCAGAGTCAGTTCTGAACTGAGGAGGGGTGCAGCAAAAGGGCTAGATTCTGAGACGGGTACGGGCCACGGGGTAATAAGAGGGCGAATCCTGAGACGGCCAGAGGAAAGAGCCAGTTCTAGGACTGGAAGAGCTCGAAGGAGGACACATTTGGGTCTGGAACGAGCGGGCCGCGGGGTTATGGTCAGCTTCGAGAGAGGCAGGGATAGGATTTGATCATTTGATGGGTATGCTTTGACGCTCAGAAAAGCAGGGTCTATTCCATGATATGACCGGAGGAGCAGGGCTAGGACTGAGACGCTGGGAACCTTTACCGAACTGTTCGGGTAGAGATAGGCTAGGCTAGGCTCTGAGGCGGGGACAAGGGTAGGGAACAGGACCAAAACTGTTGAACCTTGGACTAGTTTAACCCGCGCGGGGCTGGGGTCTCCAGCCGAACGCGCGGGGCTGGGGGTAAATTTTACCCCCCCCCCCTGTTATCTCCCGAACTAATGGTCCGATTTGGAAAATTCAAACGCCAATCGAAAGATCTCATCACGAACAACTAAAAACATGTACTTAATTTAAAGTTTGAGGTCAAGGTCAAGGTCAGGTCAAGGGTACAAATTGCAAGTTTCTACAGTATCGACCTTGCACCGTAGTTGCCGAAGAATGGAGTCATGGACTGAGACTGATTGCCCAAAACATGTTCTTAGGCTACCAAGACAATATTCGTTGCATACAATATCATTCAGAGGTCAAGGTCAAGGTCAGGTCAGGTCAGGTCAGGTCACCAAAAACAAAATATAGAAAAGGGCATGTGCGACACATGTTTTATGGGTCATTTTACTCATAGAATTCAATAGGCACACTCAATAAGTGATATTGACCACCTCTGGATGAATTTCAGGTCGAGGTCAGGTCAAGGTCAGGTCAAGTGAGGTCAAATTTTGAAGTTGGTTGTTAAGGCCTAAAAAGGGGTCTATCTGATGCAGTTTTCACGGCGAATCGAATGGTGCTATTTTTGTTTCCGTACGAGGTCTAGAACTTCCAAAAAAAAACCTTTTTCAAAATTTTGTGTGTCGTGACGTCATAAAATTCTTAATAACTCCCACATTTTTTAACCGATTCTTCTAATAATTGGTATGTAGGGGCACATAGACCACTTCTCTGACATATATTCCGGTTTTTTCGATACACTCAAAATTTTGGATTTTATAATTTTTTTCCCAAAAAAGTCAGTTTTTTGAAAAAATTTGGGCCAAAATCCTAAATTTTCAAAAAACCGAGATGGCCATTTGATAAACAAAGTAGAATTACGTATAACCTTTTTTGTTACGTCTTGTTTCCTTTAAAAATGAACATGTTAGCGGCGTTTGAAATTTTGCCGTTTTTGAGGCGAAAATGGCGAACATGACGTCACTAAAACGTCAATTTCTCAAAAAATTTCCGACAGAGTTCGCTCAAATTTTCAGGGAACGTGTCAAATTGATGTAAGAAAAGGTACTGAAAGTTTGGCGGCGCTGCGTGCCGCCGTTCTTGAGATGTTGCAAAAATTCGCGAGGGGGGTAAAATTTACCCCCCCAGCCCCGCGCGGGTTAAGACGGACCAGGAGCATTGAGGGCCAAAGGATTCCCTGACTCCTGAGGAATTGGAGACGAACAGGGATAGGGATAGGCGGTAGGCCTGGACATCGACGTTACCATGAGTCATGAGGATGATTTTAAACCTTGTGGGATGTGGAAGTGTTAAAAACCTTCATGTCAAAGGTAATTCACATATTGTGTTATACCTGGCCGGCCGAGGTGGGGGGCGGGTGCCGCCCCCCCATAGGGTTTTTTCGCGATAGCTCCGAACACGCTGGGGATAGAGAGCTGAAACTTGGCATACCTGACCTTTGGTTCAAGCCGGATCTTTTGACACCAACCGCATTTTGGGGTCAGGTCAGGTCACTGACCTATGACGTCATAAGTGAACCTCTGCACGGTCTTCAGATGTCGCAACTTCGCAACGCCCTCACTGCCAGAGGAGATGTCACAGGGAAATGAAACTTGCAGGATCTAGTATCCATTATGAGTCTCACAACTTTTATATCTCGGATTTTTCCTAAAGGTCATATGAGGTCAGGTCATTTTCGTGACCTCACCATTATAAGTCAATGGGGAAAAATGAAAACTGCTATTCTGGCGCCGGGAACGATCTCCAACTATCTCAAGCACACAGAATCGTGATTTGATGCATTCCTTGCAAGGTTAGATGCGTCACTTTTGCAATGTTGACCTTGCGTGACGTCATTTATGACGTCATCAAGGTCATATTAGTTTTTCGTCAATAACTCTTGATCAAATTGAGCTAGCGAGTCGGGAAAGCCACCAATGGACTCAGGAAGACCTGCCGAATCGAATGATATGCGACATGACCTCTTTCGACCAACTTCGTGACCTCGGGGTGCTGACCTGACCTTGAGCTGAGGTCAACACCCCAAGTTGACCTGACCCGGACAAAAAGTATATCATTCGACGCGCCTGAGCGAGGCGAACACGATGCTGCCAAAATCGCGGCTCTGCGGCCGTTTATTGCGAAGTTATTCACCAAAAACTGAACCGTACCTTGGGGCACTTGACCTGACCTCAGAGGTCACCGGTTGACCTAGAACCTTAAAATCGGGTACCAATCTCTGCGTCTGGTAACGGCGCACCCGCTCGTTTTTTCCGCGACGCGCTAGCTCCACCAGGGGCGAAACGGCGAGGGGGGGGGGGGTCGTACCCCCCCCCCCCCTCGGCCGGCGCGTATGTAGAAAACCAATAGGTCCGGCGAGGGTTATGAGCAAAACTCATTACAGACTTCTCTAATTATTAATGTAGTGGTGGTGGAAGAAGTCGCAACTCCTAAAAGGTGTATTGCATCGATTTTAATAGTGGCTTTATAGTTAAGTGTACGCGACAGCATTATCACTCACCTCATGTTGAAGCTGCCAAAAATGCCGTGCAAGCCTTAGCTCGATGAATGATCCTCTTCTTACGCCGTTCTTTGGCTGATCTCACGCCACACTGCCACGAGAGGCCGATTCGGCGGTGTGGCTGATGCACTGACACACTCGCTGGTTTCAACACTTTTCTCGCATGGATATGATCGGCGCAGCTACCTACTGATAAAAAAACGAACGGCGACTGACGACTGACGACCGATGACTGACGATTTGCGACAGACGTCTAGCGACTGAGCCCTGACGACTCGACACTGAGCACTGTCGACTGACGACTGCGGCAGTGTCACACAATGAGGCCTGGGTGGCTCTCAGATCTCCAGACTCCAACTGTTGAACAATGGTCGATCCGATGACTGTAGCCGGTGCCTCGGCTCAGGCTAGGTGTCATAAAGTGACACCAATCACTCATAACCTGAGACGGAGCCTCAGAACTACGCTGGGTGTAAATGAATAGCTAGTGCATGTAACATGTTTGGGTAAGGTTCCAGACAGGTTCCCAGTTCCCAGTTCCCACTCCGGTGGACGGTGACGTCGATCTCAATTCATGCTGGTTTTACAGGCAACAAGTGAAGTTAATTTGTGGTCATCGTCCAGTCGGTTGACCGGACTTCAGCGGGATGCTATGTGCAGTGTGCACTGGAATGGCTTTTGGCGAGGACGCTAGGTGTGTGCTGTGAAAACAACTATAGGATGTGAAAAAGGTAGGTACGAATCGCATGACGCATATTGATTCAACAACATTCTACCGAAGAGGCATTATTATTTACAAAATTTCGGTTTCGAAGCCGACACATAAAAAAATGTTTTAGATTGACGCCATTGATTGGTGACCAATTTAAATCTGTGAAGTAGGCGGCACAAAACTCGGTTGTTGAGGACGAACAATAGTTATGATGGTTAGATATTGGTTGGAAATGCACACAAAAAAGTCGCATAAATAAGTACAAGCCTATTGAACTCGTAGGTCTGCTTCAAAGTTCAATTTTCCCTCGTAGTCTGTCGCTACCAAACGCACTGCGGTCCCATTCAGTACTCGTGATTCTTGATGAACTGGTCCGCCTGGGCGGCGACTCCTTTGCACGAGCCGGACTGGTAGGTGCCCAGTGCCGCCTGGCTGTTGGCTCTGGCCCGGTTCAGCAGCTGCTGCTGGGCCGCGAACACCTGTTCTTTGCGCCCGGCCCACACCCGCAGCACGGACGCCTGCAGCGCGCGGCCGAAACTGAACGTCAGCGACCAGGGTTTCTTCCCGCGCACCTTGTTGATCTCACAGAGCATCACGGTGGCCTCCTCCTCAGTCATACCTCCGGAGAGGAACGTGATGCCGGGCACGGCGGGCGGCACACAGCGCATCAGACAGGCGACAGTGGCGCGCGCCTGGTCCTCGGCGCGGTACACCAGCCGACTGGTCTTGCCGGCCGTCACCATGTTGGGCTTTAGCAGGGTGCCCTCCAGGTGGACGTGGTGGTCATGCAGCGCCTTGTAGACGAAGGCCAGCACGGTCTCGGTGACCTTCTGGGCTCGCTCCAGGCTGTGGTCGCCGTCAGGAAGGACCTCCGGCTCGACGATCGGCACCAGTCCGTTGGCCTGGCAGATGGAGGCGTAGCGCGCCAGGACGTTGGCGTTCTCCAACATCGCCTGGTAGCTGGGGGTGTTAAGACCAATCCTCAGCACGCAGCGCCACTTGGCGAACTGGCAGCCGTCCTTCTTGTACTGACTGCAGCGCTTGGACAGCTCGTCGAGCCCCTGAGTGGTCTTCTCCGCGTCTGTTCCCATCAGTGACACCACTCCCGTATCCACCTTGATGCCGGGGATCAGCTTCCTCCTGCGCAGCAGCTCCATCATGGACTTGCCGTCGGCCGTGGTCTGGTAGACGGTCTCGTGGAAGAGCAGCACCCCAGAGATGTAGTCGGACAGCTCCGCCGGCGCCGTGAACAGTAGCTCGCGGTAATCGCGCCGGTTCTCCTCTGTGTTCTTCACTCCGATGCCGTCCAGCCGCTTCCCGATCGTACTCGTGGACTCGTCAGCGGCCAAAATGCCCTTTCCTGACGCGCACACGGCTTGAGCGATTTGCTCGAGCTCGCGCTGAAGCTCGGGAGGAGGGTAGTGGAAGTGGGTGCACATATCGGAATTTTATGGCCCGGAACGATCGGCAAAAATTTCCCGCGTTTTGTTCGGACAATGCGCATAATTTGTCTCGGGAACTATTTTCAATTTTAGCGGGCTTCGCTGAATAAACACTGCCTTTTAGCCTTGATTTTTGTCTGAGTTAATCTGTTTGAAGCTCGAGATATACTGTAGACTACGCCTCATGGAAATACCCAGACACGTTCAATACAATGTCCCCGATGCCTACACTCATCTTAAGTTTCCAGGTTTAATGCCGAGAAGTCAGCGTTTCCAGACGAAACGATCATCACCCTTGTTTAAGCTGGTATCGCTATGGCTCCTAATCAGCTGCTTCGTTTTGCACACCCACACGTAATTACCTTTTCAGAATCCAGACACCATGCTGAGATAATAATTCGTGATCTTCATCTCATCTCCTTTCATTATCCCAAACAGCCGGCCAAGCCAAAATCAACATGTCAGTACGAGGGCCGGGCCGGGCCTTTGTTTTCAGTAAACGTGTCGGAAGTG
Source organism: Amphibalanus amphitrite (assembly GCF_019059575.1). Lineage (NCBI taxonomy): Eukaryota > Metazoa > Arthropoda > Thecostraca > Balanomorpha > Balanidae > Amphibalanus > Amphibalanus amphitrite. The sequence continues at coordinate 635,471 of NW_024881812.1, forward strand.
AGGAGTCTAGCAAGCAGTGGCCGAGAGCCGCCTGCTTTGATGTCCCTATCTATCGTAACGCTCCTCTCGTTAGCGGAGACCCGCCAGGTCGTCCGCAGAGCGCTCCTCAGAGACAGCGACCAACTCGACAGCGCCGGCCGTGCCCGACCACAAAGCCTGCAACGCTCGGTTTAGCGTTCGAGGGTCTAATTAGAAAACAGTTTGAGAACGGTGCTCGAGCCCGTCTGAGCGGCCCCTCTGCCGAGCTAAGGGGGGGGGGGGCGAACGGCACTTACCATTGGGAGTGCGGTGTTCTCTCCGGCCGCTCCGTTCCGAAAAATTGGACGCTCCTGTCCTAATTGGAGCCGCTTTTGAATTTAAACAAGTGGATGGTTTTTTAATTGGAAAACTTATGAATGCCAGAGAGGAAGCGTTTTGGCAGACGGCACGAATAGATAATGATGTGGAGTTAAAACGAGCTGGAGTCGTGCCGACGCATCTCACTCTGACTTTAAATTGCAGCGGAGTGGAGGGAGAAGTTATGACGGTAGAGCAGTCACGAACGATAGAGAGAGATATAAAAGAGCTGACAGATGCGTAACTGGAAACATTAAACAAGAAGCAATAAAACGGCAACAATGTTTTCTGCTCTCTCTCTCTCTCTCTCTCTCTCTCTCTCTCTCTCTCTCTCTCTCTCTTCCTATCTCTCTATTGATCTCTTCCCTCTTTCCTTTTCTTTCAACGCATAGTGGCATTCTTCCCCTTTAGCTCCTTAATTGCTCCCGCTGTTCTTTCTGTATCAAATATTCTACGATCATTATTGCAAAATAATTTATAAAAACCATTAGAGTATCACAGCATAAGCGGATTACATATGGACTTCATAACGTCATATATGTATGACCTCAAAAAAGCTAAGACACCGAGCTATCCAATTGGTTCGTATAAACGCTGTGTATGTGTTGCTGGCTGTGATAATTTAAGTTTAGGCTCATTATTTGTATCAGTGTTTCCTATTGATTTAAAATGAACCAGAGCACGCTTCTGACGGTCCAAAGTGACCAGCAAGGTGACCAGTATTGACCAGTATTAAAAAAGAGAGACGCTGTGAGAGATCTATTGCGTGTTAAAAAATTAAAACTTACTGAAAAAAACGCGTACCTAGGTGATCACCGGGCACTGTCGGAAGGGGAAGGCACGGTTAACTCGGTCGTCGTTGCATTTTTGTGGGTTCTGCCCATGTATGATGCCCGGATCTGGTGCCCAGCTTCATGCGTCAGTCCCTCTCCGCCAGCGGTCCCGGACGGCAGCGGTGACAGGATGAGACGACAGGGGATGGGCGCGGGGCAGCGGGGGCGGCCCGCTCGTTAGACGCGCTTTGAGCCGGCCGGCCAAATTGGCCCCTAACCGGGCCACTCGCAAGGAAAAGCGGTCCAGTTTATATCAATAGGCGCCAATTGGGCCGGCTTTGTGCCGGTGGAGCGCGGTGAATATCGCCGCAAACACCGCTGGGAGAGACTCCGGAGCGGCTCCCGGCCCGGAGAGCGAGCATAATCCGAGCCGGCAGCCGAGACGGGCGCCGGGAGACCGCCGAGCTTTGAGTCATCCTAAATATATATGTAGATTGTAGGTACTCTACTCGCAATGTCAAATACCATGTACAATTTGTGAGAATCAGTAAACAGAAATAGTTATTGTAGCGAATAGGTGTGTCTAAACCGACGTTTTATTTGATGAATAATAAAAATTCATGGCTTTTACCTAAATGCACGCACGTACCACTACACGTCACATTTATTTGTCCAAACGGCTGAAGCAAACACATAACAGTAAACAATGTCTCGCTTAAATATCTACAATCTACATTCATGTAAGTTACAGACATAGACCTCTCTATAAAGTGCATTAATGGTCTATGGTCTATGGCTCAAAGCACTGTAAACCACTTTTTAAAAAGCATGCAAGTTACAAGTTTCAGCATGTACAATTCATATAATGTACAGAACACACAACTACACATCGTATGTCGGGCTGCAGGTACTCTTCATCAGGATGAACAAAACTGTGCTTTTTTTAACCACTGCTCTGCTTTAGATGAATCGGTACTTTTGGTCGTTAGACATGGCTTCTGAATTCGTTACCACCAGGAAAAAATAAGCGATTCTGCATGAGTCAGCTGATCTCGAGCTGCATTATTTTCATGGAATGTGCGCAAATATCTACGCCCACTCACAAACTCGTTTCACTCTCCACACCTCCAGCTGCTTTTTCCATTCTTCGAGGCCACATGCTCTTATTTAGCTTCATATAGCGAAGAGTTACATCTAAGTATTATGCCTTACCACTGCACACAATGTCGAGTAGAAATAAAAACACTTTTTGGGTATTTAACTTGCTGATTTACACAACTGCACATACTAATTAGGTTAACTTTACATACCTATGACCCATCCCTGCGCCTGCATCTCTCCTTAACAACAAATCACATCACCTTTCTTTTAAATCACCGTCTGTCTCGCACCTCGCCACATTTCATAATTTCTGGGCACGTACTTACATATCGCTCCATACGCTCGGCCACCCTCTACTGCACGTGTCCAGAGCTGGTCGGTAGAAACTGCAGGGCGGGGAAGACGGCGGGCGCTGCCGAGGTCGGCAGCAGACAGCCGCCCTGGGCAGCTGCAGCTGCCGCAGCTGCCGCTGCCGCCGACTGGATGTCCAGCAGCAGGCTGTGGTAGCTGCCGGCCGGCTTGTCGCCCTGTGACGTCATACTGGGATGATGACGTAACTGCTCCAGACGCAGCTGGTTCTGCCGCTTCCATTTTGTTCTGAAGGTTTGGAATGGACCATGCAGGAGAAATTGTGTCAGCTGTGAGAGATGAGTAGCTGAGAAACAATCATAACATATAGTCTTCTACTTATTCCCGGTTCCCCTGTTGCGGCTCTAAAAATACCACATTGTATTGTGCCTATTCATCGAAATGCTAGCTGGCAAAACATATTTATTTGACGTGATATTTTCAAGTTTGCATGTTATTATCAAATACATAGGTATTCAAGCCAAATTTCCATTTCCTAAAGAATTAACTGTGGTGTTGATGCTAATGTAGCTGAAGCTAAACTTATGAGCTAAACTTACAATTCAATAAATCGCATTCTTACCGTCTGTTCTGGTACCAGGTTTTGACCTGTGTCTCGGTGAGTGTGAGTGTGTCGGCCACCTCGGCTCGGTCCGCCACGGAGAGGTACTTTTGTACGCGGAACCGCCTCTCGAGGAAGGCCAGCTGACCGTGGCTGAACGCCGTCCGACGTCTGAAGCACAGTGGAACAGACGTGACGGCGACCAGCGGACATAGGCACATTACACAGCGGATAATTTGTGGACAGCAAAGCAGACAATAGTGGTGCAAGAACAGAGCAAAATAGAAAAGACAAGGCGTCAAATGGTGCGCAAAGTAGCCGAACGCACTGTGAGGTATTCATTGCACAGTTTTTTTTTGTTTTTTTTGTTAGCCAATCGTCCCGTTAACTGACCTTCGGGGTCTTCTAGATTGGTGTTCGCTGCAGGCTGGTTCGGGGCTTTGGCAGCCGCCTCGAATGCTGTCAGGCGAAGCTAGCGAGTGGCTTGAACACTTGGATGGACCATATGCACCTGCGAGAAAGACATTAATTAAGATGCACGGCAGGGCAGAGTGCAGACTCCATACCTGCACCTTTACGAATGAATAAATGGACAAATATGACAACGGCTAGCCCACAGCATTTGATGTTGTGATACATTTTCTTTGACCGTGCATCAAAGATTATTAGGGAGCATGCATGGGCATTCAACGATTTTTGTTCAATACATCATCACCAAAAGTAATGGGCGGCGAATCAGGAAAACGGCAATCGTCTATACCTGAGCCTCCTCTTGCATATGACATCCAAGAGCAAAAGCTCAGCTCAAGAGACATTCCATTTGAAGCTAAGAGCATATTTGTGGAATGCTGGGTGTACTTCTATCGTACAAGTGTCGTCCTTATTCCAACGTATTGACTTTGCGGCATTTCCCAAAACTGCAGAGCTAATCCCAAATCAATGCACCTTCCAACCAAGCAGCACTCATCGCCGTCCATCACTCACAAACCTCTATCAGAAGTGCCACTTCGGCGCCTCCGGCCCACCCCTCTCTCCCCTCCGCTCTCTCCCCTCTGCCTGGGAACCGCTCGGGGCACCGCGGCCCCCGTCGACAAACTAGTTTGCGTCTCATTGAGGTGGTAATGACGGGTTAGCTGTCACAATCGACATCAGCGCCGGCGGCCCCAATCAAAACGGGCCCCCCACCGGCCCCCTCACGACTAATTGGTGCATAAATTGAGCGGAAAAGCGCGCAGCTGAAGCGCTGCTACAGTGTCGGTGTGGCGCGACCCGACAGGACTGGTGTCGGAGGAGCGGGGACGGGTGCCGGGACGGTGGGAGGTGGTCGGCGCGATGCCACCTTGGACGACGGATAAAGACGGCGCAGCGGGCGGAGGTGGTCTGCACGGCGCACAGTACAACTGAGCAGATGTTTGGCGGTGTTTAAATTTGAACGGTTGTCTAACTGGTTTTACTTCATGGGAGGAATAGGCTGGGTGGGTTGGAAAACGGCGATTAAAGATCGCCACCTTGTTTCAGCCGGAAGGAGAGCAAACCAGCGAACCTGCTCTTGTTCGCTGAGCGAACAGATCCATATTGCCAATAATAAGCATATTTATTGAAGGTTCTCATAAGTGTTTTCGGGTCTTATGAGCTTCAAAGCTAAATGTTCAAATTCAAATTCAATTCAAAGCTAGTGTTCGTGGAATCATACGCTTTTTCTAGCCGAGGGCTGTGTTGCTTTTTAACTCTGAGCAATCTTCTGCTCCATTTGTGTCGCTGACCATACAACACCTCATCTACCATGCTAAAGCTCAGCCCCTCTGTGTCTCTCCGGAACCCCTCCTCCCTCCCTCCCCTCCCCGTCGCTCGCAGTGGACAGGGCTGATCCTGTTGTCTGGCGACGTCCCACTAACAGACCGGACAATCAGCACACACCAGCACCAATCGGCGCCTCGTTAGCGCCAACGAGCTCCCGGACGCTCCCGGCACCTCGCGCCACCAAAAGCGAGCTGATCGCGCGCCTAATGGCCGGGGGGAGGGGGGAGAGGGAGTGTCGCATCGGCTGATGAGGTGCGATCTTATGATGATAGGGACAATTACTGATGCGAAGAAATCAACAGACTGACCGCTGATGGTAATTTGGGAGATGCGGCTTCGTGAGTGACACCGTATTCGGTAGTGTGCCGAAGAGGAATTTTTATTATGGCCGACATGCATGGGTGTTATAACTATGTACTTGGACTAACTAGAGCTAAGAATACATATAGGAAGGCTATACCAACAAGCAAAAGCACAACTCCCAAAACTGTGCAAATGTGTAAATAGAATCTGAAGCATTAGAAAAATATTTGACTAAAAATGTGCGTTTCTCATGTCAAAATAAGACATTCGTTCATAATTTTGGTTCTTGGTTTCAAGGAGCGAAAGCAGGGACTACCCTACGTTCGCTCCTTCTTATCCTCGTTGTGTCATGGGGTATCTCGTTTACAGACTACGAGTTACGGAATGCGGATCATATTGTTCGTGGCTCAAAGTCCGTCTATAAGCCTCTCTCTGGAAGGATTTCGTGTAAACCATTGTAGTTATTGGACTAGCTTTAGCTGGAAAGCCATCGCCATTCAAGAAAGCCATTCAAGCTACAAAGATTTGAAGTCAGGTTTGTGTGCACAGCCTGGCTTAGGCGATCCTATTGCTTATGTCCCATATCCTAAAAATAAAGCAATGGTGAAAACATTTTAAAAAAACGTAAAACACGGGAACGTGACCCCGGCCCTACACATTATACGAATGTGCATGTGAGCCATTCCAGCTGAATCATCGGAGCGAAATTAGGCAAAGGAGAGTTACAGCCTACAGGCATGGTGTTTGAGATATAAAGCTACTTAAGACAAGTGTCGCGTAAAGACATATTTTGAAATATTTGTCTTGTGATGAAAAGCGTGAAGAGTTAAAGCCGTAATGTTAAATGCGCGAGCTACTGGGAGGCAGAAAAAATGGCATGAGATGAGACCTAAGCTAGCTAGCTTGGAGGCCCTCGTTCCAAAAGCACTGATTACCTGAGAGTGCAGGTTGAATGTTTTATGCAATTCATAGCAAATATGAGGAAAGCACGAACGCTGTTTGATTTGAACAAAAGGACATCTTTTGTTGTATAAGTACAGTGCATATGTAGTTTTGAAAAACGAGAAATAACACCAAGACAGGAACCTTCAGGAAGTTATGTCGCGGTCAGTAGCGGCGGAACACCTTCAATTGAGGGGGGACACTGCCGACTTTTGGTCCCATTCTTTCCATGCAACGCCCATAGGGCTAATGTTAACCCTCGTACGACCAGGCCATTTCTCATAACACGAACGACCAGGGGGGGGGGGTTGTTACGACCCCCCCCCTGGCGTTTCGAAACGGAAGGTCGTAGAGCTTAGCGGAAAAGACCAACGGATTGCTCTCAACGAGATCTCGCGATTGGTGGTATATTTTTTGGTCCTAGGTCAACATTTGACCTACTTATGACCGGTCAAAGGTCAAATTTTCGGAAAAATCTAACTTTTTCAGATTTCCGCGCCGATTGCGGCAAAACGGTAAGAGATATCGACTTGAAACCTTCACTATCGTGATCCTTGATCAATTCTCTATCGTTTGGTGCGTATTTCGATGTCATAACTCTAAAAATGATGCGTTGGGAGCATCGGAAGTCTGCAAGGTCATTTGTGCATTGGGTCACGTCAGGCGTGTGACGTCACTGACCTGACCCTGACCCAAAATGAACTACAAGAAACAACCGACGATGCCTGAAATGGATAGCAAATTCGAATTCAGGGCATCAAAATACCCCGAAAAGGCATACAAGTGCAAGAAGTCATTACAGGTCAACCGAGGTCACTGACCTGACCTTGACCTTTAGTAACCTTGAAAAGGTCAACGGACATTGTGCCAATGTCAAATCAGCCAGTTATGGTTCTAAAACAATCCATCAGTGTGTCAGGTCAGTCGGCATTTATACCAATGTGAAGCAATCTCCAATTTAGCGTAAATCTGGCCGGAGGTTGTTCCCTTTATGACGTCATAACTCCGTGACCTGACATGACCCGATCAATTTTTTTCGGCAAAAGATGCGCAAAGGTTGCCCCAGAGGGTATTGAAAATTTCAGCCCGCTACGACAAGCCGTTTAGCGTGCACTTCGAAAAAACCTCAGGGGGGGGGGGGGGGTTGATACAACCCCCCCCCCCCCCCTAGGCGTTCTAGGGTTAAAATGCCAAAATCAAAGGGGGGCACGGTGCCCCGGTGCCCTCCCCGTTCCACCGCCTATGGTCGCGGTATGCGCAATACACATTGCTTTCATTCCATGGTTATCATGTTCTGTGAATATCAAACGAGGATTAGCAGATCATAATGGCTTGCAGATGATCAGCAGAGTGCGGGTTTGTCAGCTTTTCTGTTTCGTTGGGAAACGAGGAAATTTTGTGATGACGATATGCGCATACCTAGTTATGCATTATTGAAATGAGCTGATGTGCTTCTTTATGAAGCTTATAGACGTTTGGTTAGAAATAGCCAGATTCGACTATGCTGTTGCTGTGTTGTGTGACATTGGGATAGACCGGAAGCAACAGGTGAATAGCGAATGAATGAACATTATTTAGCCGTAATAGTTAGAACGATGTCCTTGCAAAGTATGTTTATTTCAATTATTTTCTCACAATGCTGGTGTAATGCTAGAAATAACCATTTATACAGTTATAATTCCTTACATCCATTAAAACAGATCTGTAAAATTATTGCACACGTACCGAAATCCTCGTTTGCGCCATCCTCAGCGGAGGCGGCGGCCATGGCGTCCTCTTCCTCCTGCTCCTCCTTCGCCTCATCTCTCCGCCCCAGGATGTCTCTGATCAGGAACGACCGGTGCGGGTCGGCGCCACTCATCCTGGCTCCCAGCTCCTGACTCCTAGTTCCTGGCACCTGATTCCAAACCCCGGCTTCTGTCACTGGTCTAATGAATAACCTGCTAAAGAATGTCAAGTCTGACTCGTCGAGTCTTCTGGCTTTTGCCTCCTGAATACAGGTTTGAGCCTGGAACTCCTGAGTCCAACACCCGATTCCCGACTCGGACGCTGATTCCTGACCTGTGACAGTCTGTCAAACACCCATCAGTCACGGTGATGAATCGCGGCACATTCCGCTGCCGCCGCCACCCGGGACGGATAGGCCCCGCCCCCAGCTGTCGGCATCGCCTGCCCGCCCGCCGATTGGCTAGAGGTTCGCGGGCTGGAGCCTGATTGGCTGGCAGGGAATGGGTTTATGATGTGACGAAGGGGAGAAGGTGGAGACCACTTGTCCGCAAAGGCTGATTTTCTGAGGACAAATTGCCTTGGATGGCGCATCAGAATGCGTAAGGGCGTATTAGATGAAAATGGATTGTCTTTTATTCTTTAAGGAATGATGGAGCAAGCGAATGGTTGAATGCTCTATAGTCTTAACAATTATATCGGATATACCCATTAATGCGCTAGTTGAGAAGATGGCTGAAGTAAACTTAACGTAAATGTTAAGTCGAAGCCTATACGCTGCCACATATGTAGGTTTTGTCACATGTTTTCGTTATGCTTAACCCTAACTATTACTGGAAAAAACCCTATTCCTGGTGTTGGTGGTGGTGTGGGGGGGGGGGGGGCGATAGGACCTCAACTGTAGTTTTTTTTTTGCTCTCGATGGAAAACCACTTGAGCAAGGATTTCGAAATTTGTTTTTTTTTTGCTTTTTATTGAAAACATTGCGTCAAAAATTGAGTTTCTAGTTTGCACATCTAGGCGTTTCCAGGACCAGTTCCTCGGGGACAGCTTTGGTCCAGCTTTGACTGCTCAGACATTTGCCGCTAAGCAGCGATTTACATAGGTATCAAAGTAAATCAAATAAAAGTTTCATCAAAATCATAAGTGTTTTTGATAAGTGTCCTTATGATTTTGATAAGTTATCAAAATCATAAGTGTCCAATCCAGGTAGTTCATGTTACCTATGTTTACACATATCGGCTCCGTCTACCATTTGCATTGGTCGTTTCAGGGTGGTCGAATTATCGCATCGTCAAAGCACATCGTCACTGGAATCACCGGACCACGGCCGGTGCCTTTCCGCTCAGTTGGATACTGTGCCGCAGCGCACGCTGCTCTGCGGCACAGCATCCTTCAGGCGCAGTCGCTTACTGCCATCTAGCGAGCGGGATCAGAAGCTTGCGAGTGAGGAAAACGCTGTGCGCCACTCCGCGACGCGGTGCAGTGGTCACTGACGTGATCCTTTAGTGGTTTATTTTTTTATTTAAATCATGCATGTCTCATTTCACCAAAGCATATAAATGGGTGGATTGCTCGCTATTACGGCTTGCTGTCTAACTAATTTAACCCTAGAACATCCCGCGACTTCTTAAACGCGCTTAACAATGCAAATTGTAGTAGGCACAAGTATCATTGGTATAATAATCCGCTATAGGTAATAGTCCGTCCTTTATTACTATCAGCTCTTTCTTGCATGATAGTCACGCAGCGGGTTTTCTCCATGAAAGTTTATTCCAAAGTGTCGTCTTGATAAATGCCTGTATAAGGTCTGGTTACATATTATTGTCATGTTGCAGTCTGTTTAAAGAACAGTATTGTTTATTAACTGGCTATTGCTTTCACAGCCTCATTGCTAAATATTGCATGTATTCGTGAATCGCTGTGCAATGTGCATGTCTGTTGTATATGTAGCTTGTATGTAGGGGAAGATGGGGGAACACCGCCCTTTGGGGAACACCGCCCACCCGATATCAGAAATATAAAAAGGTCTAGAGCGACAGCTGACTGTCTTTTGGCAGCGTGACGACAACAGAAGTGCAGGTATGGGCACTGGGCAGTGCACCGCATTGGTTTAGGTGATTTGCGAGGCGTTCCTAATTTTATGTTTCGAGAATGCGTTTTATACTTTTTCTAGCATAATAAGCAGAAGAAAACTGATCTTATTTGACAGACATTAGTCCTGAAGAAGTATTTTATGCCATAATTGGGACTCATCCAAGCATTACGTGCTCCTGCTCTAGCGAAATTTTTGTCGTGCTGCCATATTGAAGGATTTTTTAAAAGAAAAATGCAGACACTTGGGTAACACCGCCCAATTGGGAAATTCGGTATTTAAAAGCACATTGTGACACCTAACCCAGGAGTGGCGCATTTCAAATAAAGAAAGAACGTTGTTGCTATGTTTTCTTTTTAGAGGATAATGAAAAATTTCGAGAAAATGAAATTTTGGGACTTAACCCTCGCCCGTAAACGGTGTTTTGCCACCTTCGCCCATGCAGGGGGGGGGGGTGGTGCGACCCCCCCCTGGCGTTTGAAAACGGAGCGTCGTAGAGCTTAGCGGAAAAGACCAACGGATTGCTCTCAACGAGATCTCGCGATTGGTGGTATTTTTTTTGGTCCTAGGTCAACATTTGACCTACTTATGACCGGTCAAAGGTCAAATTTTCGGAAAAATCTAACTTTTTCAGATTTCCGCGCCGATTGCGGCAAAACGGTAATAGATATCGACTTGAAACCTTCACTATCGTGATTCTTGATCAATTCTCTATCGTTTGGTGTGTATTTCGATGTCATAACTCTAAAAATGATGCGTTGGGAGCATCGGAAGTCTGTAAGGTCATTTGTGCATTGGGTCACGTCAGGCGTGTGACGTCACTGACCTGACCCTGACCCAAAATGAACTACAAGAAACAACCGACGATGCCTGAAATGGATAGCAAATTCGAATTCAGGGCATCAAAATACCCCGAAAAGGCATACAAGTGCAAGAAGTCATTACAGGTCAACCGAGGTCACTGACCTCACCTTGACCTTTAGTAACCTTCAAAATGTCAACGGACATTGTGCCAATGTCAAATCAGCCAGTTGTGATTCTAAAACAATCCATCAGTGTGTCAGGTCAGTCGGCATTTATACCAATGTAAGGCAATCTCCAATTTAGCGTAAATCTGGCCGGAGGTTGTTCCCTTTATGACGTCATAACTCCGTGACCTGACATGACCTTGACAAAGAAAATACCAAAAGTTGCGCAAAGGAGGCCCCAGAGGGTACCGAAAATTTGAGCAGGCTATCTGAAACGGTTCGGCGTGTAGCTAAGAAAAACCTCAGGGGGGGGGGGGGGGTTGCACCAACCCCCCCCCCTACATGGGCGAGGGTTAAAGTCGTCTAGTTATATAAATGAGTACTACATTGTCCCAGGTTTATGATAAAATCGTTTCCACTGTATTTTAGAAATTTACTAAAACGCCTCGAAATTTACGATAACAAGAACAACTTAATAGTCCAGCAATCTGCAAATTGCGTTGCCTGCTGAGCTCGGGCGGTGTTACCCAACGGTCGGTGTTACCCCGAAAAATGTAGACCTTTACTAAATGTGGAATAATGCAATTATGAACGACACTACAAGAAAACAATTGGTTGATATGAATGTAAAATTGATGCGACAATACAATGAAACTGAGAGATCATTTGGTCAAAAATTACGTGACTAGACCCTAAAAGGTTAAGGGGGTCGGTGTTCCCCCATCTTCCCCTAACTAAGTGCCACAGCATATTTGTATTCGCTTATGTATGTACATACATGCCCCCTACTGTTTCAGAGAAGTGATTGTTGTCTCAGTGTGTTTTCTTAGAGCGTGCGGCACAAACACTGCGCCTTTCTTTGACTTCCGGCGCTTTATTCACACCTAGTCATACATTCTAGAAATTTCCAGACATCAAAGAGAAAGCGTTGCATTGATGCACCTTTATTCGGGTCAAAGCTGCTGCGAGCGGCCGGCGCCGGCGGCGATTCGGCTGCGATTCCAGCCGCTCGGCTCTCTCTCTCCGGCTCTCGGTGCCCGCGGCCAACCGACGGCGCAAAACTCACAAAGCAATCTTGGCTCAATCTGGCCGGCGACAAGTGGCCCGGCCTCACATCGCGCATTGTTTAGCGGCGCACACCGCCGGCGGTGGTCCACGCGACAGCCGCGGATTAAACAGGCCTCCGAACGGATAGCAAACAATCGGGCCAGCTTTGAATACAGATGAGGCGCACCGCCGCCGGCGCCGCCAGCTGCAAATGAGGAGAGCGGCCTCTCTCAAAAGGGTGCCGCTCAGCTTGGTCTCGTCCCGGGACCGTGGAGCGTACACTGGTCCCCACAGACGTTCCGGCGGCGCCGCGGGCGAGTTGGCTCAACGGACTGTCTATACACTGGTGACCAGGGCCAGGGTGGTATACCAATGATACACTCATTGGACAATCATAGGGCAACAGCGAGGAACCAACAACAATCAAAGCGTGGCGCTACAACACAGCTCGGTGGGTTGGCTGGTCTACAATTATAGGTGCGGCTCACCATTGTCAACGTTACCAACACATCAACATCTCATTAACAGAACACATCAGTAACTTCAACATGAGATTCAAGCTCCTTCCTTGTACTGTGCTAATTGCAATGATTGCATTAACCCTCGCCCTGGCAGGGAATTTTTCATAACACGGCCTGGCAGGGGGAGGGGGGGGGGGGGTCGATGCGACCCCCCTCGCAATTGGCTCCTATGGCACCTAGAAACACCAAATTTGGTAGGTAGGTGGTCCCCCTAGAGTTCTCGCCCCTGTGCAAATTTGGTTGCTTTAGGTCAATATTTAAGGGCGTTTGGGAGGTATGAATGTAAAAATTTCGCAAAAAACAGGTCAAAAGTTTTTCGCTTATAAATTTTGATCTAATTAAGATAGACTAAAAAAGAAAAGCACCAGTGAACTCAGCACGTCAAGGCGCGTCGAATGATATACTTTAATGCTTGCTTAAGTGTACTTAAAATTTTCCTTAATTTTTAAGTAAACTTTAATTAATTAATTACGTTCAACACAATGAGACCATTTTTTAAGCTCTAGCGTCATTATGTGCTAAGTTATTGGCAAAAACGTCATTTGACCTCAGTTAACCTCATTTGACCTGACCCATGGATAAGTACACCAAACAAAGAAGCACCAAGTGACCTGCTGTTAAAGGAAAAGGGCCACCTTTAACATGGGGATTGAAACTGAGATAGCCATCTTGTAGCCCGTGTCCGAAAACCTATCTGTCTACCTCCTTACGGCCGATTTCGGCCTCCATTCGTAGTTATCGGCAATTTTAAAAGAAAATACGCCAGGAATGCGTCCTTATCCCAGGAATGCGTTCTTATCCGACAATACAGCCACCCGCGGCGAGGCTTTGGTTTTTTACCAATCAGCTCCAACCAGCTCAGCTTTAACAAATCAGCTTATTTGACACAATCCGACGAGTCTGTCTTCTGAACGCTGATTGGCTTGAGTGTGACGTCATCGCTATGCCATCATACAGTAGGTGCCGTAGAGAGTATCAACATAGTACCAATATGTTAAATAGTTTTAAATACTTTTTAGCGAATTGTGCACTTCTGGCACCAGTTTTAAAAAGAAAATGAAAAATAATAATGTCAAAATGAAAAACAACGATATCTTCATATTTCACGAAGGTGGCCCTTTTCCTTTAAGAACTATGGTTTCAAAGCACAAAAGTGATAGAACGAAGCGGATATCTCCAGTATTTTCCGAATTTAGTATTTCCTCATAGGTTCAACATTACGACGTAATGACCTCTAACTGACCTCAGGTCAGGACATAAAAAAACCCGAACTATATGTTATACAACTCGGTGAACTTAGCACATCCTGAAAGTTTGAAGGAAATCAGTCCAACACTATGAGTTGGACAGGTGCAAAAATAAAATTGAAATTTGACCATAACCTTTTACCGGTTTTTCTGACCTAGTGACCTGACCCAAGGTCACCTAGACCTGAAATTTTTAGGTCATATGCAAATAGGTTGCCCCATAGGCTGTGCCAAATTTGTATCTTCGAAAAACCTTAGGGGGGTCGCATCGACCCCCCCCCCCCCTGCCAGGGTGAGGGTTAATAAGATTATTTCTTTCTTTAACAGCAATATCGGGTAGCCACTACAAGCGCGTAGCATTGCGTAATGTTAGTATTTTTGTTTGATCTGTTGATCTCTCACCCTCGCAACAGAACAGTTAGCACAGGAAATGGGTACATGGGTATATGGGTATAGCATGTGATGCATTGCATACACTTGGTACACACAAATTACACCAATAAGAACATTGATTAGCCATAAGTTAAAAAGCGTTTCAGCAAAAAATGCTTATAAGTGTTTGTGCAAAATAGGTGGTGGCTAAACACGGTAACACAAGCAGCATCGGAAACTCGACTAATCAGACGACTATCATTCTGTTATGTTGCCGTCACACTGGTGGGATTTATCTACTAATTAAAAACCATTCAGCATTAAATTCAAAAGTAAGTGACAGCCGTCATTAAAATAAGTTCAACGCTACGAGCATTACGAGCATGAAACGCTTATTTATGCTTTGCAGCAATATTAATGGTGCTTGTTTAATTGTCGGAACGCCTCTTGGATGTAGGGCATTGTTTCTACTTGAATAATTTATATGTAGGTGACCTTAAGCCCTTAAGACCTTAAGTGAAGTGAAGTGAAGTGAAGTCTTCTCTTCGTCGTCTTCTTCTCATCATCGTCGACTACAGCATCGTCTTCAACATCTTCTGGAGGTCAGTCTGGTTTCTTCGTCTTTACACTAGGGCATAAGGTCACCTACATATAAAATATTAATGGTGCTTCTCAGCTCTACTTAAAATCATAATATGCGACCAATTGGTGTGTTAGATCGCAAAATTAATACAATCAGCGTTTGATTGGTTGTTACCGACGAACATGATAGTCATCAAATTGTCAACCAGGAATAATCTGCATTACGTTGATTAACTCATCACACGGACTTCCTGATACGACATAGTCATTTTTACTATGTCCCCACATTGCACACGAAAACACGTCATACACTACACATGTTTGTGCGTTCACACCAGGGTCTTATACCGCCCTACGACATTTTAAATGCTCATTATCTAGCGGCATTGCTGTCTTTCAAACGACCGTATATGGATATTCATGGTTCGGTGCATGGATGTGCGTTCAGTAGCGGCGGAACACCTTCAATTAAGGGGAGGGGGGGGGGGGCACTGCCGACTTTTTGTCCCATTCTTTCCATGCAACGTCCATAGGGATAATGTTAAAATACCAAAATCAAAGGGGGCACGGTGCCCCGGTGCCCTCCCCGTTCCGCCGCCTATGTGTGCGTTGTCTGCATGGAAGTGGAATGGAAGGTGAAAGGTCCCGAAAATGTCTACTCATGTGTTCATTATGACGTCAGCTATAGTTTAAATGTATGTATGCCTCCCATTCTCCCCACCCAGCCAATCCTACATATGCTCACATACCCTGTAAAACGTCACACCACCTGATTCCAGCAGGACACGTCCTCGCCTGAGAGCCCTACAGGTAGCTCTCGCTGGGGTCGAAGTCGCCCGTGGCCGGGTTGCGCGGCCCCTTCGTGTAGGCGATGATGCCCAGGACGCTGATCCCCGGTGGTACGGGACTGGCGTTGGGAGTGGTGGCTGGTTTTGCGTCCAGGCCATCCTGCTGACTGGGTACGGAGCTCTGCACCAGTGGTGCAGGACTGGGCACCAGTGGTGCCGGGCTCTGAACTAGTGGTACAGGGCTCGACACTAGTGGTGTTGGGCTCTGCACAACTGGTACGGGACTCTGCACCAATGGAACTGGACTAGGCTGGTTAGACACAGAGTTGCCCGGCTTGGAAACCTGACTCGCCTGGTTCGCTACGGGGCTGCACGGAGTTGTGGTTGGGAGCGACTGATTAGACAGCTGGCTGTTGGGATTGGTCAGGCTGGACTGATTGGTCAGCGGACTGGACTGGTTGGGCGCCGGACTGGGCTGAAGGGGCTCCCGTTCGGATTCCGCTGCCGCCAACACCGGTTCGGGGCTCGGCGAGCTGCCCTTGCTGCCCTCGCCGCGACGTGGGACGGCGATACTGAAACACGGTCCGTCCGGGGTCTCCGGCCGGGGCGAGGGGGACCGAGGTGTTGGACTGTATCGGTCAGCGTCAGCACCCTCCCCCGGTGGCGGAGTGGCACAGACAACCGTCACCCTCGGTCGGCGGTCAGCGCTCGGACGGCGGTCGGCGCTCGGACGGCGGTCGGCGCTCGGGCGGCGCGACGCGGACGGGCCGGCGCCCGAGCCACCCAGCGGCTGACCGGGGTCCAGCATGCGAGTGGCGGCGACCAGTCCCAGGGCGGGGGCAGCCACCACGGCTCCTCCGGTGGTGCGAGCGGCAGCCCGCTCCTGCAGCTTCTGACGGAGAAGACGCACCTTTTCCTCTTTCTGCCGAAAGGAGTGCGAGATGTGTTATACGTCGCCTGAGACCTGAATGATATGAAACACCGATGGGAATGGGCGTTGAGGACACACGAAGGAGAATCGTGTATGCTCATATGATTAGACGGAATCAATATTATATTTTTTGTTATTTTCAGGGCAAATATCGGAATCGACGGGGCATCTCTACTCACCTCGGCGATGAGTCTCTGCAGCTCGTCGTTTTCGGAGAGCAGTTTCCTGTAGCGCTCCTCCTCCTCTCGACTAGGCATCTCCTCAGCCGGGTCCACCCGCTCACGGGGATTGTGGATCACGTCCATAATCTGCGAGCGCACAATGTGACAAGCTCACTATGGCTGGGTTCCGAAATAAAGTTCCCGTTGTATCAAGTATAACATTTATAAAATGTGATGATTTATTCACGGATTTGACGTTTGCTATTCATTTGGCACAGATCCTGGGCAGCTATGAATGTTTTAATGATTTGTAATAAGAGATGAATAAATATCGATAAATTGAAGAACAAAATCCATGACAACACCAATCGCTTGCGACATGAGCTGACTCATACCTTTGGGAAGAAGATGAGCCCCATGGAGATATAGCAACAGAAGACGATGGCCAGCGCGACGAAGGCGAAGCTGGCGTCCTGTTGGCTGCCGATGACCATGGAGACGGGTGCCGTGATCAGACACAACACCACCACGTTGTAGATGCTCATGCCGACCAGCCGCGAGTCGTTGATCTCCTTCAGTTTGATACTGCGCGTCTCGTAGGCCAGGAAGAGACCGAAGATGAGCAGCAGGCCCTTGAAGCCGTACAATATACCTGCCGGAAACAGGTTATGTAGGTTGAAGCATAAGTTTTATTGATATTCATGTGTGTATGAAGACGAGATATAGGGAAATCCTTCCCCAGTCAGTTGATGGCAATGACAGTCCAGAGCTCAAGGACAAAGTTCGTTACATACATGAGAGTCAGACATTGAGGCTGAGTCGATAACCACGGGACTCGTTTCCCTCCTTACCGAGCCAGGTGGTGAGGTTGGGGCAGTAGCAGTGCTCCAGCAGCGGCTTGAACTTGATGTCCTCCTGCGTGTTGTGCGGGTCCTCCAGCGGGAAGCTCTCGATGTCCCTGTACAGCGGGTCCATGATGTGCCAGGTGAGTAGGAAGGCCACGTCCACTAGCAGCAGGCAGCCCACCAGGATGTACAGACGCCGCGGCTGCACCTTTATCTGAGGGGAAAATCGTGTGCATTGTCAGCCCGAAAGTAAAAAAGGATATAATGATGAAAAAGCGCACCTGCCTATACGCCTTTGTGTCCAGACTAGCCAATGTTTGCACAAGCCGTTTTCACGACGGAACTTTCGCAGAGGAACTTATTTGATACCTAAAAAGTACCTACTCTTTGAGGCCTTAACATCCCTCAAACTGAAATATTTTATGTTCAAAATAATTTTAGAAGTTTAAATCCGGGCATTCTTTGCCCTCAAATCACTTATTTATTTACAAACACAGCAATTTTCGGTTCTAGTAGCCCACCTTTCGACTATGAGGTATCAAATCAGCGTGGCAACTTGCTCCCTCTTTGCTCCCTCGGGTATCTAATTCCGGAATTCTTAAAAACAAGGAAAGTATATATCGAGTTCTCTTTCATACCTATTCAGTTATGTTTTAATGATGATTAAAATATGGCAAATTTTTTAATTACATTTCATATAAGAAAACACGCAAAACAATGAAACAAAAATAACTACGGCAGATAATTACCTTCAGGTATCTAATTCCGACCAATCAGCACCTCAGTAGGATATGACGTCATACAAGAATGGTGGTGAAGGCCGTTTGCAGTCCCGGCCGGTAGGTCACGTGACCGCCGGGCGCCTCGGGTCACGCGGCGGTCGGGAGTCGGACGCGGGGCGTGGTCGCGGGCGGACGCGCGGGGCATCATGCTTTGCTTTGCTTGCTTTGTCAACTTCATATAACTTACTATCGCATTCGTGTGAAAGCCAAACACTGCTCAGTGCCCTTAGAAATTGAGTTTTGGAAAGCTCAAGTCCCTATAGCTCCTCAGGTCGGCAACAGTTGAAGCCTCATCTGAACCCATGTGAAAAAACGAGGGTAAGGAACCTTGTGTTGCTTTTTCTTTTACCGTCATAATTATCTCAAACCATCACAATTTTGAGTTGCCACATTGTCTGTTTCACTACATTCGTGTAAAACTTGGGTGAAGGCTGGTGGCTCAAAGAAAGGTGAAGATATTTCTTTAAGTGCCTAATCCGTGAAATATCCCGGCTTTACAAATCTACACTTTTCATTTTCTCCACGATACATTTTTTAAAATTGTTTAAATTTAATCTACATTTGTTAAAATCGGGGCTTTGGTTTTGTGTAAACTAGATCATAAAGTTTACTATAGTTTTGTGTAACCTGATGGCTGAAGAAAATAGTAATTTTGCTAAAATGATGTGCGGAAATTTGTTGCTTTCCAAATCAAATTACTCATACCTATATTTCATTCAAAATTAGGAGGCATTATTACTGTTTTTTCTTGTAACATGAACTGAGTTTGGGTACGGTGCTCCGGAAACGTTGTGGAACTTTAAGCTAGCTAGAGCAGTTTCCATAAAAATTGTTTAGATAGTTGACATGGCTTGTTGACAACTCTTTTGCTGTTTCTAAAAAAGTGAAAAAAATATTTTCCTGCATTAAGCACACAAGGCATGTTATTCTCATAAGCTATCGAATGTGTGTGTGTTTTTTTAAGCTGTTTTTTAAGCTTTTAAGCTGTAACTTCAGTTACTTCACTTTAGAACATATTGCCCAGAATGCGTCACTGATCATGAGCTGGTATATCATATCATATGTAGCAAATACATAAATGAGAATAGTGTGTCATTAATTTTTGTGCATGCTTCTGGATCATCTGTAATTACATCAAAGGCTCGGCTCAAGAGTGTCCTGTCGACCAGCTTATGCCCAACCCTTTCTGTCCGCAGAACGTCGCCTGCGACTCCCGCACGCCGTTTGCCCCGGCCGTCCGTACTGGTCTTCGCGCTGCGAGCCGCGCTGGAGTTCGCGGCGGCGTCGTGGAGCTCCCATCGGGACGGCGTGTGATGCCCGCGTCGAGCTTATAAGCCGTGAGCTTCGATTGGCGGCTCACGCGGTCACCAGCTGTATGTACAGCCTCGGCCCCGACGACCCCGCTAATGGCCGAGACCGGCATACCCCCGGCATGGGTCCGCTGTCCGGCGCAGCGCTGGCCGCCCGCATGCTACTTTTGGCTGTATCGCTGCCCAGCGGGAGCGCGCTCCACGCTGCGGAAGAGGTACACGTTGCGACCCGACTGAGGACCGCAACCGGATGGTGACACGTCGGCCTCTGCGCCCTGGCCGGGGCAGGCGTGACCGACGTCACAGTGGAGGAACGCCCAAACAAGACCAGCCCACCGTCGGAGCAGCATGGAAATATCATGTTCTGCCTGGACGTCGGACCCGGCGGCCGCAGTGCACCTGCACACGTGCGGAGAGGGGCGCTGGAGGCTACTCTGGAGCTTCTGCCATTCCGCGGCGCGACTGCTGGCAAAACGGCGGCGATTGAGGCGGTTGGGAACAGCTGCAGCAATGGTGATGGCGGTGATGGCGACATGGCGGTTTGGGACTTCATCTCAGCGCGGCCGCCGCCCAGGCGCCGCTGCGCCCGGCTGCTCAGCCACCTACCGGATGGCGGGTGGCCCTTACGGCCCTCACGCCCGTTCGGTCTGCGGCCACGTTGTGGGGTGGCGGTCGCGGGGTTAGCGGCGTTGGACTTCGTCCTTTATCAAGACTGCACCGTACCATCTGAACGGATGGATCTGCCAAGAAAGATGGCATCCAAGGCGGCTATGAGGCGATCACAAAGCTTCACCAAGAGCTTCTCCTTCATGGAGCCGGCCGGCCGTTAAGTCGCAACACCGGCTGCCGAGTGCCAACAGCTGCGTGCGCTGGCGCCGACGCGTTGTGGGCCGCGCTGCTGACGCCCAAGCTGCGATATCAACCATCTATGAATAAGTGGCAGCGGTGGCGGCTTGTCAGTTGTTAACGTGCCTTAACAGACGTTGCGAATAGCCCGCGTTGGAATCGCATGGTTGGCAACACAACGCAAGTAAAAATGGGCTTCCTTGATGAACCTACTTTTTAAGCATTGTAGCCTTTGTAATTTTGGATGTTTTGCTGTAGATATTATTTTCTACATATATACTATATAGGCACTCACGTGCTTTAAATCGCGCAATGCAATTGAACCATGGTAAAGACAATGATAAATGAACTGAGAGCTGACATGCCCCATGCTTTGTGTGTGTATGTGTGTGTGTTTTTTTGTTGTTTTTTTGGCGAGTCGATAAAAGTGGTTTTGGACACTGGATGAGTTTTTAGGGGTGTGGTGAGGGGGGATGTAATTCCACAGACCTTCTGTCAGATTCACTAATGCAGTAGGTCTGTGCGGTGTTTAGTTATCGGAGCATTCTTTGAAAGTCGTGAATAGGGCCACCGAGTACCTAAAGCCGTGATATTCCCCCACAAAAACTTCTTTTAAATAACCGGGGATAGGTACATGAGCAGAGTAAATGCTATTACGAACGCCTATCACAATGCTGAGCGAATAGGAAAATCCATAGATGGAGAATTGTGCCGCGTTACGGGTGCTCGGGCGCAGCCAATCCACCGTTACCCCAGCGGTGACCTTGACCCGCATCGTCTGTCTCGGCTCCAAAGCCAAACCGGCGTGGAATTGGGAGCGTTCGAGCACTCATGGTCCAGCGCAATTCTCCACCTAAATCCATTCCTGATACACATTTGCTTGCTCATAGTCATGTAACCCCGGTAAATTCACCCAACTTTCATATTGGTCGCTCCATAGACAGATGGCCACAGAGATCAACTTAAAAGGCCATTGTTGCATTCATTTAGTGGAGATCATTAAAGAGCCGTGACAGGCCACAAGTCGCGTGACATCATACGTGTAACGACCAATGACGTCGGCCTGCAAAACCCAATGGAAGCGGCTAGCAGCGTGCAATAAAACAGGGCGCTGCTTTCTAAATGTCTGTCGTGCGCCATAAATGAATATATTCTTTGTAGCCTGGCAACTCAGTATCTTTTTTAACTATTGTACTAGTATTTAATAATTTCATAATTTTATAATTGTGCTTACGCTTTATGTTGATATTAGTGATAAATCCTTAGATAAAGTAAATCGATGTGATATTTAATAGAAAAATAGCAAACTAACGCACCATTCATTCGAAAGCTGGGGAACCTACTAAAAAGAACTACTAAAATTCCTGAGGAACCAAAGGATCAAATGGGGATTAAATAGATGCCTGCTATTCCGTCGTGAAAACGGCCACAATGAAGCTTTTGTTAGAAGTAGATGCACTGTAGTCGGTAAAGAAGTCACTGCACTGGATCAACAGCTTTAAAAAGCAATCCTGGTCGCAAGCAAGCAATCTTATAGGTCGCGTTATTCAGTAGCGGCGGAACACCTTCAATTAAGGGGGGGGGGGGCACTGCCGACTTTTGGTCCCATTCTTTCCATGCAACGCCCATAGGGCTAATGTTAAAATGCCAAAATCAAAGGAGGGCACGGTGCCCCGGTGCCCTCCCCGTTCCGCCGCCTATGGCGTTATTCCAAGTAATTTCTACAATATTCTTTTTTTCGGAAATGAAACAGCATCGCAACATTTATGTAGCTGCGTCCGTGTTCCTATTTATTGTTCCTATGCACATGTGCATTGTATATTCGCATCCATATCTTACCTTCTCCTCCGCCTTTGTGGCGAACCGATGCACGCGCCAGATCTTGGTGAACATGGCGCCGAAGCTGAGTGTGAAGCCGACGCTGAGCGTCCAGGTGCGCGCCTGACACACCACGTGGTAGTGGTGTTCGGGCACGAAGCGTCCGTCCAGGCCGAGCAGCACCACCGACAGCAGACAGA
The DNA here is from genome assembly GCF_019059575.1 of Amphibalanus amphitrite. Classification (NCBI taxonomy): domain Eukaryota; kingdom Metazoa; phylum Arthropoda; class Thecostraca; order Balanomorpha; family Balanidae; genus Amphibalanus; species Amphibalanus amphitrite. The sequence continues at coordinate 657,874 of NW_024881812.1, forward strand.
GGCAGATGCCGACCAGCGTCATGTCGTTACCCACCGGGTGAGAGTGGCGGATCAGCCTGCCGTCGGACAGGGGTACCGTGAAACAGGTGAATAAGGTGCCCGATGCGCCGCTTCGGATGGTGACAGCAAAGAGGAGTGGGCGAGGGAGGATTATTGCTTTGTCTCGATTGTCTGCTTTAGGCCGTTCTATATGTGGTCGCCGGTCCTGTTTATTTCTCGGCGACAGGCCAGAGGTCAGCAAATTACTGTCGGAGAATTTCGTTACTTATTTGAGCTCTGCATAAATACGAAAGTAAGGAGTTAAACCTCACTAAGATGTGAACTGTCAGAAGCTGCGTGTGGCTTTCAGGGCACTAAATCATTACCATGCAGCGACAGTTTATACTCAGAGGCTGACACGCTCCAGGGTGAAATGGAGGATGGACTTCAACCTTCTCAGGAAAGCTTTCTTTCTCCAATTCCTGTCTGCCGCTTACGTAACCCCTAATCCCCTGACCTTCGTTCTCGGTAAATGTAGTTGAAGCAGAGCAGACCGACTGCTACTGCCAGCCCGAGGAAGCTGAGGCAGCACATCAGGACGAACAGCGTCAGCGAGACGGTCCTCAGCGTTACCATCACGATCGTACGGTCCTGCGGCACCTTGTTACCTGTCAAAACAGATGGGTTGTAATGACGATCGGCATCTGTTTGATGACGTGATCTGCGCAAATCATGCTATTAGCAAAGAAGGATGAAGACGAATAAAATGATAAATGATAGGATGAATGGTAATACTTCGCGACTCAAATTTGTCACACAAGGGTCTGACGTCGGCTTAACACAACACAGCCATTCAATTCCTTCAATTCACGCCGAATTGAAGGAATTCACTGAGAATGAGCCATCGTGGATGATTTCCGAAGCCCTCACCGATCCAGCGTGCGTTGGCGATCTGGGTGAAGTTGTCCGTGTTGGTGTCGTAGAACCCGAGCCGGACGTAGTTGCCGTCCTGAAGCTGCTCGAACTGAGTGCGGGCCAGCCGGTCACCCTTCGTGCTGAACTTCACCAGACCCTGGGAGATGATGGGAGGTGGAAAAACGTTAGATGTGTTGAGGCTTATACATTCATAGGTAATGATTCCGAATTAAATACTGCAATAATTACACCCAGGAAGTTTGTAGGCAAAGTGAATAAAAACTTCGCGAGTTCGTTGTCTGACTTCTTCTACGTTGAACGACTTAGGTTTTACTTGGATGTTTCTTTACTCTTAATATTTTCCTCATTTTCCTTTTTTGTACGGGCGAAGTCGTTTTTAGTCAGTGGCTGACATAAAATATCGCTTTTACCGAAATTCCTTGGAATGATGTTTGCTCCATTGCAGTTTTTATGGCGTCAGCGATTTCCGTGTGGGTGTAAGTGAAGTTTTCCAGATAAAGACCTCGCGTTTGCAAGTTTGCCGCTGTCTTGTTTAGTGCTGCAAGAAAAGGCAGAAGAGGTTAAACGCAGTTGCTGTATCAGAGCATCAAACTTTTCCCCATGTTATGCATGACTGGTATGCACTACGCAACTTAAGTTATTTTTACTAACTTCAGAGCTAATGCCTGCTTGCTTTACCTATCCAGGTGCAAAATTATTCGAAGCGCGATGGCCTAGATGACGTCCGTATCCTATTATGTGCTATTGTCCGTCTTTCTTTTACCGAGCTTGCTTAATGCCCCGTCTCAGTCTGTGTCTTTCCGAGCGCGATGAACCGGGTGGCGTCTGTCTCCTACTGAACGCGATGGCCCAGATGGCGTCTGTCCTGCTCTTACCGAGCGCGACGTCTCGTCTCAGTCTGTCTCTTACCGAGCGCTACGTCCCGTTTCAGTCTGTCTCTTACCGAGCTAAATGGCTCCGGAAGAACGTTCATCTCCTATCTTACCGAGCGCGATGGCCCAGAGGGCGTCCGTCTTACCAAGCCCAATGGCCCAGAGGGCGTCCGTCTTACCGAGCCCAGTGGCCCAGAAGGCGTCTGTCTCTTACCGAGGTCAATGGCCCGGAGGGCGTGTGTCTCTTACCGAGCGCGATGGCCCAGATGGCGTCGTAGGCCAGCGGCGCCTCCTGGTAGCCGTCCGGGATCCTGTCTGGACTCTTCAGCTTTGCGTTCAGACGCTGCTCGAACTGGCCTGCAGTCTGAGAGTGGGGAAGGTTATTGTGGATCATACAGGCCTGCATTCGGAAAGCGAGGGAGCATTAGAACAGCCTTTATGATCCAGTATTTTCCTCTTATCGAACAAGACATTAAAGTGAGACATTAAAGGTTAGCTGTGGTGGACTGTGATATTTCTTGTCCGGAAGCAAGTCCATTATCGATTTGGGAACGTTTCTGTTGATAGTGATCTGAAAACAACGAAATTATTGTAAACAATAAGTGTTCGTGAGAGTCGTTCAGTTCACCCGTTCGATGCGGAAATGTTCGTGCGTGCTCGCGATCGTTCACTCGTTCTCGTACTCGTTCTCTTTCGTCACCCGGAGGACCATAAAGTTATTGTTCATATATGAAAAAGTCTATTCTTGATTGATAGCGAAACGATTAAAACGGGTAAATACGGCGGTCACAGATGCAGCGCAATTCGTCGTTCTCGGCACGTCGTTCACGTAAGGCCGCGTCGGCCGCGTCGTAACACCGGGCCGTGTCGCGCCGGCGGAGTCACGTTCGAGACTGTTCGTACTCAGGCCGCGTCGGCCACGTCGTATGACACCGGGCCGTGTCGCACCGGCGGAGTCCCGTTGAAGACTGTCGGGCCCCCGTCCCGTCTCAGCCCTCGTGGTAGCACAACACGTGGGCATGAGAATCAGGACAGGGGCCAGATGACACATATGTGAGCGGCGTGGCGCGGCGGACCGACCGCCGCGCTCCGAGCGCCGGCCGTCTTTGCGACGATATCCAAAATGCCTATTTGCTCGCTAACATAGCCGGCCCGGTTTTTCGCGATCATCCGCGGAAAATCCAACAACTAGCGAGCAATCGTTCAAGCGTCCCGTACGCACGCACACACTCGTAACGATCCGTTCAACATGCGCGATATACATACACTCACATACAATGCACATTACGCACTATACAATGTCTGACTGAGGCAGGCATTATCCCCGCCAACAATCACCCAGTCATAAAACTGGTGACGGCGCGGTCTCGGCAGCCGGGTGCCGTCACACACTGACGCATGTCGTAAATTACACACGCTGGGCCGAGAGGCATTGGCGGCAGTGACATTGCCGTCACATGGCCGACACACAACAAACACCCATCACACAATGTACAACACGACACACATTACGTTACCGAAGCGGCGAAGCGAACAAACGCGGACGTACAATAGCGCTAACACGGTGCGTATCATAAACTAATCTATCACTGCTATGTTACACTCTAAGGTCGTAAACTACTAGCGCGTCCAAGAACTGTCCCACGGCTCACAGCTGATAGTCAATGGCTGAACACTCAACACAAATGACCATTCGCAGCGGACAGAATGAGCGGCTCACTCTCACACGCACACACACACACGTTAGCACCGCGAATGGTGGGCGCAGGAAACACTAATAAACGCTCCGATCTCCACACTGCTCGCCGGCGGCACAGTGCGGTCGATAGACGACTCACTTTAGCCGTCCCACGTGCGCGCACATTATCTCTCCGAGTCCATTTACTGTCCGTCGCCGTCGCACTCAAGACGGCAGAGACGAGAGACAGGCCGCCTGTATTGGCCGGTATCAGTCGTCACGTCAACGGCGGGAATAAGACCGCCCACACCAGGGCCCAATCTTATAAACGTCGTGAAATGGATATGGCAGCACTCGAAGGCTGGATATATAGTACGCAATCTTATAAAACTCTGTGAAATCGAAAACACGGCACGCTCTTTACGGTATTGGTAGCCGCTGGTTTTGAGGATGCTGTAGAAGGATTTTAACCGTGAGCAGCTGTGCACATCTCAAAACACCGACAATCATCAGCTGTTTGCGGTTTCAGCGGCGTCCATTTCACGCCAGAATTTGTGGCGTACTTTGACGAGCTTCTTAGACAGTTTAATTGATTTAAGACAAATTCCATGTTTTTATGATACAAGCATGCAATATTTTACATTATGATATTTTTAAGATTAACACATCCTCCACATATTAACCCATGATTTGTTATAATGATGGTTATTATATAGACAACGATCAATTTCAAAATATGTATTTCCAGGAACTAATGCACACTAAAACACATAAAAACGAGTGTTCATCGTTATATGGCTTTATTTTTCATATTAAAAGGGATTTTTAATAGGATTTTAGCGCCAGTAACCATCATAGATTTTCGGCAGCCACTGCATTATAGAATCGGTATGGGTCTTTAGCCTATTCTCACGTCTCACGTATGACACAAATAACGGGCATTTCATGGCTTCTGATTAGATATTTAAATTAACCCGGCAGGCGGTGGGCCTACCAGCCACCTTCCGCGCGGTGGGGGGGGGGGGGGGGGGCACTTTTTTGCCCCCCCCCCCGTATCTCCGAAACTACTGGACGGATCCGGAAAATTCAAACGGCGTTCGATAGCCCTGTCAAATTTGTCGAAGGAAACCAAATTTCATTGACCTCGGGGTCACCGATGACGTCACAGGTCAGGTCAAAGATAAAATGTTTCACCGTTCACGGGGCTTCTAGGGAAAGCGCTATAACACCGAGTAAAACGCATTTTGTCGAAAATCAGCGATAAGGCGTCAGTTGTCTAGTACATATGTTGCTATTAGAGGTCACTGGTCATACCAGGTCAGGTCACAGGTCAGGTCACCAAAGGTCACCAAGTGTCACCACATGAGCCCAACTTTACTAAGGTTATGCGATGCATGTTTTATGGCCAGTTTTTCATTTCCAACTCAATGGTGTTGGTTATAAGACCATCAGGTACGGTTTAGGTCACTTTCTGGTGGAGGTCAGGTCAAGGTCAGGTCAAAAAAGGTCAAATTTCAAAGTTGATATTTTTGCATAAAATGGGTATCGATTCGATGCAGCTCGTCACGGGGAGTCTAATGGTGGTCTTTGTTTTGCGCTACGAGGTCTAGAATTGCTAAAAATTGAGTTTGAAAATTTGACGTCATCAATTTTGAACAGTTGTTTCGCTATAACTTGGCCAAAAAAAGAGGTATCGATCTCAAATTTGGTATGTAGATAGAAGGTGGTAGTGGCTATCACATATATTCCGGTTTAATCGAAATTCAAAAAACTTTTTGGATTTTTTGGCTATTATATTCAAAAAATCTATTTTTTGATTTTTGGGGGTCAAAATCCAAAAAATTCGAAAAACCGAAATAGCAGTTTTGTAGCCCTTTTAATTTCACACCTTTTATGTCCGACACATTTTTCTGTATCTCTAAAGCTGTAGGCCTGACAGCTCTTCCCGTGAAACCTTTTTTTGGGTCGAAAATGGCAAAAATGACGTCACTCTGACGTCATTAGCGGCCAACCTATCATAGCCTTTGGAAAATTTTTGGTCACCATGTGCGCTAGCTGCTCCCGGGAGGGTACTGAAAGTTTGGTGACGATCGGCGCAGCGGTTCTCGAGATATATCGAAAAAACTAAAGGGGGGGGGGCAAAAAAATGCCCCCCCCCCCCACCGCCTGGAAGGTTAATGATGATATACCTTAGTTTGTCAAAAAAAATGTTAATTCCTACTCACTATTCGTATCTCCTCACTTTCTGTCTGGCACAGTTACGGATCAATGTGTTGTTTCTCTTCCTGCATCTCGATCTGACTTCTGAGCCGAGTATTTTTCTTGATATGCTTTGATATGTAGACTGGGTTCTTCAATCTTTTGAGGAATTGCTTTTTAGCTTTAGGTTAGGTAACAGGTACCTATGCTTGAATAAGAAGGAAAATAAGCTGTAACTTGACCTAATTCAGTTCATGTACGTAGTCTTCGAATTTTAGTAGTTTATCTTCAAGAAGGAAAATGTCAAGAGCTTATGACAAGAAGGAAAATAAGCTATAGGGGAGAGCGGGGAGAGTTGTATCATGTCCAAGTTGTATCAGGGCGAATTGTGCCAAACTTATCCAATAGATGGCGCTCGTGATACGACCAGCCGACGAGGTTTTCCGGGCGCCATCTTTCCCTGTTCTGTCGTGTGGCTGGGTGGACGCGTCTCGAGGTGAGAGCCGATTTTATGTTTTTTTAACGTCATTCTAAAAAATAAGTTGCAAGAAAATGTGTGTTTTGGGCATTTAGATGTGCACGAATTTGAAAGATCTCCGTAGCGGTGGTGAGGGTAGGTTCTAAGGCTGCGTGAGTGAAAATGGATTTCTCCAGCTGTCCGCTGTTTTTTAGCACGAGGATGTTTTTTCCAAGATGGCGGCAGGTACATGTTGTATCAGAGCCGGGTGGGGTATGTTGTAACATGTATGTATGTATGCATGTATGGGTATGTTGCTTTTGATCGCGAAAGCTAAGGCCTGGCTCGCGTTTGTAGGTAGCTAGTCAATACTCGTTCCATTTCGGCACAATGTGTTGGCTTCTTTGCTCTTAACGGGCCACTTTTGCGTCTAGTCTGTTGATGTTTCGTTCGTTTCGATGTTTCGTTCGGATTGACCTAAGTTTGGTCTAATAAAAGTGAAGCCTTTGAGCATATACATTGTATTAACCCCATTTATTGTTGTTGTTATGTTCAAAACCAGTAGCAAGCACACTCCCTGAAACGTGAAATAGTGATACAAATTACCCCACCATGTGATACAACTCACCCAAGCCATGGGGCAAGTTGTATCAAAAACATTGTTCTATTCGGCAGACCGTAGAAGAAAAACTGGTAGAGGTAGCGGAAAAGTTACTTTGCACAAAAAAGCAGAAGAATCAAGGAAGGAGATAGTATGGAAATAATTAGTTTATCACGGATAGTTACGAGGTTATGGGTCTCGGAGTAAAAACTGATACAACCCACCCCACTCTCCCCTATCTTGAATTGATCCAGTTAATGTACGTATCCTGATGCTCAAATTGTAGGAGCTTCATTGTCAACGGCATTACTTAAATTACTGAAACAGTAGCCGAGCTATAATTAAATGACTATTTAAATAATTCTTTAACAAATTTATTGCAATGCCTTAACAGCAAATAAATGCAAATGATGAGTAGAAGAAACACTTTATTCACTCGAATTTCTGAGCGCGAGAATGCCCTCGCTGAAATTTATTTGGTCGGCAATCCACTTTTCAGGAGAATTCTTCAAGCATGTTTGTGTTTTCCATAGTTTGCTATCACGTTTTTCATAAATAACTTATTCATTACACATATGTGTGTCTCTAAAAGAAATAAATGCCCCATAAAAATTAAAACACATAACTTTTGCTGTTCGCAAACAGTACGCATAATTTCCAATAGCGACGGCGACAAGACATTGACCAATCACGTTGCGTGTATCCTGCTGGCGTTGATTTGTACTGTGGGCAAAATGGCGTGAATAGAATTACCATACTATTCTCTTTATAAGATTGCGTGAATAGGGTGCCGTAAATAGAGTGGGGTGGAATGATAGTACGCCATTTGGTAGCACAACCTTTATAAGATTGGGCCCAGGGTCACACACTCCGCTCATCTCACCGACCAATGTCCACGTGGTACGTTTACGTCGGTCAGTCGCACTAGTTCGCCAACCCTGACCTCGGTCGTGTCCATGATCGACATGCAGTGTGCGGTCGGCGTGCGCGGGGAGACACTCTCGCCGCCGGCGTCGCCAGGAGCGATCCTGCGGCTGCGTGTTCTTCCGCTTCCAGCGACGGCCACCGACTCTGAGCAGGCCGCCGGAGTCCATGAGGCAGGACGAGAAGTCACTGCCGTTTACGACCGGCTCCGCTCGCTCGGTGACGCACGCTGTCACCCTCGTCTCGTCGTCGGAGAGGGCGGCCGGGCCGGACCGCGCAGCTGGACCTCGTATCCACGGTCCGCCGGGGGCGAGGTCCGTCCCCGGGCCGCCTCTGCTGAAGATGTCGGCCGGGCCCGGCGGCTCGGCTGCGTGACACCACTGGGTCGTCTCTGATGATTCCTGGGTGTGAAGGTCAGCGACTGCACTCGTTTCATCACTGACACGAACGTGATTGACAACGTGTTCACCATCGAGCACCGAGCGTTCCGACGCCCGCCCGGTCACCGTCCATCCCAACAGCGTCCTTACGGCGCACGGCGTTCCCGTCGGTCCCTCGATCACTTCCCGCGGCACAATAAGTTCGATGACGTCGGTTCCCAGGAGCACCTCCACTGGGCCGTGGGTGGCGCTGGGGAGATCCAGGTCGGCCAGGTGCGGCCATTTCTCCTTTGCCACTGTGCAGTCCATGACCTTCGCTGACACGTTTAACGTCGGCGCAGTTTGGGCGTTTCGTATGCAGTGCGCCTTGCCGTCGCCGCGCACAGCCTCAACAGCGAAGGATACGCGTCGTGACGTCATCGTTTGGGTCCCGCTCAGGGTACTCAGCACCAATTTGTCGAGCGTCGGACGAGTGATGCCGTTTTCCACCATGTGCTCGCCCCACCTCCAGGCGAGGGAGGCTGGTAGCTTCCCAGTCACAGTGGTGACGTTCGTGGCGGCGGCAAGGTCGTGATCGTAGTGTAAACACTGTAGGACGCTCACCGCGGTGTGGAGCTCACGAGACAGCTCTGTGAGCGCTGACAGGTCACCGTCTTTCACTGGCCGCGCTGTGAGCAGTCTTTTCATCGTGGCGTGTATCACACGGGACGGGTCACCAAACTCTCGTTCCAGCTCACCCAGGGCGGTGCTGTAGAGACTGGCGTCGCAGAGCATGCCGCGCACAGACTCCTTTGCCGGCCCCGTCAGGTGAGTCTGCAGGTAGGTTAGCCGTTCCACGTCGGTGAGATCAGCGCGGTCGTGCACCAGCGCTTTGAAGAGGGCTATCCACCGCGGCCACTCGATGGCAGAGCCGCCGAACTTCTCCAGCGTAATGCGCGGCAGATGCGGGACCGCTCGGTTGTCGTCACTGGGCGGGCGCTGCAGACGCATTGCAGGTGGAGGTAGAGTGCCGACAGGAGTCGTGTTCACCGGCGGTACGTGCAGCTGAGATTGAGCCAGCCACTGTCGGGTGCGCGTGACTGACTCGTCTGTCTGTTGAGACACGCGCACTCGTGCCGGTGGCTCTGTTGCGACCACCGGAAGACCAGCGACTGATGATGGAGTGGACGAACGAGGCTGCGAGCCCCGCTCCTCCTGCTCTAGCAGCTCCAGCTCCAGCTGACAGCACTCAGCTTCATCCTTCGCCGCCTGTGCCTCCAGGGCTGCCTGCGCCTCTGCCTGCTCCGCCTGCCGCCGGGACTGCTCCGCGTCCGCCTCCGCCTGACGCCGGGCCAGCTCAGCCTTGGCGGCGGCGGCGCGCTGGGCCTGTTCCGCCTGGAGCTGGCTAAGTGCAGCCCGGCGGCGGGCTTCACTGAGACCGGAGGACGCCGTGCTGAAGCTCGCCTCGCTCCTCGTGTGATACGAGCTTCGGCGGCTTTGATGTGATTTCGCATCACTGGCATGTCGTGACCGCTTGTCAGACATTGTACTCACAGTTCACAACACCGCGTCGTCACTGTAAATCCATCACACTAGTTCACTGATATCCGGCCCGGAGGACCAGAATGTTCGTGAGAATCGTTCAGTTCACCCGTTCGATGCGGAAATGTTCGTGCGTGCTCGCGATCGTTCACTCGTTCTCGTACTCGTTCTCTTTCGTCACCCGGAGGACCATAAAGTTATTGTTCATATATGAAAAAGTCTATTCTTGATTGATAGCGAAACGATTAAAACGGGTAAATACGGCGGTCACAGATGCAGCGCAATTCGTCGTTCTCGGCACGTCGTTCACGTAAGGCCGCGTCGGCCGCGTCGTAACACCGGGCCGTGTCGCGCCGGCGGAGTCACGTTCGAGACTGTTCGTACTCAGGCCGCGTCGGCCACGTCGTATGACACCGGGCCGTGTCGCACCGGCGGAGTCCCGTTGAAGACTGTCGGGCCCCCGTCCCGTCTCAGCCCTCGTGGTAGCACAACACGTGGGCATGAGAATCAGGACAGGGGCCAGATGACACATATGTGAGCGGCGTGGCGCGGCGGACCGACCGCCGCGCTCCGAGCGCCGGCCGTCTTTGCGACGATATCCAAAATGCCTATTTGCTCGCTAACAATAAGTATCCGGAGAAAGTGGGACTGATGTGTATTTACCATTTTAAAAATGGTATATACACATATGCCATTTTATATGCGGTATTTTTATAGAGACGGTGGTGCTGTTGTATTTACCATTCCGGAGATAGTAGTGCTGTTGTCCTGGTCCCACATGAGCGCCTCGGTGGTGATGTGACCCTCCGCAGCCTCAGCCATCTGCTCGCGCGTGCAGTTGACGCCCTCTTCCTTCAGATTCACCTCGAACCAGTTGTCTTCATACCAGCCTGAGGCGGAGGACAAGTAGGTTAGCTGTGGACTGTGCGAAGCCATTGAACTGTCATCGGTTGCGAGACGTTATGAAATTGTCATAATCATTGCAACTTATTATTAGGGCTCCCTTTTAAAATCTGAATCCCTTTTTATCGGTGTGTGGCTGAAATAAAAGGTAAAACAGTAAAAGCTTAATATTTGCCCGTAATATAATGAACTATCCTTAGCAATGTTTTGTCGCATAACCTGTAACCATAAACCATTCAGCCTTCTTGATACAGAAGTCCACCGTGAACCATTAGTCCCGCATAGACGCCACCATGGCAACGCTTAGTTATCATCTCTACCAATGAAGAGCCAAACGTAGCTTTTGCCATACATTTTCTGCTTGTAGATCTCACATAAGACGCGCCTCGCAGCTGCTACGTAGAAAAGCCCG